>NC_133509.1:21715000-22340000 GCF_049354715.1 Callithrix jacchus
CCTGGGGGTCTGTGCCCTGGGTGCCCCAGATTGGAGAGTAGCAGCACATCCTCCACCACCCCACCCCTACCTGTGTAAGCTTTCCGGAAGGTCAGGGAGGCTGCACTGATGCCCAGGCCTCACCCCTAGCTCTGGTGACAGTGCCCAGCATGGGCTATGCTCCTGTTCCTGCCCCCACCTCGCCGCAGCCCCTGCTGCCCCAGCAGCCTGTGTCTGTAGTGCAAGAGGTGAGTCCTGCACGCCCTGGGGGCAGGAGCGGTGCTGGGATGCCTTCTAACCCAACCGGGGTCCTGAGTTCCTCTTCCTGGAGCAACTGGTGAGGCGGGGCTGGGGCTGGGGCTGGGGCGGGAGGACTTTTGGTATGGGAAGCCCCTACAAACTCAGCCTCAAGGCCTCCTCTTGCAAAGACTGATGGCTCCGTGACTCTGGACAATGGCATCATCCAAGTGAGGATGGACCCGACTGGCCACCTGACGTCCTTGGTCCTGGTGGCCTCTGGCAGGTGCCAACTCCTCACTGCCCTTTCCCAGTGCCTGGCAAACAGATCCCAGCCTGCTTCCTCTCTCCCATGGCCACAACACTGCCCACAGCAACCCACCAGTGGGTCTGGGCTGGAGCCCACACATGGGGCAAGGCAGGCTGGGCAGTAGTCCCCTGTCTTCTGGGTCTGCTCACTCCACCCTACCCCACCAAGCGCAGCTGGAGGGAACGCAGTCAGATGGTTGTAAGCACCAATCCCATGTCCTTCCAGGGAGGCCATTGCTGAGTGGCCGTGGGGAACCAGTTTGTGCTGTTTGATGACGTCCCCTTGTACTGGGATTCGTGGGACGTCATGGACTACCACCTGAAGACACATTACGGGCTGGGCAGCACGTGGGGATGGTGGAGGTGTGGGGAGCACAGGCTGCTCTGGCTCAGTGTGTCCACCCTTCCCATAGGAAGCCTGTGCTGGGCCAGCCAGGGACCCTGTCAGTAGGCACCGAGGGCGGCCTGCGGGGCAGCGCCAGTTTCTTGCTACAGATCAGCCCCAATAGTCGGCTTAGCCAGGAGGTCGTGCTGGACATTGGCTGCCCCTATGTCCGTTTCCACACTGAGGTAGCAGGGGGCTAAGGGGCTGGCTGTTTTCCCCAAGCATGCTTGGTAAGGAGGGAGCAGCCCCAGGCTTTGGTGTGTCTCTTCCTTCCCTTACTCCCACCCTCCATCCCGCTCCCAGGTACACTGGCATGAGGCCCACAAGTTCCTGAAGGTGGAGTTCCCGGCTGGTGTGCGGAGTTCCCAGGCCACCTATGAGATCCAGTTTGGGCACCTGCAGCGGCCCACCCACTACAACACCTCTTGGGACTGGGCTCGATTTGAGGTCTGACATGGCAGGGTGGGGGTGGCCTTGGACTCCTCCCTGGCTGGGGAGGAAGAGGATAATCAACATTTGCCGATTCCTAACATGTGCATTGTACTAAACACTTTACAGTGGCTGGGCACGGTGGCTCACGCCTGTAATGCCAAGGGAGGCCAAGGCAGGCAGATCACCTGAGGTCGGGAGTTCAAGACCAGCCTGGCCAACATGGAGAAACCCTGTCCCTATTTCAAGCAAAAATGAGCCAGGTGTGGCACATGCCTGTTATCCCAGGTACCTGGAATGCTGAGGCAGGAGAATCACTTGAACTCGGGAGGCAGAGGTTGCAGTGAGCAGAGATTGTACCACTGCACTCCAGCCCAGGCAACAGACTGAGACCCTGTCTCAAAAAAAAAAACCAAAAACACTTCACATTTAATTTGATACTCATGATCACTTGGTGAGGTGAGTACTATTATTTATTCCCATTTCGCAGATAAGGAAACTGAGGCTTAGGCAGATATGGTGAAATGCCCAGGGCCCCCTAGAGTGGGAGCTGGAGTTGAGTTGTGTGGTTCTAGAGCTTGCACCCCACCAAGTGACAGGAGCTCTGGAGTCTGGGAGCAAAAGGAGAGGCGCAGGGCCAGCACGTGTGTCTCGGATCTGCCCTCAGGTGTGGGCCCACCGCTGGATGGATCTGTCAGAGCACGGCTTCGGGCTGGCCCTGCTCAACGACTGCAAGTACGGCGCTTCGGTGTGAGGCAGCATCCTCAGCCTCTCACTGTGAGTGGGGTACCCACCAGGCCTGGGAGCTGGCAGGGGACATGGGTCTTCCCGGCCGCAATTCCACCAGCTTCAGCCTGACCCCTACCTGCCCTCCTCACCCCAGCTTGCGGGCACCTAAAGCCCCAGACACTACCGCTGACATGGGGCGCCACAAGTTCACCTGTGCGCTGATGCCGCACAAGTGTGAGTGCCGGGCACGGTGGGGCCTTCCTGCAGCCCTAGGCACCTCTCTGCCCTTCTCTGAGCACAAACCCCAGCAGCCTGGCTCCCTGCCCTCCTAGGGACATGGGAGGGAAACCCCCATTCTCCACCAGCATCACTTTCTGGTCATATCCCAGGTTCTTTCCAGGATGCTGGCGTTATCCAAGCTGCCTACAGCCTCAGCTTCCCCCTGTTGGCTGTGACTGTCCCGGGCCGAGCGCCCGCCACCTCCTGGAGTGCCTTTTCCCTGTCTTCACCCGCTGTCGTATTGGAGATGGTCAAGCAGGCAAGGGGTGGGACGTGTCGGGGGTGGGGTCCCGGACTGGGTGCCCCCTCGGCCTCGCCCACCAGCCGCGTCCCTCTGCAGGCTGAGAGCAGTCCCCAGAGCCGCTCGCTGGTCCTGAGGTTGTATGAGTCCCACAGCAGCCACGCGGACTGCTGGCTGCACCTGTCACTGCCAGTTCAGGAGGCCATCCTGTGAGTGGCGCCATGAGGTGGGGGCGGGGGTAGGTCCTGCCCTGGCAGAGCCCTCATGGCCCCTCCCATTCTCCAGCTGCAACCTCTTGGAGCGACCAGACCCTGCTGGCCACTTGCCCCTTTGGGACAACCGCCTGAAGCTCACCATTTCTCCCTTCCAAGTGCTGTCCCTGTTGCTCATGCTCCAGCCTCCGCCACACTGAGTCCCTGGGGCTGGGGTCTTATATGTAGAAGGCTTTGGGGACTCCTAATTTCTGCTTCCCCAGCCTAAAACAGGGATCAGTCTCTTCTTGTGGAATAAATTCTTGGATGAGAAACCTGCTGGTAGCCACTGCCCGCTCCTTTTAGGGCCCATCCTCAGGCTTTGGGTGGGGGTGGGAAGTCTGGGGTGGGTTGGTTTTCGGTGGGTAGGGGCAAGGTCCTAAGGTACCTGTGTGTGGAAGGTCTGGGTTGCAGCCCCCACAAGAGACACTGGGGACCCTGAGTGACCAAAAGCCAATGAAGAGACCATGCATGGAGAAGCTCCTCCCCTGTGCCTGCAGGCAGAGGGCCCGGGGCTGGGGAGCAGCTGGACGGCGGGTTCTGCCTGGCTCCTGCCAGGATGGGAGAGCAGCCCTGGACCCTGGAGAATCTGGAGTGGAGGAGCTGTGGCTCCCAGGCTGCCTGGGGCCAGACACCACCTCTGAGGGGCTGTCTCTGCAGAGGCACACTGTCCTCTGACAGCCAGAGCCTTGAGGACTAGCATGAGGGCTGTCTGCCCTGTGAGGAGGTAGGTTTCCTGTCCCCAGGACCGGACAGCAGGCCTTCCTACCTGGCCAGCTCAGACCAAGAGGTGCCAAGAAGTTCACATTTATCAGTTTATTAAAAATACAGCATTTTTCACATGAGCTTGAGGGATGTGGAAGGTGGGGTGCAGTTAAAAACATCACAGCTGTCCCGGGAGCAGCCGTCGGGCATTTGCACCTTCTAAGAATTCAGACACTGCCCACTCCTGAGAATTCAGACAGACCCCAGATTCAGGGCAAGGCAACAAGAAAGGGTGGGTGCAAACAAGGAGACCCTCCTGCTAAGAGGCTGAGGTCCCCCCCAGTTCCAAGGATGGGGTGTCAGCCTTGGCCTTCCTCGGTCTGCACTGGCCTGGGGGAAGAAGAGGTGAGATGGTCAGCTCAGACTCCGGGGCTGCCCTGACAGCCTCTCTCCCAGCTTCGTTCACGGGCTCCTAGGCTGCCGTCCCATCCTCTCCTGTAGAGCTGGCTGCTGGGGATGCTGAGGAAAGCCTACCAGAGGCTGCCTGTCGTCCCTTCCTCCTCCCCTTCTTGGGGATTTTGGGAGCCTCTGGGTCCTGCTGGAAGCTGGTCGCCTCAGGCCGCTGGGTTGCAGTTCTCTCAGGAAGGTCTCTCTTTGCCCTTCGTGTCCTGGAAGGGGCCTTGCTTGGAGGTGGACGGTCCTGGATGGAGGAGGCATGGGTCCCTAAGGGGCTCTGCAGAGGTTGGTTAGGACTCGCCACTCCCCCACCCTCTTAGGGTAAGGCAGCTGCCTGGGGGATGAAGCCAGGGGGAGGAGGAGGTGGGACGGGGGCAGCCAGGGCAGGAGTACAAGGGAGGAGGCGGCGGAGCAGGCAGCCATACCTCCACTCCGTCCTCAGGACAGCTGTGTGGCCTTGGATTTCTTTTTTCAGGACTCGCCCCCTGCAGGACACTGATGTTGGAGTTGGAGGGTCCTGTCCTGCCCCGGGGGGGACTCCCAGGGTTCCAGGGGGATAGGGTAGAGAAGGGTGTTGTAACCCTAAGTCCTTTCTGCTCTCAGCCTATTACATTAGGAGTAGCTTACCTTTGGGTGTCAAGTGTCCAGGATCCCCCTAAAGTGGGACGGGGATAATTCAGCCTGCATTGGCTCAGGGGCAGTATTCCTGGGAGAGGCAGGACTCACACACACCCTTCCAGATCAGTGTAGCTTCTGCCCTAGGAAGCCTCTAGGACCTCCCCCATGTCAGAGTCCACATCAGCAAGCTGCCCTGCCCTTAGCTACTTTGACTGGCTGCGAACCTGGGACACAAGGGAGGGGAGTGGCATGACCCTCAGGAACAGTGTGGTCCTTGGAGGGTCCAGACAGGCCCCAAGCATCTCCACCCCAGTTCTTGTGACCCCAGGTTTCATTTCCACCCATCAGCCTCGTGGGGTCTCTTTGCCTGTGTCAACAGGGCCCAACCTGGAACCAGATGGTGCGGCCATGCTGGTCCTGCAGGGAGCTCATGCCCGGCATGCCATAGCACGGGAGCCAGGCGCAAAAAGGGGCAAAGTCCCTCTCCCCGCTCTCTGACCCGTAGCCTTTGCCCCCTGTGGGACAAAGGAACAGGCAGAGATCAGAGGGCGGACGGGTTGGGAAAAGCAGGGAGGCTGGTTAGACCTGGCCCAGACCTCAGCTACACAAGCTGATGGACTGAGTCAGGAGCCAAACTCCCTCTGGTGATGTGACCTCAGCTGGTGTCTTCCCACTCAGCCATGACTTTCCCATCCTGGAGGGGGGGTTAAGGATCCTTGTCCTGGCCCTACACAGTGACTCACACCTGGAATCCCAACACTTTGGGAAGCTGAGGTGGGAGGATCCCTTGGGGCCAGGAGTTCAATACAAGCCTTGGCAACATAGGGAGACTGTGTCTCTACAACTTTTTAAAAAAATTGGCCTAGTGTGGTGGTGTGGGCCTGTAGGCTGAGCCACTTAGAGGCAGAGGTGGAAGGATCACTTGAGGCCAGTGCAGGCAACATGGTGAGATTCTATCTCTACCAAAAATGTGTGTGTGTGTGTGTGTGTGTGAATATATAAAAGAATCCTTGTCCTGTCTGTCTCATGGGTTGAGGAAACACATTTTTTTTTTCTCAGACGGAGTTTTCGCTCGTTGCCTAGGCTGGAGTGCAATGGCCTGATCTCAGCTCACTGCAACCTCTGCCTCCCGGGTCATGCCTAGCTAATTTTTTGCATTTTTGGTAGAGACGGGGTTTTACCATGTTGGCCAGGCTGGTCTTGAACTCCTGACCACAGATGATCCCACCCACCTCAGCCTCCCAAAGTGCTGGGATTACAGGCATGAGCCACCGCGCCCAGCCAGGAAACACTATTGACAAGTGAGGCCTAGTCCACTGAGTAATAGCTAGGGCTACAAACGTCCAAGCCAGTGAATCAGGCCCAAAGAGGGACACCTGCCCCAGGGTTACACAATAATTTGCTCCAGCAGAGGTCATTCCATCTTTGGCCTCACCCAGCTGGACCACTTCCTTGGGCACTGAGTGGCACAGCTCCAGCAGGTCAGGGTTCTGCAGCTTGGCCTTGATCTTCTGGCTCAGGGTCAGCTCCAGGCTCTGAGGAAGGGGCAGGGGCAGGACCTGTCTGTCAACGGGGTCGTGTAAAGGCAGCTGACCTTCCCTCTGAGCTTGGCAGGACCTTGGGCCATTCATCCCCTCCCCATCCCCGTTGTTGAACTAAGCTGGGGACACCTGACCCCACTTATCCGCTAGACAGCCCGCGTGGACACCAGTGTGGCAGCACGTGCTCCATCCCTCGGGCTCACCGGCCTGGGCTGCTGCAGGGCCTCCAGGACCGAGTGGGCCTTCTCAAAGGGAGGGATCTTCAGCCTGGAGTGGCCGTGGGGGAAAGCCATGCTAGACAATGGGGAATGTGGACACACCTGGCCCACCCAACCCCATGCCCATGCCTGCTTGCTGACCGGTACAGTATCTCCGCCCACAGATAGTTGCCAATGCCATTGAAGAACCTCTGCTCCAGGAGGGCCTCGCAGATGGGCCGGTCAAAGGCCTTGTCTGATAGGTTTCGTAGCACATTCTCCCTGGAGGGATACAGTCTGGGTGCATAAGAGGATGGGGAGAGGGGCTCAGAGAACTTGTTTCTGGGTACAAGGGGAAGGAAGCTGGGAGTTCCAGAGTTTCCTCTGCTCCCTGCCTTGGTTTTCCTATCTGTTAATTGGGAACATATGGGATTAAAATTCATTGTGAAAGGATGGCTGGGTGAGGTGGCCCACACCTGTAATCCCAACATTTTGGGAGTCCGAGGCTGGCACATCACTTGAGGTCAGAAAGGCAGCCTGGCCAACATGGGGAAACCCTATCTCTACTAAAAATACAAAATTAGCTGGGCATGGTGGGAGGTACCTGTAATCCCACCTACTTGGGAGGCTGAGTCAGATCACTGGAACCCGGGAGGCAGAGGTTGCAGTGAGCCAAGATTGCATGATTGCACTCCAGCCTGGGCAACAGTGAGACTCCATCTCAAAAAATAAAAACAAAAATAAATTCATTGTGAAAGGCGAAAAATGCTGATCAAAAGTAACGCGAGGCTGGTGTGGTGGCTCACACCTGTAATTCCAGCACTTTGGGAAGCTGAAGCAGGAGGATCCCTGGAGACCAGGGGACCAGCTTAGGCCACAAGGAAGGCCACATCGATACCAAAAATTTAACAAAGTAGCCAGGGGCTGAGTGATATGCCCTGGTGGTCCCAACTACTCAGGAGGTTGAGGTGGGAGAATCACCTGAGACCTGGAGGTTGAGACCACAGTGAGCTGTGATGGTACCACTGCATTGCAGCCTGGGCAACAGAGGGAGATCCTCTCTTAAAAAAAAAAAAAAAAAGCAGCATGCGGTTGTATATGAGGTTGTGTGTTTATCACTGCAGACTCCTCAGGACATGAGAACTTTGTCCACAGCACCTCATGTCTGCAGTCTGGAGCTCCCTGTATAGGACTGGTGGTGGGTGAGACTACATGTGGGTTTGCCATTGGTAGGGTCCACTCTTCTCAGGATCCTGGATGTTCTCTGGCTCTGCGCAGCAGATAGGTGAGGTACCAGTGAGGGCCCTAGAACCCCCGCCCCACCTCCAAGGGCCGTGGGTCTCCTCCCCACCGTGAAGAGGATGCACATCTTGTTTCTTTGAGAGAAAGGGTCATGGCAAGACTGACTGACTGATGGGTGTGATGGGTGGGCCAAAAGACAGAGTCCTGGGGTGAAGGTACAAGGGTTTCCTGGGAGGTGCCCTGATTCCTGAGGGAAGCCAGTCACCACACACCCCAGCGGAAGCACTAAGGAAACAGCGCAAATGCTCTCACTGTTTGAGAGAAACGTCAGTTAACTTGTGGCATGACTCCCCAGGAAGGCAGAGGTGGGAGGAATCCAGGACCAAAGACTGAGGTTTCCCTGGAGATGTGCGTGGGGTCTGGGGAGGCCAGGAGTCCACTGCCTTCGAAGGCGTCGGAGACATCCCCGAACCATCTCACAGGCATCCGTGTCTCCTAAGGGCTAACAGCCCCACGTCCCCCAGAAAGGGAGAAGTCCACTCCGGGCCTCTGCGTCTCTTGCCAGTTGAATGCTCTTCCTCTGGCTGGCTCATTCTCATCAGTCAGGCCTCAGCTCACCTCCCTAGAGTGGCCACTGCCAGTACAGCCCCACCCTCACCCAAGTCATCCTCCACCTCCTTCACCTGTTGGGTTTTCCTCAGGCATGCATCTGCCCATTTCTCATTCCCCTACCCTATCTGAACATCAGTTCTGTGGGAGCAGGGACCACATTCATCTTGTTCACTGCTGTACCCCGAGCCCTTAGAACAAGGCCTGTCATGAAGCAAAGACTCATATATGTTTTCTCTTCAGAGGAAAGAAGCTGTCAACACTGCACCATCTGAGGTGACCTGCATCACATCCCAGGTGGGGCTGTGAACCCTCCTGCAGGCAGGGAAGAGGCACAGAGGAGACCACAGGACACAGACCAGTGGGCAGGCAGGATGTGGGAGACCACAAACCCAAGGTGGAAATGTGTCATGAGGCAGTCCCCTCCCCACCCCCTTGAAACAATTCTGCTCAGCCTCTTATGTTAAAGCCCCTCCACCTTCTCAGCCTCCTGGGAGCCCTGAGAGGTACTGTGGCATTGAGGGTGGGAGCCCCAGCTTCTCTGACCCTACCTGGCCACCTGTCCTCAGGGCAGTGCCGACCCATCCTCCGCTTGGCTTTCCTCTCTCCTTCCCCATCACTTAGTTTTTGAGACAGAGTTGTTGGAGTACAGCGGTGCTATCCCGGCTCACTGCGACCTCCACGTCCCTGGCTCAAGAGATTCTCCTGCCTCAGCCTCCTGAGTAGCTGGGATTACAGGCAAATGCCACCATGCCTGGCTAATTGTTGTATTTTAGTAGACACAGTATTTCACCATGTTGCCCAGGCTGGTCTCCACCTCCTGACCTTAAGTGATCCACCCGCCTCAGCCTCCCAAAGTGCTGCGATTACAGACGTGAGCCGCCACACCTAGCCCCCAATTAGTTTTGAGTTTCCTTATCCACTGGCTTGGGGAGCTGACCCAGGACAGGGACACTGTTTTGATCTACAGATAAGGGGACTGAGGCCGAGAAGCAGCAGACACTTGCCCTTCATTGGCCAACAAGGCAGTAACAGAGTCAGGTGTGGAGCCCGTGACTATGCTCATCACACCTGGTGCTGGCCCTACCTGAACTGCTCCTACTCCTGCAAGACGCAGGGCCCGCGGCCCGGCTGCCACTTGCCCCCAAGATCCCAGTGGCCAACCCGGCGGATGTCCACGAAACACAGGGCGAGCCGGGGGCTGGGCAGAGCCGTGTAAAAGCTCGGGTGGGCGTGGCGTAGCAGCTCCCCGCGGGGAACCAACTGGAAGGAGCCAGACATGCCCAAGCGGAAGACCAGGGCCAGCGGCTCCTGGGGGGGCTGGGCCCCAGGCAGGGGGCTGAGAGTCAGGCGCAGCTCCTTGTCACGTGCGGAAGCCGAGATGCCGTAGGCGCTGCTCTCAAAGGGCACCTCGGGGTTGCGGCTGACAGAGGACTTCTCCACGCACCCCCCGAACACCAGCACCCTGCAAGGCCTCGTTCACAAACTGGCTGGCCAGGTGCAGCTCCGGGCCCTCGGGCATCCTGAGGGAGGGTGGCGGAGTCCTGTCGGGGAGGAAGGCAGCAGGATGAGCCCGGCATGGACCTTGTGAGGTAGCGGCGGTCAGCCCCATTTTTAGAGGAGAACTCGGACGGTCGGAGGGGCACGCGGCCAGCTGCGGCTGGCTGGGAAGTGCGGGCCTGGCCACCGCCCCCAGTCCCCTCCCGGGACAAGAGCCTGGAAAGCCCAGGGCACTGGGAGCCGGGCGGCTAACCGCTTCCTTCCGTGAGCTTTCGGCACGTTTAGAGGAAGGTTCCAACCCGTGCGTGGCCGCGGCTCCCGCCCTGCTTCCTCCGGGTTCCCCTCACTCACTGGCTCTTCTCATCTCCGCCTTGGCCCCCCGCTGTCCCTCTGTCCCGGACACTTAAGGGAGCCTCCCCTCCACACTCGCTGTCGCTTTCTCCAGGCCCTCCCACCATCTGAAAGGGCCTTAGGGTCGTGTGGCCGCCCCTCCCTGCGCCCCCACCCCACCAAGGACACGCCGGATCTGTCGGCCCAGGACGGAGGGAGAGCGCGCAGCCCGGCCTGGCGCGGGGGAGCTGTCGGATCGGACGCTCGGCCGCAGCGAGCCCGGGGCCTGCCCCACGGGCCGAACACCCCCGCGGCCACCCCCGGGCCAGGACGAAGTGGGGCTGCTACGGTGCGCTGGAGCCACCCCCGCGGCTCCGCACAAGGAGAGCGGGCACCAGGAAGGCCTCCCCGAGCTCTAGCCCAGTCCCGGGGGAGGTTAAGGGCCCGGGGCAGCGTCTGGTGCCTGGGGTGGGGGTATCCACTCCTGACCTTCGCCCTAACTGCTTTGCCTCTGTCGCCGGGCGGTTCCAGATGGGACGCGAAGGTGTGCCTCGAGTGGAAGGGGGCACTTAGCCATGGGAGATGCCGTTACCTCGCTGTCCCCGCACCTGGGCGCCGACCTGGGCCTGGGGCCCTCAGGGCTTGTTTTGAGGGAGAACTTAAGGCTCCAGATTCCTAGTTTTGGGGAGGAGCGGTGCTCTAGGGCCCGCCCTCCCCATGCTCCCGCTGAGACCTCGTCCTTGGTTAATCCTGGCTCCTCTTCTCCTCACATTTGGGAGCCAGAACCCTGATTTTCCTCTCAACAGACAAGCAGATGCATTTCGCTGCTGAGTCTGCCTCACCTGTGGCCTGCCTCGATCAGCAACTGACAAAAGAAAATGAGTGATGGACCAAGGAGGCCGATAGGTCACTTTCATTTCTCTCACAAAAGCCCTTGATCTGAACCCAAACAGAAACCCCTGTACACATTCCTTTTGCTTCTGTTTATTTTTCCTGCTCACGAAAATGGCCAACAACTGCCTTTCAAGGGAAGGGAAGGGAATGTTGGGAAAGGTCTTCACGAGCCCTAAGCTGAGTTCTCAAGAGAGAAGTGAGGCAGCCGGGGATCTGGGAGGCCAGAGCCCAGCTAGGGCCCCAGTTTCATAGAAGCCAGGCACCTCCTGAAGAGCAGTGCAGACGGCATGACTCCGTATAGGTTAAGGCGGCTCCACACAGGCCTGTAACTCCCTTCTCCTCAGCCCAGGGAGCTCATCAGGGTCTGGGCCTGCTTCAGCTCTGCAGAGGGAAGAGGTGGGCAGGTGGGAGGCAGTCAGGCAGGATCTGGGAGGAACCCTTAACCCTCCAGGAGTAGCTGAGCCTCACCTGCCAGGAGGACCTGGAACTTGTCTGCTGAGAGGGACATGGCAACAGGCTGGGCTGGGGTACCTGGGGCAGCTGCCACCTCCAGGCGCAGGTGCACCATAGGCTCTTCCACAGACTGCAGCAGGCTGGAGCTCAGGGTGTAGTCTACCCGCCAGCCCACACCTGCCAACCTATTTGCTGGGAGACGAGGTGGGTGGCTCTCAGGATCAAAGGCAGGAAAGCCAGTGGCCCTCAGCCCACACCCTGGCTCAGCCCTCAACCCTGCAAGGCTGTGTGGCCTCGAAGAAGCTCCCATCTCCCTGACCCAGGCTCAGAACAGGGCAGGTGCCCAACAGTCAGGAGTCTGGATCACGTACAGCAGACCTCAATGGCAAGAAACCTTAGCTGGAGTCAAGAGAACCAGGGCCAGGCCCCAGCTCTGCGGCTGCTCAGTATGTCACCTTGGTTAAGTCGTCTCCCTGGAGCTAGCACTTTGCATGCTGCATGCCCCTTCGAGAATGAGCCTGGAGCCTACCCTGGCTGGCCTCATACTTACTGCGGAGGCTGCAGACCCGCAAGTGCTTCTGCAAGGGAATTTGCTTCTCCTCGTAACAGCGGCACAGGCTGGCCGCGTGCTCTGCAGGTGGAATGGAGGAGCTCTGGAGGTAGCAGGTGGGGGCTGGGCTCGGGCTGCTCAAAGGCAGGTCTCAGGCTCCTGGCCCAGAAAGGGCAGGGTACAGCTCAGGGTCACAGGGCCTGGTCCGCTCTCTAGCAGCCCTCGGCCCACAGGCTGCCCAGCTGCCCACCCACAACCCGTACCTTTGGGCAGCCCCAGCTGCTGCAGTTCACTGGACAAGGATTCGCCATCAACACTGTGCTTGGCCGCACTGGAGAGGATGAAGCTCAGCACTGCCACTGTGGCCTTCACATCGCCTGACTCTGAGGGACTCGTGGGAGGGGCAGGGGGTGTCACTGTGGCCCCAGCCACCTCCCTATTGCCCTGTTATCTTCAGCTCAAAGCCCCCAGGCCTCCTGAGCCACAGGCACTGCTACTGCCCCACCAGGAGCTTGTGGTAGGGAGTGTGGAGGGTCGGGTTCGGAGTGTGGGGGGTGTCGGGTTGGGATTGTCGATGTCTTTCTTTCCCTCATGCTCTTCCACTAGGGAAGGTAGGTTAAGGACACTGCTGGGAGAGATGGGTGGGCCCCTCTGTACCAGGCACCATGCTGAGTTCCCAGGGTTGCCGAGGACCTGTGGACTCAGCAGGGTACTCACCAAACTTGGTGTCAGCCGTGAGCTTCAGGATCTTCTCATACTATGGGGAAAGAGATCCTATAAGGAACAGACAGGCTGGAAAGAAGGATGGAAGATGCCCAGAGAGGCTGAAAGGATGGGTCAGCTGTCTCCCCGGGCCTGGTGAAGAGTTTGAGGGCACTGCGGGTCATAAGGTCATGGGCAATAGGGTGCTGGGTCTTTACTCACATCAGTCCCCTGTCCCAGCAGCTCCTTTAGTACCTGGCTGCAGAGCAGCCGCAACTTCACAGAGGACTGGAAGGGAAGTCCTTTTATCAGCCAGGCTGTCATACCTCACCCCACCTTCCTAGGCACTGGCTCAGAGCAGGCCAGCCGCTGATCAGTATCACAAGGCATTGTAGCACAGGCTGAGAGCACTGAGGTCCTAACCCCAGAGAAACCTCACCATCCTCTACATCCACACTCCCCAGCCCCAACGCCCCTCCTCCACCCAGAGTAGACCCTGTGCACTCAACCATCTTGGCCAGTGTGCTGATCTCTGCCAGGACCCAGTCGGGACAGTCCAGATCGCCACAGAACCGGAACCTCTGCAAGGGAGGGAGGCAGGTCATCAGGCTGGAGGGAGGGCTGAGGTGTGGCCAGGATCCGTGTGTGTCTCCCACAGTGCTGCCCAGCACAGACCCCTGGTCCCTGTCACAGATGAATACCCTCTGGCCACTTGTTCTCCCCTATCACCAGGCTGTTCAGTAAACTCTGCCTGACCCGCTTTGCCACCAAACCCTGCTGAGGTCTATTGCAGGCATTTATCTGCTCAGCAAACATCAATTGAGCGCCTTCTCTGTGCTAGCTCCCACTCTAAGGGCTGGGGGTACAGCAGGGGATAAAACAGAGTCCTGGGCCTCACAGACAAGAGGGACCTCTCTCCCCTCTTCCCCAGACCCACACAGCTCCAGCCACTCCAGCTTCCCTGCTGCTGCTCAGGGACACCAGCCTTGCTCTGCCTCCATGCCTGCTGCACTCTGCGTGGCTTGCTATCCTTTATTTCATCCCACCCTCTGCTCACGTGACACATCATCAGACAAGCCCTTCTTAAAAAAAACAACAACAACAAAACCATGCTCATGGCTGTAATCCCAATACTTTGGGAGGCTGAGGCAGGTGGATCACCTGAGGTCAAGAGTTCGAGAACAGTCTGGCCAACATGACGAAACCCTGTCTCTACTAAAAATACAAAGATTAGCCAGGTATGGTGGTGCGTGCCTGTAATCCCAGCTACTAAGGGGAATGGAGCAGGAGGATTGCTTGAACCCGGGAGGTGGAGTTGCAGTGAGCTGAGATCCTGCCACTGCATTCCAGCCTGGGCAACAAAGCTTGACTCTGTCTCAAAAGAAAAAAAAATTTTTTTAATTAGCCAGGCATAGTGATGCATGCCTGTGATCCCAGCTACTCAGGAGGCTGAGGCAGGAGAATCGCTTGAACCCAGGAGGCAGAGGCTGCAGTGAGCCAAGATCAGCCAGTGCACGCCAGTCTGGGCAACAAGAACGAAACTCCCAATCAGGAAAAAAAAAAAAAAGAAGAAGAAGAAGACGGAGTCTCTCTCTCTCTCTCTCTCTCTGTTGCCCAGGATGGAGGACAATGGCATTATCTCGGCTCCCAGCAACTTCTGCCTCCCAGATTCAAGCGATTCTCCTGCCTCGGTCTCCAGAGTAGCTGGGACTACCGGCATGCACCACCACCCCTGGCTAATTTTTTTTTTTTTTTTGATATGGAGTTTCGCTTTTCTTGCCCAGGGTGGAGTGCAATGGCTCTATCTCAGTTCACTGCAACCTCTACCTCCCCGGTTCAAGCGATTCTCCTACCTCAGCCTCCCCAGTAGCTGAGATTACAGGCATCAGCCACTGCACCCAGCTAATTTTGTATTTTTAGTAGAGACAGGGTTTCACCACGTTGGCCATGCTAGTCTCGAACTCCTGACCTGAGGTGATCCACCCTCCTCAGCCTCCCAAAGTGCTGGGATGACAGGTGTGAGCCACCGCACCTGAGAAGACTGGCCCTTCTTGATCATACTTCCTAAAATAGCCCCTCACACAAGGAAATTTTGGGGCCAGTCGATATGCTCATTATCTTGATTGTGGTGACCCAAGAGCCAGGAAGATTTGGTCTTTACTTGTCCAGCCTCATCTTTCACTAACCTCCAGATGACACTCTCCCAGCTATATGACATGCATTCATTGCTGGGGAGCCATGCTCTCTCAGACCTAAGTCTCTGCACATGCTGTTCCCTGTCTGAAGACACACGCCTCACACCCTTACCTCCCAACCCCTGGGACAGAAACTGTACTTCAGCCAGCCAGCTCCTGCCATCCCCCTTTAAGGTTGAAGTCATCCTCAGGAAGCCGCCTTAACCCTACACACAAGGCGCAGTTAGGTCTCTGTCCCTAGAGCCTTAACTATGACTGCCAATTCCCTCGGCAGCTGAGGTCCTCCCAGTGCCCAGCACACTGCATGGTATAGACGCGGCGCTCAGAAAGTACGGGTGGGTGGGTGGATGGATGGATGAGTCTCAACCCAAGTACTACTACTTTCTGGCTCTGGAAGGAGCGGAGCGGCTTCCCAACAGTATGGAAAAGGGAGCCTGATTCTAAGCACGCTCCTGTCCAAGTCCCACAGCAGGGGTGGGGAAGTGGGCGTCCTTGGAAGGTCCTCTTGGGGCTGCGGAAGACCTGAAAGGACTCCAGCTCCAGACAAGCCCCAGTTCCTGCCCCGGGAGGCAGGGGCCCTTCCGTCCGCCAGGGAGGCAAGGGGACTCTAAGCCGCCGGCCGCGCTGTCTTACTCGCCCGCGTCTCGGGAACCGGCGGCCGCGGACTTTTCTCTACCAGACTCGCAGTCCTCACGCCCGCACACCCTGTGTTTGCGGAGAGGCCAGTGGAGACAACCTCCCCCGTTTCCGGAGCCACCGGCGCCCCCTCATTCCCGCTCCAGCAGCCCAGGCCTCGCTTCACCCCGGTGCCTCACCATCGCGCCAGGAAGCCCGCGCCGGGTAATTCCTTTTTCCGCTCGCGCCGGGTCAGCTGATTCCACGGTCACTTGACTTGGAGTCACGGCCTCTGGGTGGGCGGGGCCTGCTCGAGTGTGGCTGGGAGCGGGCCGCCGCCCCCTGGAGGTGGCGAGGGCGAACTGCTGCGTCTACTCCGTCTCCCAGAACCCTTCCCGGGAAAAAACCGGCGCTAACCGGCAGTTTAACAGAGGTCCGAATGCAGGCATTAGGAGAGACCGCGGAAGTTATTTCATTTAACTTAAGCGGGTAGGATCCCGGGAGCTAGGGTTCCAGGTCATTGCCATGTTTTCCACTATTAAGCAAATGCCATTATGCACAGCTGCGGGCTGTGGCAAAAGACGTATTTTGAAAACTTGAAATATACACATACAGAAAACTGTATATATTATAAATGTAAACTTTTTAAGTTTTCATAAACTGTAGACCTCACATAACCAGCACCCAGATTAGGAAATAACCAGATATCTTCTTCAAGTGCGTGTGTATTTTATTTCATTTTGATGAATCGTCTAAGCGCCTAGGGAAAAGGGCTGTCATCATTTACATGCTCAGGAAAACTCCCTACGACTTCGACATCAATAGAAGCTTATCTTAATGTTTGCCCATGGGATGGGGAAAAGAATCGGTTGCTTAGATTGCAGCGGTAGTCTGCTTACGGGTGACTTTGAGCAAATGAGTAGTCTACAAAAAATTAACTTTCCGACATTGATTTGAAGAGGCAAAAACAAAAAGACAAAACAACAAAAATACATTAGAGACTAGCCTAATAACCAAAGAAGAAATCAAATACGGTCGTCGCTTAACAACCTCAAGATATTGGTTCCAGGACCCCAGAGATACCAAAATTCACAGATGCTCGAGTCCCTGATGTAATGTGGCATAGTACTTGCATATAACCTATGCACATCGTTCTGTAGACTTTAAATCATCTCTAGATTGCGATAATGCCTAATGCAAGGTACACGGTTTGTAAATAGCTGTTAAAAAGTATTTTGAAATTTTTGTTTTTTTTATTGTTTTACTTTTTCCGAATATTTTTGATGCACAGTTGGTTAAATCCAAGGATCCAGAACCTGAGGATACAGAGGGCTGACTGCAGTTTGCACGCTCTCCTCAATTCCATGCCTATCCCATGCACCAGGTGCAGCTGGCTTTGTTGTTTCAGGCTTTGAAGCTTTCAAAAGACAGAGCCCATGACAATTAAACTTCTCTATAAAATACAAAGAAATGGAGAATGTCCCAATTCATGGTAAAAATGAGCTCATTTCTGAAGAGTTCTTTTACAAATCAAAAACACTAGCCTGTTGAAAACAACAGTATGTTAAGTTACTATATCATGTCAAAGAAAAATGTTAAGAACATAAGACCTGTAATCATAGCACTTTGGGAGGCCAAGGCCAGTGGATCACTTGAGCCCAATAGTTCTAGACCAGCTTGGGCAACATAGGGAGACCCCAGCGTCTACAAAACATTAGCCACTTGCGCTGGTGCATACCCGTCGTCCCAGCTACCTAAGAGGCTGAGGCGAGAGGATCTCTTGAGCGTGGGGGATGGCGGCTGCAGTGAGCCATGATGGCGCCACTGTACTGCAACCTGGGTGACATAATGAGACCATTTCAAAAAAAAAAAAGAAAAAAAGGTCTGGGCGCGGTGGCTCACACCTGTAATCCTAGCACTTTGGGTGGCCGAGGCAGGCAGATCACCTGAGATCAGGAGTTCTAGACCAGCCTGGCCAACATGGCAAAACCCTGTCTCTGCTAAAAAAAAAAAAAAAAAAAGCAGGGTATAGTGGCAGGTGCCTATAATTCCAGCTACTCAGGAGGCTGAGGCACCAGAATCACTTGAATCTGGGAGGTGGAGGTTGCAGTGGGCTGAGATCGCACTACTGCATTGCAGCCTGGGTGACAGAGTGAGACTTCATCTCAAAAAACAAAACAAAACAAAAAACCATGTAAGAATGGCTCAACTTTCATTTTGTCCTATCAGTAGCATAAAGAAGAGAAACATGGACCGGGTGCAGTGGCTCACACCTGTAATCCCAGCACTCTGGGAGGCTGAGGCGTGTGGATCACGAGGTCAAGAGGTCGAGACCATCCTGGCCAACAAGGTGAACTAAAAATACAAAAATTAGCGGGGCGTTTGGCACATGCCCGTAGTCCCCGCTACTTGGGAGGCTGAGGCAGGAGAATCACTTGAACCTGGGAGGTGGAGGTTGCAGTGAGCCGAGATTGGGCCACTGTACTCCAGCCTGGCAACAGAGGAAAACTCCATCTCAAAAAAAAAAAAGAGAGAAAAATAGATATATTTGGAAAACCATTTTTATTTAAAAAGAGAAAATTAGGAACAGATGAAAACTTTCTTAAGTTGAAAAACGAAACAGCAAATTTAACATCACACAAAATATTTAAATTCAGAAATAAAGTTAAAAAGGTTTGTGGTGTGTCCTTTTTTTAAGCATTGTTTCATAGATATTTGTTTTACAGATTATTTGACTATTTAGAGCAGTGGTTGTCAAACATTAGTGTGCATGATAGTCACTGCAGGGCTTGTGGAAAGCCTGGCTGCTGGCCCTACACCAGAGTTTCTAATTCAACAGGACCCAGGTGGGTCCTGAGCATTGCATTTCTATGTTCCCAGGTGGCGCTGATCCTTCCAATTTGAGACCATGCTTTGGAAACCACTAATGTAGGGAAATATACTTGACATTATGTTATGAATACACTTGAGAATATGTATATGTTAACTTACAGATTTCTGTCCAGTAGAAAACTCCCAAAGATGGAAGTTTTATTTCTCTATAGGATTTTTTTTTTTTTTGAGACAGAATCTTGCTCTGTTGCCCAGGCTGGACTGCAGTAGCATGATCTCAACTCACTGCAGCCTATGTCTCCTGGGTTCAAGCAATTCTCCTGCCTCAGCCACCCAAGTAGCTGGGACTACAGGTGCCCAACACCGCGCTTGGCTAATTTTCGTATTTTTAGTACAGACAGGATTTCACCATGTTGGCCAGGCTGGTCTTGAGCTCCTGATTTCAGGTGATCTGCCCGCCTCAGCCTCCCAAAGTGCTGGGATTACAGGCGTGAGCCACCGTGCCCGGCCTCCCTATAGGATATTAACAAGTTTGTCTCTGTGTCAGAATGCATTTCAGAATGCCCACCCTGGAGCACTACAGACACTGTCTCTCAGCTCACTGGACCCTTGAAGTAGCTTCACCGGTTGCTGACTCCCTTATGAATGAAAGAAAATGTCTTATACATATTCCTTCATTCTTTGTATGAAAGTCATGCTTTTCATATTCTGAACCTTATACTTCAGGCTGGGTGTGATGGCTCATGCCTGTAATCCCAGCACTTCAGGACGCTGAAGTGGCCAGACCACTTGAGGCCAGGAGTTTGACACCAGCCTGGTCAACATGATGAAACCCCATCTCTACTAAAAAAAAAAAAAAAATCAAAATTAGCCAGGCATGATGTCTCACACCTGAAGTTCCAGCTACTTGGGAGGCTGAAGCACAAGAATTGCTTGAACTCAGAAGGCACAGGTTGCAGTGAACTATCGTGCCACTGCACTCCAGCCAGAGCAAGACTCTGTCTCAAAGAAAAAGAAAATTATACTTTGATACAGTATGCTAATGTGAAGGATATGATTCGGTTTGGCTGTGTCCCACCCAAATCTTACCTTGAACTGTAATAATCCCCACGTGTGGGCTGGGAACAGGTGGAGGTAATTGAATCCTGAGGGCGGTTTCTCCCACTCAGTTCTCGTGATAGTGAGTTCTCGGGAGATCTGATGGTTTTATAACAGGCTTTCCCCTTTGCTTGGTTCTATTTCTCGCTCCTGCTCCTCCGTGGAGAGGTGTTTTCTGCCATAATTGTGAGTTTCCTGAGGCCTTCCCAGCCCTGCAGAACTGTGAGTCAGTTAAGCCTCTTTTCTTATAAATTACCCAGCCGTGGGTATTTCTTCAGAGCAGCATGAGAATGGACTAATACAGTATAGTGATATAGCAGCCCAGACAGTAGGATGTGGGTACCACTATACTTTGATACTAGAGGTATTCCCAGTAAGGTCAGGAGCAGTGTGTGCTATCATCCCCATGATCTAACATTGTTCCAGAGGTTTTCAGGTCAGCAGTTCTCACCTGGAGGTGACTTTGTCTCCCTGGGAACATTTGGCAATATCTGAGATCATTTTGGCTGTCACACCTGAGGAGTGGTACTAGCGTGTGGCAGGTGGAGGCTGGGGATGCTGCTGAATACCCTGCAAGGCACAGACAGCCCCATAACAAAGAATTCTCCAGCCCAAAACATCAATAGTGCTGCTGTTGAGAAACCCTAGCCTAGACAAGTAAAACATGGGAAATCCATTAACATAAATGCTGGAAAATAATAAACAGTATTTGCCACTGGCAGTCTAGCTAGGAGGTCCAAAAGAAGCACCTGGATAACAGTCAGATTTTGTAGGGGCTGCATGGTGGCTCATGCCTGTAACCCCAGTGCATTGTGAGGTCACATTGGGAGGATAATTTGAGGCCAGGAGTTCAAGACCTGACTAGGCAAAATAAAGAAAGAGAGAAAGAGAAAGGAGATCCCGTCTCTGTAAAAAAAAAAAATCTTAAAGAAATAGCCAGGCATGGTAGTGCATTCCTGTAGTCGTGACTACCTGGGAGGCTGAGGGAGGAGGATCACTTGAATCCAGGACTTGTAGGCCACAGTGAGCTATGATTGTGCCGCTGCACCCCAGCTTGCACAACAGAGCCAGACCCTGTCTCAAAAAATATATATACATATATATGTATATGTGTGTGTGTGTGTATGTATATGTATATATATGGTTCGATAGCTGGAAAATAATATACACAGCATGTAAATTATAAAGTATAGTAAATACTCATGAACTACATCACCAGGCTGGGCATGGTGGCTGATGCCTGTAATCCAACGCTCAGGGAGGCCAAGGTGAGAGGATCACTGGAGTCTGGGAGTTCAAGACCAGACTGGGCAACATAGTGAGACTCAGTCCCTACCAAAAAAAAAAAAAAAACAAAAAAACAGGTATGGTGGCAGCACCTATAATTCCTATAATGGTGGGAATTTGGGGGCAAGAGTGGGGAGGCTCGCTTGAGGCCAGGAGTTCAAGGCTGCAGTGAGCCATGATCACATCACTGCACTCCAGCTTGGGCAACAGAACAAGATCCTGTCTCTAAAACAAACAGAAAAATTACAGATCATTTACTTTTAAAAATCTAAATGATTTTTTCTTTTTTTTTTTTTTCTGTTCTTTTTGGAGATGGAGTCTTGCTGTGTCACCCAGGCTGGAGTGCAACAGAGCAATCTCAGCCCACTGCAACCTCTGCCTCCTGGGTTCAAGCTATTCTCCTGCCTCAGCCTCCAGAGTAGCTGGGATTACAGGTGCCTGCCCCCATGCCCAGTGAATTTTTGTATTTTTAGTAGAGATGGGGCTTCACATATTGGCCACATATCGAACTCCTGACCTTGTGATCCGCCAGCATCAGCCTCCCACCAAAGTGCTGGGATTACAAGCATGAGCCACTGTGTCCGGTCTTTTTTTTTAAGATGGAGTCTCAGTTGGTCGCCCAGGCCAGAGAGCAGTGGTGCAATCTTGGCTCACTGCAACCTCCACCTCCTGGGTTCAAGTGATTCTCCTGCCTCAGCCTCCCCAGTAGAAGGGACTACAGGCCCACACCACCACACCTGGCTAATTTTTGTATTTTTGGTAGAGATGGGATTTTACCATGTTGGTGAGGCTGGTCTCAAACTTCTGACCTCACGCAATTCACCTGCGTCGGCCTCTCAAAGTGCTGGGGTTATAGCACTTTGAGATGCCCAGCCTAATCTAATAGATTTGAAGTTGTTTTTTTTTTCTTCTCCTTGGGGAGCAGGGATAACTCCTAGGCAGGGCACTCAGAGTCAGCCTGAAGGTATTCTTGGCATATTCTGGATATTAACTCATAACTCATTATGTTCATGCAATTCTCTTCTAGTTTCTACTTCATCCCTACCCTTCATTTTCCCTCAGCCCCACTGTCTTCCATCATCAGCCCTTACTCAATGTGTCTGCAGCAGGACTCTTGGATAATTTCCTTCTTCCCAGACCATAAACATCAAGAATAAGTAAAGTGTGTATGTTAGCAGGGGATGCGTTATGAAACAGAACTGAGCAGCTTATAGAAACTAAGCAGAGCTTGGGGTGAGGATGGGAATCATTTCAAAGTAGTGTATGGCAGAGCAGGTCTTACTGAGAAGGTGCTATTTTACAGGGGTTAAGCCACGTGTGGCTATCCAGGGGGAGAACATTTCAGGAAGGGGACACAGTGGAAAAGCCTTAAGATGGGACTGTGCCTGGCATGTCAGAAGAGTCAGAAAGCTGTCTCGGCTGGGGCAGAATGGGCAAGAAGGAGAGGGAGACATTAAAGAGCTTGTAGCCCCTTGAAAAGACTTTGGCTTTTATGCTGAGAGGCGGTTACTTCGGGGTTTTAAGCAAAGGACTGATACTTGTTTTTTGTTTGTTTTCATTTCCGAGATAGAGTCTCACCCTGTTGCCCAGGCTGCTGTGCAGTGGTATGACCAGGGCTCACTGCAGCCTTAACCTCCCAGCCCCAAGTGAACCTCTTGAGTAGCTGGGACTACGGGGTGTATGCCACCAGGCCCAGCTAATTTTTGTTTTTTGTTTTTTCTTTTTTTTTCTTAGTAGAAACAGGGTTTCATCATGTTGGCCAGGATGGTCTTGATCACTTGACTTTGTGATCCACCCACCTTGGCCTCCCAAAGTGCTGGGATTACAGGTGTGAGCCACCGTGTCTCACCTATTTTTTATTTTATTATTACTCTTTTTTGAGACAGAGTCTCGCTCTGTCGCCTATGATGGAGTGCAGTTGTGCGATGTTGGCTCACTGCAGCCTCCGCCTCCCAGGTCCAAGCAATTCTCCTTGCCTCAGCCTCTCAAGTAGCTGGGATTACAGGTGCTGGTCACCATGCCCAGCTAATTTTTGTATTTTTAATAGAGACCAGGTTTTGTCATGTTGGCCAGGCTGGTCTCGAACTCCTGACCTCGAGTGATTCACCCACCTCAGCCTCCCAAAATGCTGGGATTATAGGCATGAGCCATTGTGCCCAACCACTAATTTTTAAACTTTTTGTAGAGATGGGGGTCTCACTATGTTGTCAAGGCTGGTCTTGAACTCCTGGGCTCAAGCAATTCTCCTACCTCAGCCTCCCAAAGTGCTGGGATTATAAACATAAGCCACCATGCCCGGCTCAGAAATTTAATTTGGGACATGTTGGGTTGGAGGCAGCCATTAGACTTCTGAGGGGAGACGTCCAGGATAAATATATATTGAGTTGGGAGGTTTTTGTTTTTGTTTTTGTTTTTTTTTTGGTGGTTGTTATTTGAAATCCTGTCTGGCTCTGTTGCCCAGACTGGAGTGCAATGATGCAATCCTGGCTCACTGAAACCTCTGCCTCCTGGGTTCAAGTGATTCTCCTGCCTCAGCCTCCTGAGTAGCTTTGACTACAGGTGCCTGCCACCAAGCCCAACTCATTTTTGTATTTTTAGTAGAGATGAGGTTTCACCATATTGGCCAGGCTGGTCTTGAACTCCTGACCTCAGGTGATCCACCTGCCTTGGCCTCCCAAAGTGCTGAGATTACAGGTGTGAGCTACCACACCCGGCCAAGTTAGGAGTGTTTTTAAAAGGGTTGGAGATTTAAAAAATTGGGCATTACTAGCATGAGTGGTATTGGAAGTCATTTGTCTGGATGAGACCATTAGAGGACTATGGATACAAAAGACAAGACCACTCTGCTGTGGTCACGCTAATGTTAAGGATTACTGGAGAGAAGAGGACAAACCCGTGCTGTAGAAGGGACACCAGGAGAGTATGTTCTCGCCAGTGCAAATGAAGGCAGTGTATCCAGGAGGAAGGAGTGATCAACAGGTCAAGTGCTCCTGAGAGACTAAATAAGAGACGAACTGAGAATAACCATAGGGTCCAGCAGCACTGAGGCTACTGATGACCTTGACAAGAAGAGTTCAGCGGGCCAGGCACGATGGCTCATGCTTGTCATTTCAGCACTTTGGGAAGCAGAGGCAGGAGGATCCCGAGGTGGGGAGTTTGAGACCAGCCTGACCAGCATAATGAAACCCCCTTCTCTACTAAAAATAAAGACTTATCCAGGCGTAGTGGCAGGTGCCTGTAATCCCAGCTACTGGTGAGGCTGAGGCAGGAGAATCACTTGAACCTGGGAGGCGGAGGTTGCAGTGAGCCAAGATCGTACCACTGCACTTCTGCCTGGCCAACAGAGTGAGACTCCATATGAAAGCAAAAACTAGTTCAGTGGAGTGTGGGAGTAAAAGACTGGTCCGCAGGTCTCCCAGGTTCAGCCGTAGGACACAGTGCCAAGCCCCCGCCATGCCCCCGCCGTGCCCCCAACCCAGCCCGGGTCCCTGCTCCTGGGTCTCTGCCTGCTGGGTCCGCCTTGGGGGAAGCGCCCCTGTACCCTCCAGACCGGGGCTTCCCTGACCCCTTCGGCCCTCTCCCTACAGGTGCCCTCACACCCCACCAGGGGTCCCCGGGTGCATAGGGGCTGAATGCATGGGAGAGGCTGGTGGACGGGCATGGCCAGGAGAGAAATGGTGCTGGATTTCAGAGCATCGGACCTGGCCGCCAGAACCGACCGTCTCCATCCCAGGCACTCGGACCCTCGGTACTGGAACCACATGTGGCCGAGGGCTGGTGGAGCCTGCCCTCCAGGGAGGGCTGAGTCCGGAGGGGGTTGTTTCTGGGGAGGGGGCTGTGGGGCTCATCCCACCTGCCCCTTCTGTCCAGCACTTGCATGGCATTTCCCTCTATGTTCACTGGGCAGCTGCCCACACGTTGCACTCCTCCTCCTTTCTTCTTCTCTCTGTCCTGCATCCTCCATTCCATCCAACTCCCCTCTTAGGCCCTGGGGAGCCTACCTTAGATCAGAGTCTGAACCCAGATCTGCTCTGAGTGTGTGGATTTCCTTCAGCTACCCCGATGTCCCCACTTCCAACTCCTGACTCCTTTGAGCCATCCCAGGGGGTGTCCGGCCAGTGGCCCACAGAAGCAGAGGCCAGGCTGTGACTGTGTGACCATCAAGGTGTGTGATGTGTGTGTGAGCGTGCACACGAGCGTGAGAGTGTAAGAATGGCTCCCAGGCCTGGGCTAGGATGGAAGCAGCTGGGGAAGGAGGCTGAGGGCCATAGGCAATCTGATTTTTTCCTCCACCCCCACCCAGACCCCCCACCCTACTAGGTCTACACCCATGTGGTAGGGGTGGCTACAGGGACAGGGATGGGAGTGGCTGAAGCCTGCTTCACTCCCAAAGATTTCTCGGGAAGAGCGTTCTGCTGCATCCTTTGTCTCGGCCTTGCTGACCCATGTCCCTCTTCAAGGACATTCACTCCGATTCCCATGTGCCCTGTTTCCACTGGCCACAGTCTCTAAGGAGGAACCATAGCATCTGTTTTTGTCTCCAGATGACTGGAGGGTAGGGCTGTGGGTCCAGAGCCCATAAACCAAAATGAGGCAGGGATTGGGGCTTGCCCTGTGACCTCCTGATGACCAGTGTAGACGGGTAGTGGCAAGCAGCATGGTACTGGGCAAGAGCACTGCACTGGGAGTCCAGAGATGCTGCCTCACCCTGGGCCTCTAGGCAAGTCCCTTTCCCTCCCAGAGCCTCAGCATGGCTTCTATCAAATGATGACCTTCTGCCTTTCTCCCAGGGTGGTTGTGGGGATCAAGGGAGACAGTGGCCACAGGGATGCGGTGTTAACTGCAGATGCGGCCGTAGGGGCACTTTGCTAACTGCCCATGTGAGTTCAGTCTCTTCAGTGTATTTGGTGCCCAGGTCTATGGTAAGGTTTGATGCCTGCTCTGACTGCAGTTTCACTGACACACAGGAGACATTTGGCAACTCATGGCCCTGCCTTGGGGAAAAGAGCAGTCTGGGAGAGCTTCTTCAAGGCAGGCTGACTTCACTGTGGTCTGGGGCATGACTGAGACAGGCTTATGTAGCGAGGAATTGGAGGGTATCTGGGTAAAGAGCTGCAGTGTGGGCAGTGTGGGCAGAGGTGTAGTGTGGGCACCGAGGGCAGCCACTGGCCAAAGCAGGGAACAGAGACAGAATGAGGAAGCGCTCTGTGGGAGGGTGGGCATAGGGTGGAGAACCTTCAAAGTCTGGAGTTTGACTTGATGGGGCTCAGTGCTGTGGGCAGTAGGAAGGCTCTTATGTGGAGAAATGACAGTTGGACATTAGCAAGCAAGCCCTGTCTCCATGAGCAGCACAGGTTGTCCTCTGAGCACGCCAGGCACGAGTGTGCCGGGAGCTGGTGACTCTGTGTGTGGGAGCATCTGTGTTGTGACTCTGCCCAGGAGTGTGCTTCAGTGTGCCGAGTGGCTGCACGCCCCAGACCTGTGTGGCACATCCCAGCCAGTGAGGGTGCTGGGCACTGGGAGGTGGTGGGGAAGGAGGTGTGTGTGTGTTGTTTGTGGGCATGTGTGTTAGTGTGTGCACACATGCATGTGTGTCCCCCACCCTCAGGCCTGCTGCAGCCATGCTTGTGAGCTGCCATGTTGGTTTTATGCTGTCTTTCTGAATCACTCTCAGTGACCCTGAGGAGCCTCAGCCATGGTAGGTACATGTCTCGCCCACCCTGCTGCATGAACGGTGTGCCCACCCTGCTGTGCCAGCTCCACACGGGGCACACCTGGGACCTCAGAGCCAGACTCCTTGCCCCACCCTTCTGGAGCTGCAGACTTGCTCTTCCAGCTTTCTGTCCTTGTGCTGCTGTCCTCTCTTCCCTGGGAGCCCCAAGGCCTCCATGGCTGAGCCTAGGGCTCGTGGAACAGGCTCTATGCCCAAGCTGGCACAGTGGGTCCTTTATGGTGTAGGGCTGCGAGCTTGGAGGGGTTGTGTGTGGGGCTGGACTCAGAGCCAGAGGCCTAGAAACGTCATCCTGGGCCCGCTGTGTCTGTCCTGCAGTGTGAGTCATGCTGCCAGGCAGGGCATCCAGCTCCCAGCCTGGGAATGCCAAGAGCCAATCCACTGCAGAGCCAGGGTGATAGGGTCTCACCTCCTTTGTCTGTCGGCAATCAAGTGGTGATCTAGGTAAAAGCTTGAGAGTCCCATACACATGATCATCCTAGCACACACCTCACAGGCCAGGCAGGACACACAGCCCCCTCCCCTCCCTCCCAGGTCCCTTGTAGATGCTGTCATGTGACTGAAGACAGGGTCCCTGGCCCCCTCTGAAACACTACTGCCAGCCAGCAGGCTCACGCACCTTGGCCTGTTGCTCTTACCCCCTACTCAGCCGAGGGACCACAGTGGCTGCTGGCCCGGCTGAGCTCTGTCCAGAGAGCTAACCCGCCTCCCCTGCCATGGACTCTCCCTCTTCTGCTTTTCCCTGCAGGAAGGGCCCAGCCTCAACTTTGTGACCTGCAACCCCCGCCCCCTCACCGACCAGCTGAGGGTCCCCACTTAGACTTATAAGTCTATGACCACTGGCATCCAGCTGCCTGCCCTCCCTACCTCCCCCAGGGTCCCTTCAGAGGGTCCTGGGCTTTCTGACCACTCAAAGGGTGAGGGAATCTGTGGGGATCGCTCCCGTGTGAGGCCCCTGGGAAATGGGCCTCGCCATACGGTGAGCTTGAGCCCAGACACAGATCCCTGGTTGGGGGAGTCGAGCTGAGGGAAAGCAGGAACAGAGAGAGGGACTGTGTTATTCTAAATAATTAACAGACATTACTTTATGGATATGAGGACTTGGGAGGCAATGTGTCCACTTTCGGCTTCTTATGGTTTATTGCTTGTGTTCATTTTGGACCCTTGTTACCTTCATTGTAAAATATTAACTTAAGTATTTACACTTGGTAACTTATTTACCGTAACTTACTGGGTGTAACTGTAACTTACTTCCCATAGCTTACTGGGCGTGACTGTAACTTACTTACATTGATCTATTGGGCGTAACCTAATTACTGAAAGTAACCTACTTACTGGGCGTAACTTACTTAATGGGATTAACTTACTTACTGGGCATAACTTAGTGGGCATAACTTGCTTACTGTAACTTAAGTACGTTGATCTGGTGTAAACAACTTGGACTTCAGGAAAGTATATAAGGAAACATATTGCAAAAATAAAATTGCTGCTTGGACGTAGCCTAAGCCAGCCCTCCAGACTCCGCTTTTCTATTTTGTTTCACTTCCGCGCACTCTCTCCCTCAGGTTGAAGGAGACATCTACGTTGGCGGTCTTGGGGACTCCTGCAGGTCAGTAGTCCCCTGGCAGACATGCCGGACACCGACAAAAGGGGCCTTGGGCACTCCCTTGAGCCATCCAGCCCTTTTAGCTTCACCCTCCTGGTTCAGGCAGTGTTCCTTCTCTATCAGGCCTGGTGGCTCTTGTGTGGGTCTCCCCAAGGTGAGGGGTGGCCCTGGGCCAGTGGATTGGAAGACAGGGTGACCAGGGTAGAGGGCAGTCTGAGAGTGGTCAACATGGGTCTGAACTGTGGGTGCACTGCCTGGGTGCCGTGGGAGAGGCCAGCGTGTTTGGATGGGGAGGGCTGCCGTAGCCCCCGGGCACTACCTGTGAAGCTCCAGCTCCTTCCTCCTCCTTCCTTCCCTTTCCCTTCCAGCCCCTTTCCAGGAACCTTGCCACACCTGCACCTGTGCCCTCCCCTGCCCAGCCCTACCCCAGCTGCTGCAGTGCCCCTGCTCTGTGCTTACCTCACCAGCTCTCTCCTCGCTTTTCTCTCTCCGGTTTCCTCTCTGCTTTATCTGCAACTGCCAGCTGGTTGGGACAGGGAAGTCCATCCCATCCTGAGCGCCCCAGGTCCCCCTTTGACCTCTACACAGATTCCCCCCTCCTGTCGGAGACCTCCCTTTCCAAACCTGCCTGGGCGACTGTTCTGTGACTCACCCAGCCACAAAGCCAGCCCCCTTCATCTGTGACTTAGTCTGTTGTAGTGGTGAGCTGACACATCCAGATGTGACCGTCCCCCTCTGTGGCACGCCCCTGCCCTGTTCTAGAAATATCTAGAAATACTCACATATATATACACACCTACACTTGGCCAACCACCTCGCCTCTGGCACTGGGAGTCAGTCACCATGCTGTCCTTGTGGAGTCTTGTGGTCCAACAAGAGAAAGTTGTCCCCTGACACTGCCCCTCCAAAGTGCCCCACCTCCAGTGAGCCTCCCTGTCATGCCTGGCATGTGGACACCCAAGCCCCTCCATCCCTCCAGCTCCCGCCAAGCATGGGGGTGCTGTGCAGGCAGCCCCATGGTCTGACAGTCTCTACCAGTCCTGCTGTCCCTTGGCTGAGAGTCAAACCCATTTCTAGATGACGGGGAATGTGTCCTCTGTGGACTGTGTTCTCTGTGGAGCTCAGGGGAGGGGAAAGGGCAGACCATTTCTGGGGTGCTGTTGGGAGTGGTGAAAAGGCCCCACCCTTTCCAAGGGACACTGTTCCTGGAAAGCCCCTGGGGCTTAGCTGGTCTTATCCTGTGAAGCTGGCTCTGGCCACTAGGGGGCAGGGCCATGAATTCAGCCTAGAGGGAACCTGCCGGGCAGCTGGTACTTTAGAGAGACAGAACAGGCCACCAGGTGCAGACAGGGGAGGAAGGCAGGGGGATGGAAGAAAGATGCTTAGGGTGGATGGAAGTCAGTGCCTTTGGGTGCTGGTACCTGCCTTCCCGGCCACCCCTAGATCAGGCTTCCGAGCCTGCTGGCTGTCAGGGCCAGAAGTGCCATGGCAGTCCCCGTGAAATCCCCCAGGTGTCACCAGGCAGCACACAGGTAACAGGCCTGGAAGGTCCCCAACAGCCCAGCTGGACATGCTCAGACACTGGGGCTCCTCATTCAGTGGCACAAACTCCAGGATCCAGTGAGGGAAACAGGAATATACCAGGCTGAGCAGTGTGACTAAATGCATTTATTCCAAAATAAAAAGCAAAATACTGTCCTCTGCTATCAATAAACAAGTTTCCCAACTGCAAATAATTATTTGAACCTCCTCCCCATGTGCCAGCTCCACCCTCTGCCAGGTACGATACAGGGGGCACCCCAAACCCCTAAAATATATAAAATGTTACACAGATATAATACCTACACTGGGGAAGGGGGTCACCCCAGCAGCCCATGCCCTCACCTGGTCCACAGTTAGTGACACTGTCCTGCCTCAGCTGCCTCTCTGAATAAGATGGGAGCCCCCTGAGGGAAAAGTTGCTTTGGTGAGAGGAAGGAGGCCATCAGGCCTCCTCCAAACCAACCAACTCCAGCAGCCTCTGGCTCCTAAATAACAACCATCGTCATCCAGAGATTTAAGGACTCAGCCCTGGTCAAGCTGGCAAAAGGTCTGTCTTTCCCCATTAGACAGGGGTCTTGTCTTGCTGCCTTAACAATAAAGGGGTGACTGGGAAGGGGTGGCACATGGTGGGGGTAGAGACTCCAGTTCCCCCTTCTCCAGGCCTTGCTGACAGAAGCCTGCTGTTATTTATTTTTATTTTTATCCCATGACTTAAAAAGAAAATCTCATAACTTCCTTTTCATAACATTTATCACTTTTCATAAAATTTTTCTACTTTTTATCCACAATGCTTTTTGCCACAACTTTTCCATTTTTTATCCAATGACTTTTTTATCCCATAACTTTTAATCTCATAAATTTTATTAGTTTGTGTTCTTTTAATAAACACACTTGCATAGTTATATTACAATTTTGTAAAAATAAAAACAGATTATCTCATGCCAAGTGTGCCCAGCGTTTGCAGTCTCAATACCTTTAATACCATAGCTGTCAAGACGCACAAAATTTTAAGGCAGAAATGGCGCTTTGCAGCAACTGAACAATTTATTACATCACAGGAGCATCACAGCAGCACTCAATATTGTTGCTTTAGACAAAAGGCTCAGAATTTCCATTTTACATTCTGTTCACAGGAGTTCAGACAGTGGTAAAAGTCATTCTTAGAAAACTTGGCAACTAAAGCTTTGGACTGGAATTGGCATTTCTTCACTTTTCCTTCCCCCTATTTCTTCTAAACTGCAATATTCATATTTTTAAATGTTTTAAGTAATTTCAAAACATTAAGAGACCAGTTATTTTTTTAATAGTTATTTTAAAATAACTCTTTAAGATAAAGTTTTAGAGAAACTATATTGTGGATAGGATAGGACTGATTTACATTTTCAAATTTTCTAAAAATCAGCTTTGGTTTTAGAACTGAGTTTTATTCATTTCTGGAAAACCTATCAGGTTTAATAAAATCCTTTAAAAATGAGTAACATATTTTGCAATCTTTAAACAGGTATTTTGATTCTTCCTACAGAAATTCAAATTTGGTCAGTTGAACACACATTTTAAAATTCTGTGTTTTTGATGAACGCTAACCTGATGTTGCCTTCTAAGCCAATTGAAAGCTGCCTTCTACTGAATGAGGAAGAGAACAGACACTTGGCTGAATGAAGTACTGCAGGAGACTCACGTGCACTTTGAAGAAAGACTTAAGTCACTGTCATGTGATTTCCGTTCTTTTAGATTTGTCTTAAATAGATGACAAAATGCCTACTCAGAGTGATATTTCGGTTAATATAGTAAATGTATTTTCCTGACTGCCATTCAGCTTAAACATGCCTGTATGGGATTTACTCCACAGGTACCTGATGAACACGTTATCATCAGATTGGGTACAGATGCTAAACACTATCTGAAGGTCATTCCTAGTCATTTGTATTTCTTAGGGTAAAAGTGAAGTGATTTGAACTATCAAAATCCCTTTGAAATAATTTATCAATGTATTAGATAAACCCAGTTTCAGAATGATTAAGAAAAACTGTTAGACCAAATAATGTGGCTGATTAACAGGGGTACGATTTCTAGCCCGAGGGTTGAAAATGGACTTAGAGTAACTGTCTTTAAACTGAACTCAAAGAATGCAAAAGCGGCAAGTTCAGAAATAAAACACAAAACAGAACTTTAAGTCCATTTTAAGCCCCCGGCTAGAAATCATACCACTGTTAATTAGCCGCATTATTTGGTCTAACAGTTTTCCTTGATCGTTCTGAAACTGGGTTTATCTGATACATTGATAAATCCCTACAATTTGGAAGAGTCAGTTCAAATCACCAGGACCCAATATTTGTACTCTTTCAGGGAATGCAGGCAAATGTGTTATTCCATCTGTCAAATTGTATGAGTGCTCTCCTATTAATGCCATATTTATGAAAGTATCATGAAGATGCCAAATGCTAAACGTGGAGACGGTCAGTAACTAGGAATCTCCCCTTCAGGGAGCACACATGCATATCTCCCTCCATCCTAACAATGGGAGGTATTTTGGTACATGGACATTAGAACTTCATGAAGTTTCAACTGTTGATTCTGTCCCAACCATCATAAAGTTATGATTTATGCAATGTCTGACTGAAAGAATTCATTCATAATGTAGAGACACATTAACATAAATGTTGCACAAAATGTGCCTCTAACTGAAACTGAAAGGTATAAAAACATATTTCTCTCTTGGTAAAGAACTTGCTGAGGAAATAGAACTCTGTGATTGTTAGACACTTTTCCTGATTTAATACATTGACATTCACAAACAGTAGATGGCACTGCAGGCTATAAACATTTTACGTTGCATAAACTTCTCTTTGATTGTCAAATATAGTACAATTCTGTCTACTGAAACTCCTTTTTTTCCAGCCAAGTACTCTCACATATATTAGTTTATAATAATGTTTGTGATTATTATTTTTGGTTTGTGATTATTGTTTAAAGTCCTTTTCATTGAAGAAAAACAAGGCAATTCCTATGTCAGAGTAACCAAGGTGGTTGAAGAATAGGTATTAGCCAGAGAAGTCTGGACGGTCAAGTCAATCTCGCCTCAAAGAAGCTCCGTGAACACAGAGGGACGCCAGGTGTCACACGGCTTTCCTGCACTCTAGTCCATTCTTGACTACACCCTGTGTGCCTGTTCCAGGGACATTTAAACTTTTTTAAATTTTTTATTAAAATTTTTATTTTTTTTCTGGACATTTAAACTCTGAAAGGATTTTGTTGTTGTTGGAGATGTTTTATGAAAACAGACATTTTATCAGCAACTTGCTATGTGAACTGTAATCAATAGCAATTTTTAAAACTGTGAAATGATACAAAGGATAATCTCATCCGTGGTCTTTTTCTGTGTGCAAGGCACTCACTATACCAAGTGTCCTAAAACATTAACTGTTCAGTCATCAATATTTAGTGCCTATCCATTCTAAGATACAAATTTCCATTCCTGTATATAATATATATGTATATATATATAAATTACACTTTATCTTAAAGGATTTCTTATGGCCTTTACTAAATACATTAAGAAGAATGCCAACCAGTGCCCTTTTGTGTACTGAGACTTAGAGTCAGGGGATTAAAACAGGTAACAGGAGCTCTGACTTTACAATGTATTATAGATGTAAATGCTCTAAGCTAGGAAAGGTTTTCCACATCCACCGTCAAAGATGGGAGCCTTTTATTCCTCAGAAATCATCTCTTTGTAGGTCATAAAAAAGAGTACAGCTGCTGCAGCTTATCATGCAGTATCTTCATGAGCCCAGAGCACAGAAAAACCCTAAAAGAACTACCATAGCGCAGCACTCATTCTTGGCACGGGAACCAATGAACTACTCTATTCTGCACATACCAGCCAGAGCAGGCCGCTTTCCTCTTCTGTGAGATTTTAAAAGCTCCCCAAAATGTTATTACTCCCATTTGCAATACACAGAACAAGGAAGAAAGGCTGTTTCCAGTTCTCGGCCTTTCAACAACTCTAAATGTCAGTACTCACAGTGGCATCTTACAAAGTAATAAACAGTGTGCACGTGAGGGCAAAGCACATATTGAGCTAATTAAGAGCTCACTGTAAATAGGATTTGATCAAATATCATAGCAGAACATAAGCAAATTGTATCTGAATTCCATAATGAATACACATGCTGCAATAACATTAAAAAACCATGGCAGCCTATTCCAAACTAGCGAGAATAGTTTTGTGTCAATAGTGGGTCTTTGTGTGTTTGAACTCCCACCATGTAAGGGCAAACTCGATAGGCATGCTAATGACCTACGATTATCAAATTAAAAATGAAATATTCTAAAAAATGCCAAAGTGAACATCAGTGAGAGCCACACGAAGATCCACTCTCCTTTAACTTTTTACAAATAAACTATAGATTAGAAACACAAATCATCCTAAGTGGCTCTAACATTCAAATGAAGTAAACGTGAAGACTAACCCTATAACTTTGTTCGTTTGTAAACTTCTGGGCCAGCTCTTAGCTGATCGTGATGTTTACCCGCTCCTTCGCCCACAGCCTGGTAAAAGCATGGCGTGGAGGGACTGCTGCCCAAGGGTCGGTGTTGCTGGCTGTCCTGCAGCTCACAAAGCCATGTGCCATCTGCTGTGCAGTGGGGTTCTGGTGTACCCCTCCCTCCTGCAGGCTGCAGGCTGTCAGCGAGGATCACCTCACAAAGTTCTTTGGAGAGAGGGAGGCAGGGATATGAGTGCAGTGCCAGCCTCCCCTGCTCCTGCCTGCCCACCCCGCCTGAGGGCTCTACTCACCATCCTTGTCAGCAGCACCAGGCTCCTGGGGGGCTGGGGCCCCTGGAGTGGGCTCATTAGCAGGGTGCTGGACTTCATGGTCGATCATAAGCTGCATCACTGGCCCCTGCAGCTCCAGCAGCTTTACCTGGAGATAGGGGTGCTCAGCTGCCATGCCGGTGCCAGCACCCATGCTCATGCCTATCCCCATCCCCCTCACCCCTGCAGAGATGCTGTACACCTTACCTTCATCCCCTCCTCAGCCTGCGACAGCATGCTAACATCATTCTTCTGGTGCTGGGTCTTGGCCACTGCCCTCTGACGGTCATTTGGTTTGACGGACTTTCCTGTGGGAGGACAGGCTCAGACACTGGGGTCCCTCCCACCACCCTGCAGCTCCCCTTGCCCTGCCTGGCCTCCTGCTCACTTATCATGTCTCTCTCTCCAGAGAGCTGAATGAATCCGAGCTCTAGTTTTTCCACCCGCTCCTTCAGGTATGAATTCTCCTTCAAAATGTCCATGAAGTCTCTCTGGAGCCGAAATAATGGGGTCACATCTCAGGAGCGACCTGCCCCCTTCCCCACCCTTCTTGGCCCCTGCCAGTACTCACTCACCTGCAGCTGGTCGAGAGCTCCCTGCAGGGCCCGCTGGGTCTCCCCACACCCAGACTCGCTCCCAGTCCCTGTGGCTGTGGCCGCTGCCTCTGGCTCCTTCAGGGCCGAGGCCCCCAGCTGAGCCTGGTGCTGGCAGCACACCTGTTGTTTCTGGAGCTGCTCACAGAGCCGTGCCTGCTCCTCCTGGGCACTGGCTTTAGCAGCGTTCAGAAATGGCACCTGAAGGCAAGAGGTGAGGGTTCTTGTAGAGGCATACACAGGACAGATGGGGCAGGGAGGTAGAGCACAGCCCCTTCCCTTGGGGCCTCAGAGGGTGCACCTGTCAGTCACGAAGGTGTCTGACCACCGGCTCCCGGAAGGGATGAGGGTCCAGAGGAATCAGAAGGCAGGGAAACCAAGAGCATAAGGGGGTCTGGGAGGGACCACAGAGGAAGGTGGCCTGCCCACACGCCTGGCCCCTGGCTCCAGCCCAAGAGACTGCCTCCCTTGCCTAGAACCCCGTGTCTCCTTCCACAGCCTCAAATCTCACATCCTTCTTTCCACCATTTAAACTGTAGCCACAGACTGCTGGAAAAGCAGAGGGAGCCAATCACCATCTGCCAAGTGTGCTACATGCCTAACGCTTTCTACGAATCATCTCATTTATTCCTCAGCACCCACACAAGGAAAATGCTAACTTCCTTTGGAAGGTAAAGAAACAGAGACTTAGAGATGCAAAGCAGTTGAATGGTGACCAGTGGAATCAAGGTCCGAATCCAGTTTGGATCTAAGGAGACTTTAATGTTGTTTTGTGACAGAGTGTCACTCTGTGGCCCAGGCTGGAGAGTCGTGGTGCAAACTCAGTTCACCGCAACCTCCACCTCCCTGGCTCAAGCGATGCTCATGCCTCAGCCCCCTGAGTACCTGGGATTACTGGTGTGCACCATCACGCCCAGCTTTGCTGTTTTTGTGGTTGTTGTAATTTTAGTAGAGATGAGGTTTCGCCATGTTGGCCAGGCTGATCTCAAACCCTGCCTCAGCCTCCCAAAGTGATGGGACTAAAGGTGTGAGCCACCGCACCCAGCATAAAGAGTCTCTCACACCACTGTCTCTTGCCCTATGACTAGGGGGCTCCATGCCTCGAGCTGGAATGATGATGTCCAGATTGGTGTCTGCCTCCCATGGCACCAGGAAGGGTGGAGGCAGGTTAGAAAAATTGTCTCCTTTCTCCCACAGCCATCAGAGCAGGGTTCTGGCTCCCAGGTGCCTTTAGAAAGCCCATTTCATGGGAGGGCTACACTCTCACATTTTACAGGTGGGAAAACAAAGGACTGGAGGGCTGGGGAGGAGGGCAGGCTCCCCAGGTGGGCAACACACCAGCTCCTCCTCTTGCTCCTGGAGCCCCTCCTGCTCAAGAAGCCTCTCCTGTTCTCTCAGCCTCACCTCCGTCTCCCAGAGCCTCATTTTTGCCTCCTGCAGTCTCTCCTGTTCCCGTGGCTCATCTCTCAGGTACTTGGTTTCAGTTTTTAGGTTTTCTTTCCAAGTCAGAGGGCCCTGTCGGTGCTTCAGGATCGGGGGTTCAGCTGAGAAAGGAAGCAGACAATAAGGGCCTCTGGATTCTAAAAAAGAAAAAACTCTTCTGGGTGCACAGCTCCTCTCAAGCTCCCCAAACCTGGCCTCACTGCTAATGATTCCTCACACCCAAATGGTAGCCAGTCTTCCAAGCCACTTTCAGATAGAGAGCACTGTGAGTGGCTGACGACGGGCACCCTCCCTCTTTCTGATGGGGACACTGAGGCCCATGGAGATGACAAGACATGCCATCTCCCAGCACAGACCTCTCTCCCTCTGCCTCAAAGCCCTTCCAGCCACCCACCTCCCTGGGGCACTCTAAGCCACCCCCACAGCCCTCTGATGCCAGTCCTGCTCCCGGGTCACGCCAGCCCCATCTTACCCAGAAGATTTTGTAGGTGGGCAAGGCTCCCCTTCAGCTTCTCGATTTTCATTGCGTCTTGACTTTTCTCCATTTTGAATATTTCAATCTGCCCAAAGAACAGCGGGAAAGGGCCCTGGAGAAGGGCTGGTGGCTGGACAGGCTACCATCTCCCTCTCCGCCCCCAGCTCCACACAGCCCAGTCCTGTGACCACCCCTGGCTGGACTAGTCTCATTTTACAGATGCCCAGAAAGATCCAGTGACCTATCTAAGGTGGGGGCTGAAGGGTCAGCTCTCACTTCTCCTGCCATTGTGAGGATTTTCTGCTGCCACTGCGCCTTCTGTGTTTTGAGTTGTTGAGCGTAAGCGTCTCTTTCTAGCTGAGCTTTCTTAAGACACTCCGTCACCTGCAGGAATGGACCCAGAAGTTAGGAAGGGCTGTCACTGTCCTCACCTGCTCCTGGCCACCTGGGCTCATCTTCCTTCCACATCCCTCCCTCTGCATAGTCTCACCTCTGCCACCTGCGCTTTTAGCAGTTCCCGCTCCTGTAGAAACTGCTGTACCTGCTGCTCAAGGACTGCTTCACGGCGGCTCGAGGGCTGGATGGGGAAGAGCGAGAAGCTTCAATCTGGAGAGCCTGGGCCATTCCACACAGTGCCCCTTAAAAGGGCTAGGGCTGGGCTTAACACACAACTCGGTCAGTAAAGATCAAGTCACGTCCCATCCCGTGGTCTGGATTTTAAAAGACCTCAGTAAAGTTGGAAGGCACAGGGAAAGAGGCCACAATTACAGCTGGCTAACAGAGGCCCAGAGAGGTCACATCATATCCTATTTTTATTCCTGTAGTTACTACCGCTGTTGGAACCTTGATTGAGTGCGTCACCAGGTAGCGTGCGAACAGTCCCAGTTAACCTCACAACCACCATGAGGGGCGGTTACTACCATTACCTCTATTGTGGAGATGGAAAACATGGAGTATTAGAGGTTAGGTGGTTGACTAAGATCACTTAGACAGAGCTGGGATTTGAACACCCAGGTCCATCTGATTCTCTCAGTCCATTTTTTTTTCTGCTGGGTGTGGAGGCACAGACGGGAAGGGGGAAATGAATCTTTTGCTCATATTTTGAAAGGAGGATACATTCACATAGTCCAAAACTTAGAAGGTACAGAAGGGAAGTATCTCCCAGCCACCTGTGCTCTCACCTGAGTTTTTTACAAATCCTTGCAGACATGTTTTATGTATATTATCATAGTATGTACACACACACACACACACACACACACGTTTCCTCTCTCTACACAAATGGTAACATACTAAAGCTACTCTTCTGTACCTTCACAGTCCAAGGGCCAAGTGCCCAGTCCCCCACCTAGGACTTGGCCAAGGCCACAGCCAGGTAAGGGCAGGGCGGGCATTTGGCCTCCAAACTCTGCGTCCAGTGCTGGCTCCCCATAGCACCCTTCAATTCACCCACAGCAGCCCCAAGGGGAAACTGGAGCCCAGGATTGGCAGCGTGGAATCAGGGGACCCCACTGGACTCTTACCAATAAGTCGATGGTGTTATTCAGTTCACTGGTTGTGACTGAGCTCGAGTCCAGGGCTATTTGTACTTGGTGTGCGCTCTGAGGCGCATGCGGAGAGGAATTGGAGGAGGATTAGGGGAGAGGTAGAGAGAACAATCATTATGGTTGGGATGTGTGCGGCTGTCTCGGCTGGCAGAGGGGCACCCAGCTGCCACTGTGGGAGAAGGGTGGAGGGCTGGCCTGCAGGGTCACTGTACCTCAGCTCAGGGCCTCTTACCTCTGGATCTTTCATGGTGGCACACGGTGCAGGGCCCTCCTTGTGACCACCTGCTGCTGACTACAAGAGATGAGAGTGCACATGGAGATGTTCTGTCCCCCTCAGTGTCCAAGCCTCTGACTTCCTTTCTTCCCATCAGCTGGCAGCATTTTCCGTTCTGCCTCCCTCAGACCCTTTGTCCCATAATTCTTTTGTGCCAGCTCCTCTCATGGTTCTTATCTCCCACCATCCCCCCTGGGGCCCTTTCAGTGACTCTTAAAGGGACAGCCTGACAGCAAATGGCTGTTCTCATTGGGCTGGCTTCCCCTTGAGATGGGGGGTGAGGAAAACCAAACAGCAAGGACCATTTCCTGGGTGTCCTGGGTGTTTACAGCAGGCCATGTACTAGGGATTAACAAAACAACAGCAATAACGAATCTCATTTCACCCTCACAAATGGAAGTCAGACAACATCACCTCTATTTCACAGATGTGAAAGGAGAGGCTTAAAAAGCTCAAGGAACTTGCCCTAAATCCTATCCCTCGCAGATGGAGAGGCGGGATTCAAACCCAGAATTCCTAACCAGTACCCAGAAGTTCTTCCACAACCTTAACAATTACCCTCTACTGCCCCCTTGGGCCCCTTTTCCCCAGAAGCCTGGCCAGCCAAGACTCACATGGCATGGTGACTGGCAACCATCAGAAGCGGATGTCTCACGGCTACTGTTGTTTCTTTTCTTTCTTCTTCTCACTCGAGATGGAGCAGCAGGGCTGTTTCTTTGTTGAAATTCTTTTAACTGTGGGAAAAAGAGCAGTAATGCCCATGAGAACTACAAACCCCTACAGTCACAACCTACTTTACAGTTTTTACAAAATACTGTTATACACCATCTGATTTAATGCCACCAACAACTCTATACTGTGTTGTCACACTCACTTAGTGACTGAGAGGGATTGATGTCATGACAAAAAAAAAAAAGAAAGAAAGAAAGAAAGAAAAGAGAGAGAAAAAGTAATACTAGAACTTAAACTCATTCCTCTGACTCCAAGCTCTAGGGTTTTGCCACGAATCAGCAACTGCCAGAGACCAAAACCACAGGCAGAGGTAGAAAAATCAACATGAAGTAGGCAGGAACTGTATGCCGTGTGGTTTAGAGTCATACAGCCTCACACAAGCACCACTGGCCGGGAGCATTGGCTCATGCCTATAATCCCAGCACTTTGGGAGGCCGAGGTGGGTGGATCACAAGGTCAAGAGATCGAGACCATCCTGGTCAACATGGTAAAACCCCATCTCTACTAAAAATACAAAAATTAGCTGGGCATGGTGGTGCATGCCTGTAGTCCCAGATACTCAGGAGGCTGAGGCAGGAGAATTGCTTGAACCCAGGAGGCAGAGGTTGCGGTGAGCCGAGATTGTGCCATTGCACTCCAGTCTGGGTAACAACAGCAAAACTCTATCTCAAAAAAAAAAAAAGAAGAGCACCAGTACCTCTCACACTTTTATATCAATGTGTCCTCATGGCAGAAGGCAGCCTTTCTGTTAAATCTGGGAATTCATCAGAAGGAGGACAACCCAAGTCTTATTGAGAGAGGTCTGGTATACTCTTAGAAACCTATGTGACTGTCATCCCTAAGTACATTAATGCTTTTGCTCTCTCTAGAGACTCAAGGGAAACTGATGCTTCAGAAAGATGTCCCATGTTTATCCCGTGGCATTCAAAGTAGCCTGAGTTGCAATGATTTGAGGAAGATTCAAGCTGTCAGTTTCAATTTCCCAAGATCTGTTCCACAGAAGATGAGCAAATCTCACTCCAGAGGCCAGTGACTGAGGGCAGTCTGGTCCCAAAACCATGGAGAATTTGAAGATGAGCTGGAGAACTCAGAAAGTAACATGAAAGTCTCTCTGGAGAGTAGAAGCCTGAGAGAAAACCAAACCAAACCCATTCTCCCATTGCCACCCAGAGACACTGTCAATGTTTTGAGCTCACGAGGGAAGTGTAGGCTTTTCACACTGTCAAGGTCTATGTTAAAGGAGTGGGCAGCCTAAAACCTCTCGCTCCTAGGTCCCATAGTCCACATTCCCCAGCCAGCTGGAAATGTGTGCTGGGACCAGAGGAGCCAGAAATGCTATGAGAATGCTTAGGGGACTGGGCGGTAAGATCAAAGGCTGGTCTTGTAGCAGGAATGATGGTTCCTAGGGGGACTGTGACATCGCTACATTCCACTCCCCCTGGGGGAGGGGACCACATCCACGAGATGCCTGAGTCACTGCTCCATGATGGGGGAGGGGGATGCAGGGTTGGGACCCAGGTCCTTGGAGATGCCAGCCCAAAGAGCACAGGGAGGTCACCCTGGGGTAGGAGGAGGGGAGGGCAGAGTCTGCAGCAGGGATTCCCAGGAGTCACCAGCCCAAAGTCACCCAGAAATGACTGGTGAGGTTGGGGGCTGGGAGACCCAGGTCCTTAGAGACAGGAGCCCACAGAGCCCAGGGAGGTCAGGCTTGGGTCAGGAAAAGGTGAGGTCCAAGTAGGGAGCGGGGAGCCTCAGGAGTTACACATCCAAAGTCACCCTGGGGTGATTGGCAAGGGTAGGGGCTGGGCTCCTTGCTGAAGGGTTGGGGCTGACTGACAAGACGTTGGTAGGGGGAGCCCAGAGGCAGCAGGGTTAGGGGCCCACCCCGTCTGGTGTGTCTCAGAAGTGTTATGGACTCTGGCATCGGTCTTGCTGTCGGAGGGGATCTGTGTGCATGTTACCTTTTTCCTAGCCGAGGCTATCATCTTGCGAATTTCTTCTGACATCGACATGGTGGATGGGGGAGGGAGGTGGGGTTGGAGAGGGAGGTGGGGTTGGGGCCACATCAGCACAATTCAAAGGAGCACTGGTAAGCAGCTCCACTCCTCTACCAGGCAGCTGTGTGTCTGAGACAGAGGAGGCGTAACCAGGGCCACACTAGAATGTAGAACAGGGGCGTGGCCTTCATGCTCCAATCCCATTGGTCATGAGAAAGATGAAAGGAAAGGAGGCGTGGCTAGGCAGCTCCAGAGAGACCTGTGGCATCCCAAGGAAAGCTGCTCCTGCAACTCCTGTCCCCGCCCACTCTGAGAGGGGAGGGGCCACCCACTCCGGGAGAGCGGAAGGGCTGACTTTTGCCTTTGAACTTTTACATATACCAGAGCCTGCAGCCCAGTGTTTGGGTAGGTGACTGTATGGGGAGATGACAGTGTGGGAAACAATCCTGCCTAGGCCAAGGCCTCATGGAGCCCAGCGTTCCCTAGGGCCAGGAGAGCACTGGAGCACACCCTGACAACCATTGGAAACCTGAAATCCACACCTGTAGATCAAGAAAGGGGTTCAGCCTCCAATGCACCCGCAGCCAGGTGAGACAGGCACAGGTGGCTGCCAAGCAGATCTCCTGCCTGACCTTCCTCTCCTGCATCCCCCAAGCAGAGGAGCAGTGACAGCTGCCTATTAGCCCATTGCCTAGATTGAAGCCACTGAATCTGGGTCCCAACAGGCCTGGCCCAAGGCAGTCCTGTCTCTGGTGAGGACCTGGTAGACAGATGTGATGTTCCCAAGTGGCTCTATAAACCTTATCGTGGATAATCAAGGAAATGGGCAGGACCATCATGCTCAGCCAAGAACCTGGCAGGCACAAGGGAAACCAGGGGCAGACAAAAGTCAGTTTGGGTCCAGGCCTTGCCCTGGAAGGATGGTGGACTAGGGGCCCACTGCAGTGAAGAGGAATGGATGGCCATGGACTGCCTGGCCAAGGCTGTCAGCTCCTGCAGCACCTGCGGAACATCCGCCCAGGCCTGGCTCTGCACTCACGCTTCTGCCTGGAGCCACACATGCCTGGACAACAGCCTGATGTATGGATGGTGGAAGGAAAGGCTCTCGTGGCCACATGTGGGCACCTAAGCATGGGACAGAGGAGCATTGTGCCCTAAAGAGACCATACAGGCCAAGAACTTAAGCAGACATGACACCATCAAGAAATACCCTTGTCCTGGGTCATATCAATTAAGTCAGAGCCTGTCCTGATTCTGAAGCTGCAGCTCAGTCTAGTTGAGACTCACAAAGATGTCAGTGCAGGGCAGGGGGCCCGGCCCAGCCTGCGACATCCAGCAAAGCTGTGTGCTGGACAAGCATCTCTGAAGATGGGTCCAGGACAAGGACAGCTGTGCCTGGGCAGGGAGTGGGGAAAATGCCCAGGGGGCAGGAGGCCTGAAGACCTTTAACTAGGTGGGATGCCAGGTCAGCACATACAGAAGAGAAGGTGACATGGCAGCAGCTGTCTGAGGCCAGGCTATAAACCTAGTGGCCTCTTTGTCTAGTTGAAACCATGCTGCTGCTCAGTCGCCGTTTTTCAAATGCCAGAGGCAGGGCTGGGAGGGCCCCCAGACCCCTCTTCCCTCCCACCCCAAGCAGGTTCTCATGCCTCACCAGAAGGAAAGTGAAATTTTCTATGGGTCACAGCTGGCCAGGTTCTCTGTCACCTGGTAGAAGGGGCAGGGGAGCTGCAGCTGGGTGAGGAAGAACCCAGGTACCAGAGCTAGAAAGGCTTTGGGAAAGCCTTGAACAGGGCCAGGACCTGAGCTCTGCCTGGCTATGGTGACTCTGAGCCAGGCAACCCTACGATGGTCTCAGTCTGTCACTCTGTCTCATGGGGGATGTCGGCATTATTACCTTTGGAGTCAAAGTAGGTAAGCCAGGGAAACGAGCATTCCCAGTGTGAAGCCCGGGCAGCCGAGGCCCTTGCCCTTCAGGTTACAGGCATCTGGGTCCTGGTCTAGATCCTCACATGCCATCCAGAGACCGAACCCTAGGGACAATTCCTCCCAGCTGGTAGCAGTGTCTCAATTCTTGTACTCCCACCAAAAGCTCTGAAATGAGGAGGCCTGTGGGTGTGGGTAAGACTCTTCAGGAGAAGGTTCTCAGTGGCAAAAAAGGTTTGAGCTGTGCCTTAGGGAAGCCAGAGAGTAGGTGACAGGCCCCCTCACATAGCCTGCCAGGGAACACAGGAGAAACACAGGTATAGTGGTGGGAATGTTTTGGAAGACAGCAGGCAGCCTCCCACTCACTGATGGGACTGAGTGAGGTCAGGTCCACACGCCAGAAGCTGGATTCCACACACGGTGCACTTTGTTTCTTGTTTTAAAGACAGGGTCTTGCTCTGTTGCCCGGGCTGGAGTGCAGTGGTGCAATCATAGCTCACTGCAGCCTTGACCTCCTGGGTTCATGAGGTCTTCCGCCCTCAGCCTCCTGAGTAGCTGGGACTACAGGCACATGCCACCATGCCCAATTTTATTATCCCATCTCATTACAGTGGCTCATGCCTGTAATCCCAGCACTTTGGGAGGCTGAGGCGAGTGGATCACTGGAGGTCAGGAGGTGATTGGGTAATAGGGCTCTGCTCTCATGAATGAGTTAATCCATTCCTGGATTAAAGGATTAATAAATTATCAAGGGAATGGGTTAGTTATCAGGAGAGTGGGTCTCTTATGAGCCCTTCACCATGTGATGCCTTGAGCCACCTGTGGACTCTGAAGAGAGTCACCAGCAGTAAGAAGTCCCTCAGCAGATGTGGCCCCCCAAACTTGGATCTCTCAGTCTTCAGAACCATGAGCTAAATAAACCTCTGTACTTTATAAGTTATCCACTCTGCAGTATTCGATATAGCAACAGAAATTGACTGATACCCTGTTGTCTGGAATAGACTCACCCAGCCACATGTGCAGTGGAATGAATCTCCTCAGAGTAAATCCTCTTTTCCTGTTGCCTTTTAATAACTGTGTTAGAGATGTGTTCTGCAGAAGGAATATCCACTAGTAGTTCAAGTTGAAAATTTAGTAAGAAGGTGGTTCAGATGGTGACCAACCCCCCAGGTGTGGTTAGTCCTGGGAGTGAGTTTACAGGGCTTCGACCCTCCAAGGAGCCCTCTTTATGTCACCATGCACATGCCAGCTGGACCTCAACTGCTACAGTTTCTTCTGTCTGAGTAGTTACCACAAAGACTAATAGAGCTTGGCTGCAATGCCATCCTTGACCAACAGGAGCTGCTGTATAAAATACATACATACATACATATACACACACACACACACACACACACACACACACATCACCATATAGATATATATACATACACATATATATAAGTTCCTTTAGTTCATTTGTGCTCTCTTTATTATTAATCAAAGCTCACTGTATCTGTCCTACAAATTATTATTCTCTAAGGTGGGACAATAATAAGCCAGATCTTTCTTTTTTTTTTTTTCATGGTAATAACAGGGTGGACAAGGCTAACCCTGGCCCTTCCACATTGATTTGAAAGCAGTAGCTCTCAAGGGTAACATGCATCGGAATCCCCTGGAGGGCTTGTTAAGACACAAGTTACCAGCCCCCTCTCTAGACTTTCTAATTTGGTAGGTCTGGAGTGGGCCTTATAATTTGCATTTCATTTTTTATAATTTATTTATTATACTCTGAGTTCCGGGGTCCATGTGCATGCAGACGGTGCAGGTTTGTTACATAGGTATACACGTCCCATGGCGGTGGTTTGCTGCATCCATCCCCCCGTCATCTACATTAGGTATTTCTCCTAATGCTATTTCTCGTCAATCCCCCCACCCCCTGCTATTCCTCCCTTACCCCCCCACCCCCCCAGGCCCCAGTGTGTGATGCTCCTCTCCCTGTGTCTGTGTGTTCTCATTGTTCAACACCTGCGTATGAGTGAGGACATGCAGTGTTTGGTTTTCTGTTCTTGTGTCAGTTTGCTGAGAATGATGGTTTCCAGTTTCATCCATGTCCCTGCAAAGGACGTGAACTCATCCATTTTTAAGGCTGCATAGTATTCCATGGTGTATATGTGCCACATTTTCTTTATCCAGTCTATCACTGATGGGCATTTGGGCTGGTTCCAAGTCTTTGCTCTTGTGAATAGTGCTGCATAAACATACATGTGCATGTGTCTTTATAATAGAATGATTTACAATCCTTCGGGTATGTACCCACTAATGGGATTGCTGGGTCAAATGGTATTTCTTTTTCTATCAGATCTTTATTTCTTTATTTTTTTTTGAGATGGAGTCTTGCTCTGTCAACCAGGAGTACAGTGGCACTATCTCAGCTCACTGCAGCCTCCACCTCCCGGGTTCAAGCAATTCTCCTGTCTCAGCCTCTGGAGTAGCTGGGATTATAGGCGCCTGCCACCACACCTCGCTAATTTTTGTATTTTTAGTACAGATGAGGTTTCACCACGTTGGACAGGCTGGTCTCAAACTCCTGACCTCAGGTGATCCACCTGCCTCGGCCTCCCAAAGTGCTGAAATTACAGGTATAAGACACCATGCCTGGCCTGAATGAACTCTTTAGAAATGAAGAACTGAGACTGGGTGTGGTAGCTCAACCTGTAATTCCAGCACTCTGGGAGGCCAAGGTGGCTGGATCACCTGAGGTCAGGTATTCGAGAGCAGCCTGGCCAACATGGTGAAACCCTGTCTCTAGTAAAAACAAAAATTAGCCGGGCATGATGGTGGGTGCCTGTAATCCCAACTATTCAGGAGACTGAGGCAGGAGATTCACTTGAAACAGGGAGGCAGAGTTTACAGTGAGCCGAGATCATGCCGTTGCACTCCAGCCTGGACGACAAGAGTAAAACTTCATCTCAAAAAAAAAAAAAAAAAAGGACTCCCAGCAAGCCACAAGCAGGCTTTGCCATACTTTGCCCCTCTAAGCTGTAGCAGGGCCCAGGTCCCTGAGGAAATTTCAGGACAGATCTGAGGTGGCTCCATGGTCACCAGATGGTCACTGCCCCATCTGGCTCACCATGGTCTGGAGACGGCCTGAGCTTCTCATGCATACCTGGCCAATCTTTAACTGGTTGACCTAGAGCTCCCCACTCCCCAGAGCTAAGGTAGAAGGAATTGGAGACTTTGCCCCACTGCTTGTCATTCCTGCCCCCCACAGCAGTCAGGAGGCACATGGGGTCAGCCTTTTCTGTGCCTTCCCAGGAGGCCATGGACACACGTCATCTCAGGCTGTTCTCATAACAACCACAGGAGATGGGCACTGATGTACCCACTTTAGAGATGAGAAGTCTGAGGCTCAGGAAGCACAAGGAGGACCTGGGTGGTGGAGGGACTCAGGACTGTGCCATTTACCCTCTGCCACCTCCAGGGTCTCTTCTCTGCCTGTGTCTCTTCTGAGTCAGGACTGTCAGGTTGGAAGAGGGCAGCTTGGAAATGCAACATGATTAAGGAATGGCATGGAGAGTTGGAAAAAGCTCTTGGCCAGAGGGCTAGGAGAACTGCACCCGGGTTCCAAGTGTGGGTGACCTTGGGCAAGCCCCACCCATCTTCAGCCTCCTCTGAGGTCTTCTCCAGCACCATTCGCCTGAAGCTCGGGCCGCTGACAATGCCCCCTGCTCTGCCAGCCTTGCTTAATAAGGCTGTGGGCAAATCCAGTGAGGCTCTGGCAAACCGTGAAGTGCAGTGCACCCGGGGAAGGTGATTTTTGGCTAAGATGATGGAATGGAAGATGGTGGAATGGTGGGAAAAGCCTTGAGCTGGGAATCCCATCTCCACCTCACAGGGAAAATCAAGAGACTTCTCTAGGCCTCCATGTCTGTCCAGTTCAGAGCCTCAGCTCCCTTGATCTCAAGCATCTGCCACCAACCAGATACCAGATCTTTCCTTTATACCTTAGCACAGGTCTATTTTTTTTTTTAAGAGATGGGGGTCTCCCTCTGTCACTGAGGCTGGAGTACAGTGGTGAATCGTAGCTCACTGCAGCCTCGGACTCCGGGACTCAAGCAATATTCTCCTGCCTCAGTCTCCTGCCACTGTGCCGAGCTCGTTCAGCTCCTTGAGAGAGGAGTTTGATTGGCTCAGCTCATCTTTTTCAGCCAGGCCACACAAGTCAGAGGTCACAGTCAGTCAGGGTCCCCTTGGAGCAGTGTTTACTGCCACAGCCAACAGGGTCAGGGTCACAGCATCCTGGCTACCTCAGCCCAGGGCCTCTGCACACCCCTCCTTATACCCCCACTGCAAAGAAAGTCACCCTTGGGCTGGGCACGCATCTAATCTCAGTATTTGGGAGGCTGAGGCGGGCAGATCACCCGAGGTTGGGAGTATGTGACCAGCCCGACCAACATGGAGAAACCTTGTCTCTACTAAGACCACAAAATTAGCCAGGCTCGGTGGTGGTGCATGCCTGTAATCCCAGTTATTGGGGAGGCTGAGGCAGGAGAATTGCTTGAACCCGTGAGGCAGAGGTTGCAGTGAGCCGAGATCATACCATTACACTCCAGCCTGGGCAACAAGAGTGAAACTCCAACTCAAAAAAAAAAAAAAGAAAGAAAGAAAATCACCCTTGCTCTCAGCCTTCTCTGGGACTCCAAGGCTGAGCCTCCTACCGACAAATTAGAGAAAGATCTATCACTGCTCCTATGCAAACCCGCTCACCCCTGCTCTGAAGGAGGCTGGAACACTGGGTCAGGTGGTCCTAGCTGGCTCTTTTTCCCTCAGGGTGACCTTCCTCGCAGGATCCCCTCAGTCCCTGTGCAAATGAACTCAGTCACTGGGGTCCCCCTCACGCCGTCTGCCTAGATATATCTCAGTCTTTTTTTGAGATGGAGTTTCACTCTTGTTGCCCAGGCTGGAGTGCAATGGTGCAATCTCGGCTCACTGCAGCCTCTCTGCCTCCTGGGTTTGAGCAATTTTCCTGCCTCAGCCTCCCAAGTAGCTGGGATTACAGGCATGTCCCACTACTCCCAGCTATTGTTTTTTTAAGTAGTCTCACTCTGTCACCCAGGCTGGAGTGCAGTGGTGCGATCTTAGCTCACCACAACCTCTGCCTACTGAGTTCAAGCAATTCTTCTGCCTCAGCCTCCTGAGTAGCTGGGACTACAGGCATGTGCCACCACTCCCAGACAATTTTTATATTTTTAGTAGAGACAGGGTTTCTCAATGTTGGCCAGGCTGGTCTCAAACTCCTGACCTCAGGTGATCCGCCCACTTCAGTCTCCCAAAGTGCTGGGATTACAGGTGTGAGGCACCACGCCCCACCAAATCTCAGTCTTAAAGCAACGTGCCCCCCAAGGAAGAACTGTCCAGTTAACAGAGGATTCTGAGGAGGGTGCAGACTGTCTGAAAGAATGGTAGTGAGTACAGTGACTGGGGGACCAAGCAGAGGCCGGCTAGACCAGAGCTTCTGCGGCTCAGAGTCAGTCCAGGAGTTTGCCCTCTACCTCGCCCCTATCACTGGCTCCTGTCCCTGAGAGGGCACTGCCACCAGAGGTAGCCATGTCCTGAGCCAAGCTCCCCATTCCTTAGTGATCCCCCTCAAAATTAGTCCCGAGACCCTGCACTCTGTCCGACCCTCTGTCCATCCTGCAGTGGGTGGGAGGGGTTGGGGGCCCATCACCCCACCATGACATAACACCAGGTTCCGGGAGCCCTCTGGAGTACAGCTGGGATGCAGCCTCTCAGGCAGTGCAGCGGGGTGGGGGAGCACTTTTGGGCAAGGAGCCCGCCCGATGCCCCTCACCCTGCACTGATAAGGGAAGCAGCCTCTGCTCTGCATGGAGGGACCTGCACTCTCCCCATGGGCCCTTCTGCCCTGTGGGTTTTTCTGGGTTAAGATAACGTGGTGGTGTAGGTGATACTCAACAGGTCCCCCCAGGCCTCACCTCTTCACCTCATACTTCCCCCTCCACCCCAGGCCAGTATTACAATCATTGCAGGGCTTGGGAAAGGGAAAGGGGATGAGGCCAGATGCTGGCTCACGGAACCAGAAGAAAATCCCAGCTCACCCACTAACTTCGGGCCAGTGGCATAAACTTTCTGAGCCTAGATTTCCTCGTCTCCCAACTGGGGACGATGACCATCTTACCTTACAGGTTGGGTGGGAGGTTTAATGAGATGATGTGTGTCAAGTGCCCCAACTCACACCTGGAGAATTCACGCACAGGCACCGCCCGATCACACCAGGCTACATCCGCCCATTCGCCTGCGCCCGCTGAGAGCTGGCACTCATGTCTGTTCCCGGCTTTCCCACACACCTGAGACTCATGTTCACAATGCAGGCCCACGCTGCTCCCAGCCCCACCGGCCCACTGGCACTTTCAGCTGGGCCACCCAGGAACCTCACCTCTTGTAGACCCCATGCCATCACCACAGGAGACCCAGAGGACACGAGGGGGTGGGGCAGGATTTGGGAATGGGCCCCAGGCAGGGCCCAGGAATGACAGGAGGTGCAGTGCTGCTGTAGATGATGCAGCAGTGAGTACCCATCCCAGCAGTGAGTACCCATCCCAGCAGTGAGTACCCAGTCCCAGCGGTGAGTACCCATCCCAGCAGTGAGTACCCATCCCAGCAGTGAGTACCCATCTCAGCAGTGAGTACCCAGTCCCAGCAGTGAGTACCCATCCCAGCAGTGAGTACCCAGTCCCAGCAGTGAGTACCCATCTCAGCAGTGAGTACCCATCCCAGCAGTGAGTACCCAGTCCCAGCAGTGAGTACCCATCTCAGCAGTGAGTACCCATCCCAGCAGTGAGTACCCATCCCAGCAATGCTATCTGGTCCTTCTTTGATTCAAAAGAGTTTTTATTAAAAGTAACAAATCAGTGCGGAGATGACCTATTATTGAATATCTACTATCAAAAATAAATAAATAAATACCTCCCTCCCTCCTAATACCAAAATCAATTCAAATGGATCAAAGATTTAAATGTTATAAATGAAACCATCAGGAGCCCAAAAAAAGGATGCAATTGATTTTTTGAAGTCGTATGAGACTGGAGAAAGCCTTTCTAAGTCAGATGCAAGTCCAGAAACTGTAAAAGAAAAGATTGATTCTACTACATAAAAATCAATATCATTTCTGCTTTCCAAAGAATCATAACACAGTCGGAAGACAGACAAGGAACAGAAGCCAGTCGGCTTCCAGTCCTCCCCTCCAGATCCCTCTCCATCCCATGCTCTGGTGTGTGGCGAAGCTGACCTGTGGGGCCTCCATCCACAGGCTCCCTGGTCCTCTGGCTCCTAGATGGGTTCATGAAACCGAGGCTCTCACAGGAGTTGGGCATGGGTCCCCTGAGGCGTCCCTCTACAGGCAGCTCTCTCCCCCTGCAGCATTCTTCAGGCACTATCCTGTCAGGTCCCCGCTCCCTGTCTCCCCCCTTGAAATAATCTCTGTATTAAACCTTCTTCGAATTAGACTGTTTCCTGCTGGGACGCTGAATGATGCACAGATTAATTCCCTTAATATGCAGAGTTCCTATAAAAAACAACAATCCAGTAAAAAATAGATAAACATGAGCTGTTAACAGATGAGGAAAATACAAATACATTTTAAAATATAAAGAGATGCTTGACTGCACTTACAATCAGCGAACTACAACTTTTTTTTTTTTTTTTAGACAAAATCTCACTCTGTTGCCCAGGCTGGAGTGCAGTGACATGATCTCGGCTCACTGTAGCCTCCGCCTCCCAGGTTCAAGCAATCCTTCCACCTCAGCCTCCCAAGTAGCTGGGATTACAAGTATGCACCCTCACGCCCAGCTAATTTTGTCTTTTTAGTAGAGACGGGGTTTCATCATGTTGGCCAAGCTGGTCTCCAACTCCTGACCTCAAGTGATCCACCCACCTCGGCCTCTCAAAGTTCTAGGGTTAGAGGTGTGAGCCACCATGCCTGGCTTCAGTGAATTATAACTTAAAGTTACAAATATAATTATTATTTATATTTTTTAATATAACATATAACCGCCTCCTGGGTTCAAGCAATTCTCCCTGCTTCAGCCTCCCGAGTAGCTAGGATTACAGGTGCCTGCCACCACGTCTAGCTAATTTTTTTTTTTGAGACGGAGTCTTGCTTTGCCAGTTAGATTGGGAAAGATGCCAATTACATATGGCGTTGCCGAGGGTGCTGAAAAACAGGCATCAGATTCATCACGTGAAAGTGAATTTCAGTTAAAAAGTAAAGCTTTAGGCCAGGTACAGCGGCTCACGCCTGTAGTCCCAGCAGTTTGAGAGGCCAAGGCAGGAGGATCACGAGGTCAGGAGATTGAGACCATTCTGGCTAACATGGTGAAACATCGTCTCTATCTAAAATACAAAAAATTAGCCAGGCATGGTGGCACACACCTGTAGTCCCAGCTACTCGGGAGGCTGAGGCAGAAGAATCACTTGAACCTGGGAGGCAGAGGTTGCAGTGAGCCGAGATTGTGCACTGCATTCCAGCCTGGGTGACAGAGCAAGACTCAATCTCAAAAAAAAAAAAAAAAAAAAAAGTTAAGATGCCAGGCACGGTGGCCTGTAGTCCCAGAACTTTGGGAGTCCAAGGTGGGAGCATTGCTTCAGCGCAGGAGTTTGAGACCAGCCTGGGCAACATAGTGAGACCTTATTGTTTGTCTCCACAAAAAAATTCTTTAAGTAGCCTAGCGTGGTGGCTCACATGGGCAGTCCAGCTACTCAGGAGGCTGAGGCGGGAGGACTGCTTAAGCCCAGGAGGTGGAGGCTGCAGTAAACCCTGAGTGTGCCACTGTACTCCAGCCTGAGCGATGTAGCAAGGCTCTGTCTCAAAAAAAAGTTGAGATGGTAAATTTTATATGTGTTTTGCCAAAATTAAAGACAAACAAACAAAAAAACAGAAAGCTGCCGGGCGCAGTGGCTCATGCCTGTAATTCCAGCACTTTGGGAGGCTGAGACGGGTAGATCACCTGAGGTCTGGAGTTCAAGACCAGCCTGACCAACAAGGGGAAACCACATCTCTACTAAAAATACAAAAAAATACTAGCTGGGCGTGGTGGCACATGCCTGTAATCCCAGTTAGTCGGGAAGCTGAGTCAGGAGAATCACTTGAACCCAGGAGTCAAAGGTTGCAATGAGCTGAGATCAAACCATTGCACTCCAGCCTCGGCAACAGAGCGAGACTCCATCTCCAAAAAAAAAATATTTTTTTAATAAAGCAGCTTAAAGGAATGAGAACAAGCTATATAGTTTTGTTACCATTTCTGTTTTTAAACACAAGTATGTGCTAATATATGCAGGCACTATCCTGAAGGCTGTAGTATAAAGAGTAAGTTTCATCTCTGGGACAGCTAATAGATGTATAGGGGAGGTGGGACGTGCGCTTGAGGGAGGCTTTATCCTTACGTAACTTTTGTGCTTTGTAACATGTATGTAGATTTTTCTATTTCAGAAAAAAGCAATTCACATTACATTGAGCATCTATTATGCAGCAGACTGAGTGCCGTTCCAGCTGATGGTGATGTGACAATGAGTAAGATTAGCACGGATACCTCCTGCTGTCACACGGCTTATGATCTAGTGAAGAGACGGACACTAAAACAGTGAGCATGCAAAGAAACACCCAATTACAAATTAAAAAGAGAGCTACGAAAAAGCAGCCAGGCTACTAGGAAGGGATAAACAGAAACGAGGACTTTATTTTATTTTATTTTTTGAGACAGAGTCTCACTCTGTCGCCCAGGCTGGAGTGCAATGGCACAATCTTCGCTCACTGCAACCTCCACCTCCCGGGTTCAAGTGATTTTTCTGTCTCAGCTTTGCAGATAGCTGGGATCACAGGCGCACACTGCCATGCCCAGCTAATTGTTTGTATTTTTAGTAGAGATAGGGTTTCACCACATTCCCCAGGCTGTTCTCTAACTCCTGACCTCAAGTGATCCTCCCACCACGGCCTCTCAAAGTGCAGGGATTACAGGTGTGAGCCACAGTGCCTGGCCCAGAGATGAGGATTTTAGATGCATCGATCAGGACAGGCTTCTCAGAGTTAGAATTAAAGAAGAGCATATTGCTGGGCATGGTGGCTCACACCTATAATCCCAGCACTTTAGGAGGCTGAAACGGGCAGATCACCTGAGGTCAAGAGTTCAAGACCAACCTGGCCAACCTGGTGAAACCCCATCTCCACCAAAAAAAAAAAAACAGGCCGGCCGCGGTGGCTCTCGCCTGTAGTCCCAGCACTTTGGGAGGCCGAGGCAGGCAGATCATAAGATCAGGGGTTCACAACCACCCTGACCAACATGGTAAAATATGGTATCTACTAAAAATATAAAAATTAGCAAGGCAGGAGAATCTCTTGAACCCAGGAGGCAGAGGCTGCAGTGAGCTGAGATCATACCATTGCACTCCAGCCTGGCTGACAGACCAAGACTGTCTCAAAAAATATATATATTCAAAAATTAGCCAGGTGTGGTGGTGGGTGCTTATAATCCCAGCTATTCTTGAGGCTGAGGCAGGAGAATTGCTTGAACCCAGAAAGCAGAAGTTAAAGTGAGCCTAGATCCTGCCACTACACTCCAGCCTGGGCAACAGAGCTAGACTCCATCTTAAAAAAAAATGTACTTCTCTTAAAATGCTGCTTTTTTGTGAAAAACCTGAACATGTGTGCCCTTGTAAGTCTGTAAGCTTATGCTCAGCGTGTTCTCAGTGTGTTTGCACTGAGTGCTCACTGAGGACAGGGGCTAGTTCTCATTGTTCTTATTACATAATAAGAACAATTTAATCTTCACAGGAATCTTATGAGGCACACACTCCTTTTTACAGGTAAGGAAACCGAGGCTCAGAGATGTCACAAAAGTGCCAAAGACTGCCCAGAAAGTAAGTGGCAGAGGAGGGCTGAAACCCAAGGGTGGGAAATGGCAAGGCCCCTGCCCTTAGCTGAACACTAGGTGAATGTGCAGTGAACAAATGAATGAGTGAACCTCGTGGCACAGATGGGGAAACTGAGGTCTAGACAGTCGCCCAGGAAGGTGGTGGATGGCAAGGCTGAAAACTCAGCCTTCACCCTGCCAGGCCAGGCCCCTTCCAGTCCCTGCTGCCCCAGGGCTGCAGAATCCTATCCTGGCTTCTGCCAGGCTACCCTGCAGCTGGGAAAACAGGCAGTGGGTGGGACTGGGCACGATTTCCTCCTTGCCTGCCTGAGGTCTGCTGGGCTCTGGCTGAGCTCTCTGGCCTCTGCCCTGCACCCTCAACTTGGAACCCAAGGGGTCATGGTTCTCTCTGCCCTGCGTCCCCAGAGATGTACCTGATGAGTTTGCCTTCTCACCCAGAGAGAGTGGAGGCCATCTCCTCACCCAGAGAGGGCTCCAGGCCCCACTCCCAGGGAGAGTCAGAACTCCCTGATGCCTACAGGTGCACTGTGCTAAGCCAGTGTGAGCACTGTGGGCTGAGAAAGCTACATGCATAAGCTGTGTATGCACTGGGGCTCAGACTCAGGGGCCTGTGGGGAGTCCCGGCAGCCACCCTGCAGCACCCCATCTAGAAAAGCCCTTCCAGAGCCAGAAGGGGCTTCTGGGGATGGCTCCTGGAAGGGCTGGGTTCTGCCGTCCTTGAGTGACTGACCCACCCTGCTTTCCAAAGTGTTCCTATCCTAACTCCTTCCCCTCCAGCTGCTCTCTGTTCCCTGCCCTCATCTACCCACCCTCATCCCCTCCTGGGGAAGGGGTTAGGGGAAGGGGCCAGGAGCTCTGAAATGAGCACACTCAGTACACACGAGCCAGCACCAGGGTCCTCCCGCCCAAGGGATGACGGGGGCTCCAGCTCACCACCGAGCCTCAAGTCCCGGCTTAACTGTCCCATCTCAGCTCAGTGCTGCCCTCCCGGGGCTCATGAGGCTCCCTTTCTCCCAGCATCATGCTCTCGGGTGTTCCTGGCCCCTGAGGAGCAGAAATCTTGTAGCGAAATGTCAAGCTGAAGGGTTTCCTGGACACTTGCTACAACCGTGGTTTTCAAATGCTAACTTTTTCCAGTGGCAGGATCCACTGGTCAGAGGAAAGCTTCCCACCTTGCCTGTTCCTCCTAACCCCCAAAAACCTCGGGCTTGTGATCTGTGGGTAGAACAGCTCCCGCCCCCTCCCATCTGCTGCCCAATTCTTCCCAATCCGTCGGCCCCCAGCCCTGTCCTCAGGCTGGGATCTGCCACCGTTACCCTCCCCAGGCAGAGAACTAGAGCCGAAAATGCAGTGTAGGCTGCCCCCTCGTGGACAGTTAGAAAACCACGTTTCTCATAGCTGCTCACCTTAACCCACCGTCCTGGGGACCCCACCCTAAATAATAAGGCAACCCTAGGAAAAGCGACTTTGTTTTGCAAATGCAACTTCAAGAAAAGTTTCACACCAGGCCGAGGCGGGCCGATCACGAGGTCAGGAGTTCGAGACCAGCCTGGCCGACGTGGTGAAACCCTGTCTCTACTCAAAATACAAAAATTAGCTGGGGGCGGTGGCGCACGCCTGTAATCCCAGCTACTCGGGAGACTGAGGCAAAAGAATCGCTTGAACCCAGCAGGTGGAGCTTGCAGTGAGCCGAGATGGTGCCACTACATTCCAGCCTGGGCAACAACAAGACTCAATCTCAAAAAAAAGAAAAGTCTCAAGTCTGTCCTATGCAGAAATTCTGGAGAAGCCACTAAGAGTGGCCAGAGGACAGCCCCTTACTTCCTCTCTCTCTGATTTCTCGCCCTGGTCCTCATAGAGGCACCTGGAGTAGAAATTTCTTGTGGAGACTGGGCGTGGTGCCTCTCGCCTGTAATCACAGCACTCTGGGAGGCTGAGGTGGTCTGACCACCTGAGGTCAGGAGTTCAAGACCAGCCTGGCCAACATGGAGAAACACCATCTTTACTAAAAATGCAAAAAAATTAGCCAGGCATGGTGGCATGCGCCTGTAAATACAGCTATCCAAGAGGCTGAAGCAACAGAATCACTTGAACCCAGGAGGCAGAGGTTGCAGTGAGCCAAGATCATGCCACTGCACTCCAGCCTGGGCGACAGAGCGAGACTCCATCTCAAAAAAAAAAAAAAATTCCTCGTCCAACTCCTTGCCAGTAGTTCACTTCTGTTCTCATTCTTTCAGGAACGGAGAGCTCACTACCTTCAAGGCTGACCGTCCTCTCTTCTGTGCCGGGCACTGGGAACACTGATGATGCAGATCCATCCGTAACCTACTGGGACTCTCACGCTGCTCACTTAGCTGGAGCAACAGGCGAGAAAATGAGGGTTGCAGGTGCGCCAAAGGCACAGGGATGAGAGCGGCCAGTTCTCCACGGACCTACACCCCCAGCTACCTCTCCTCCGGGATCTTACATGCAAAGGGATTAAATTCCAGGATCTTGGAGATGTCTGCAGTCCAGCTGCCTCCTTGCTTTTGCTTTCACTTGAGAATCAGCCAAGGTTCCCCAAGCATCTGCTCCATGCCAGGTCCTTCATGGCACTTTGCCCCACTTAGTCCTCACAGCTTGCTGGGAAAGTGATGTGCTATTGCCCACTGGGCAGATGGGGACAGAGGCACGGGAGGTCACTTGCCCAGGATGACACCTCTAGTCATTTGCAGAGTTGGATCTGGCCTCAAGCTTGCTGGGGGCTCTTGGAGCCCATGAAGAATTGACCAGGGCAACACATGACACTCCAACTTGGCACCAATGCCTGTGCTTCCCTCAAAGGGCCTGGGCCTGGCCGGGTGCGGTGGCTCATGCCTGTAAGCCCAGCACTTTGGGAGGCTGAGGCAGATGGATCATGAGGTCAGAAGATTGAGACCATCCTGACCATGGTGAAACCCCGTCTCTACTAAAATACAAAAAATCAGCCAGGCGTGGTGGCAGCCCACACCTGTCATCCCAGCTACTCGGGAGGCTGAGGCAGGGGAATTGCTTGAACCCAGGAGACAGAGGTTGCAGTGAGCCAAGATCTCGTCACTACACTCCAGCCTGGGCAACAGAGCAAGACTCCATCTCGAAAAAAAAAAAAAAAAAAAAGGCCCTGGGCAGAACCAAGCCGAAAGCTGCTAAGGCTCAGGACAGACTGTGAAGTCAGGAGTCTGACTCCAGCCTGCTCCATCACGTGCTTCCTTCCTGGCTCTGCCTCCACCTGGAGGTCTCCCTGCACCAGCAGCTTCTGAAGGCCTAAACGGAGGACAGCAGCTTCTGAAGGCCTAGACGGCAAGGCAGAAGGCAAACACCTCCCCCAGCTGGCAGCCCTTCACTGTGCAGCAAACCTAGGACCCAGGGCCTGGAGTCTCTGCAGCTGCTATCTGGGGACCCCCTCACGGGGCAGGAGAAAGATCTCAGGCTTTGGGGTGGTTCTGTAAATCATCCTCTGTGGGTCTCCCTTGCCCTACAGATAAGATCTGGATGCTACTGTTTTCCTTGGAGGAAGATGATCAAATGAGAGCAAATGTGTAAACACTCAGCACACGGTAGGTGTTGAACAAAGTGTGCCTTCCTACCCGTCCTCACTTTGCTCTTATTACTCAGCAAAATCTGCGGATGTCAGCAACACTGAGGCCAATCCAGGAGCCCCAGGGGCCAGCATGGTGGTGGCCTTCCACTCAGGGAGCAGCCCAGGGTAGGGGGCCCTGTGGAGCCCCCCGCAGTCATGTGCTGATCTGGCTCACCCACACCCCAGCACCTCATCTAGAAAAGTCCTCCCATACCCAGATGGGGCCCCTTCCGGCTGCCTGCCCTCCGGCACCCAGGACCTGCCCTGTGATGCTCCCGATCGGGAATAGTCAGCTCTGGCTCCAGCCCTAGTTGAGCCTGGGACATGGTCCTTTCAGGAGCCAAACAGCTCATGTGTCCCAGAGCAGACTAGCACCTGCTCTCCAGGCATGCTTCTGGGCCTGCCGGACAGGGCCTGTGACCTTGCCGTGCCTCTCTCTGGTCGCTCTCTCATTCCTTCCCCTTGGGTGGGGGGGGGGGGGTGTCTGTACTGTGGCCACCAGGAGGCGCTGTTCCCCCTCAGACCCGAGGAGACCAACAGGCCAGCGCCCCAAGAGACCAGACTGGATTCAGATTTTTTTTTTTTTTTTTTTTTGGTGAGTTGGAGTCTCGCTCTGTCATCCAGACTGGAGTGCAGTGGCATCATCTCTGCAATCTCTGCTCACTGCAACCTCCACCTCCTGAGTTCAAGCAATTCTCCTGCCTCAGCCTCCTGAGTAGCTGGGACTACAGTCATGCACCACCACACCCGGCTAATTTTTTGTATTTTTAGTAGAGACGGGGGTCTCCCCATGTTGGCCAGGCTGGTCTTGAACTCCTGAGCTCAAGTAATCCTCCCATCTTTGCCTCCCGAAGTTCTGGGATCACAGGCGTGAACCACCGCGCTCAGCCTGGATTCCAGATTGGAAAAGAGGCAGGAGGGACTATGAATGCAAGGGAAGACAATGGCCCTTGTCTAATCACTGTGAATCTGGCACTTCCCACGCAAGACCTGACCTCATCCTCCCGCCCACCACGATGGGGGTGGGGTCGGGGCACCAGTCAAGCTTCTAAGTCAAACAACAGAGACTGACCTCCAGCTACATTAGCAGAAAAAAAATGCCCTGCTCAAAAGACAGAGAACCAAACACCATCTCCCTGGGCCCCAGTCACACACGCTGGCTCTAGCCGGCCTGACTCCTCCCCAGCTTTGGGCCTGTCACCCATCATCAACCCTCACTCATTCAGCAAACCTGGGATCGGGGGCATCAGCACCCTGGCCAGGTCCCAGGCAGGGGCTGGCTCCCAGCAGCCCACCCAGTGGGCCTCCTCAGTGAGCTGCTAGGCTCACTCCTGGCTGGCCGCTCAGTGGAGACAGGCATTGAGAGCTGGCTACGCCAGTGGCTGCAGAGGACTTGAAGTCGCCCAGGGCTACGGGCTACAGGAGCCAAGCCTGGCTGTGGGGTGAGGGTGGGAATCTCTCAGGGATAAGAACCCATCCTGGGCGTGGCGGCTCACGACTCTAATCCCAGCACTTTGAGAGGCCGCAGAGGGTGGATCACTTGAGCTCAGGAGTTCAAGAACCAGCCCAGCCAATGTAGTGAATACTCGTCTCTACTGAAAATACAAAACTTAGCCAGGCATAGTGGCACACGCCTGTAGTCCAAGCTACTCAGGAGCCTGAGGCAGGAGAATCACTTGAACCTGGGATGCAGAGGTTGTGGTGAGTCGGGATCGCTCCTCTGTACTCCAGCCTGGGCGACAGAGCAAGACTCTGTCTCAAAAAAAAAAAAAAAAAGTAAAGAAAGCAAGAAAAGAAGGAACCAGCCCAGGCTGGAGGGAGAGGTGACTGGGACCTCCCAGGGCTACCTCAATGTCAGAAGGGCAGTCCCAGAGACCCAGAGGCTCCAGTTAGGGATTCGAGAACATGGGCTGGGGGACGGCAATAGAGACGCAGGCAAGGAGCTCCTCCTTGGAGCCGGAGCCCTGAGACCCCTGGGGAGAATTCATTCAGCACACATTTATGGCTACAGGTTCTGTGCCTTCCCATGGAGAGACAGAGGAAAGGGAGCCACCAGTCCCTGTCCTCACAGAACTCACCTTACCCAAACATACACTCTAGAGAAGGAAAGTCTGGGGGCTTAAGGGCCAAAGGGAAGCGGTTTCCTCCAGGTCCTCTGGAGCCCCCTGATAAAGGGCCCTCCAGGCCTCATCCTCGAGTCACAGGGGTTTCCAAAGGCTTCTCCGGCTCAGGGAGGACCCGCCCCCAACCCCTGCCCCTGGCCCAGCTCCACCCCACCCCCGATCAGGCTAGGGAGTCTTTTGAAAGCTCCCTGATCTCCGACAGGGACAAGTGTTGGCACACAGGTTTCTTCACGGGTGTACCACCTGGGCGGGATTTTCATGTGATTTGCAAAAGCTGGGCCTGAGGCTCACCAGCGCCCAGTTGCCCTCTCTTCCCAGCCCTCGCTGAGCAAACCTCCTGCTCCTTCTCCTCGCCTGCCCCACCCTGGGCCACGTCTCTAACCTTTGCACCGCAGAGAACCCCAGGGCCTCTTTTCTCGCTTTTGCCCGAGCACTTCCCAGGAGGAAACCAGAACAGTACCAGCTGCGGCTTCCAGTCAGCAAGGCAAAGCCCAGGGACTTTGGGGTCCAGCGCGACAATGACCCCTGACAGCACTGAGGGAGGGATGTCAGTTTCAGGACTCCAGGTGGGAACTAGGTGGCTCTGGCTCTGCCCAATCCCAGCTACTCCAGTGCTGGAAAGTAGTAAACACGCCCTCAGTATTTAGTGAATGAATGAATGAGGGTTTTCAGTTCATCAGCCACTGAAACTGTAGGCCCAGGAACAGACAAAAGGCCTGGCCCTACCCTTGGAAAGCCGGACTGAACCCAGCAGGGGAGAGCTGGCACTGCAAAGCCTGTTTCAGGAGTGAGAGAAAAAACATTCATCTAACTGCTATGGCATGAAAGTCGGCTTTGTGTTAAAGAACCCTGCCAAACAAGCAATTTACATCATCTCGGTTTAACATAAGTCCCTGTGGCATGGGTCCCCTCAGTCCCACTTCAGAGATGAGGAAACTGAGGCTCAGAAAGGCTCAGTGACTTCTGCTTAGGGTCACAAGGCTGGGAACGGGTGCAGCCAGGGCTCTAACCTGGAAGCCTTTGTAATAAATGGAGTGAGAATGATGTGGTGGCATCCTGGGTCCTTTCTCCCCAGCTGGGATCTGGTGACTGCTTCCTCCTTAAATCCCTCTTTAGTTCTCTTATCTGCAAGTAGAGGTAATAATAACACCTACTCTGAGAGGCTAAGGTGGAAGGATCGCTTGAACCTAGAAGTTCTAAAACCAGCCTGGGCAACATAGCAAGACCCTGTCTCGAAAAAAAGTAAACAGCCAGATGCAGTGGCTCACACCTGTAATCCCAGCACTTTGGGAGGCCAAGGCATAAGGATCATTTAAGCTCAGGAGTTTCAGACCAGCCTGGCCAAGACGGTAAAACCCCTCTACTAAAAATACAAAAATTAGCCAGGTGTGATGGCCCCCATGTGCCTGTGGTCCCAGCTACTTGCTAGGAGGCTAAGGCAGGAGAATCGCTTGAACCCCAGGGGTGGAGGCTGTGGGAGTTGAGATCTCACCACAGCACTCCAGCCTGGTGACAGAGAAAGACTCTGTCTCAAAAACAAACAAAAAGACATGTCAAATGCTTAGAATGGTGCTAGCATATGTAACACCTATATTAGCATGCCTATTATTATTCAATGAAATTCATATCACTCATTCATTCAACAAACATTTGAGTACCAGGCTTCAGCCTCCAGCAGCAGATCAGGACTCGGGTAAAAAGTGGGTAGTCAGTGCTATAATACTCAGAAGTGGGCCAATGAGGGATAATAGCAGAGGGGAGGCTCTCAGCCTTGGGAGATGGGAATGGGCCATGAAAGCTTCCCGGAGCACAGCCAGTCAATTCTCCAAGCAGAAGCAGAAGTGATCTTTTTAACATGCGAATCTGATGAGTTGAGGCTGTGGTGAAACCCTTCAATAGCATGGAGGCGGATGCCCTGCGGAGCTCCCCTATTCCCTAGGGGATCCTACAGGCCTTGGCCATTTGTGCCTCTGCTTCCAAGGCTCTTATCCCATCTCATCCTGGCCTGGTTTTCTTTTGCCCAGAGCTCAATCCCTGTCAGCTCCAGGGCCTCTGCTCCCGTTGCCCCCTCTGACGGGCCCCCAGGCACTTCTGCAGGGTCTGAGTGCCTCAGGCGAGGAGAGGCCTCTCTGCATTCACACTGCACATGCACAACTCTCTGGGAACTCGCCTGTGCCCCCATGAGACAGAACATTCCAAGAAGATAGGGACCCAGAGGAGGGAATCGTGGTGGGGGGAGGCACCGAGGCAGGCTGCAGGGATCCCAGGCACGCTGGCCAACTCTAATCATAGACTTCGCTCTGGGTCTGCCCTCTCCAGGGAGATACCAAATCGGAAGCCCAGGATCCAGGACCTTTGCGATCAGGGGACTACCAGTTAACCCCTGAGTGCAGTCTGCCTCAGGCCCCGAGGGTGGGATCCTCCAGCCTCTCAGTTGGGTCACCACCACACCACTCAAGCCACCAAGCCACCAAACCAGGACTTCTACCATCATTGTGACCGGAAACAAAAACTAACTTCCCAGGAAGTCCCCTTGGAGCAAACTCATGCTGCGGAGAGAGCCGACCTTGGCTTTACATGAAAAGTGGATGTGCATAGAAAGTGCTCAATAAACATTAGCTGCCATTGTCAATGATAATAATAAAGTACCCAGCACATAGTAGGTGTTCAGTAAAGGGTAGTTCCCTGGTCCCCGGGACAGTCGGCAGCCCCTCACGCACCTTACTCCAGGGCCCTCCACTTGTACACAGGGAGTCAGATCTATGGATCACCAAATCCAAACCCTTCTGTACCTAGGCAGGAAAACACCTAGAGGAGAAGGACTGGCCCAAAGTAAGAAGCAGTGTGTCCCTAGAACCTGGATCTCCCAGGCCAATGCCTCGTCTTCATAATAAACTTGTGCAGGCCGGGCGCAGTGGCTCATGCCTGTAATTCCAGCACTTTGGGAGGCCAAGGTGGGCAGATCACGAGGTCAGAACATGGAGACTATGCTGGCCAACATGGTGAAACCCCATCTCTACTAAAACACAAAAAAATCAGCCGAATGTGGTGGCACGCGCCTGTAGTCCCAACTACTCGGGAGGCTGAGGCAGGGGAATCACTTGAACCTGGGAGGCAGAGGTTGCAGTGAGCTGAGATCTCACCATTGCACTCTAGCCTGGCAACAGAGCAAGACTCCATCTCATAAATAAATAAATAGGCCTTCTCTTCCCAGTTCTTCCCGGAGTTGAGAAAAGCTGGGTTGAGAGGGTGAAAAAAATAAATTAATTAAATAAAATAAATAAACAAGCAAACAAACTTGTCCAGCCTTAGGAGGGAGGTTTTTAATGCCTAGATTCAGGCAGACATGTTTCCTCCCAAGGACAGCTTTGGAAGGATGGGAGCTCAGGCCTTCTAAGGAGGGCAAGAGGGGTTATCAGGAAGGCCAAGGTTTACCTCTGCAGGAGGAAGTCTCAGCTGCTTGACTTGATGAAATTCCCAAGAGCCTACTCTCCCACAGGTCAGAAAGGGGCAGAGGTTACAGGGGAGGTCTATGCTGGCCCCTGGTTCCCTGAGTCTTTGACAGCTGTGGGCCTCAGCTTGTCCACTCAGCCTCTTGGCCTCTTGGCCTCTTGGCCTCTCAGCTTCTCCCTGTTTCTGTCTAGAGACTCTCAGCCCCCAGCACTGGCCGGATCTTCCCTGAATGCCTTTTCCCCCACTTTTACCTCTCAACACATCCCCACAGCTCAGCGAGACCCTGCACCCTGAGTAACCCCATGGCCTGTACCCTGCTTGGTCCCATTCCCTCCCAGGTACCCCCAAGCGCTGCTTCTTTCTGTCTGTGCCACTATCAGGTCTCTTTCCTAGTGATGAATCCCTCCACAGCCTCTTTCTGGAGGAGGCGCATTCCTTAAGGGCCTGGTGGAGATGGTGATGACAGGGCCAGAGGACAGCCCCCAAGGCTGGAAGGCCGACCACTGCGGAGGGGGCCTGAGGTGCTGTCAGCAAGGGAAGCTGCCCCGCCCCTCTGCCAGCAGCCAGCTCAGCCTGAGCACCTGCTCTGCAGGAAGTAGAAGGGGACTTTGCTGGAAATCTGCCTTTAATCTTGGCTTCCTGTTTTCTGCCCTAGGGGACTGCCCAGCCAGTCTGAGTTTCAAGCTATTTCACACCAGCTTCTCTAAACTGTCATCTCCGTGCAAAGAGGCTGGGGGAGGGCAGGAGCTCGCGTGGAGGGAAGAGCGGCCCTTCCCTTCCCAGGGAACCCCGGTAGCACAGTCCACTCACAAGTGTATAAATGCACATGCGTGTGCATAGCTCAGGCCTTCTGGAGGCCAACCAACTTTGCATGGAGCTGGCCCATTTGGTGCTTGTATCATCAAAATGCAGCCAGAAGCTTCGGTCTGGTTCCCCACATCCAGGGGTGGGTCTCCAACCTCTCCTCTCTTCTCCATTCCGCTGGGCAGACCCCAAGCCAGGCAGGAGAGGCCCAACCTCCTAGAGTCAATGCTCAGTTCCCAACACTGCCTGGACTCCACCTTTCACAGGCATCCCAAATTCAGTTTGTTCAAAACCGAATTCCTGAGTGTTCCCCCAGCCTGGCACTCTCCCTGGGTTCTCCCATCTCAGCAAAGGGTACCACCATCTCCCCAGGTGCTCCAGCCACACCTGAGGACTGGGGAGTCATGCTTGATTTCTCCTATGGCCTCACTCCCCGAAAACAGTCCCTCATGGAGAGCTGTCCTAGACTTGCCTTTGTCCATCCACTTCTCTATCCTGCTGCTTCCACCAGGGCCAGAACCATCATCCCTGGTCCAGGCCATCCATGCAACAGCCTCCTCACTAGGGCTTTCACTTTTGACCTTCACCCTTTTTTTTTTTTTTTTTTTTTTTTTTTGGAGACAGGATCTCGCTCTGTTGCACAGGCTGAAGTTCCCCAAGTGATCCTCCCACCTCAGCCTCCTGAGTAGCTGGAGGCTGTGGCGGGAGGATTGCTACCAGCACACACCACCACACCTGGCTAATCAGAAAATGTTTTCTTGGTAGCGACAGGGCACCTCCCTGTGTTGCCCAGGCTGGTCTCAAACCCCTGGTCTCAAACCCCTGGCCTCAAGTCATCCTCTTGCCTCTGCCTCCCACTGGGATCACAGCCGTGAGCCACCACGCCCGGCCAACCTTCACTCTTTATCATACCACTACCCCACTTATAAACATCTTCCAATGGCTCCCATTGCTCATATGATAAAATCCAAACTCCTGTAAGAAAAATCTCTGGCCCACAACACCATATAGGATCTGGCCCTTCCTCGCACACCACTCTCCCCTGCTTGCCCGTCTCATCACCTTGGCCTTCTGGCTGTTCCTTGAGCCACTGAGACTTTCTTTTTTTTTTTTTGAGACGGAGTTTCGCTCTTGTTACCCAGGCTGGAGTGCAATGGCGCGATCTCGGCTCACCGCAACCTCTGCCTCCTGGGTTCAGGCAATTCTGCCTCAGCCTCCTGAGTAGCTAGGATTACAGGTACGCGCCACCATGCCCAGCTAATTTTTTCTATTTTTAGTAGAGATGGGGTTTCACCATGTACCTCGTGATTCACCCGCCTAGGCCTCCCAAAGTGCTGGGATTACAGGCGTAAGCCACCGCGCCCAGCCCAGACACTGAGACCCTCTATGCCTCAGGGTCTCTCACCATCTTCCTCTCCACCTGGAATATCCTCCCTTGCTCCGCCCACACTGGCTCAGACCCTTCCTGGGGTCTGGAGGCTGAGCTCTGCCACCCTTGTCTCTCACCCACGTATGAAGATAGCTCATTGCCTTCACACCTGTGTCTGCTTGCTCTGTTTATTTCCGTATCCTCTTGGACAGGGACCTTGGCAATCTCGCTCACCCCTTCATCTCCAGCATCCAGAACAATGCCTAGTGTAGGGGGTAACCAGTGGCGCAGAGGTAAAGGACTTCATCAAGGCCGGGCGTGGTGGCTACTGCTGTAATCCTAGCACGTTGGGAGACCCAGGCAGGTGAATTATTTGAGGTCAAGAGTTTGAGACTGGCCTGGCCAACATGGTAAAAACCATCTCTACTAAAAATACAAAAATTAGTTGAGTGTAGTGGCACACACCTATAGTCCCAGCTAACTTGGGAGGCTGAGACAAGAGATGGTTGAATGCCAGAGGGGGTGAGGTTGCAGTAAACCAAGATTGTACCACTGCACTCCAGCCTGGGCGACAGAATAAGACTCCATCTCAAAAAAAAAAAAAAATTGCCAAGACAGTTGTAGATAAAGGCCGATTCATTAGAAAACGTAGGAAAATACATTGCAAGAAAGCAGAAGGAAGCTGACTGCCAAGAAACAAAAGCTTCTGGAGATTTTATAGAATAGTGTTTGTGCCCTGTCAAGGCGGCTTTTGTGCCATATCAATAACACGAAGGGTGCAGTGAGCTAATGTGCAGGTGTCTGGTGATAGTTGGGTGCAGGAAGATCGTGAGTTATTTGCACAGGAGAGCCATGTATGCTGGACATGAAGAAAGGCGTACTCGCAACTTACCTAATTTCTCTTTTTGCTTTCTCTCGCTCCTACCAGCCTGAGTCCCTTCCCTAATTAGCACTCCACACCTAGCATTTAGTAGGTGCTCAACAAGCATTTGCTCAGCCAAGGAATGAGTGAATGAATGATGAGGTTAGAAGTCAATTGGCTCTTCCACCAGAGGACGGGTCTGTGGCGGTGGGGCCCTTCATCGATATGTTTATGGTTTTATCCCCAGTGCCCGAAGTTCAGAGAGGTTAAACGATTTACTTCACTCTGCTGAGAAGAGGTGGAGCCAGGATTCAAATGCAGGTTTATTTGACTCCAAAGTTCACAGCTGGGCCACAGCACACCCAGGGGAAAAAGTCAAGTGTATTTGGGGATAAAGAAAGAAAGGATGGTGACAAAACTGGAACAGGGATTAGAGTATTTTTCCAAATCCCCAGTCCTTTCTTTCCCATTCTGCTGGCTGATTCAGCCAGAGAAGGGGAGATGTCAATTTCTCCCTCCCAGAAGCCTTTGCAGAGCTGCTGAAGTGCTTTCTGTTAGGCTGAGAGGCGGTCCCCCATCTGGCCCCACGTTATCATCATTCCATCTTGACCTCAGAGGAAAGAAAGGGAAACCAGCTCTGCTGAGCACCCTCTCCACTCCCTCACCCCCAGGCTGTTATCTTGCTGAATCTGCACCACCTATCATGAGAGAAGTGTATTTTGAGCCTGATCTTACAGAAGAGGAAACTGAGCTCAGAGATCTTAGGTAACTAACCCAAAGTCACACAGCTAGTAAGTGGCCGGGTTGACATTTAACTTGGAGACTTGAACCCCAAATTCATCTTTTTTTTTCCCCGGAGCTGAGATGGAGTCTCACCCTGTCACCCAGGCCGGAGTGCAATGGTGCAATTTTGGCTCACTGCAACCTCCGCCTCCCGGGTTCAAGCAATTCTCCTGCCGAGTAGCTGGGACTACAGGCCCGTGCCACATGCCTGGCTAATTTTTTGTATCTTTAGTAGAGACAGGGTTTTGCCATGCTGGCCACGCTGGTCTCAAATTCCTGAGCTTGTGATCCACCCGCCCCAGCCTCCTGAAGTGCTCAGATTACAGGTGTGAGCCACCACCCCAGGCCAAATTCATCTTTTTTACATCTTACACCTTCCTGTGAGACTTACTAGATTTCTCCTCAAACGGCATCCCTCCCCGTAGGGCTGGCTCTAACTGGGAAGCTGGCCTAAGGGTGCCCTGGGTCAGACGGCCAACCTGGGTTTTGGGGGCAACTCCTGCCCCTGGCATCCGTGGCATCTGAGGCTCTTTACAATTTGCAGCCACACTGTCTTCCGGCTCTGTCTCCACAGAGCCCTTTGCCCTCCTCTTGCTCCTTCATACTTACTTTGTGTTGATGACTTCGTCAACATGCCCCACTTCCTCCCCTGCACCCCGAGAGTGTCTCTTCTCTCTGTCCACATAAGCCTGACTCTTGCTTCAGGGTCTAGTCCCTAGAAAGTCCCCACCTTCGCTTCCTCCCTAGGCTGGAGTCTCTGGTCTCACCCTCATCACTGTACCCCCTTTCTGTTCCCCCACAATCCTGCTCTCTCCTACCCCCATCATGCCTGAGCACACTGTCCTCTCCTGTGGCTCAGAGCAGGTCATGTCTCTGCTTCTCAACAATGATATAACAGCCCTTGCTTAAGGAAGGTCTCCCCACATGCCAGCTACTGCACACTAAGAGCTTTAAATGTATTCACTTGGCCGGCGCGGTGGCTCATGCTTGTAATCCCAGCACTTTGGGAGGCCGAGGTGGGTGGATCACGAGCTCAAGAGATCGAGACCATCCTGGTCAACATGGTGAAACCCCATCTCTACTAAAAATACAAAAAATTAGCTGGGCATGGTGGCGCGTGCCTATAATCCCAGCTACTCAGGAGGCTGAGGCAGGAGAATTGCCTGAACCCAGGAGGCAGAGGTTGCGGTGAGCCGAGATCCCGCCATTGCACTCCAGCCTCGGTAACAAGAGCGAAACTCTGTCTCAAAAAAAAAAAAAAAAATTAGCTGGGCATGGTGGCGTGTGCCTGTAATCCCAGCTACTCAGGAGGCTGAGGCAGGAGAATTGCCTGAATCCAGGAGGCGGAGGTAGCAGTGAGCCGAAACTCTGTCTCAAAAAAAAAAAAAAAAAAAAAACAAATAAAAAAAAATAAACGTATTAACTCATTTCCTCCCCTTCCCACAAAACCTTAAGAAGTCAGTGCCATTACATATCACGTATTTTACCAAATGAGGAAACTAAAACACAGAGATGTTAAGTAACTTGCCCAAGGTCACGGAGCTGCGGAAAACTTCTTTATTGCCTCCAGGCTGAACATAAACTCCAAGAAAGTCCCAGGAGGCTCTTTGGAGCTATCTCTCTGGCCCCTGTTGTTTGCAGGAACCCATCTCCCACCACTCTCCCCTTCCCACACTGCAAGCGCAGCCGCCTGAGCTATTTATAGATCCCAGCAGCCACCAAGCTCCCTCCGCATTCCCCGCCTTTGTGCATTGCTGTTCCCTCTGCCTGGTCCCGGCTCTGTGAGGTCTCCGCGTTAGCCCTAGCTTCCTTTCTGCCTCCTGGGTACCCTGTCCGCCACCTCTCCACTTTGATCAATTATTTCCTTGAGACTGTCTGTTGGCCTGTCGGCTCACCCCGACCCGACCGAGAACGCCTTGATGGCAGTGAAGTAGTCTTGCTAACAGAGCCCAGCGCAGGCTCCGCCACGATGTCATCTCCAGGAAATGTTGGTGAATGAATGAACGCTTTCTGCTTTGAGTCAGGCCCACTCTCCGCAAACGGACCTAAGGAGAGGCGCCCAGGCCCGGCCCCCAACGCTTCTGCAGCCGGGAAGCTGCGTCCAGAGAGGGCTGGGAGGTTGCTCCCAGGCCGGCTGGTGCGCGCTCAGGGGGAGACCCTCGGAGTATTCAAGGCAGCCAGGCAGGCAGGTGGGGGCAGGGCGTGGGCGCGGACACACCCCCCGCAGTGCCCCCGGCGCCCGGCAGGGGGCGCCGCCCCGCCGGCCCACGCCCCGCCGCGCGCCGGGCAGGCCCCCTCGCGCAGGCGCGCTGCTGCAGGCGGAGGATCCGGGCCGCGCTTCCTCTTGCCAGGCCTGCAAGCTTCCTCCCAGCGGAGCCACGGGCGAGCCGAGGTTGGCCGCCGCCGCCGAGCCCGCCGCCGCCCTCTCGCTCCTTGTCCCACCCGCGCCTTGCCCGGAGGTCCTGCCGGGGCGGGGTCCGAGCGGGCGACCGCCCGGCCGCGCCGCCGTCCGGGCCGACTCCCGGCCCGCCGTCCCTCCCGCCCCAGCCAGTCTCTGGCCGCCGGAGCCCGCGGGGCGTGGGGCGCGAGGAGCCCCGCGGCCCGGATCCAGCGTCCGGGGCGGCCCCCGGCAGCCGGCGCGACGTTCCAAAATCAAACCTCAGTGGCGGCTCTCGGAAGCGGAACTCTGCCGGGGCCGCGCCGGCTACATTGTTTCCTCCCCCCGACTCCCTCCCGCCCCCTTCCCCCGCCTTTCTTCCCTCGGCGACCCGGGCGGTGCGGCCGTCCTCCTGCCTCTGCCTGGCGGTCCCTCCTCGCCTCTCCTCGCACCCGTACCTCTTTGTACCGCACCCCTTGGGGACCCCTGCGCCCCTCCCCTCCCCCCTGACCGCATGGACCGTCCCGCAGGCCGCTGATGCCGCCCGCGACGAGGTGGCCCGGACCGCAGTGCCCCAAGAGAGGTGAGTGCCTGGCGGTCCCGGAGTGTCCCCTGGAGGGAAGAGAGTGGAGGTCGCGCGTCTAGCCTCTGTTGCTGCCACCGTCGCGTCCACTCCCATGCCCCCCTCCCCCCTCCTTTACTCCCTGCTCGCGTTCGAATTCTCCCAGGAGCCACTGTCAGAATCCGGCTAGGAAGGGAGCGCACGAGGAAGGTACTGCCCTCCAGCTCCACGGACTTGTGTCCCCGCGTCATCCCGAGTCCCCCCCTTGTGGAGCTCAGAGTAGGAGGTGGCTGGAGTCTGGAGCAGAGGATCCGTATGAGCCAGGTCCCTAGAGAGTGGGCTGGACTCCCTGCCCTTCCCTGTCCAGGGCCTCCCTGCAGGTGCCCTGGCTTGTTTGATTCTGACCCCTTCCTCATTACCCCACCGGGACCCGGCGGGCTGCAGGCAACCCCAGGGCCCAGCCGCCTCGGGTGAGCAGTTAGAAGCCCAGGTCCTGGGACGGAGCCTATCACCCATGGCCTCTCAGAAGACCAGGCCTAAGCCAAGGGACCTGTGACATTTGGGTGGGAAACTGGGCAGGACTTGGGCCCGGTGGAGGTGACTGAGTATTAGCACCATGCCCCCACCTTCTGGCACTGTGGGCTGCACATTCTCCTTGGCTCTTTGTGGCCCAGACCAGGTGTCAGGAAGGGGTGTGTCTAGCCAGCAGATTTTTGGAGCTTAACTACCAGTTCACTTCCCCGCCCATTTTGTAGACCCAGAACTGAGGCTCAAAGGGAGAAATTGCTACTCCAGGCCTCTAGTGGAGTTAGGTGGACTCTCCTTTCATCCCCAGCTCTGCAGGGCTGCATGGCTGTGGATGAAGGAAACCAGGCAGGCACCGTCACCCACTGGAGACACAGGCCCCCAGCTTGGCCCTGGAGGGACCTTGTTGGGTGAACACGTGCTTCCCTGCAGAGGGCTGGAGGGAGTGAAAGGGCTTCCGGTCCCAGCTGTGGCTGGGTCCGCTAACAGGAGATGTGGGGAATGTGTGGTGTGGGACCATCTGTGTGGTGTGGCAGGAAGGCCTGGTCCTGGCCCCGGCTCTGAGTTGAAACAGCCTGGTGGTCAGTCCTCACCCAGCGCTCCTCATGGGCTTAGCTGACACAGGAGCAGCCAAGTTCAGAATATGAATGGGGTCAGGATGGGAAAGGTGGAAGCCCTGTCTCCACTGGCAGCAGGCTACAGAGTGGGGACACCCAGGGGGCCTATTTTAGGCTCCTAGTACTGGGAGTCCCAGTGTCTTTTCTTGATGTGACCACAGCAGGAACAGGGCAAGGGCAGCAGGGAGGAGGTTGGGCCCTGGCAGTATCCTCTGGCCCAGGAGAGCAGGCAGTGCCCTGAGGGGTGCTGAGCGGTGGCGGGGGCTCCCTTGGAGTTGCTGACAGTTTTGTCCTGCTCAGGTCCCTGCTGATGATGTAGGGTTTTCTTTTTGTTTGGTTGGTTGGGTTTTTTTATTTTTTATTTTTTTTCCTGGCTGTCCTGACATGCACAGTGGAGGGGACCCAGATGTCCTGGGACTGTGAGACTCCCCTCACATGGCCCCACACCCAGCCCTAACTTCCTTTTCAGCCTGAGGGGCTGAGGCTGGGGCCTGACTTGGTTGGCTCCCTCCCGCCCCAGCCAGCCATTTTTTTTTTTTTTTTTAAACCGACTGTGAGCTGTGAGGGTGCGGTCCAGGGTCCCAGGGCCTTTGTAGAAAGGAGTCTGGCTTCTGGCTAGCACGTGTACAGTGATGTGCTTTTCATCTGGCAAGCCTGGTGCCTTCCTCCCTCTCAGAAGTGGCTGCTCTTCTCTCTGCATTGGGTCAGGGGCAAGGAAAGACAGGAAAATGTTCCCTTTCACCACTGCAGGGAAGCCAGGCCCCAAGAGGCTGAGCCATACAGAGCGGCCCACCGCAAGGGTTGGAAATTTTGGGGACAGAATTCAGCTTCCTCCAAACAAGTACAGATAGGGATTGAGGCCCAGGATCTATAGTGTGACGTGGGTGCCCCCCAAAGAGGGCAGGCCCGCCTGGGTGTGATTCTGGGCTCCCATCTTTTGAAAGATTTTAAAACCTTGACTGGTTGTCTTCAAAGAACCAGGTATGTTGAGTCAGGGAGAGAGAAGGTAGGGACACATTCTCCTATGTCTGAGGGACTGTCCCAGATCAGTAAGGCATCCCCTGGCAGAAATTGTCCCAGACACCTGGGCCAGAGTTAGGGAGCAGGTGGGTCCCAGGGAAGTGAATCTGAGCTCATTATAAGGAAACTATGAATGTACTCGTTTTCTTGATTTAGAAAGTAACAAAACAGCACTCCAGAAAATTTAGAAAATGAAACAAATCACCCACTGTTTCTTCAGCAGGCAGTGCCTGCGTTAGAAGCATTTTCGGAGTTCCCTGCCAGTCTTTTCCCCATCTCTTTCCTTCATCGCTGTTGTCATTGGAGTGTGTGTGCCGTGACACCTTTTTTCATTTAATTCGGCATCTGTGGGCATTTTCTGTGGTGCTACACGAGCTAAGTAACGTTGCCTCTAAAAAGCTACAGAACAGTCCAAGCCGGCCTGCTGCAGTGCCATCACCCATACGCTGGAGAGTATGCGTTTTTCCTCTCTGTTGCTGTTGTGGTGGTGGTTACTCTGAGTCCCAAAAGCAGCCGGAGTGTTGCAGGGCACACGCAACTTGGTACCCTATTGAATATGGGTTCCAGGCCCAGACATGCCACTTAGGCCCAGGGTGGAGGGACCTTAGGTCACTGACCCGCTGAGCCTCCTTTATATAGATAACAGGATGGTGACACCTACTTCAGAGGAAAGTGTAAGGACAGTGTCAACTAACTAACCAAGGGACTCAAAAGTACCTGGCACAGCCCCTCCTCCACCCCCTCTGGGAGTAGGATTGGCATTGTTGACGGAGTGCCCACTGCTGGCTGCCTCAACCTATGGGAAGATGCCTGAGCCATGGGCTGATGTTGACTGACCATTCACCTGGCAAAGAGGTGGTCCCTGCCTTGGGAGCCCCTCTGAAACCCTGTGGCCCTGACGTTTTAGAATGCTATGGCCAGTGTTCTTCCCTGCCTTCCCTTCTTCCCGTCACCATGTGATTGGCTGGCCTAGGACCTGGGGCTGGCCCTGGGAAGATGGGCTACTGGTTAGGGTCCGGAACCTGACCTCACCCATTCCCCTTCCAGTCTCCCAGCATCAGAAGCATCAGAGCTGAATAGACAAGGCCTCTTCTGTTTTTGTTTTGTTTTATTTTGTTTTGTTTCTTTTTCTTTTTCTTTTGAGATGGAGTTTTGCTCTTGTTGCCCAGGCTGGAGTGCAATGGCACGATCTCTGCTCACCACAACGTCCGCCTCCCAGGTTCAAGTGATTCTCCTGCCTCAGCTTCCTCAGTAGTTAGGGTCACAGGGGTCCACCACCACTCCTGGCTAATTTTGTATTTTTAGTAGAAACAGGATTTCTCCATGTTGGTCAGGCTGGTCTTGAACTCCTGACCTCAGGTGATCCGCCTGCCTCAGCCTCCCAAAGTGTTAAGGATTATGGGTGTGAGCCACCGAACCTGGCCGACAAGGCCTCTTCTTTAAGAGGCTGCCTGCCCTTGCCTCCCATCTCTGGCTAGGCCAGCGCAGCTCAGCATTTTCCCAGAGGAAATAGAGGCCTACTTAGCCTGAGACTTGGACAAGGAACCCAGGCATTCTGAGCCCCAGCCTAAGAACAGCCATGCCAGCCTCATCTTCCCACCCTTTCCTGGTAGCCAAGGAAGGGAAGGAAGCTGGGGGACTAAGGGTAGGGGGATTCTGGAACTTCCTAGAACTTCCAGCAGGGAGCTCAACAGTCTACAAAGTCACTGGGAAACTCGTGTGTTAGCCTACCCCTCTTCAGCAGCTGTTCTCCAGGTCTAACCTGAGTGAGTGTGTATCACTCCTGCTTCCTCCTATTCGGCTTTTATGGAGACTGGGAGTGCCCTCCTAGAGCCACCCCGTGGACACTAGGAGGATACCAGTCTCTGCTTGGCAACCCTGGGCCTAAGAGACTGTAGCCCCAGATGACCCTAGGATGGCTCAGGACTAAGCTAGGAAGGGGTCCTCCCCCAGGTGGCTCATTCAGTACGGAGGGCCCTTGGGCACACAGCCTCAAACTCCAGCTGCCAGACTTTGGCCTGTGGAGTGTCTCCCTCCTCCCTGTTCTTAGTGTAAGGGAAGTGGGCATGACAACTGCCCTCCTGTCCCACAGCTTGGGCTGGGATGAGGTCACAGGGTGGGGTCTGCCCAAGAAGCTGGCCTGGCCTGGCTCAGATGAGAGCCCTTTGGGTGTTTCTCAGTTTCCCCCACCCTTGGTTGGGGACAGGATGGGCGGAGGAGCAGGCCACCCCCAACGCCCGGCAGGGAGCACTGCCTCCCTTCCTCCTCCCCTCTGGGTCCCTTCATCCAACGGCTGGAAATAGAATCCGCTAAGTAATGATTAAAGTCAAATTCAGACCTAAAAATAAAGAGCTGGTGAAGGAAGAGCTGGTGCTCCCTGCATGGCTGAGGGGAGAAGTGAGCAGGGAGAGACTGGCTTAGGGTGGCTGAGCGCCTGCTCCTCAGGATCAGGAATACTCCACCAGTTGAGGGGGCTGCTCTTTTATCTAGCTATGATGTAGCCCACAGTGCCTATTAAGTGTAGCCTGCACCAATCAGGGCAGACTAGCAGGACCCATTAGAAAAATTCCATTTTTCCCATGGGGAAACAGAGGCCCAGAAAGGAGAAATGGTTTGTCCGGCAACTATTTGGGAGCTACCCTCAGCAGGCCCCCAGGGACTGGAGAGCCCTGTGCAGCCCAGCCTGCCCTTTCTGCCTGCTCAGTTTCTCTTCTTGGTTTTGAGGTGCTGAGATGAGGGCAGCTTCTCATCACACACTAGCTGTGCACACACCCTCCAACCGCAGCTTCCCTCCGCCCCTCCTTCCGTGGTCTAGGCCCAGAGTTGAAGGAACAAGCAGAAGAGAGGCTCCTTGGTGCCCCCCTGGCTGCCCTCATCATGGCATGTTTGTAAGCCTTGTGGGCAGGTAAAAACCTGGTCATCATCTGCCCCCTGTGGACCCTGGCTGGTGCTTCTCAGCCCAGCCTCATGCAGACTCACACATCTATCTGTCTGCAGCTTGTGCTGTCTGCGCTGCAGGGAGACAGGAGGGAAGGATGGAGATCAAACCCTGAGAGCTCCCCTGCTGGCTGGCAGAGGAGACGAGGAGTCAGTGAGGGGAGGCCTGTGGTTCTCACTTCCTGGCAGGGCTGGTAGGAGCGCTGAAGCTGGGGATCTGCGTGGGCTGGGGCAGCCTGAAGGGCCTCCTGGAGGGGAAGGGCCACTGAAAGTCAAGAAGCATTTGAAGAAGCACTATGGGGACAGAGGTCCTTGTTTGGAGCTTCTGCCCTCTCTAGGGCTGCTGGCCATTGTCTGTGTGTTCCTCCACAGGCTCTTGGCCTCTCTGTGAGAGCGCGGGGTATGCAGACAAGCAAGAAGTGGGCACAGAAGTACCTCTGCTCCCTAGAGCAGAACAGCCAAGCTCTGGGCAGACCTCCCCTCAGTGTCCCCCACCTGTTCATTTTCAGGGTGTCATCTGTCCTGCCCAAGGGAAGGTGAGAAGAAAGGCCCCCTAACCAAGTTCAGACAGATCTGAGCTCAAGTCCCCAAAGAGATCAACAGTCCTTGCCCCATGGGGTGTTTTAATGATTAAGTAACTAATACAGTGCCCTGAACCTGGCTGGGACAGTGGGCTGTAACTCCTGAGTCCTCATTCTCAGCCCATTCTGCTGGAGGAGTGTGTTGGTAACGCCCTCATCTCCCTGAAGTGGTAGCAAGTCTGTCCTTTGTGTTGGTCCCCATAGCTTTACCTTCTGAGCTGTGTGTTCTGTAAGTCCTAGTTCTGAAGTGAGGAGACCAGAAATTTGGAGGCCAAAGTTCTAGACATCACATGGGCCTCCAGCCTTCAGTTTCCCACCTATAATGTGGCCAGGAGACTTTGGGGTGAGGGATAAGAACATTACTTTGAAGGGTTCATTGGAGGTTAGTGCTGAGAGGCTATATGTAAATGTAGGCAAATGAAGATGCAAAGACCACATCCTGTGCTTAGGGGATGGGGAGCAGAGTGGCCTGGGTTAGGGCCCTGGGGAGGCCCAGAGTCCCTGTTGCCCAGCGCTTGTAGGTAATTAGGCTCCTGAGCGGTAATTAGAAACCTTTCTGGGCCAGGAATGGCAGCCTCAAGCCGCAGCGGTGCCTGGGGAGGAGGCTCCCCATAAGCCTGCTCTAAACCCAGCCCCCACCTCTCCCAAACCACTAGATGGGATTTCCGGTCCCACTGAACCATTGGGGGCGGAAAAAAAAGCCAGTGAGTTGCCATAATTTGATGTTTTATCCATTAAATCTGCCCCTCCCCTTAGGTCGGAGTGCTGAAGGGAGCCCCGGGATGGGGGTAGGGCAGCGTGCGCTGGTCCAGAGCAGGCATTCTTCTGTTCCTTCGTGACCCCCTGGGACGTATAGGCATCTCTGAGGCCTGGTGTCCAATTCTGCTGCTGCCCACCCTGAGACTTGTACGGGGTGGTGGTGCTGAGGGACCACTGGCGTGGGCTGTGGGGGTCAGTGGAAGCCCTCCAGCACCCTTCCTTGCCTGATGTGCAGTGGAGAGTGTCAGTGCCATCAGCCTGGTGTCCTCTGCAGAACCAGAGGTGGGGCTAATTTTATTGCTGCCAAACTTGCCCAACTGCTGGTGGGTGCCCTGCCCTCCTCAGGTGCACTGCCCTTTCAGGGGCAGGCCCAAATCTGAAACTTAATTCTGTCTGTATCTGTACTATGACCATTAGGCCCTGCTCGGAGGCTCCCTGGGCCCGCATCCTGAGCCTTCTTCAGTCTTCATTAACTCACTCTGTACCACAGTTTGCAGTCTAAATCCAGGCCCACTCCAGGGCAACCTGGCGTGGGAATAGGGCAGCATGCCCTGGAGCCTGAGCAGGCATTCTTCTGTTCCTTCGAGACCCCCTGGGAGGTGTAGGCATCTCCAAGGCTTAGTGCCTAATTCTGCTGCTGCCCACCGTGAGACATCTGTGCAGAAATATGCTAAAATTCTTGTAGCTCCTTCTCCCCTCACCCTTCTTCCTGGAAGCCTTCCCAGCTGGCCCCTGTCTCGAAGTCTATTGAGGCACTGAACATACCATGCCATGGTTGACCAACCAGGAGGGCAGGAGCCAGGTCTGCATTTTGTAGGGGTTCCTAGCACCCAGCCCTGGCCTATACACAGAGTGGGGGCGGGTGAGTGGTGACCTTGGGTCCCCAAAGGCAGGACCTCCTGAGCCCTTTCCTTCTCCACCCATCCTGGTCTACCAAGCATGGCTCTGGGCACACAGGAAGGCTTCCAAAACACTGGGTCAAAGAATGAGAAGGCAAGGTGGACTTTGCTGATGCCTGTTGCCTCCAGTGGCTGTCCCCATCCCCCAGCGTTTCCAGCTCAGTCCTGTGGCAGCACTAGAATCTCTTGGGGCCATGGCCCTGAGTTCCCCCAGGTCTTTTATGTACTTCCCTTTTCAGTGGGTATTTTTAGCTGGGTGTAAACAGTTACTGAAGGCTCCCATGCCCCATTAGGCAGTAGAGTTTTGGGCCGGGGGTGGGGGCAAGGGAGCCCCTTGACCTCCCGTGGCCCTCAGCACGTGCCTGGCCTTGGGGGTCTACATCTGCTTCCAGGGTAGGAAAAGGGCAACCTAGGAGTTTCTGGGCTCCAGTTCCCCTTTCTCCCCACTCCTTGTCAGCCTAGGCTCCCAAGAAAGGCCTGCCTGAGGCTGCGGCCACTGACCTCAGCACTTGGGCACAAAGCCAGCCTGTTCTCGGGACCCCAGCACAAGGGCTGCTGGGAGCTGGGTTTAGGGCAGGAAGTCAGAGTGAAGCACTGGTCCTGCCACATCCCAAGCCCCTTGTCCCCTAGCTCTGCGGGGCTGGGGTGACAGCTGCTGTCCCTTTGGAGTTAAGTGTAGTCCCATTGGTTATGGGACCTCAGTGTGGTACTGCCAGCTTGGCTTCCTCTTTTGTCTGTTCGTTTGTTCATTCATTCAGTGCTCATTTACTGAGCAGCCCCTTTGGGTCCAGCCCATGCAGATGTGAGTCAGACCCTCACTTTCCCCCTGCAGAGCTCCCAGTCCACCCTAAACCACAGGCCACAACCAGTGAGGTTCTCACTGGAGCACAGGGATGTGTGAGGCCTTGGAGGCCTAGGCAGCCAGCACAGCTGAGGACCCAAGGAAGGCTCCAGGGAGAGGTGGTTTACAGGAAGTTTCTTATTTCTAATTTTATTTTAAGGGGGAATGTAATAGATGCATGTGGCTCAAAAAAAAAAAAAAAAAAAAAAAAAAGCCCAAAAAGACAAAATAGCAAATAAGCAGTAAAAAGTAAGTTTCCCTTGAACTTGATCCCACTCTCCCCTCCCATCCTAGAGGCAACCTCTGTTACCAGTTTCCTCTGTCTTTCCAGAGATAATCGTGGCATGTGTGAGTTTAGGGAGGTGTTGTACTAATACCTCTTTAAAAACACAACTTGTATTCCACGCACCTGGCTTTTTTTCACAGCCTTTTATTTTGGGTATTTCAAACCTACCAAAAAGTTGAAATGATAGTATAATGAATATTCATATATCCTTCATGCAGATTTGCCACTTCTTAACATTTTGCCACATTTACTCTACCTCTTCTTTTATATACATAGACATACGTGTGTATGTATTTTCTGCCGATTTGGGTGTTAGTTATAGGCATTGTATCTTACACTCTAAGAACTTCAGTGTGTATCTCTTTTTTTTTTTTTTTTTTGAGACAGAGTTTCACCCAGCCACCCAGGCTAGAGTACAATGGCACGTTCTTGGTTCACTGCAACCTCCACCTCTCAGGTTCAAGAAATTCTCCAGCCTCAGCCTCGAAAGTAGCTGGGATTGCAGGCACACACCACTATGTCCAGCTAATTTTTTTGTATTTTTAGTAACAACAGGGTTTCACCATGTTGGTCTCAAACTTCTGACGTCAGGTGACCTGCCCATCTCGGCCTCCCAAAGTGGTGGGATTACAGGCGTGAGCCACCGCGCCCGGCCACATGTATCTCTTATGCCATCACCATGTCATGATCACACTTTAAAAAATTGACATTAATTCCATGTTATCTATTCTGTCCATTTCCCCCGTCCCCAAGTGATTTTTAGAGCTCTCCCCCCACCCCTTGATACAGAATTCAATTCAGGATCATTCATTGAATCTTGTCATGTTTCTTTAGTGTGTTGTTTAATCTAGAACATTCTCCAGCCTTTTTTTTGTTTTGCTCTTTTATGACATTGACATGAAGAGTGTGGGCCAGTTGTGGATTTGTCTGATTGCTTCTTCCTGGTTGGAGTCAGGTGGAACAGCCTTGGCAGGAACGCGCCCCCAGGCGATAGAGTCCTCCACCAAGAGGTACTCAGTGTCGCCTTGCTGGTGATACTTCGTTGGATCACATGGTTCCGGGTGTCCGCACACCTCCCTGTAGTGCAGGTGTCCTTCCTGTTTCTGATTAGCCTGTGGGATGGGACTTGGAAGCTGTGTCTGCCCTGCTCCCCTGGCAATGACTTGCCATTTCCTGTGCTCTATCATGGGGGGTGTTCTGTATCGGCACCTGGAGATCTCCTCTTTCCCCATCACAACTAGAGCTATGCTGTCGCCTTGTAGGGATATCTTGTCATTTATCCACCCAGCCCCCCACTGATGGACATAAAGACTGCCTCCCCATCATCTGCTACTACAGACAGCACTGCAGGGACTGTCCTGCTATGTTTTTTTAAGGCATGGGTGCTCCAGAAGCAGTTCCTCAGCTTCACCCCCCCACAAGGTTGAGTGGAAATCCCTCTGTAAAGAAGGACAGAGTGGGGAGGGAATGGCAAGGCGAGGAAGGAAGCAGGGCGCAGGTGTCCTGGGAACAGCAGATGGGAAACAGGTCTGGCTGAGGCACAAGAAGCCAGCAAGTCCCAGAAACATCAAGTGACTTTCCCAAGGTCACACAGCAAGTTGATGCCAGAGTCGGGTACAGGACTCAGAGCCTCTGACACCCAGAACGATGTTCTTGCACTGCTCCTTAGAGTAGCCTGACTTTTTTTTTTTGAGATGGAGTTTCGCTGTTGTTACCCAGGCTGGAGTGCAGTGGCATGATCTCGGCTCACCACAACCTCCGCCTCCTGGGTTCAAGCAATTCTCCTGCCTCAGCCTCCCGAGTGGCTGGGACTACAGGCACGCACCACCATACCCAGCTGATTTTTGTATTTTTAGTAGAGATGGGGTTTCACCTTGTTGACCGGGATGGTCTCAATCTCTTGACCTCGTGATCCACCCACCTCGGCCTCCCAAAGTGCTGGGATTATAGGTGTGAGCCATCGCGCCCGGCCGCCTGACTCTTAAGTTTCAGTAATCCCAGGAAGGGCCCCCTCTCTGTGCCTGACCACCACTGGATTGTGGAGGCCTAAGTTTACAGTAGCTCCTCCCAGCCACTCTGGCTCTCAGCCTCTGATCTGGAGTGGAAGGGTCTCACCTTCTAGAGATGTTTTAAGGAGGGGACCCCAGCCTAGGCAATGGCTGGGAGGCTGCTGAGCCATCTTGGCTATGGCCACTGACCTCAGCACTTACGCACAATGCCAGCCTGTTCCCGGGACCCCAGCACAAGGGCTTCTGGGAGCTGAGTTGGGGCAGGAAGTCAGAATGAAGCACTGGTCCTGCCACATCCCAAGCCCCTTGTCCCCTAGCTCTGCGGGGCCAGGGTGACAGCTGCTGTCCCTTTGGGGTTAAGTATAGTCCCATGGGACCTCGGTATGATGTAGCCAGACTGGATTCCCCCTTTTGTTCATTTATTCATTCAGGGGCTCATGACCCCACCAGGGTGGAGCCATCCAAGAGCGTTAGCAGCTCCCACTCACAGGATGTCTGGCAAGGCAAGCACTGTTCTGGTGCTGAGACCACAACTCCAGTCCTCACAACAGCCCCCAGAGCCCAGGGTTATCACCAGTCCATTGCACAGATGGGGAAACTGGGTCCTAGAGTCATAGCCAGCAGAGTAAAGGTGATGAGTTGAGCCCTCTCCCCTATTTCCAGACCCTCTGAGGCCGTCAGAGCCCAGCTCCTCGAGGGGCCCACCCGGACCACTCCTGGGCTCACCCTTTCCTAAGCGCCCCCTGTGCCCCTCTCGTAACTGCTTCTCCCTCCTCCCTCCTCTCTCCTCTCTCTCTTCCCCCTAGGCTAGTGTGGTCCCCATGGCAACTCCTGGGGCATGTCAGGCAGGGAGGCACGGGGCTGGCTCGGCAGCTTAGGATTTTCACACTTGAGTGGGACAGGATGCTCACTCAAGGTGTGGCCTTCTGCACGCCCGCCTGGCCCCTGCGGGCCTCACTTGGAGTTCTCATCTGCAAAATGGGGATAATAATAGCTTCTCTGTCTCAGAGTTGTTAGAGGATGTGATGAGCCATAACGTGCCAAGGACAGGGCCTGGCACAGAATAAGTGCTCAGAAAACAGGACCTGTTATTATTTTTTTTATTATTATCAAGGCAGTGGGGAGGTGGCGGCAGTGGCAGCTGCAGGCCAGGATGGGAGTGTTTGCAAACTGACAGCTGGAAGGGTGACTAACAGCGAGCAGCCTCCCTGCCCTCCTGTGGTGGCAGGGAATTTGGGGAGGAAGCAGGGAGGCATGGGGATGTGGAATGCCAGCAGGGCCCCTATTCAGAAGAACCTAAAGGTTGAGGGCCCAGCCAGCCACAGTGGGACCCTAATTCAAGCTCTGGGCTGTCACCCCTAACTCGCTATATGACTTCAGGCAAATTCTTCAACTGGTTGAGCCTCATTTTCTGCTTCTGTAAAATGGAGGTGAGAGGGTAAGAAGAGCTCACAAGCCTCCTTCCCTCCCCGCCTCAGCTTACAATCCACGGGAGGCAGGGGTAAGGGGTGGTTCCTGTGTTCAGTGGTGGCTGAGTCGTGTGGATGGAGGCAGGTTCCAGGCCCATCCTCCTTGGGCCTCAGTGTCCCTGCCTACACAGCAGGAGCTGATAGGCTGGCCTCTGAGGACTAGAAGGGCCCTGTGTTCTGGGAGGAAGGGAAGCCTTTTTGTCCAGGGGATGGGGCAGGGGTGCACCAGACACTTCCAAGTTCAGGGTTTCATTCCAGCCCCTCCTCCGCCAGCTTGCAGGGGATCCCTGTTCTCCCCTTCAGGGTAAGGGACGTAAGGCTTAGAAGGGTTGAGTCATCCCAGTCACACACTCGACAGAGAGGTATTAAGCCCAGGCCTGACTATAGAGCCAGGTGTGCGGCCTGATAGTGGTGGTTCTCCCTGGCTCTCTCCTCCCCAGCTCCCTCTGCTCTCCACGATTGCATGTTCCCCTGCTGAAGCCCTCCAGGCCCCATTGCCCTCAGAATCAAACCCTGGTTCCTCACATTGGCAGTGGAAGTCCCCTTGCTGCCTAGCAGAGTGTATGCTGGGCCACTTGGAAATCATCCCCTACAGCATCCTCTGAGCAGTGGTGCTCGGGGTAGGCTCTGGAAGTTTGTGGGGTCCGAGAGCCCCAGATGGGCAGGGTCTGCCTCCTGCCTTCCCTCACCACTGGCTTCCGCCCAGGCCAGTTTCTCACACTGCGCTGGTCCCCTGCCTGACACCATTGCTCAGACTGCTACACCAACCCAGGGTGCCTTCCCTGGCCTGCCCTGTGCCTGTCTAAGCGCTGCAATCTTCAGGGCTCAGCCCCAGAGCTCCCTCCTCCAGGGAGCCTGCCTGAGCTCTGCAGCCCGTGCTCACTTCACACTCCCGGCACTTGCACTAAAATGTCTTCGCCCACGCCACTGCACTCCAGCCTGGGCAACAGAGCAAGACTCCATCTCAAAACTAATAATAAATTAAAATAAAATAGGCTTCTTCCACGGGGGTAGGTGGCAATATTTGTGACTATCAGCCTAACCCCAGACCTCATCCATTGTATCAAAGAGACCATCAAAGAGGCGTATGGAGGACTTTCTGTTCTTTTTTTTTTTGGAGATGGATTCTTGCTCTGTCACCCAGGCTGGAGTGCAGTGGCACAATCTTAGCTCACTGCATCCTCTGCCTTCAAGCAATTCTCTTGCCTCAGCCTTCTTAGTAGCTGTGACTACAGGTGCATGCTGCCACACCCGGATAATTTTGTTGAAATTTTTTTTTTTTAGTAGAGATGGGGTTTCACCTTGTTGTCCTGGCTGGTCTCAAACTCCTGAGCTCAGGCGTCCTCCTGCCTCAGCCTCCCAAAGTGCTGGGATAACAGGCATGAGCCACCACGCCCGGCCGAGGACTTTCTCTTCTAACACACTGTGACCACAAAGATGCCACTGGCCCTTTCTAAGCCTCAGTTTCCTCATCTGTAGAAAAGAAAACCGTAGTTCCAGGCCCTCTGCTTCCTGAGACAGGTCCAAGGGGACCCTGGGCTGGGACCACAAAGTATGTGTGTGCAGACAGGGGTAGGTTGCTGCCCTTAGGGAATGGGATTGGCTAGAGTAGCTTTTGTGGGGAGTCATCTTTCTTGAAGTTAATACACAGTTGACCCTTGAACAACCCAGGGGTTGAGGACGCCAGCCCCCTCCCTGCAGTCAAAAGCCTCACATGTTAACTTTTGACTCCTCAAAAACTCAGCTACTGATTGCCTATTGTTGTCAGAAAGCCTTACAGATAGCAAAGTTGATTGACGCTCATTTTGTTTGTTACATATATTATATGCTGTATTCTTAACAGTAAAGCAAGCTAGTGAAAAGAAAATCATATGGCCAGGTGCGGTGATCACACCTGTAATCTCAGCACCTTGGGAGGCCAAGGCAGGTGGATCACTTGAGGCCTCTAACTTGAGTTTGAGACCAGCCTGGCCAATATGGTAAAACCCTGTCTCTACTAAAAATACAAAAATTAGCCTGCTCTGGTGGCATATGCCTATAATCCCAGCTACTCAGGTGGCTGAGGCATGAGAATTACTTGAATCTGGGAGGTGGAGGTAGTTGCAGTGAGCCCTAAGTCACCCCACCACTGTACTCCAGCCTGAGCGACACAGTCTTGCTCTGTCTCAAAAAAAAAAAAAAAAAAAAATCATAAAGGAAGAGAAAATATACTATCCTTTTTTTTTTGGAGAGGGGGAGGGGACAGAGTCTCTCTCTGCCACCCAGGCTGGAGTGCAGTGGCGTGATCTTGGCTCACTGCAATCTCTGCCTCCCAGGTTCAAGCAATTCTCTGCCTCAGCCTCCCGAGTACCTGAGATTACAGGCACCTACCACCATGCCCTGCCAATTTTTTTGTATTTTTAGTAGAGAAGGGGTTTCACCATCTTGGCCAGGTTGGTGTTGAACTCCTGACCTCATGATCCACCCGCCTAGGCCTCCCAAAGTTCTGTAATTACAGGCATGAGCCACTGCACCGAGCCTGTACCTACTATTCTTTAAGTGGAAAGGGATCATCATAAAGGTCTTCATCCTTCATATTGAGTATGCTGAGGAGGAAGAGGAAGAGTCAGTCTTGCCATCTCAGAGGAGGCAGAGGTGGAAGGGAAGGCAGGAAAGGCAGGCACACTCCATGTAATTGTTATTGAAAAAAATCCAGCCACATGAGGTGGCATATGCCTGTAGTAACAACTGCTCGGGAGGCTGAGGCAGGAGGATTGCCTGAGCCCCAGGAGTTTGAGGCTGCAGTGAGCTATGATCATGTCACTGCACTCCTGCCTGGGTAACAGAGTGAGACCCTTTCTCCAAAAAAGGAGAAAAAAATCCATATGTAACTGGACCTGCACAGTTCAGACCCAAATTGTTCAAGGGTCAGCTGTACACAAAAAAGCGTGCCAGTCACAAGGGTGCAGCTCATGACTGGGCCCAGGCAGTCCGTACAGCCAACACCCAGAGGTCCCCTTGCGCTCCTTCTGGTCTCCTGTCACGGGAGCAGTTACCCTGACAGCATGGAATAGTTTGGCCAGATTTTGAACTTTATTCCAGTGGAATTACATGTATGTGCTTTTCTGTGTCTGGCTTCGTGGTTAGCATTTTATTTATTTATTTTTTAGAGACAGGGTCTTGCTGTATAACCCAGGCTGGAGTGCAGTGGTGTGACCTTGGCTCACTGTAGCCTTGACCTCCGCAGGCTCAAGCGATCCTCCCACCTCAGCCTCCTGAGTAGCTAGGACTATAGGCACGCACTACCACACCCAGCTAATTTTTGTGTCTTTAGTAGAGATAGGCTTTTGCCATGTTGCCCCAGGCTGGTCTTGAACTCCTGGGTTTAAGCAATCCACCTGCTTCGGTCTCCCAAAGTGCTGGGATTACAGCTGTGAGCCGCTGCACCTGGCCGTCATTATATCTAGCGATTATAAGGATTGGCCAGGTATGGTGACTCACACCTGTAATCCCAGCACTTGGGGATGCCAAAGCAGGTGGATCACTTGAGTCAGGAATTTGAGACCAGCCTGGCCAGCATGGTGAAACCCTATCTCTACTAAAAATACAAAAATTAGCCAGGTGTGGTGGTGCACACCTGTAGTCCCAGCTACTCAGGAGGCTGAGGTGGGATAATCACTTGAACCCAGGAGGTACAGGTTGCAGTGAGCTGAGATTGCGCTACTGCATTCCAGCCTAAGTGACAGAGCCAGACTCAGTCTCAAAAAAAAAAAAAAAAAAAAAACAGGAAATAAATTTGTCAGGGTTATAATGGTTGGAGTTTGTGTTTGCTGCTGTACATAGTCCCTTTTGTGAACATGCCACCGTTTATCATTTTCCTCCTGGTTGGCATCTGGGCAGCTCCCAGTTTCAGGTTTATTACAAGGCATGCCGCTTGTAGTCCGCCTCTGCCTGTCAGGTGGACACATGCCCTGTGTCCTCTTGGGTGTGTACCTAGAAGGGGGATCAGTGTACATTTAGAGATGCTGCCTGGGCAGGCTTTGGCAGGTGAAGGACCTGAGGGCCCACAGAGCATAAGGGACTTGCCCAGATCACACAGCCCCTTCTCAGAGCTGCCCCAGGGCCCCTTGCCCCACAGACCAGTAGCTGGCCCTGGGCCTTGGGCTGATGGGGCTGATGGGCAGGTGGTATAGTCCTGCTAGCCCTCTAAGCCCCCTTTGCTCCTTTCTGTCAGTCCTGGAAGGCCCCCTGTGGCCTTAGGGTTGGTGGCTCCTCTACCCCTGGCAATCCTCAGCCCTCATGCCCCTCTCTACCCAATGCCATCAGCCTGCCAGGACTGGAGAGAATGGCCTGTGTGCCAGATCCCAACCCAGGATGCTTTTGGCTCCTGTTCACACCGAGTGAGGAGCTGGATCTCAGTAGTTGGGGGGCATCTCTTTACACCCCTCCTCAGTCTTCGTGCTCTTCCCCACAGCTCTAATGGTACCAAGTGACAGGTCAGCTTTACTGTGACTCGGGGACGCCAGAGCTCCTGAGAAGATGTCAGCAATACAGGTACCACGGGGGTGAGAGTCTGAGACATGCAATCATTCCCACTGGCCTCAGGGGGGTGCTTAGTGGAGGAGAGAAGATGGAGCTTAGATCAACCCACTCCCCTTTTCCCAGCCCTCTGGCCCTGCCCAGGCCTTAATGAAGTCGGGTTCCAGCACTCAGTCAGACACAGGCTGGGGAAGTTGTGGAGTCTCAGCAGGAAGGGACCCAGGGCTCGTTCTCCAGGTAGAGCACCTCACCCAGTCTCACAGATGCCAGCTCAGAGGCTGTGACCACGAGGGTGTGCTGGCAGGTGGCTGGAGGGGACCCAGGCTGCACTTGCCCACCTGTCACCTGTCCTGCAGGCCGCTTGGCCATCCGGTACAGAATGTATTGCCAAGTACAACTTCCATGGCACTGCCGAGCAGGACCTGCCCTTCTGCAAAGGAGACGTGCTCACCATTGTGGCCGTCACCAAGGTAATCAGGTGCCGCCCACCCCACCCTCCCACTGCTGGGCCTTCCCTCTGCTGGGGGTGATGAACCTGAGAGCATGTCTGGGCTGTCCTCTCCACAGGACCCGAACTGGTACAAAGCCAAAAACAAGGTGGGCCGTGAGGGCATCATCCCAGCCAACTACGTTCAGAAGCGGGAGGGTGTGAAGGCGGGTACCAAACTTAGCCTCATGCCGTAAGTACCACGAGGCAGGGTTGGGAGGGAGGAGCATCAGGGACAAGGAGGGAGGCCAGAGTTGGGGGCTGGAGTGTTGGCGAGGGCTTCAAGAGGAGGTGCAGGGCATGGGTGTGGGACTTCACAGAGCAGGGCTGGGGGCAGGGGCAGGATCGTGGCAAAGAAGGGACAGGGAGCAGAAAAGGAGGGCCTGAAATGCCTGACTGAGCAAGTGCGAGCCAGGGGTGCCAAGCAGAGGGAGCTCCTTCAGAAAGGGGAGCCAGGGCCAGTACCTTTGGGCCACTGTGACCTCCAGCCCGGCTGCTCCCCAGTTGGTTCCATGGCAAGATCACAAGGGAGCAGGCGGAGCGACTTCTGTACCCGCCAGAGACAGGCCTGTTCCTGGTTCGGGAGAGCACCAACTACCCTGGGGACTACACGCTGTGCGTGAGCTGTGACGGCAAGGTGGAGCACTACCGCATCATGTACCATGCCAGCAAGCTCAGCATCGACGAGGAGGTGTACTTCGAGAACCTCATGCAGCTGGTGGAGGTGAGCTGGGCACCTGCGGGGCCTCGCTCCCACCCTCACACACCCTAACCCATCTGGGGCCTTTCTTTACACGTAGCCCTGGCTTCCAGCTCCAGCCCCACCACTTCTGCCTGGGAACCAGGCGTACTGGGCAGCTTCTGTGAGCCCTGGTTTCCTCACACCTTGGTGGAGCAGCTGCTGCGTGCCAGGACTCACCTTTGACCCCAGAGTGCCACTACGAGGAAGGGAGCCTTATCCTCATTTTATAGATCAGGAGTCGAAGGTTCAGAGCCGTTACAGGACCCACCTGAGTTCTATAAATTGGAGGTGCCAGGACCGGAATCTGAGTCTCTCTGATCCCAGAGCTAACCTTCCTGCAGCCACTCACAGATCTGCATGCCTAGAAGTGTGCAGAAACAGGAGCCATGCCCGTTGATCCCAGGGCTCCTGACTCTCCCGCCTGGCAGCCCTGGCCATGCCACACCTGCCATCCGGTAGCCACAGAGAGCCTCCGTGTCCCTCTGTGTTCACTCTTATCTCCCTCCCCTTCCAGCCTGGCTTGGACTGTTGCAGGTGAGGGTAGGGTCCTGGGTACTTGTGGCTAGAGGCTGGTGTCAGGACCAAGCCACGGGTTGCCCTTTGCATCAGATACCCATGGGGCCTAGAATGGTAGCAACAGCTGAGTGTCCAGCAGCCAAGTGTAGGGTCGCCTGGGAAATGGGCCATATGTCATAATCCAGGACTTCCCTAAACCCCTGCCCTGCCAGAAATCGGGAGCCCTCCCCACTCAGTGACTCCAGGCTGGGCGGGGCCGGCCTCTGCCGCCCTCTGGTGGTCAGGCCTGCGTGGTGCATATGGGGTACTTGGGGGCTGGCTCTGAGCACCCTGCCCCTACACCCTGCAGCACTACACCTCAGATGCAGATGGACTCTGTACGCGCCTCATCAAACCAAAGGTCATGGAGGGCACGGTGGCGGCCCAGGATGAGTTCTACCGCAGTGAGTGCACTCCACCCCAGACCTCCTGCCCACCCACCTCCTCCCACACAGGCTTCCTGGCACCGCCCCCACCCAGGGACCTCCAGAGAACCCCACGTGCCTGATAGTCCCGTAGGCCTCTGTCATCCCAGCCATGTCCCTCACTGGCCCCTCCCCACAGGTGGCTGGGCCCTGAACATGAAGGAGCTGAAGCTGCTGCAAACCATCGGGAAGGGGGAGTTTGGAGGTGAGCTGGGGTGGGCCGCCTAGGGGGCCGAGGGACTCGGAACTTGGGAACAAGCTCGCTTCTCTGCCCTCAGACGTGATGCTGGGTGATTACCGAGGGAACAAAGTCGCTGTCAAGTGCATTAAGAACGATGCCACCGCCCAAGCCTTCCTGGCTGAAGCCTCGGTCATGACGTGAGTGGGGGTGGGGGCGGGGGGCAGTTGGCCTGGGCTGCGGGGTGAGTGGTGGGTCGGCGTGGCCTTTCTGACCACCCTCATCCTGCCCCAGGCAACTGCGGCACAGCAACCTGGTGCAGCTCCTGGGCGTGATCGTGGAGGAGAAGGGTGGGCTCTACATCGTCACTGAGTACATGGCCAAGGTGGGCGCCTTCCCGGGACCCCCACTCACGCTTTCCAGCAGCTGAGAAACCCCGACTCTGCTCTGGGTCCCCTGCTCCCTCAGTCCCCCGACCCCACATGAGCTTTGAGTCACCAGGGCTGGGCTTTTTGTCCTGGTTTACTGCTTATTTACTGTGACCTTGGACAAATCTCATCACCTCCAAGCCTCAGTGTCATATCCAGGAAATGGAGGTAATAGCTGATCTCAGAGATCTGTGAGAATCACGGGCTAAGGCATGAACAACACAGCGGTGTCCTGGCCCCTCCCCACTCCTCCCCTCTCACACCTCCCTGGAGTGTCCCACTACCCCGCCCCAGCATGCTGTGTGAGAGGGCTACAGGGCCGTCTGACCTCTGGGACTGGTCTGTCCTTCCTGCCCCCAGGGGAGCCTCGTGGACTACCTGCGGTCTCGGGGTCGGTCAGTGCTGGGCGGAGACTGTCTCCTGAAATTCTCGCTGTGAGTGAAGCAGCCTCTTGGATGGGTAGGGTGCGAGGGATTACCCTGCCCTGCGAGGAGGGAGCCCTGGTCTGAGGGGACATGTGGCTGGACTATCCCCAGAGACGTCTGCGAGGCCATGGAATACCTGGAGAGCAACAACTTCGTGCATCGAGACCTAGCTGCCCGCAACGTGCTGGTGTCTGAGGACAACGTGGCCAAGGTCAGCGACTTTGGTCTCACCAAGGAGGCTTCCAGCACCCAGGACACGGGCAAGCTGCCAGTCAAGTGGACAGCCCCCGAGGCCCTGAGAGAGAAGGTGAGGCAGGCCTCCCCCGGGGCCTGCAGAGGTGGACAGGAGTCCTGGGTCACTCCCCACCCAGAGTCCCAGGATCTGATGCCGCTTCTTCCATCCACATGGCAGAAATTCTCCACCAAGTCTGATGTGTGGAGTTTTGGAATCCTTCTCTGGGAAATCTACTCCTTCGGGCGAGTGCCTTATCCAAGAATTGTGAGTATGGCCACTGGGTTCAGGGTGGCTCTTGAAGCCAGGGAGGAGTTGGCAGGGGTGTGAACCTCCTTGGGACCTGCCTCCCCAGTTGAGGCCTGGAAGCCTTAGGCCTGCCCTGGGGAGCTCACAGGCCACCCTCCGGGCCTGGGTCTGGGGCAGAGTTGATGGGGATCCCGAAAGGCTGCAGGGTAGATGTCCTCTTTGGGCCATGCCCTGGACTGACTCCTGCCATCCCCCTGGCCACAGCCCCTGAAGGACGTCGTCCCTCGGGTGGAGAAGGGCTACAAGATGGACGCCCCCGACGGCTGCCCACCCGCAGTCTACGAGGTCATGAAGAACTGCTGGCACCTGGATGCCGCCACGCGGCCCTCCTTCCTGCAGCTCCGAGAGCAGCTTGAGCACATCAAAACCCACGAGCTGCGCCTGTGACGGCCGGCCTCCGCCCGGGTCATGGGCCTGTGGGGACTGAACCTGGAAGATCATGGACCTGGTGCCCTGCTCATGGGCCTGAGCCTGAACTGAGCCCCAGCAGGCTGGCGGGCCTCTTTGCTGCGTCCCGGCCTGCACCCCTCCGGCCCCGTCTCTCATGAACCCACATGTGGGGCCTGGGGAGCCCACTGAGGGGCCAGGGAGGAAGGAGGCCACAGAGCAGGAGGCAGCGCCCCACCACGTCGGGCTTCCCCGGCCTCCTGCCACTCGCCTTCTTAGAGTTTTATTCCTTTCCTTTTTTGAGGTTTTTTTTCCGTGTGTTTTTTATTATTTTTCAAGATAAGGAGAAAGAAAGTACCCAGCAAATGGGCATTTTACAAGAAGTACGAATCTTATTTTTCCTGTCCTGCCCATGAGGGTGGGGGGGACCAGGCCCCTCTCTAGGGACCCCTTGCCCCAGCCTCGTTCCCCATTCCGTGTCCCGTGTCCCGTGTCTCCTCGGTCGCCCCGTGTTTGCGCTTGACCGTGTTGCACTGTTTGCATGCGCCCGAGGCAGACGTCTGTCAGGGGCTTGGATTTCGTGTGCCGCTGCCACCCGCCCACCCGCCTTGTGAGATGGAATCCTAATAAACCACGCCATGAGGACACCGCCGCCTGCCTCGGCGCTTCCTCCACCGAGCCTGCCTGTCCTGCCCGGTCGTCCCCCCCATGCCATCTTGTCCATCCCCCTGTCTCTTGTGAGCGGGGCTGGGTGGGGAGCATGGCCGGGAGATGTAGCCGCCGCTTTGTGTCAGCTGCACGAGTGAGTGTCCTGTGTCTGCCTTTGGGGAAGTACTCACCTCCCACCCCACTGTCCAGCCGGCTCTGGGGCCCCATCCACAGGATGCTGCTGAGGGTTCCAGCTGCCTCCCCTGCTGTGTTGTTCAAGCCCAAGCCTGCAGCACAAGGAGGGCCAGGCCTGCACAGATGGGAACAGGGTTCCAGTCAAGCCCCCTGTGCAGGAGTGAGAAAAAGCAATGGTTGGCCTGCTGGGCTTCCTCCGGTAGGAAGAGAAGTGTGTCCTGCCTGAGAAGAGGCTGACTGGAGGGGATGGGAGAGCTCCTCGGGCGTCTCCAGATTCACCCATGACCCAGTTTTGCCCTGTCCCCACCCGCCATGTGCCAGGCCTCGTGTCATACTGGACTTGGCAGGGGCAGAGGATGTGGGGCAGAGGGGAGATCCCCACACCTTCCAGTCAGGGGGAGTCCCTCCCTGCCCCAGCTATGGAGGCACATAGAGGGAATGTGGACCAGCCATGATATTTTCTCCCCTCACTCGGGTAGTCCAGGGTCAGTGGTCAGTACAGAAGCTCTGAAGGTGTGAGGAGGCTTCATGTAGCCCCTAAGACAGGCAGATTGGGTGTTCCCCCTTGTCCAGTTGTGGCCCTGACCCTCTCCCAGCCAACAGGATGTGAAATCCAGGGAGTTCTGACTGTTCCTCAGCCCCACTGTAGTTCCATTCACCGCGATCTGTCCTTGCCAGCTCCAATCCATCCTCTCTGCACACTGCCAGGCTAATTTTTCTGCATCCACACCATTCATTCAACAAATATTTGAATACCTGCTGTTTGCTAGGACTGGGGCTCAGCAGTCAGCAAAACAGATACTGTGGAGTTCGCAGTTGGGAAGGCAATCAAATAGTCACACATAGATGGCAACAAACTTAAGTGCTACACAAGGAACACAAAACATGGGAGTCTTTGTCCATCAGGGAGGGCTTCCAGGAAGAAGCAGCATTTAAGCTGAGATCAGAAGCAGAAGAGTGAACAGGTGGTAGGGCGGGAGTTAACATTCCAGGAAGGGATGCTGAGACTGGAGGGAGGGCAGCTTTGTCTCAGATCTCCAAGGTGGGTGAGGATGTACAAACAGCCAGGCCTGAGACGTGTGACTGTGGCAAAGACTTGGCTTTTATCAAACAGAATCATGGGAAGCCAATGACAAGTTTGATCAGGAGGCTGACTTGTCAGATAATTTTTTTTTTTTAGATGGAATCTTGCTCTGTCACCCAGGCTGGAGTGCAGTGGTACCATCTCAGCTCACTGCAACTTCCATCTCCCAGGTTCAAGCAATTCTCCCGCCTCAGCCTCCCAAGTAACTGGGATTACAACAGGAATGTGCCACCACACCTGGCTAATTTTTGTATCTTTAGTGGAGACGGGGTTTCACCATGTTGCCCAGGCTGGTCTCAAACTCCTTAAACTTTAAGTGAGCCACCACCTCGGCCTCCCAAAATGCTGGGATTACAGGCATGAGCCACTGCACAAGACCCAGATAAGTGTTTCTGAAATCACCCTGGCTACTGCTAGAGGAGTTTCAGAGAGTGCAGTGACGACTGGTCCAGATGAGAGACGGTCTCCAGAGAGATTAAGAGCTGGAATTGACTGAATTGGCTATGATTCAGTGTGAGGGTGGAGGAAAGGGAGGGGCCATAGCAAGGCCTGACTGAGCAGAAGGGATGCAGGGAGGGCAGCAGGGGGCATCCACCGAGCAGGGACAGGAGACTCATGCTTAGCAGGAAGCATCATGAGCTCTTAGCAGGAAGGGCATGTTAGGGTTTTTGTTTTGTTGTTTTGAGACAGGGTCTCGTTCTGTTGCCCAGGCTGGAGTGCAATGGTGCAAACACGGCTCACTGCAGCCTTCATCTCCCAGGCTGAAGCAGTCCTGCCTCAGCCTCCAAATTAGCTGGGACTACAAGTCATGACTAATTTTTTAATTTTTTGTAGAGACAGCTTCACCCTATGTTGCCTAGGCTAGTCTTGAACTCCTGGGCTCAAGCAATCCTCCCGCCTCGGCCTCCCAAAGTGTTAGGATTATAGGCGTGAGTCAATGCACCCAGTCACGTGTTGAGTTTTAAGTGAGGCTTTGAAACTGCCAAGAGCCCAGGCACAGTGGCTCACGCCTATAATCCCAGCACTTTGGGAGACCAAAGCAGGGGGGATCACTTGAGGTCAGGAGTTAGAGACCAGCCTGACCAACATGGAGAAACCTCATCTCTACTAAAAATACAAAATTAGCTGGGCACAGTGGTGCACACCTGTAATCCCAACTACTCTAGAGGCTGAGGCAGGAGAATCGCTTGAACCCAGGAGACAGAAGTTGTAGTGAGTCAAGATGGTGCTATTGCGCTCCAGCCTGGAAAACAAGAGCAAAAATCCATCTCCAAAATAAAAAGGAGGTTCACTATGCAAGTGCCACGTCATAAAAGCCAAGGGAAGAGAACTAGAGAACTTCAGGAGGAGGAAGCCACTAGGGTTGCCACCTCCCAGAAGGCGCAGAGACGGAGGCTGAGTCTGCCCCTTGGTTTTATTTTATTTTTATTTCTGTCGCCCAATCTGGAGTGCAGTGGTGCAATCTCGGCTCACTGCAACCTCCACCTCTCGGGTTCAAGCAATTCTCCTGCCTCAGCCTCTCAAGTAGCTGGGACTACAGGCGCGTGCCACCATGCCCAGCTAATTTTTGTATTTTTAGTAGAGACAGGGTTTCACCATGTTGGCCAGGATGGTCTCACTCTCTTGACCTCATGATCTGCCCGCCTCAGCCTCCCAAAGTACTGGGATCACAGGTGTGAGCCACTGTGCCAGACTGGTAGATTTGTTTTTAAGACAGCAGAGACTTGAGCAAATTTTGCTGCCGAAGGGAAGGACGTTGACCATTAAATTGTACTGAGTACTGAGAGTGAGGCAGGAGATATAGACAGGAGGGCTGATATGTAGACGGGAGAGCCTTCCTTAGAACAGGGGGTGGCTGGTGGGAACCCAGAACACAGGAACAGGCCTGAGATGGGAGAGGAACAGTCCCTCTGAAATTGCAGAGGAGGGAGACTCAGGCAGTGGTGCACTGGTGAATGTTTAATAACCAAATCCAGGGCAGGGGCTCAGTGGAGGAAGCTCTGATTTACAGCATTTGCTGATATCCATAGAAATAATACTCTCACCATGGTCATTGTCAAGCTGCCAACCTGACATCACCGAATACACAGGTGGGTGGGGATTCCAGCAATCAGCTCTCACAGCTGGTCCAAGTCAGCTGGGGGTCAGAAACCCAAAGTGGAGCCTGTGGCTATGGGGTCAGAGAAGTGTCCAGCCAAGCAACACAACAGAGATGGGCCAGGCATAAAACAAACGTAGTAGTGAAGGGACAAACAAAGGTAGTGAAGGGACAGGGCTCAACAGAGGGGACCCTGAGGGATGCAGGCCCAGGTAGCTGGATATTCTCATTTATCTTTCCTTTTTTTTTTTTTTTTTTTAAATCGAGATGCAGTCTCACTCTGTCACCCAGGTTGGAGTACAGTGGCATGATCTTGGCTCACTACAACCTCTGCCTCCTGGGTTCAAGCAACTCTCTTATCTCAGCCTCCTTAGTAGCTGGGATTATAGGCATGCACCACACCTGGCTAATTTTTGTATTTTTATAGAGAGGGGGTTCCACCATGTTGGCCAGGCTGGTCTCGAACTCCTGCCTGCCTTGGCTTCCAAAGTGCTGGGATTACAGGCATGAGCCACTGTGCCTGGCCTAGTTTTTTTTGAGGCGAAGTCTCACTCTGTCGCTCAGGCTGGAATGCAGGGTCGCAATCTCAGCTCACTGCAAACTCCACCTCCCAGATTCAATCTCTGTCTCAGTTTCTACTTGTTTTTTCCTTTCTTTCTCTCATCTCTCCCTTCTCTGCACTGGCCACTGGCTCATCTCAGATAAGCAAGATGTAGATCCTACCCTTAAGGAGCTTGTGGCCTGATGGGGAACCTTCTCAGGACTCAGTCTATTGTCCAGAAATGTGGGGCACTGCCCTCCGCCAGCACCCGGCCAATGGGGCAGAGATGGTGGGAAGTGCAGGGTAGCTTCTCAGACACTCAGAGAACAGGCAGGGACAGCAAGGGCATCTCTGGCAAAGGAAGGGCACTGCCCTGACAAACGTGGTGAGGTACGACAGTGTGCTGACCTCAGGCGCCAAGGGGTGTGGCCTGGGAGCCAGTGACGCTGAAGAGAAAGCAGGGAACCGGACCTCACCTGCATCTGTAGGCCCAATGAGGAGCTAAATTTTATGGGAACATAGCCAGGAGCATGGAAGGGCTTAGGACAGAGGTGTGGCATGGCCAGATCTGCATTTTATTTATTTATTTAGAGACGGAGTCTCGCTCTGTCACCATGTTGGAGTGCAGTGACACAATCTCGGCTCACTGCAACCTCTGCCTCCCGGGTTCAAGTGATTCTCCTGCCTCAGCCTCCTGAGTAGGTGGGATTACAGGTGCACACCACCATGCCCAGCTAATTTTTGTATTTTTAGTAGAGACCGGGTTTCACCATGTTGACCAGGATGGTCTCCATCTCTTGACCTCCTGATCTGCTTGCCTCTGCCTCCCAAAGTGCTGGGATTACAGGCATGAGCCACCACACCCAGCCTATTTTATTTTTTTGAGATGGAGTTTTGTTCTTGTTGCCCAGGCTGAAGTGCAATGGCACAATCTCAGCTCACTGCAACTTCCGTCACCTGAATTCAAGCTATTCTCCTGCCTCAGCCTTCCAAGTAGCTGGAATTATAGGCCTGCACCACCATGCCTGGCTAATTTGTTATGTTTAGTAGAGACGGGGTTTCATCATATTGGTCAGACGGGTCTCTAACTCCTGACCTCAGGTGATCCACCCTCCTCAGCCTCCCAAAGTGCTGGGATCACAGGCGTGAGCCACCACGCCCAGCCCAGATCTACATTTTAGAAAGACCTTTCTCACTGAGTCTGGGAGATGGTGGGTAGACTGCAGTCAGCAGGTAGGAGGAAGAGGAGGATGAAAGGGGCTGCTGTCCTACTGACCTGAGTGCTCACTGTCTGCCAGGCCCTGTTCTAAGTGCATTCCATGTAACTTTTCAAACAACTCTTAGAGGTATATACTGTTAAGGCAACCACTTTACAGATAAGAAAACTAAGGCTAGGCAAGATTAAGGAACCAGGTAACACAGTATGAGTGGCAAGAACAAATATAAGAACTTGCCTATGGCTAGATGTGGGGATGAGGCAGAGGGAAGGATGTGGGGGCAGTTCTGCTCTCTGTTGTAAGCGGGTGGTGCCACCCAAGAGACCTGAGACCTGGAGGAGGATGAAGGGGCTGGAGAAGAGGAATTCAGTTTGGAATTCCTGCGGGCCTTAGTGGCATCCAAGCAGAGATGTCCCCTGCAGAGAGATACATTCAAGTCTTCCAAGAGAAGCTGGCTGGAAGTAGATTTGAGAGTGGGCATGGGGATGTGCTTGAAGTCATGGGCATGGAGGAGCTTGGTTAGGGAGCGTGGGGTTAAGGTAGAGCAAGCCCTGAAGCTTAGGGGGGTAGGGAGGGAGAGCAGCTGGCACGGGAGTAGTGAAGGGAGCAGCCAGGGGTAGGGGGAGAAGCAGGTGGGCTCTAGGGAGACTCAGGGTGCAGGAGGGGTCAGGGAGAGCAGGTGGATGTCGGCAGCATTTCGAGCAGCAGAGACTGGGTTGAGATGTCTGCCAGGACAAAAGAACAAGCATGGCTGCTCAGGCCTTGTGAGAGCGTTTTCCATGGAGGGGTGGGGACAGGAGCGGGAAGCCAGGAGCTTGCGGGTCCAGTGGGGAGGCCGGAACGGGACCACCTATCCACCAGCGTGGCTGTGAAGGTTGGGGAGCAGGTGGAGGCAGTTGAGGGTTTGGTGTTGCAAAATGATTTCTTATAGCATGTCCTAACATTTCACATTTACAACCTTGATTTTAACCCACTTGTAGAGCTTCAGTCACTGACTCCTGCTGGGAACCTCCAAAGCACAGTAAAACTTCAGCTATCCAGAATTCCTGGTAAATGAGTCGTTCTGGAAAACAGACTTTTATTTGGATTAATATATTTGAAATATAGGATTTATTTCCTTCGAAAAAAAAATTTTTTTTTGAGACAGAGTCTCACTCTGTCACCAGGTGCCAGGCTGGAATGCAGTGGTGTGATCTCGGCTCACTGCAACCTCCACCTCCCAGGTGCAAGCAATTCTCCTGCCTCAGCCTCCCATGTAGCTGGGACTACAGGCGCACACCAGCCACCACGAGCAGCTAATTTTTTTTTTTTTTTGTATTTTTAGTAAGGACAGGGTTTCACCATGTTGTCCAGGATGATCTCAATCTCTTGACCTCATGATCCGCCCACCCTGGCTTCCCAAAGTGCTGGGATTACAGGTGTGAGCCACCATGCCCAGCCTCGAAAAACATTCTTAATGAAAATTCTCAAATATGTAAAAATCGGCCAGTGTTGTGGGCTCACACCTATAATCCCAGTACTTTGGGAGGCCAAGGTAGAAGGATCACTTAAGGCCAGGAGTTCAAGACCAGCCAGGACAACAAAGCAAGCCCTCTGTCTCTACAAAAATAAAAATAAAAACGTTAGCTGGGGGCTGAGCACAGTGGCTCACGCCTGTAATCCCAGCACTTTGAGAGGCTGAAGCAGGCAGATCACCTGAGATCAGTGAGATTCTATCTCAACAACAACAAAAAAAATAGCTGGGCACAGTGGTGGGTGCCTGTAGTCCTAGCTCCTCTGTGATCTCCCCATTGCACTCCAGTCTGGGTAACAGAGTAAGGCCCCGTCTCAAAACATAATAAAAGTAGAGAGAAAAGCCAGGCTCGGTGGCTCATGCCTGTAATCCCAGCACTTTGAGGGGCCAAGTCAGGTGCATGACCTGAGTTTGGGAGTTCGAGACCAGCCTGACCAACATGGAAAAAACCCCATCTCTACTAAAAATACAAAATTAACCAGGTGCGGTGGCTCATGCCTGTAATCCCAGCTACTCAGGAGGCTGAGGCATGAGAATTACTTGAACCCAGGAGGTAGAGGTTATGGTGAGCTGAGATTGCGCCATTGCACTCCAGCCTGGGCAACAAGAGCGAAACTCCGTCTCAAAAAAAAGTAGTGAGAAGATATAAGGAACTCCTGCCTCCCACCATCTGGCTTCAGCACTTACCAACTCAAGGTCAATCTGTCTCATCTCTACCCCACCTGCTCCCCACAAGCCCTGGAATATTATGAAGCAAATCCCCGACATTACAGAATTCATCTATAAAGCTGTAGTATGTTTCACCAAAAGACAAGACTGTAAAAACAATCATAAGCCAGGTGCGGTGGCTCATGGCTTTATTCCCAACTATTCAGGAGGCAGGAGGATCCTTTGAGCCAGGAGTTTGAGTCCATCCTGGGAGGCAGCAGAAGAAGGCACCACCTCTCATAAAAAAAAAAAAAAAAAAAAAAAAAAAAAAAAAAAAATTTAAAATCTAAAAATAACCACAACACCATATTAGTCCTAAATTTTTCTTTATTATTTTTTTAGATGGAATTTTGCTCTCATCATCCAGGCTGGAGTGCAATGGCGCAATTTCGGCTCACTGCAACCTCTGCCTCCCAGGTTCGATTTTCCTGCCTCAACCTCCCAAGTAGCTGGGATTACGGGCAACCATCACCATGTCCACCTAATTTTTTGTATTTTTTTTAGTAGAGACGGGTTTTCACCGTGTTGGCCAGGCCAGTCGCGAACTCCTGACCTCAGGTGATCCACCTGCCTTGGCCTCCCAAAGTTCTAGGATTGCAGGCATGAACCACCGCACCCGGCCCTAAAATTTTTAGCAATTCCTCCGTGTAGTCAAATATGCATTGTTCAAAAATATCCATTGTTCAAATTTCCCCAATATCTTTTCTTTTTTCCCAGTTGGGTTAAAATTTGGCTCCAAACAAGGTCTGCAGGTCGCATCTATTTGCTGTCTCTGAAGACCCCCTCACTTTTTTTCATGTAATGTGTTTGTTAGGGAACCAGGCTGCTTGAAAGCATGAGCCTGGGGAAATGCAGGAGAGAGAGAACGGGCAGGAAGGAGAGGAGGATGGTGGCCAGAATAGACAGGACATCCATGCTGGGGGACACAGGCAGGACATGGAGGCCTGTCTCCCTGACTGGGAGGGAAGGCCAAGGCTGCTGAAGGGTGGGGCCTGACCCTGAGCACCCCTCCTCCCCACTGCATCCAGCTGCAAGACGTGAGCCGAGATAGAAAGACAGCCTGAGCCAGGAGCAAGGGCAGACCTCAGGTTGTCAAGGGATCACGCTGCCCACGTCACACTGGAGGTAAGGGAGGGGCGGGACCTGAGACAGGCCTAGAAAGAGCAGGATGTCTATGCAGGAGAGGGAGGGAGAGGACAGTGCCACAACCCAGCTCCAGGCCAGTCTTCAGCTCCTCCCTGCCTGGCCCAATCTCAGGAGCCCCTCCCTGGCCTCCCAGCTATGATCTACCCCAGGGCCCAGACATCAGGCGCCTTCACAGTGCCGGCGGTCAATGGTCCAGTTTCCTTGTTCTGCCTTCTCCTCCTGCTCCTGACCCCCCACAGCCCTGAGGCGGGGCGTACTCCTCTTCGCAGGTTTGAATACAAGCTCAGCTTCAAAGGCCCAAGGCTGGCATTGCCTGGGGCTGGAATACCCTTCTGGAGCCATCATGGAGGTGAGGGGCAGGGGTGGGGACCCGCCATGCCCAGGGTCCCTCAAAGTGCTGGAGGGGCTGTGACTTGGTAGGGAGTGGGTCTGTCACGCCATCCTCTGTTCAGGGTGGGGCAGGGCCTGTGACAGTGCCAGGGGCCCCGGGACCTCTCCCAGGCTTGTCTCCTACTCCACCGCCTCAATACCCTCCACCCCCACCCAGGCTCAGTTTCTCCTCTGCATCTCTGCCCCAGGACTTCTCTCTTCTTCTCTGCCTCTCCTTGGACCCCTGGTCTTCCTCTGCCTCTCTGACCTGTGAACACACACACATGCTCACACACTAAGTCCCACACACAGGAACAAGGCAATGTGGACGAGCACAAACCTACACTCTCCCAGCTCCATCCCATCTGGCCTGCGGTTGTCCATGATAACTGGGGGCTACCTGGAGGGAGGCATCCTCATCCCAGCTGCGTGGGCAGCAGCCCTTCCCTGTATGTGGGTTGTGGGTGGAAGCAGGCATGAGAGCATCTTAGCCCACAGGTCTGTGATCAGGGCCTTCCAAACCCAGACCCACAGAGAGTGTGCCTGCTACCTGACCTTGTTCCAAAAGTATTTGTGATGACGAAACGACATGCTAGAGGGGAGCTTACATTAGGAGTGAGCAAGAACAATGAGGGTTAGAGTGGGGCCTGCAATAGTCTAGGAGCATGGCTTCTTTCCAAGCATACATAGTGAGGTCTACCCACCCCAGAGTCAGGCCATGGATTGAGTCCTGAGCTTCTTAGCAGGCAAAGCAAAGATAGAAAGCAGATCAGCTGTGGGTTTCTATGAGATGTGAGTGAGGAGAAATGGCATGATTCCTGACTAAGGCCAGGACAAAAATATCCCTTTTAGATGACAGAACCAGTCAGTAGGGTCTCTTCCGGTCCTCCTTCATAGAGATGCAGAAGGCAACAAAAGAGTGGGCTGTTTCTCACAGCACCAAGCCGGGCCCTGCCTCAGGACCCGGATGGCAAAGCCTATACAACACTCACTGCTCTGGGCCCGACCAAGTCTGGGTGTGACAGCTCATGTGAGGGAGCAGAGGCACCTTCTCCAAGGTCACCCAGTGATGTGTGCATTGTGTATGCATTCATTCTTTCACCCCGATGCTCCTCTGTGCCCAGCCCAGAGATACAGGGCCTCATAAGGCTGAAAGCGCAGTAGTCAGTGGACAATCCCTGCCTCCTGCAAGTCATTCAGAGGCAGTGGCAGCTTCCAGAGGCCCTGGGACCTGTGGCCTTGCAACTCTGCACCTCCCCACCCCCAACCCTGGCCTTTGCCGAGCAAACAGGCTGGATTAGCAGCCTCCGGAACATCCCGGCAGGGTCTGGGCCCTGGGCCAGGTTCCAGGCTGGCAGGCTGGAGGGAGGGGAGCAAGTTAGAGTAGGGCCTCTGAGTTCCCTGCCCCCAGTTCCTCCCAAGTCTGCCTCAGTTTCTCTCCCATTCCTCCTTCCCACCAGACAGAGCTCCTTCCTCCTCACCCCACCACCACCAGTGACAATCCTCACACACACGCTCCATCCTGCACTCTTTCTTCACCGGCCTGCGGGCCCGTTTTCACCTTCACACTTCACTTTCCCGCATTCCTCGCCTTGGAGTGTCCCCTTGGTCTTGTCCACCAGGAAGCTCTGGCCTCATTTGGCCACAGCCTGGAGTCCTGGGCCTCCCTGCAGTTACTCCCCCACTAAAGTCCTCTCCTGGGTCTCACTGTGGTGAGGTCTCACAGTCCTCTCTCTGTGGTCTCACATTGTTCGTAACCTGGAGTCCTGGGCCTCCCTGCATTTACTGCCCCACTAAAGTCCTCTCCTGGGACTTCCATTTTTGTCACAAGGCCTCAGTTTTCTCATCTGAGAGATGGGAAGAGTTAGACACAAATCTCTCTCATGGTGGAAAAAGCTTACACTTTGGAGTCATATGGAGCTGAATTCCAGCCAATCCACTTCGTTCCTTAACTTTTCTGAGCCTCGGTTTCCTCCATCTGTTAGATGGGGTCTTACAAAAACAGACCATACACACTGCAGTGAGGCCTCACCGATGCGGACGGTGCTGGCATTCATTGCCCTCTCCGGCAAAGGCCCCTCCAGCTGTGCCGGGCTCTGACTCCCAATTCCTATGCATCTCTGACTCCTGCTTCCCTGGCTGGCCTTGACATTGTCTATTCCCCTTCCAGAGCCCAGCCCAAGCCCATGAGAGTGAAGGGGGAGGGGATTTTAGTGGGGCCTAGAGCCTGAGCTGCCCTGGTCCACAGATGCCATCCTGGGCCTGGAGGAAGTGCGGCTGGCACCATCCATGAGGAACCGGAGTGGCGCCGTGTGGAGCAGGGCCTCTGTCCTCTTCTCTGCCTGGGAAGTAGAGGTGCAGATGAGGGTAACCGGGCTGGGCCGCCGGGGAGCCCAGGGCATGGTGAGTGTCCTCTCCCGGACCTGACAGAGCGGGGTGGGTCAGGAAGGCGGGTGAGGAGCCGTGGGGTCCCAGGATCCCTCACGGTCCCCTGAGCTAAAGGGCTGGGGACCTGCAGGCCGTGTGGTACACCCGGAGCAGAGGCCATGTAGGCTCTGTCCTGGGGGCGCTGGCCTCGTGGAATGGCATCGGGATCTTATTTGACTCCTCAGCAGAGAATACCCAGGTGTGTAGTGGTCTCCTACCTGCCAGCCCATCTGCCCGCCCACACCCTCCCCGTCCTGCCCTGCCCCTGGCTCAGTCTGCTTCTCACCTCCTGCAGAACAGCCCAGCCATCCGTGTACTGGCCAGGGATGGACACACCCACTCCGAGCAGCCCGGGTAAGGGCCTGTCTGGACTGACCCTCACCTCCATTCCTGCATTGGGAGGGTCCCACGCCCCCATCCAAGCCCCTACTCCAGCCTCCAGCAGGGAGCCCACCCTCCTGGGGCTGCCATCCTTGCTGGCCTCTCTCAACTCAGCCAGAAGCCTGCCTCCCTGGGGCTTGATTCCTTCAACCCAACAGCCCCAGGGGAAATCAATGACACAGGCTGGGGCCTGTGATGAGTATCTCTGCTCCCATGATCTCTTCCCATTTCCAACACCCTCCATAAGCGGGGATTATTTGTCCCGTTTACAGGTAAGGACAGAGAGCCCCAGAGAGCAGAAGGGATGCTGTGTGCAGAGCTGAACTTTGAGCTCAGACTTGCCCCTGGAGGGTCCCCGCCCTCCCTGCATAGCTCTCCCTTCCCTTTCCCCTGATGATTTGGCTTCTGTCCCTCCCTGGCCCAGCTGCCTCCTCAGTAGCTGGGCCGGTTTGTCAGTGTCTCTCAGCAACCTTCCTTCAGCTCATAACAATTAGAGTAATTGCCTGCATTTATGGAGTAAGCTGACGGTATGCCAGGCACAGCACCAAGTCCTTCTCATTCAGTCTTAGTTAACCCTCATAACATTGTTATGAGGTAGTTTCAATTACCATCCTCATTTTAGAGATGGGAACACTGGGGTTGGAGGGATGAGATGGCTTGCCCAAGGTCATACAGATCGGGGCACAAACCCAGGTGGCTGCTCTGGGCTGGCTTCTCCCCTGCCCTGTGCTGCCCCCCTCTTGGTGGAAGGCGGCACTGCCAGACACTCTGCTGTGAGCAGCCAGTGTGTCCAGACACTCAGGGCTCAACGCTCTTCTTCTGACTCCCCAGAGCCTGCTGTGAGCCCTGTTGGGGAGGCAGGCTGGTCACACTGTCCTTGGCTGCCAAGACATGTCCAGGTCATCCGTCCTGAGTCAGCTGCATTCTGAGCCCTGGCAGCTGAGAGAGGAAAGGGAAGCAGGAGGCACAAGGGACTTGGAATTTAAGAGAAGGAGGGGCTGGGTGCAGTGGCTCATGCCAGTAATCCTAGCACTTTGGGAGGCCAAGGTGGGCGGATCATCTGAGGTCAGGAGTTCAAGACCAGCCTAACCAACATGAAGAAACCCCATCTCTACTAAAAAAAAAAAATACAGAATTAGCTGGGCATGGTGACATATACCTATAATCCCAGCTACTTGGGAGGTTGAGGCAGAAGAACTACTTGAACCCAGGAGGCAGAGGTTGCAGTCAGCCGAGATTGCGTCACTGAATTCCAGCCTGGGTGATAAAGCAAGACTCCATCTCAGAAAAAAAAAAAAAGAGCGAGAGAGAGAAGGAGTGAGGGAAGACTGACAGGAGAAGGTGGTGGGTCAGGAGGATGGAGGGCAGAAACTGCAGCATTGGTCGAGGCCTCTGTCTCCTTGGGGAAGGGCCACAGGGAGGCCCCTGGCCCCTTCTGTAAATCCAAGCCCCAGCACTCCACCAGGCAAGGCTTGCTTCCCGGGGTTGCCATCCTTGCTGGCCTCTCTCAACTTCTTTCACTGCCCACCTCTTCTGCCAAGAGAGCAGGCTGCAGCAAGGGAGAGACTCAAGCTAGACAAGGGACACAACCCATGCCAGCTCGCCCAGTAGCACAGCAGATCTGGACAGAGCAGCTTCTGGGACTGCCCTCACCAGCCAGGCCTTGAGTCTTGTGTATCCTGGCTGGATTCCAACTGCCCACAAGGGCTGGGCGCAGTGGCTCCCCCTTGTAATCCCAGCACTTTGGGACGCCAAGGTGGGCAGATCACTTGAGGTTAGGAGTTTGAGACCAACCTGGCCAACAAAGTGAAATGCCATCTCTACTAAAAATACAAAAATTAGCCGGGCATGGTAGTACATGCCTGTAGTGTCAGCTACTTGGGAGGCTGAGGTGGGAGGATCACGTGAGCCCAGCAGGCAGAGGTTGCAGTGAGCCACAACTGCACAATTGCACTCCAGCCTGGGCAACAGAGGGACTCCTTCTCAAAAACAACCAACCAACCAAAAAACCCAACTGCCCACAGGGATGGGGCTGGCCGAGTGCTGGGCTCCTGTCATCGGGACTTCCGGAACCGGCCACACCCCTTCAGAGCACGGATCACCTACTGGGGTCAGAGGCTGCGTGTGAGTCACCCTTCCTGCTTGACAGGGCCCTGAGTTACAGAGCTGCTATGTGTGCATGCCCACAGCCCCAACACACCAGTGCTTGTGACACCACGTGAGGTCCCTGGTGCACACGGGCCAACATCCACAGGGGATCCTCCATCCCTACACAGAATCCTAACACTCACCCAGAGCGCACAGACGTAAGGGCTCCTGAGACCAGGAGCGCGGGTCACCTCCATGCCATTCTGATTCCAAGCCCTAGGGCCGCCTGCCCTCCCATGGCCAGGGTAGCCAGGGAGTCAGCGGTAGGGATGACCCCCCCCCAACTGCTTACTCCCTCGTGTCCCTCAGGTGTCCTTGAACAGCGGCCTCACTCCCCATGATCCAGATGAGGTCTGCGTGGATGTGGGGCCCCTGCATTTGGTCCCTGGAGGTTTCTTCGGGGTCTCAGCAGCCACGGACACCCTGGCAGGTGAGGATCCCACTGGGCAGTGAAGAACAGAAGGGCAGTGATGAAGGAATCACCCTGAGCCACCTTCTAAAGAGCACTGGGGTGGCGTCAGCTACTTTGCCACATGACCTGGGCCTCCACGACCCTCAGGAGAAGTCATATCTGCCTTGAGACTTACAAGTCTCAGATGGGATAAAACAAGAGAAGCTTTGATTTCAGTGCTGGGCCCATAAGTGCCTCTAGCTGGGAGCTGTGGGGCTAGTGGAAGAGAGACAGCAAGGAGGGACATTTAAAAAATGGATCAAAGAGACGTGATGCCATGGAGAGCCCACGGAGGGTCCTGCAGCGGGAAAGCTGAGGCAACCAGATGTGGGAGTCCTTGAATGCCAGGACCTTGGTGTGGTTTCTTTTTTTCTTTTTTTTTTTTTTGAGATAGAGTCTCACTCTGTTGCCCAGGCTGGAGGACAGTGGCATCATCTTGGCTCACTGCAACCTCCGCCTCCCAGGTTCAAGTGATTCTCCTGCCTCAGCCTCCTGAGTAGCTGGGACTACAGGCATATGCCACCAAGCCCAGCTAATTTTTTGTATTTTTAGTAGAGACAAGGTTTCACCATGTTCTCCAGGATGGTCTCTATCTCCTGACCTTGTGATCCACCTGCCTCAGCCTCCCAAAGTGCTGGGATTACAGGCGTGAGCCACCGTGCCCAGTCCTTTGGTCTGGTTTCTGAGGAGGAAAGAGTGACACACGGTCAGCCAGGCACAGTGGCTCATGCCTGCAATCCAAGCACTTTGGAGGCCAAGGCGTGTGGATCACCTGAGGTCAGGAGTTCAAGACCAGCCTGACCAACATGGTGAAACCCCATCGTAAAAAAAAAGAAGAGTGACACAGTCAGAGCTACGCTGGAGAGGTGGCCTCTGCGATGCTGCTACTACTGTATCTGGGAGCCTGAGAGTGTCACTTGGTTTGCTGCCACGAAACAAGAAATAGACTAGGTGCTAATTTGCATCCTAGCCCAGGATGTTTTGGGATTGTCCAGCTCTGCCACTCACAGGGGCCTACCTCTGACTGAGCGTGAGGTTCAGCCCTCACCACCCACCCATCTACCTGTCAACCCTCACACTTTTCCTATGAATTGAGCAAGACAGGCATCAGACAGTGGCCCAAAGTCACCGCTTTTTCCTGGGTGGGGTATCATGGCGGTGAGGATGAAGGCTGTGCCAAGGGGCTGCTGGGTGGAGGGGTCTTACTTCCCCTTCATCTGTCCCCTTCCAGATGATCATGATGTCCTGTCCTTCCTGACCTTCAGCCTGAGGGAGCCTGGCCCAGAGGTGATGCCGGCCCTGGCTTACCTGGGAGTGGCAGCCCAGTGTCCCTGTCCTCGCCCATGTCAGAGTGCCCTCAGACCTGCCATTCTAGCCCTTACCCCCAGCTGGCCTCTGAGCTCTGCTCAGGCCAGACCCTGTGCTGGGCAGTGCCCCGGGCCAGGCCCAGTCTGCAAGGCCTTGCAGGCTGGCTGCGTCAGGCTGTGACATTACAGTTCAGTCATCAGTGCCAGGTCTTGAAAGGTGCAGGGGGCTGTGGGAGGAGAAAGGAGGGGTCCCAACCAGCCAGGGGCTCAAGGAAGGCTGCCCAGAGGAGATGAGCTTAAAAGAGCTGCGGATCAGCATGTACAGGACTGAAGACTATATCGCAGGGAAGGAAGAGGGTGGGGATCTTCGTGAAGGCAGAGCTCAGAGTGCTGCAAACTGCAGGGCCAGGTGGCCGGGAGGGAGACTGCACTTGTGGGGAAGCCTGTGGGAAGGCTCCCCTTGCCTCTGGATCCCTCATGGGTTTAGGGCCTGACTTTCTGCCTTCCTCCCTCAGGTTCCCCCTCATCCCTTCCTGGAGATGGAGCAGCTCCGCCTGGAGAGGCAGCTGGAAGGACTGCGGGCAAGGCTGGGCCTGGGCACCAGGGAGGATGTAACTCCAAAGTCAGACTCTGAAGCTCAAGATGACGGTAGGGACAGAGAGCGCGGGCAGGTGACACCCATCTGAGTGTCACAGCATCCTCTACCTTTATAACCAGAAGTCCTTTAAGCAAAGGGGAAACTGAGGCCTGAGGAGGCCATATCTAAGCAGGTCTTGGGCCCAAGTGTTCTGTCGCATCCCCACCTTACCACCCAGACTCATTTTCCAGGAGAGGGTCCTGGAGGCAGCAGCCACACCTTCTGGCCCCCCTCTCCAAGAAGTCCCCTAATGATAATATAGGCTCTGTTGCCCACCATGGCTGGCTGCCCACCCCAGCTCTGCCCCAATCCCCAGGGGAAAGGCTCTTTGACCTGGAGGAGACGCTGGACAGACACAGCCGGATCCTGCAGGCTTTGCAGGGTCTCTCCAAGTGGCTGGCCCAGGCTGAGAGGCAATGGAAGCAGCTGGGGCCCTCAGGCCAGGCCAGGCCTGACGGAGGCTGGGTGAGTAGCCCCGCAGGCAGTCAAGGCTCCACCTTCGGGCCTGAAGGAGGAGCACACACTGTAGTCAGGAACTAGTCTCCCCCAAGGCCTGGAGGGAAAGGAGGGCAGGGATGAAATGCTGCAGGTCACAGGATAGGGCAGGGAAGCATGGGGGATGGCATCTCTGCACAAGCAAATGCACATGGAGCCAGGGGCTGGGGCTGGAGAGAGGAGATGCCAGATATTTGGACTCGGCTCTGTAGATGAATGACGGAAATAGACTAGGTGCTAATTTGCATGTAGCTTCACATGTGCTTTGTATACAGCTTGCTTAATGCTCAGTTGCACCAGAAGCCTCATTTCATATCCATTGCCATCTGGCTCCTCCCCCAGGGAGTCACACCTCAGGTCATGCCCAGCCTGGGGTGTTATGCTCAGCCAAGGTGTTAGATACTGGGCAGAGGAGGCCAGCAGCTCTTGTGGGCTTTGCTGGACTCTGATGGCTCAAGGTTTTAATCTTGTTCCCTCGGGCCAGAGCAGCTTAGTCTGGGCTGCTAGTGTGGGGAAGAGGGGAGGGGAACTCACACTCCAGGGCCAGGCCTCTCTGATCCTACCTCCAGGCCCTGGACTCTTCCTGTCAGATTCCATCCACCCCAGGGAGGGTTGGCCACCTCTCCAGTCACTCAATAAGGCAGGGACCCAAACACTGGGTGTCGGCCAGCACTGGCCCCAGCTTGGATGATGCCCTGGGCGAATCAGGGCAGAGAGGACTGGGCTGGGCCTCTGCCTCCTTCAGGGGACAGAACCACTTTTAGAAGGGAGAGGGATTTTGAGAAAACCCTAAAGTGGCCACTGTTGGGAGGGAACAGCCACCCCTGGGGAGAGGGGTGTGAGCCGAGGGGGATTGCGGAAGCCCCTATGGATAGGGTCAGAGAAACACAATGTGTCCAAATAAGGAAGCCCTGGTAATCTGGGAAGGCCTCTGGAATGCCTCTGGATGGAAGAGGCTGCAGCGCCCCTGGGAAGGTGGGCTCTGAGAAGAGAGGGGCTGTGTCCTGGGCCCTAGACAAGAAGCTGGCCCTCCTGCAGGACTCTGCCAAGCTCAGTGCCCTGCTCCAAGGACAGTGGACTCTGCTCCAGGCCCTGCAAAGGATGAGGTAAGGGACTGGGTGGGGACCCCTCCACCACCTTGCTTCTCTGCCTAAAGTTCCTCCACTAGCCCTTCATTCCTTCCCTCATTTTCTGAGCGCTCAGCATACAGCCTGTCAAATTGGAAGGGCTGGGAGTGGAGTTAGGTTTGTAGAGTTGACTTGACTTTAACTGAATCATGTTTAATGTTTTCAAGTCCTAGTTGAAAAGCAATTCTCCTTAGGAGAAGCTCATCAATGAAGGCCCCATCAGACATTCCCACCCTCAGGAGGGTTAGGAAATCTGAGTGCTCCTTCAGTGGCAGCCCCTGGGATGAGGGGCATTTTGATGGGAGCTCTTGGAGAGGGAACACAGCCAAGATCAGACCAGTTGGAGGAGGCACAGTCCGTGACTTGGTTTTGTGCCCCCACTAGCCTCCTGATATCCTGCTCTAGGCCAGGCCTCTGGAGCCCTGGGGCTTGGGGGAGACCTGGGGATGCTGTGGAGGAGGTGTGCATCCAGCCTGAAGCCTAACACCCCTCTGTACACACACGGCTAGATACCTAGGGTAGGGGGTGGAGAGGCGCATAGATGAGAAGGAAAGGAGTTAAATCCCTAGGGGCTGGGGATGGAAGGCAGAGCAGGGATCCTGGGGAGAGGGGTGTGAGCGGAGGGGGAAGGCGGAAGCCCCTATGAATGGGGTCAGAGAAACACAATGTGTCCAAATAAGGACTTTAGGGAGATCTCTATCTGAGCTAAAGTCTCAGGATGAAGGAAGAAAGCTCGAGGTGAAAAGACCAGCCCCAAAGAAGGGGCCCTATGGATGGTACCTGTTCCCCACCCACGTGCTGCCCCTGGGGGGATGAGAAATGATTAGGCCATTTGGGCGAAGCGGAAGAGGTAATGAGTCATCTTATTTGGTTTCCACCCCTGACTAGGGACACAGCTGTCCGCATGGCCACAGAAGCCCGAGTCTCCTACCTGCCTGTGGGCACTGAGCACCATTTCTTAGAGCTGGACCACATCCTGGGCCTCCTGCAGAAGGAGCTTCGGGGCCCGGCGGTGAGGGGGATGTAGTGGGGAGCATGGGGTCCCCAACCCTGATGTCTGGGCTCAGCCGCCTTTCTTCCAGCACTTCTGCAGCCCCAAGCCCTCCAGCCTCTGCCCTCCCCTCCCAGGACCACTGCCAATCACATCTGTGCCCGTGTCTGTGTGTGTGTGCATCTGTGCCAGGACACAGATATCTTCTCTCTGCCCTCTCTGCTCTTTGGAGAGTCCCACAGACTCAGCACCAGCAGTACCCTGGTCATCTCTCAATCCAATACCCAATGACCAGAGGAGAATGGGGTGGGTTGTGCCCAAGATCATTCAGAGTTCATTGGTGGAGTCAGTGCTTCCCATGCCCTGTCCCATCCTCGTTCCCTTGCCCCCACCCTGTCTTTGGCTGTCTACTTCTCTCTTTCTCTTCTCTTGAGCCTTGGGCCCCTTGATGATCCCAGGCCCCAGGCCCTCCCAGCTGTTCCCACAGATGCAGCCATGGGAGCCGAGGTAGGGGAGGCAGCTTTGTACACTGCCTCCTCTCCAAGTTCCCTGGATGAGAGCCAGGATGCCCCAAGCCTGGGGGAGGGAAACAGAGCATACACATGACCCAGATTCCAGGTCCCCCTCTCCTTATGGGTAAGAAGCTAGGCTGAGCTAGGACCTTAGACTTTCCCCTTTCAGAAGGCAGCAGCCAAGGCCCCCTGCCCATCTAGCCAGTCCCCAAGGGCCTCCTCGTGCCTGCAGCCTGGCATCTTCCTGTTCTTCCTCCTCATTCAGACCGTTGGCTTCTTCGGCTACGTGCACTTCAGGTGGGCCACCCCATGAGCCGGACTTCCCACAGCACTGGCATCTCCTGGTTCTCAGCTCTAGCCATTGGATTTAGGGACACTTCAGCCCTGACTGGACCTGCCCAGTCCCCAAATCGAAAAGAGCACAGTGCAGGATAGGGCCCCTTCTCTCACCAAGCACTACTGACCACCTGCTCAGCCCTCAGCCCCATCCGGGTCCTGCTCCCACGGAGCTCACTCACACAGGTCTAACTGACCCTCTGTGGTCAATGCCATAATGTCAGAAAGCTAAGGGGCTACAGGAGTGCAGGAGAACACACTTGACCCCACTTGGTTAGGGAATCAACCTGGAAAGGACATTTGATATGGACATTAAGGTGACAAGGAGTTTTCCACCCTGACAAGATAAGTAAAGGCATAGAGGCAGACGGAACAGCATGAGAAAAGGCAGAGAGGCGTGAGAAAAACATAGTATTTTAGAGAAAACATGCAAGTTTAGCAGTGTGGAGCAAAGGGCAGGACCAGTTTGTGAAAGTGGGCAAAGAGACCTGAAAAGGTGGGAGGAGGTCACTGGTTTTGCTGGTGTGTGCTTGCTGAATGAATGAATGTGCACCACTTAGAGACGCGGGGTGTGCTAAAGGCCTCAGCAACGAGACTGACGATCTTTGTTGGTGGAATTTCTAGACAAGAAGAGTCTGTGTGGGCTGGGATGGTCCTGGAGGAAGAGCGAAATGAGCTAGGCTTTAAAAAGCACAAGGTGGAAATGATCACAGGCTTGTGCACATGCACAGGAGGGCAGTGGTGACAATCAGCCTGGAGCCTCTGGGACAGACCTTACATGCCTGGGGGGGAAGCGTGGACCATATGTGGTAGGCCAAAAGAGCCACAGAAAGCCCCAGAACAGGGAAGGTTGTGGTGTAATCAGTGTAGCAAGGCGAGCATGAGAGACTTGGTTTTTCAAAAGCCTATAAAGGAGAGACATAAGTAACCTGTAACCTTCTCTTTGGCAGCAGGCAGAAGCTGGACAACAGCCTTCAGGAGTGTCTGTCCACAGGTAGCCTTCCTCTTTGTCCTGAACCACACACCCCTAGGGCCCCGGGGATTGTGAGGAGGCAGCCTCTTCCTGCCAGCATGCCTGCCTGACCCACCTCAGAGCCACTTCGCATCACTGGGAAGCAGGCAGTGTCTGGGATAAGGGCTTGGTCAGTATCCTCTCCATCTGCGTGCCCAGCGCCCACCTGGCGCTTTCAGCACATTCCCACCTTATTAAACATGATTTCCCTCTCCCCATGCTGTGACATGCTGGTCTTTCTTCCAGCCTCACCCTAATCTCTGTGAAGGCTTCCACCCCTTCTGAGTAGCTGGCTGGGAGTGCGCTCCAAGCAGGCAGGGAGGCCAAGGGCTGGCTTAACCTCCAAAAGACCAGATTCCCCACAGGCTTTGAGCCCTGGACTATGGAAGGACACGGAGCCATGACCATGTATAATTCTGTCCTCAAATTCACCCAGAACAGGGAGCAGTGTCTCCCAGTGTCCCTCCTGGCCCAGCCAGCATCACTGAGCAGCTCCCTCCCTCCCGACTCCCAGCTGCTCCGGGGGCAGCTGGAGAGGCTCGTGACAGAGGAACTCTGAGAGGCCAACTCGTGGAACCATAACTGGGATTCCCGCTCGCACCCTCGGGTCTCCCTCCCTTTTCCAGCGACAAGCTCTTTGGGCAGCTGGGTGCAGTGAGTTGGATGGGTAGGGAAAATGGGGGTCGCCCAAGGCTGGGTTTTACCCCTTGCTGCTACCTGGATCTCGCAGCTGAAATCCCAGTTATCAGCGGCCCAGGAGAGGAGAAAGTTGGAGGAGGCTGGGGAATAGGGTTCCGGGAGTGTAACAGCTCAGCCCCTCTCCCAGGGGAGCGACCCCACCACCGCAGGCCCTAATCCGCTGTCAGCAGTGCCCAGCGGAGCTCGGCGTTGAAGGAGGCACGTGGGGGAGGCGGGAGTGGTGAGCGGGCACGTGGTCCAGGCTTCTCAGCCCCGTGCTGCCCCCCGCCCCCCGTGAGGAGGGGTTTGGGGAGGTGGGGGCGGGCCCGGGAGGGGGCGGGCGGCGGGCGGCGGGCGGCGCCAAGCGTGGGGCGCGGGCCCGCTGCGGGAGCTGTCCGCGAGCCGTAGTGCTGAAGTAGGCGCAGACGTGTCCGGTGCCTGGCGCGTGGTAGCAGGCGCCCAGTGCCCCGGCCGGCGAAGACCATGGCGTTCATGGTGAAGACCATGGTGGGCGGCCAGCTGAAGAACCTCACCGGGAGCCTGGGAGGCGGCGAGGACAAGGGAGATGGGGACAAGTCAGCAGCCGAAGCTCAGGGCATGAGCCGAGAGGAGTACGAGGAGTATCAGAAGCAACTGGTGGAAGAAAAGTGAGTGGGATCCCTTTCCTGGCTCCAGCGACCTCCCCCTCCCTACCCCCACAACTGCTCAGTCCAACCCGGGGCCAGCCTCAGGTCCCAATTTCCTCTCCCCTACTTTCCTAGACGTGGTAAGAGACCGGGAGGTGTCCTTTACACTGCCCCCAGAGCCATCCCGTCTCAAACCTAAAACCCCGCTTCAGCTTCAAACGCCGGCCAAAAGGGAGTGGGGGGAGGGTTGGCCGGAGCCTGGGACAAGGAGGGGGATGCACGTGCATTTCTGATGAAACAGTAATCCCTTAATCCGATCTGGTCCCAGCCGCCTATGTCTTCCAACTGGGGCTCCTCTGAGCTTCTGAAAAAAGTGGTGCAACCAAGGAGGCTTAGAGTCGCATAGGCAGACCCTGAGATGGGGCACTCACAGACATTCAGCCTACTTGTGTGCCCACAGTGCTGGGACAGAGTTTGGGGCTGGACTCTGCTGCTAGGCTACTGGATTCAGAGCCTGGCTTTGCTTATTAGCTGGGTAACTTTAGGCGAGTTGCTTAACCTTTCTGTGCCTCTGTTTTCTTTTCTGGAAAATGGGGATGGTAATCAATACATACCTTGTATATTTATGAAGATTCGATGCCAGTGCATGTAAAATGTTTAGCACAGCCCCTGGCACAGGATAAAGCCTCATAAATGATAGCTATTATTTTGCTTAATCCTGATAACAGTTTTGTGGGTTGCAAAATTGCATCCCTATTTTACAGAAAAGGAAGGTAAGTGACCCAAGGATATATCTAAAATGGTAGTGGAGCTGGGATGTGAACCCAAGTTTGTCCTTTCCCCCACATGACACAGCTTGTCAGGGAGGGAACAACAGACCAAGTTTGAGGCCATGAGGGACAAATAATTAGGGTCTGCAGAGAGAGCCAGGCAGACTGCCACCCTGACCCCCTAGTTCCATCCAGCGGCAGAGATGACAAAGGGCACTGTGATGGGAAGAAGCAGCAAAGACCCGGACACAGGGACCAATGCAGCAATTGCCAGGACTTAGAGACCCCTTCTGTCCCTCCCTCAACGATCCCAACACTTTTCGCTCTGCCCTTGTGGTGACTCTGCCCCTGGTGACCCTGCAGGATGGAGCGGGATGCACAGTTCACACAGAGGAAGGCAGAGCGGGCCACACTGCGGAGCCACTTCCGAGATAAATACCGGCTACCCAAGGTAAGCTGGCTCCGGCTGCAAGGCAAGTCTGGGACCCTGAGCTCTGGGCTCTGAACTCCTTCGCTCCATTCTGGGCACCACAGCCCTCAGCTATAAGACTCACAGGGTGCTCGGTTAGATCCTTCATTCTCTCAGTCATCACTCATTCATTTGTTCATTTATTCATTCACTCACTCATAGTTAACCTGCGCCCACCAAGGGCCAGGGCTTAGTGCTGAAGGGACTCCAGTCATTGTGAGACTGAGGTTCGTATTTCTGGAGCCAATCTAGGCCTCTTCTATCCTCCACCCCCTGCTCCCCCACCAAGCCTAGGCCAGACCTGGGTAGAGGAAGACATGGAGGCAGAAAGCAGTAGATTTGACTGCCAAGGTGAGTGCTCCGGGGGCTTTTGAACCTACTAGAGGACAAAACTTAAGGTAGAGGAGAGAAGTCCTTTGTGTGTCAAGTACTTGAACTTCATGTCCTCATCTAACCCCCAATAATGCTGCCAGGCAGCTATCACCCACAGCCACAAATGACAAAACTGAGGCTCAGAGAGATGGAGGAACTTGGCTAAGGTCATACAGCCAGTGAGCCATGTAGCTGGGATCAGCCCTCAAGCCTGTGAATTCTGAGCCTGCCTTTGCTCCAGAGCCCCAGGCTGCTTTCCAGGGTATGAAGCCTGCCCAAGTACCCCCTTGGCCAGCCAAGCAGCCAGAGAGTATATCTCAGGAGATCCCTGCCCCCAAGCTCCCCTGGGCAGTGCAGCACCAGATGGGCATGTAAGTGTGCTGCTCCTGCTGTCTGAGGAGGGGACTGAAGCACAAACCTCTCCCAGAATATCACCCTAGCGCTGTTCTTCCTGTTCTTCCTCCTCATTCCAAAAAAGCGCACATAGACTTCTTTGGCTACGTGCACTTCAGGTGGGCCACTCTGTGAGCCGGACTTCCCATAGCACTGGCATCTCTTGGTTCTCAGCTCTAGCCATTGGATTTAGGAGAGGGAACACTTCAGCCCCCACGGGACCTGCCCAGTCCCCAAATCGCAAAGAGCGCAGTGCAGGATAGGGCCCATTCTCTCACCCAGAACTGTGCTGGACTCCGGGGAAAATAGCACAGGGCTATAGCATTCCTGACTTTGATCTTCCACTTGAATTGGAAGACCAAATATATGAACATCACATTTACTCATTCAATAAATATTTACTGAGTCCCCAGCTGCTTCTGACTCCCCACAGGGCACCAATCTTTTGGAAATCTCTCACTGGAAAAGCCAGTCCAGAAAGCCTGCCTCACTGCAAACTCTCCTGGGAATAAAATCATCCTTCAGATGCTTGCACTAAGCATGTAAGAGACATCTGCTATCAGGGAAGTTAGAGTTAAGCAGAAGAGGCAAGACTTGGATGCATCTGAGTAGGACATGGGTGGAAAGCCCCAGCACCCTCCAGAAGAACAGGGAAGGGCAATGTCCATCGTAGGTTCCATGCAAAAAAGCACAGATGTTGGAATCTAGTTGGCATAGGTTTGACTCTAGCTCCCCGACTTCCTACCTGTGTGACCTTGGACAATTTACTTAAGTAACTTAAAGTAAGTTACTTAAATTCTGTGAGCCTCGATTTCCTTATTTCTGAGGTGGAGGTAACAATACTTACCTACCTCCAGGGTTATTGTGAGAATTAAAAGCACCCAGCTCAATGTCTGCCATGTAATAGATGTTTGATGAAGTACCCATCACTATTTTTGGTTTACCCTTAAGCATAACAAGAGTCAAAACATGTCTTAGCTGACTGTAACAGTGTGACTCATAGGTATTTTCCTTTTGTCTTTACTCACTGTGCTTGTCCTTCCGTATCTCACAGTGATGTAAGGTAATATGAAAAGTCTCCATGTCCAAGCATCAAACACTTGATCCTGGGATGTGGGGTGGGACCTGAGCTCACTGGAACATGTAGCTTAAGAATATAGGGGGCCAGCCACAGTGGCTCACTCCTGTAATCCCAGCACTTTGGAAAGCCAAGGTGGGTGTATCACTTGAGCCCAGGAGTTTGAGACCAGAGTGGGCAGCACAGGGAGACCTTGTCTCTACAAATAATAAAAAAAAAAGTAGAATCGAGGGGCCTGGAACCCAGTCCAAGCCTCCTCCCTGCCCTCTCAATTCTGGGTCCTCACAAACTTCCACCCCTCCCCCTGCCCTCTTCCCTTCAGAACGAGACAGATGAGAGCCAGATCCAGATGGCAGGTGGAGATGTGGAGCTGCCCCGGGAGCTGGCGAAGATGATCGAGGAGGACACAGAGGAGGAGGAGGAGAAGGCCTCAGTCCTCGGGCAGCTGGCCAGCCTCCCTGGATTGAACCTGGGCTCACTCAAGGACAAAGCCCAGGCCACACTGGGAGACCTCAAGCAATCAGCTGACAAGTGCCACGTCATGTGACCACTTCCCCGGGGTTACCCACTGGGCTGGCCAGAGGGCTGGACCCCCATGAGGGCTAAGAGTGTGTCAACTTCCAGGGACCCATACTCCATTTGGGGCTTTGTTTTCCCTGCCCCATCCTAGTTCCAAAACCTGTCTCATCCATGCCCCAAGCCTGTCTTCTGGTTTCCTCCCCTCTACAGGGAGCAAAGTCCCCATCTTCACCCTACTGTTCAGGACCCTCCCCACCAGCTCAGCCTGTGGAGGCCTCACAAGATTGTAGGAACAGGCCCATCCCTCTCTGACCGTGGGCCCAAATTCCTGCACCCATAGAGAGACACACAATGACACAAAACCCCTGGCACATTCAGAGACAGAAGCCACAGATGTATCCCAGCACACATAGACACACACACACAGGCCAGCTCCCTTGCGTGTCCAGCCCCTTCAGATGCCAACACTCAAGGTACTCTCAGAGAGAGCTTGGGCAGATAACCTCAGCAGACAGGAGGCTGAGCCTTATTTCATCATCTGTAAAATGGGAATGGCCTGAATGATTTCTAAGGCTCTTTCTGGCTTGGCCCCTCAGAGCCAAGCCCACACCCCACCTTGGGCAGGGTAGCAGCTGCCACCACAGCCTCCAGCGGCTGCCACTGTGGGCTCTGGGAGCCGAAGCGATGCTATGTGAGAGGCAGGGTGCCAAGGATGAAGCTGGCACTGAACAGTAAGCCCAGGCAGCTCCAGGCCTTCTCTGGGCCCAGGGCCCAGCCAATTTCTGTTCTGTTCCTGTAGAACTCTCTCTGGATTCCATAGCTGGAATCTCCTCTCCTAGCTCAGTGAAAAATAAAAGTCCCAAATGGTGTGCCTACCTTTCCACTTCTTACTGGCTTCCAGGAGTCTTAGAGTTCACAGCCCCCTGAGCCTGCCTTAGAGGAGTGTCCTCCACCCCCCACCTACAGCTTCACAGGAGGAAGGAAGCATTCAGCGCTACGAGTGGAAGTGTCTCCAGCTCTGTTCTCTTGGGGCCCTGGGTGGGGTCTGGGGCCTATGAAGTAGGTCTGGGCTTTGAGGAGGATGGAGCAGCCCCAATACGTGGGGAAGACGGGGCCTCTGGAATGTCACTGAGACCACAGGTGGGGCCAGGGCTGGAGTGCAGCTGTCTCAGGTGCCTGTGCCTACACCCCTCCTCACCCTGCAGATGGAAGGTGTGCAAAAAGAAAGAAGGCAGAGCAGCTGCATTCCAGCCCTGCACTGTGATGACTCTGAGCATGTCCTTTCCTTCCTCCAGGCTGTCTTGCCCCCTGTAAAATGAAGAATCCCCCTCTCCCCCAAATAGTAATAATACACGTTTCAAAGCGTGACCATTTATAAAGCCCTTGGCATATGACAGACCATATCAATAAACGTAATTCATTCTTCCAAATAAATGAATAGCACAGATCTCATGCCGCTCACCTGTGGCAGGGGCCAAGGGGCAGGGGGTAGGGGAGGTTTGTTTAAGAAACCAGCCAGGAAGCTTGCCAAGCTGATTGCGCCCTGGGGCTCAGGCAGGAGGAAGGTGCAACAGGCTAATTCCAGGTGCCCACTTTGGAGTCCTGGGCCCGGCCTGTGGGGAAGCCAGCCAAGGTTTACAGGCAGGAGCAGTCATCTGAGGATTGGGTTTCAAGGGCAAAGTTTCCATGAGGTCTTCTTTGTAAAACAAGAACAAGGCACATCCAACCTGTTCAGGAGGACATGCGGAGCTGGAAGAGGGGAGACAGTCCAGGGAGGGACACAGGCCCAGCCCCATCTGCTGCTTGGGCTGTCATGCTTGGTCTCACTCTCCTGAGTGTCCCCAGGGAACAGGCCTGGGCCTCAGCTGCTCCCAGGCTGCCCCCAGGCCAGGGCCTCCTCCTGACCTTATCAGAGCTGGAGGAGACCCAAGCCAGAGCCCCAAGCCGGGTAGGGGGGTCATGGGCTGCCTCCGCAGCATCAACAGCGAGGCCCACGTCAGCACTCCACCCTCTGGGGCCTTCTGCCTAATGGGATTAGACAGACCCCTTCCCCCTCAGTGCTTTGGAGGGCCGAGAGGGAGAGGCAGGGGTGGCGGGCAGTGGGGGCTGGGGGACTTGCACTTACTGAACCCTGTCAAAGCAGGGCTGGTTGTAACCTGGATTAAGGATCGGGAGAGGGCTAAGCCCCCATATTTTTCCCCTTCACCCTGGGAATGGAACCCCAAGAAGCCCTGACTGCTGTGCACTATCCCTGGAATAAGATGGAGGAGGCTGTGGGGCTCAGGCAGAGATGGACAATGAGGGCAGGCGGAGGGGTCCCCAGATCTGTTGGGCATACCTGGCCTCCCCTATTGCTTCCCCTCCCCATCAGCCCTACAGTTTGGGTCTCTGTCAGTCCGCACCACTCTCACCTGTGTGCCCTCAGCCCGCTCTCAGAGCCTGTCCTGCACCTGCCTGCAGTTGGGGGCTGACTTGACCCAAGTGAAGCCCGTCCTCTGCACCCGCCCCCACTCCCAAGCCCGCGGGCCCTGAATACATCGACTACTCCTCCCTTCCCAAGCTGTTCCTACCCTCTCTTACTTAGACAATCAAATGTCTAAATCGGACATTTACACATTTGTCCTGTGACTGGTCCACCCACCTGGTGCGATGTGAGGGCCACAGCCATTTGCTGTCACAACTTCGCATTTCACCCTCTGCCTAGAACCCCATTATACCCCGTAGTTAGGACTCTGACGTTCCAGGCCCTCTCCTACCCCCTCTCCCTCCCTCCTTTTCTTTTCCCCTTTCCTTCCTCCTTAGTACCCTTGCTGGCAGTCTGAGCATACACGAAATGTTAAAAGGTGATTAAGACCAGGCTCGGTGGCTCATGCCTGTAATCCCAGCACTTTGGGAGGCCTAGGCAGGCAGATCACCTGAGGTTGGGAGTTTGAGACCAGCCTGACCAACATGGAGAAACCCAATCTCTACTAAAAATACAAAATTAGCTGAGCATGGTGGTGCATGCCTGTTATCCCAGCTACTTGGGAGGCTGAGGCAGAAGAATTGCTTGAATCTGGGAGGCGGAGGTTGCAGTGAGCCAAGATCTCGCCATTGCACTCCAGCCTGGGCAACAAGAGCAAAACTTCGTCTCAAAACGAAAAAAAGGAAAAGAAAAAAGTGGTTAAGAGAGCCCCTCCAACTCCCCTAAACCCCTTCAGCGGGAGAGAAGAGTCAGAGATGGTTGCCTGTCCCGCCACCTCTTACTCTCAGGGGCTCTGGTTTCACAATGCACAAAATTTCAAAGAAACTCTACCCAAGGAGCCTACAGTCCCCTGCCTTCCTCCCACCTGGACAGCACAGGCCCAGTTCCCAGCAGGAAGAGGGCACCAAGAGAACAAGCGACTTTCCCAAGGCCAGCTGGTCCCCAGGGAGGAACTAGGGAGGGTGACCACGGCTTGAAGCACGGAAAATCTCCCATTCCCTCAACAGCCAGATGTTTCCTCCTCAGACACCGGAGGCTCCAGGCAGGTGCTGGGGACATCTAGGACATGCTTGTTAGCTGAGCTGAGCTGCTGACAGTGCCTGTTGACCCAGCTGACACTCAGCTGTGAGGCAGAGCTTCTGTCTTCTCTCCCACAGACCTGAGGTGGGGCTGGGGGTGTAGTCACAGGGCCCACTGCCGTGCCTCCAACCCAGTGCCCACCAGACAGAGCTGTCCCCAGAGGCCATTTAAGGTTTGAGAGCAGGGGAGCAGCAGCACCACCGAGGTGGCCTTAGCCTCATTCAGCAGGAGCTGCACCTGCATTTGTGCTCATGAGGGTAAGTGTGTGGGGAGCCAGTGGGTGTTTGTCAGCCTGCACATGGCTTTCTTGTGTCTGTGGGATCTGCTGCGTGTAGGTGCAGGTATGCCCTCCTCTGGGGAAGCTGTCATTGATGTGCTCCTTCCCTCAGGCCCCAGCCTGCTTGTTGGACCACTGCCCTTTCAGGGACAGCTGGGACAGCAATCTGGCCTCTAGGGACAAGAGCCTTTCTAGACGATCTTCCGCAGGAACAAGGTTCTATGTCCTTTCCCACATCCAGGTAAAGAAGGTAAGGAAGGGCCAGTTGGACACAGGGATGCTGGGGTCCCTTTATCTGCTCCTGAGGCCCAAGTACATCTTCCAGGGCTGGAGGTTAGAAAGCTCAGGATCCCTGGCTTGGTGCAGGGCTGGCTCTGTGCTTGGGTGACTGATGGAGGTAGGAGGACAGGGCTGTCCCCTGAACGTTGCTGGGAGGTAGCCATCCAGCTTTGGCACCTTTGGAGTGTTGAAAGTGACAGGTAGAAACACCTCTGTCCCCTGAGAAGGAAAATATGACCTTCGGAAAGTGGTCTGCACATTTCCTACAGGCCTCTGCCATTAGAAGCAAGCCCACCCTGCCTCACCCCAGCCTCCGACTGGACTGCCTCCCTGCTTGGCAGGCAGCTTGGACACAGAACCAACCTAGAGGCCATCAGATGCTTTGTTCAAGGAAGGCCACTTCCCAGGGGCTCCTCCAGCAGCCTCAGTCCCAGGTCTTTCACGTACTGAATCCTCTCTGTGGGGGCCCACTGCTCTCCACACCTACCTTCATAATAACTTCAGGCCTCTGTTCTCAGCCAGCCGATGCAGTGACCACAAATAAACAGCTAGAATTAGTGGGCCAACCCTTTAGCCATTGCCCTTCATTCAATTCTCTAGTCTTCCATCTCATTTTTCACTTCCACTCCTCCTCCCATTATTATTATTATTATTATTATTTTTTTGAGACAGAGTCTCACTCTGTCACCCAGGCTGGAATGCAGTGGCACAATCTTGGCTCGCTGCAACCTCTGCCCCCCAGGCTGGAATGCCGTGGCACAATCTTGGCTCACTGCAACCTCTGCCCCGCCGGGTTCAAGTGATTCTCCTGCCTCAGCCTCCCGAGTAGCTGGATCACAGGTGTGCACCACCACATCCAGCTAATTTTTGTATTTTTAATAAAGACAGGGTTTCACCATGTTGGCCAGGATGGTCTTGATCCCCTGACCTCATGATCTGCCTGCCTTGGCTTCCCAAAGTGCTGAGATTACAGGCATGAGCCACTGCATTCAGCCCCTCCCACCTTCTCAATTCATCCACCCAACCAGGTCCATTCATTCCCCTCCTGTTCCCTCACTTTATGTATTGAGGCTTTTTTGTCTGGCCCATTTTCAGAGATAATCCAAAGTACATTTCTCTCCCTAGATCTGAAAATCACATTTTATTGTATTCTTACTGTATGCCATGCCCAAGTGCAATATCTCATTGCAAATTCTCATGGGGCCCTTATCCTCAACCACATTTTATGAAGAAATAAGCTAATCAATGGATCCCAAACTTCAAGTCCAAGTAGCAGAGCCAGAATTCTAGCAGCTCCTCCTGCCCTCAGGACACTGCTCCACACTGCCCCTCAATGGCCAGGCCAGGGCTTTAGGGAAACTAGTTCCCAGAGTCTCTTCCAGTCCTGGTATGGGAAACCCCGGGATGACTGAGCAACGGGGGTGGGGTGGGGGACACAGGGGTAAGTCTAAGGAATGGCTCCCCTCCTTAGGGGAGTGCTGGTCAGACTGACACCTGGGAGTGTGTGAGGTTGGGGGAAGGCTGGGGTACAGAGCTTAATGGAAATGAAGTCCCTGGGGGCTGGGCGTGAGCGTGACACCTCAAAAGATGCCCCTTCCTGGCTGGGCACGATGGCTCACACCTGTAATCCCAGCACTTTGGGAGGCCAAGGCAGGTGGATCACATGGTCAAGAGTTGGCCTGGCCAACATGGTGAAACCCCATCTCTACTAAAAATACAAAAATTAGCTGGGTGTGGTGGTGGGTGCCTGTAGTCCCAGCTCCTCAGGAAGCTGAAGCAGGGTAATCGCTTGAACCCGGGAGGCAGAGGTTGAAGTGAGCCCAGATCGTACCACTGTACTCCAGCCTGGGTGACAGTGAAGATTCCATCTCAAAAAAAAAAACAAAAATGCCCCTTCACTCCAGTCCAGCTCACTGCTCCCTTACTGGCCCAGGGCAGGAGGGGGTAGGAGGCCAGGAGATCCTGTGTGGGGTGGGACAGTGTGTGGTGTGGAGGGCAGAGCACTTTAGAAGATTGCAGTCCTGGAGCCGAGCTGCGCAAAGCTCCTCAGGCCTGCAACCCTCTCCAAGACAGTCTCCTGGGTGTGGGCAGGAATGACCCTGGTCAGACTTCCTCCTGGATCCCTGGGGGCTGAGGGCAGACATAGCTATCATTCCCAGCATCCCCCTCCAGCCCGAGGCCTCCCCAGCCCTACCTCAGCTTCCCCAGCTTTTGCTGCAGTCTTTCTTGCCCCAGCCTGCGGGCAGCAGCCACCCGTCTTGTTCTTGTTAGGGCAAGAAGAAGCACAAGTAGAAAAAATAATTTAATAGAGAAACAATGAGTTACAGTCTTCACGCTCAGCCTCCTGCAGGGAGGACAGACAACTCTTGCCCAAGAAGGCATTTAAGGGCAGAAGGACTAGAAATCACCAACACCTGCTGATTATTTAAAAGAATCTCAAATACATTCTTTCTTTTCCAAGTTAAATTCACTTTGTCCTCATAAGTGCCCATGTTGTGGGCTGTGGAGGTATCGGCCCCATTGAAGAGATGGGGAGACCCAGACCCAGAAAGAAGAGGCTTGCCCAGGGCTTCACACTGGGGTGGTGACAAAGCAGGCCTAGAAGTAGGTAGCCCGGAGTGCGCTGGGTCAGACCGTCCCCAGGTCTCCCTGTTCCCAGGCTCAAACCCCAGCAGAAGGCCTGCACTGTGGCTAGTGTGGTCTCAAAGAGGAACGGAGCTGGGTGGGATGAGGACCAAGGACCCCTCCTCAGTGCTCCCTAGGCCAGGGCAGGAACAAGGCATGGGTTTCTTAAATGTGCCCCGCCCTTACGACTCTCATGCTTGGAGGATTAACTTAAAGTACCCAAATGGCGGGCAGGTGTGCATTCTCAGGAAGACTGGTGGGCTCTGAGGAGTGGGTGGTCCCTGAGGGGTGCTGGCGGGCCCCATTCCAGTGCAAGGAGGAGCTAAGATGGAATAAGAGGTTCTGGAAAGGGCAGGCCAGGGGCACAGCTGCCTGCTGGCAGGGCGAGGGCAAGCACAGAAGTGCCCTGCAGGGCCCCCTGCCCACTTCTCAGAGCAAAAAACCATAGACAGCTGCATGCCCCAAAACGGACCGACACAGGACCCAGTAACCAGCGAATAACAAAGGTCTCGTGAAAGAAATGCTGTTCTCCCAGGGTCCTGCCCTCCCCTCCAGCTTGCAGCATGGCCATCAAACCCTCTGCGGGGTACAGAGTAATTTGAGGGAGGCTGGGGACTCTGGGATGAGGGGGTCTCAGCACTATGCATCCAAGAAGCCTGCTTGCCAGGGCTGCCGTGGGCTGCTTCATCCTGGGCGCCAGCCTGGGTCAGGCTCTGCCCCAGATGGTTCGCATCTGTCCAGTCATTCTTCTGGGGTCACTGCAGGGAACAAGCTGGGAGGAAGGGGGACAATGAAGGAGGACCAGTTTCAGGTCTTTGGTAAGGGAGGCAGAGCCCAGGGCCCCCAGCCACCGCCCCTCCTTGGATGGAGGATCGACCCCAGGGCAGAACCCACAGCTACGAACAGACTCCGACAGCCCCTCTTTGTCCAGGGTCTCAGCTTCCCAGCGAGATTCCCTCATCTGTGGGATGTGAAGACAGTGCAAGGGGTGAGAGGCAGCCAGAGGCAGCCACAGCACACAGTGCTGAGCAAGTGAGAGAGTGAAGGACAGAGACGGCGACAGGGAAGCCTTCAGAGGGGGCGGGAGAACAGACACACACTAACAGGACGGGGATGACAGCCACAAGCAGAAGCGATCAGAACCCACAGACCCTGGCCCCAGCGTGGCCCCCACGTGCCCACCTTGACCTGCTCCTTCAGGTATTCAGCTCGGGCCATAAGGTTCTGAACCTGCCAAGGAAAGATATGCCCTTGGGTATGGAGGAGAGTGGTGGGGAGGGGGGTTCAAAGGGAATTCCTCCTCACCCCTGATGCTCACCAGAACCCTTTGCCCCATCAGAACAACCTGCCTCCTGAGTCCCTTATCTGCTCCTTCCTCCAGGAAGCTTCCCCAGACTTTTTGCCGCTGGGTTCCCAGATCCTCCACTGCCCTGTCTGAGCACCCCAGCCCTATGGTTCAACTTCCAGACTTGGAACACCCTGAGGGTGGTGTATTCCAGAGGAAACCCAAAGAGGTCTCCACAGATAAGAGCAGAGACAAGGGGAAGAGGAAGCCCCCCAACCCTCTCAAGCTCAGTGGGCACCTCAGTGTGAAGCAGCTCCCGCCTCCGGCCCGGGGGCTCCGCTGTAAAGAGAGGGCATGTGGTGAGGGCAGGGCGGCCAGGGGCCATGTTGGGGGCAGAGATGGCGGCCCTCACCTGCCAGCAGCAGCAGCAGCTCCCCCAGGCTATGCTGGTACAGGTCTAGGGCATCCTGCTCCCCGCCGGCGGCCTCCTCCTGCAGCCACATGAATACCAGGCCACTTAGGGTCACGGCCGGGATACCTTCCCCCCAGACCCCTCCCACTGGCACGAACCTTGGCCATAGCAGCCGAAGCCACTTCCAGGGCTGCTAGGAGGCGTGGCTTATCCCGGGCCATCTCTGGGATGAGAGGAAAGCCTCAGGGTGAGGGAAGCCAAGGCTTCGGCTGTTTGCTGAAGGATGCCTCTCCCCACCTGCCTCCCACTCAGGCTGTGGGGAGATTTGTTGGGGGTCCTGGGGTCAGCCAGGAGCCAGAGTCTACCTCTGAGCAGGTCTCGGGCAGAGGTCCCCTGCCTCAGCAGGGCCTGATTGGAGGAGGAGACGATGGCCTTGAGCTCCTCAGCCCGGGACATGTACTGCCCCACCTGTAGCAGGAAAAGGGCCTGAGGAGGGGCTGCCCCACCCGCTGCCCTTGCCAGAACCCATGTCCAAGTTCTGCCTGTGTTGTTAGTGACTGCCCCAAGCTATAAACACATCAGGGGGCAAATGAGACTGGCCTGACCCATTCCCAGCTCTGTGTTGCAGGAGAGGAAGCTCCAATTCTAAGAGAGCCATTCCCCAGGGGCCCCGAAACCACTGGGCCCTACCCCCTGACCCCCCACTTCCGCATGGCGACTCTCACCCACCTTTGCCTTAATTGCCTCCTTCTGCTGGGCATCCACTTCATCTGCAGAAAGTGGGGCTTCATATGAGGAATCTGGGGGAACCCCTGCCCCACACCGAACCCTCCGGAATCCCTCAAAACACAACATTCCAGGTTTATGCTCTGCTTTATCGCCTACAAAATTCTCGACAGAGAACTTCTGGAATCCACCTACTGCAGCCACAGATGACTCCCATCCCTGCTGCACACAGGGGCTCAGACATGGCCTATGACTCACAGTGCAGGGCAGGTACAAAGAAGTCCAGAGCCTTGCAGTAGAGCGATAAGGCAGCTGCTGCGTCCCCCTCCTGGTCTTTCTTCACAGCCTGCACCACCAGCGCGGTCTGGGGGATGGGCAGATCACGGGTCAGGTTCACCTCCCTACCTTCCCACGCTCACCAGGATGAGAGATCAGCCCCCTGAGCCCGCCCTCTGTCTCTGTTGGGCAAGTCACCTATTCACCACCAGAGTGGGGAATGAGACTTCCAGCCCACCCGCAGCCCACCCCATCCCCACCCGCCTGCTCACTGCTCGTGCCAGACTCTCCCTGCTGGGCATGTGCTCCAGGTCCACCCAGGGGTGTGCAAAGAAGTCCTGGAAGGAGATGCGCCGACTGGGGTCCCGCTCCAGGAGCCGCTGCAGTAGGTCCCGGCAGTCTCGGGACAGCAGGGGCCGGAGGGGGAGCTGCAGGAAAGGGGACGGCAGGGACAGATCACACTGGGCTCCAGCACCTCCACCCCTAGCCCAGAGGTCTGTGAGGAACCCCAGATGTACATGTTGGACAGGTGGGGAACCTGAGACCAGGGAGGAACAGGGTGGGTCAAGATGATGGCACCAATGGGGAGCCAGGCCTCCATCCCTGGGCTCCTGGTGCACCCATGCTGGAGACCTGAGCTGAGCTAGAATTGTGTTTATGGGTCCTTAATCCCTCCCTGGACTATGCTCCTGGGAAGGCTGGGCCTGGCTCTGCTTTGGCCTTCTCTCCACAAGGGCCTGCAAAACAAGCCCTGTGCTGCCTACTAGGGGCTGATCGGAATCCCTGGGACAGTCCCGCACCTCGACTTCCAGCCTAGAGCATGCCCCTCCACTACGAAGGCAGCCTGGAGCCCATACTCCAGTCTGTGCAAGTGAGACGGAGGTCTACCCACTCCAAATGGTTGCTAAGGCCCTGCTAGACCCACCTCGATGACCCGGTTGCTACGTATCTTCTCTTCCAGCTCCGAGAACGACCTGGAGGCAAAGGGGGGCTGCCCGAAGAGGGCTTCTGTGGAAGGGAGGCAGAGCAGATGCTGGGAGGGGATGTGTCAAGCCTGGCTCACACCTGGGGAGGAGGGGGCCTGACACCCCTCAGCAAGGGCCCTGAGCCAGCAGTCAGTTTTCATCAGAACCCTTCATGAGTGGCCCAGAGAGGAAACAGCGTAGGCCTCAGGGTGAGAGGCAGGGAAAAGGGGACTCACCATAAAGGATGACCCCCACGGACCAGAGGTCCACACGGGCATCATACTGCCGCTGGCACACCATCTCGGGGGCCATGTAGAGGGGGGAGCCACGGAGCACGTGCTTCTCATCCCACGGGGACATGTGCTGTGCGAAGCCAAAGTCTGCAGGCAAGAGGCCAGGCAGCAGGGCTCAAATTCCAGCTGCTTCTCTGCTCCTGGCTTGTAAAGCCTCACTCGGGGCTCCTCTCCACCCTCCAGACCCACCCGGATCAACCCTATTTCCAAGCCTCTGCTCATCATTAGCCTGGAACAACGTCCTATATTTGCCTCTGGGGTGTAAAACCTACCCATCCTGCACAGCTCCCTCAGGCACCTTTTCCTAGGAGGCCCACCTGATGACACCAGCTACATGGATAAGCCTCCACCCTCTCACTGTCCCCCCAGGCTAGGTTCTACCACAGTCTCTGGCCTCCAGCATCAATTCCTGTCCAGATTTTATCAAAGGTCACCACTTCCTACTCTCCCACCACAAACCCTCCTATGTGGCCACAGACGGGAGTCACAGACTTGAGCCCCAATTCTGATGACAGACTGAGTCCTGACCCTGAGCAGAGATCCCTGATGCTGGTCCCTGGCACTGTTCCCAGACTGGGCTCTCAACCTAGACACACAGTGAGTCCCACCTCTGGCCACAGACTGAGCCCTAACTCCACCCATTATGCTGCTAGATTTGAGCATGGGTAGCCTGAGAAAACTTCTGCCTTTTGATGACAGAGCCCAACCCCAGACTTCCCATCTGTTTGAGGACTCAATAGAGGGCTCCATGAGAACCAGGGCTGCTGAGTGAGCCCAGGCAGAGGGAGGCCTCTGCAGTCTCCAGACCTCAATCCCTGCTGTTCCAGATAAAGACCTGCCAGTTTTAGGTGGGGCTTCTCCAAGGAGCTCAGCAGAATGTTCCGTGGCTTCAGATCCAGGTGAGAGATATTCCGTTCGTGCAGGAACTGCAGGGCGCTAGCTGAGGAGCAGGACCCATGAAGAGAGACAGGTCAGAGCCCATTCCCACTTGCCTCTCACCTCCTGAGCTCACATCTGCCTCCTCACACATCTGCTTTCTCAAGCCTACACAACCCCAGTTCCTGCCTGGCTGGTCTAATGTTTTCCATATAAGCACAAGGACCTCACCACTTCTAGGATTTTGCCACCCCACCCAGAGTGCCCACCCTCCTCTCCTCTTCCCCTTCACAAGTCTCTCCACCTCCCAGAAGCCTCCCTGGATGCCCGGCCCTTGAGAATCTTGCTCTTTTCCTTGGCACAGCACTTGAGTCCTACTCACAGGGCTCTGGAATGTTCTGCAAGGTCCTTATATTATGTTCTACATGTGGAAGCCTGAACACCCCACAGGGGAGGGCTCCTCTCTCATCTCACCCACGGCATCCTTGAGCAAGGGTTGAGTGTATGAGATAAACAGGACCCTAAAATTCCAGGCTGTACAGGAGGCAACTGCAATGTATGCCAAGTCTCTAAGCCTGGGGGAGGGGTGTGATGGTGCAGGGGGGATGCAGAGAACAAGGAACAGAGTGTCAGGCTGGGGTACAGGCCTTTACCTAATTGCTGCATGAAGACACGTGCCACCTTCTCAGGCAGAATCCTGCAGGTATGGATGAAGCGAGACAGGTCACCCCCTGCGCAGAACTCCATGATGAGGTAGATATTGTCACTGTCCCACTGTGGTTAGAGGTAGAGAGGCAGCCTGAAGAGAGTGTCCCTTCTCCAGCTCCCTTTGGCAGCGGCCCCGCCCCAGGCTCGCACCTGAAAGTCTTTCAGCTGCACAATGTGGGGGTGTTGAATGCCCTTGAGGATCTCAATCTCTGTCAGGAGGTTCTCCACCGATGCCTTGTTCAGACTTTTCTTGGCTACACACTTTATGGCTACCACCTCACGAGTGTCCTTCTGTGGGACAGGAGATTTGGGGGCTCTGTCTGGAGGGGGCCCGGACCCTTGCCTGGCTGGAAAGGCTCCGTTTAGTTCCCTCTATGCCCCCACCCTGCCCTACTGCACACCAGCACCGGGCTTCCCAGCTTTCCCTTATGAGGCCAGTGAGGCAAGTGGCCTCTGGAATCTTGGCTTCCCGACCCAGCCTGGTCTTTTCCAACCCTCGGCTAGAAGATCTATTTCTTTGCATTCTAGAGTGCCCCTGACAGAGGCCTGTCACTCAGGGGTCTGGAAACGCCCACTCTGCCTCCTAACTGGCTCCAGTCCCAGACTCCTCCCAGCCCACCAGATAACCTGTTTTGAGCCTGTTCTTCAGCCACTGACTCTGCAGGTGGATGCAGGTGCGCCCGTTTTTTTAAGAACTAAGCGTGGCGGTCGGCTCCAACCTCCGCCGAGGATCAGGCTGGAGCGAGGCCGGCCTCCCGCCTCTAACTGCTCCCACGCTATCGCTAACCTCTCGGAGTCTCCCCTGCTGACGCCAGCCGGGCTCGCTCCGGGTTGGCGGGCACGGGGCCAGCGGCCGGCACCCACCTTGGCGTAAGCCTTGTACACTGTGGCGTACGTGCCGCTGCCCAGGCGCTCGGTGAGGATGAAGCCGTCCAGGCGCGGGGGACCCCAACCGGGCCCCGCCATCCCGGCCGCCCGCGCCCGCGCAGGCGCTTCCTCGCTGCGGGCGGGGGTTCCGGTTGTGGGGGCAGGGGGCGGGGCGAGCGCGGGGCGGCTCCACGCGGACCACAGCGCCGCCCGCCGGAAGTGCAGCGCGCAGTGGAGACGCTGCTCCGCCCAGCTCCCGGCGCCCTTCCCTGGTCCACGTGTCTCACTGGGTTACGCGCCCCTCCAGTTCCTTTAAGGCCCACGAGGGGACACGGAGGCCCCTGCGAGCCGAGAAGTGAGCAGAGGACGGCCGGCGCGGCCTCCGGGGACTCCCAGCAGGCGCAGAGGCATCTAGAGATCGCTCACTTGTGGGCGCGGGTGGCTGAGTGGGCGTGTGGCGGCGCCGCCTCAGGACCTGCAGCTCTGAAAGCCGAGGTACTGGGACGAGAAGGCGCCTTTGGAAGAGACCGCGTTGGCTTCCCCGGGCTTCCAGCTGCTTTTCACTCTTCTGAGGAAGGGCCTTGACGACCTGTTTATTGCATCTCAACTGTGCCCGCTCTCCAAGCCTAGCAGCAGCGCCCAGCCCTGAATCCTGTGGGCTGCGCCGCCCTCTCAAGTCCACCAGACATGAGAACCGGTGTGGCCTGAAAATGTCTTTTTATTTTTATTCAAGCACAAAAATTGAGACATATACATTTGTACATGGTGGCGGGGGGGGGGGATACCAGAAAGGAGTTTATAAAACCCCAGCCCCTGCCAGTATCATTCATTGGCTGGGGGACTGCTTAAGCAGCTGGAGGCCTACGGCTGCCTCGAGCCCAGGGCAGGAGGCTAGTTTTGTGGAAAGGCCCCCCCAGTCCACACAGCCGGTCGGCAGCCTTGAGGGATAGGATGCAGGTTTTAAGGATGGACTTACTAGGTGCCCATCACAGTGACACACCCCCTGGGGTGTCCACTCGGCAATTAGGGGGCCTTCCAAGAGATGGCTTGTAAGTCTCCGCTAAAGGATGCTGTTCTGGACTGGCCCTGCCATTCCTGAAAGTCTGGATCCTGCTGATGGGGGGCATGGGTGGGGCAGGTGGCATCTGAGGCAGAGGCAAAGGCAGCTGTCCCTCAGAGGGAGGGGAAGTCACAGCAAACGGCCAAACCAGCCACATCAGGACAGGCAGACCCCACCCTCCTAGAAGACGCTGGGCAGGACAGCTTGGGGTCAGTGTCCTTGGTTCCTCCCAAAATCCCACCAACCACATTGCACGTTCAGAAAGTCTAAAGAGAGTAAGGCTCGGCAAGGGAGCTCCAGAGGGCTCAAAGTGCTGTCCCCAGCAGAAGCGTGCAGAGGGCTAAAGGACTATGAATCCGTTTATGAGGACCATGAGACAGGGAAGAACTTGAGACAACCAGCCTTCTCTGGAAGCCTGGAGACGACGCCAGTGACCTGGGGAGCAGAGCTGTCTGCCAGAGCCTCTGAGAGGCTTATTCCCAGTCTGGGCAGAAAGGGTTGGGCTGTGGCTGAGAAGCCAGGTTCAGGCCAGGCCTGCAGGGTTCGGGGAGTTGAGGCCCAGGACCCTGGCAGAAAACTCCAGCTAGGGTGGGCCCAGGTCAGCCAGTGATCCCAACTGTGGGGGCATCTGTGTGTCTACAAGGGTAAGAGAACTTCAGTCCCACTGCTTCCAGAGACAAAAGAATCCTACCAAAGCACCACCAGAGAAGGAAAGATGGCTTTGTTTTTTTGTGTGTGTAAAAAAAAAAAAAAAAAAAAAAGTCCCTGTCCCTCCCTCTCCTTCCAGGGAGAGCTGGTCACTGAGGAAGGAGGAAGAGCCACAGCAAGACCTCCTCAAGGTCTGTGCTGGGCACCACCACCACCAGATAAGGCACCCACGGATAAGTGCAGCTCAAGGCAGGTAAGAGAAAAGCTGAAGTGGAGAGAAGAGAGTCAGAAGGACTAATTTCCCTGGAAGGCTCCTTGGGCAGCAGATGAAGCAGCTCTGTGGAAGGTTCTGCTGCTGAAGATGCCCTGGGAAAACTCCTCCTGAGCCTGCTGGAAGCTGGCCCCTGTCCGGCGGTACAGGGAGTGCACCTGGTAAAGAGGGGTGGGGTGAGAGGAGCCTGCCCTTTGGGCCCACCATGAACCTAGATATCCAGGTTATACTCCCAAAGGGGTCACCAGGAGCCCAGCACTGCCTGACCTCCCACCCAGAGCCCTGGAGAAAGGTGCTGGACCTTTGGGGGGCCAGGAGGTCCAACCGCAGTCGTGAAGAACATCTCATGAGAAGGGCAGGAAACAGGTACCTGCTTCCTCCCATTTGCTGTCAGCCCTACCCACACCACTCACCCGCTGCAGGAGGAAGACTGAGAGCACGGCACAGAGGGTGAAGAAGCCAGCCACCACCATCATGATGACTGATACGGCCAGGGCATCCTGGCCCAGTGTAGACAGGGCTGCAATCCAACCGCTACAAAGGGAGGAAGAGGCCAAAGGGAGCAAAAGTGGGAGTGGGTCCCAGAGTCAGCATAAGGGGCTCTTCTCTAAGTGGCTGCTATGTCCTGATCATCACTTTGGCATCTCCCCACAGCACAGGGAGTCCTCTGAGCCAGAAGCCCTTGGCCTGTTAGAGGCCAGACCTCCTCAAAGGCTGACAGGCCCACACTACCCCATTCACACAGGGAATCTTCTGATTATGTGAGGTCTGAAAGGGGGATGTGGTTGCTGCCTTTGCAGACTCAGAAGCAATACTGGGCTGGGTGCTGTGGCTCTTGCCTGTAATCTCAGTACTTTGGGAGGCTGAGGCAGGAGGAGTGCTTGAGCCCAGGACTTTGAGACCAACCTGGGCAACAGAGGGAGGCCCTGTCTCTACAAAAAATAAAAAAAGGCTGGGTGTGGTAGTTCACTCCTGTAATCTCAGCACTTTGGGAGGCTGAGGCAGGAGAATCACTTGAACCTGGGAGGCAGAGGTTGCCGTGAGCCATGATCACACTACTGCACTCCAGCCTGGGCAACTGAGTGAGACCCTGTCTGAAAAAAAAAAAAAGGTAGCACTGGGCTGGGCCTTCTGCTACAGCTTTGGGGGTGGGGAGTATGGAAAACATGGCTGCTCAATCCTGGGGATCCACCCTCTGGGAAGGAGGATCACTGGCCAACTTGCTGTCACCTTTCTGAGCCCCATGTCCTCATCTGTAAAAGGGATAGCCTCATATTTCTTGACTTCAAAACTTACTACAAAGCTATAGTCACTAAAATGGCATAAAGATAGACATAGATCAATAGATAATGGAAGAGAACTGAGATTCCAGAAATGAACCCATACACCTATGGTCAAATCATTATTATTATTATTTTTTTAAAAAGACGGAGTTTCACCATGTTGGTCAGGCTGGTCTTGAACTCCTGACCTCAGGTGATCTGCCCACCTTGGCCACCAAAGTGCTTGAATTACAGGCGTGAGCCACCACGCCCAGCCAATTATTATTATTTTGAGACTGAGTCTTACTCTGTAGCCCATGTTGGGGAGCAATGTCACGATCTCAGCTCACTGCAACCTCTGCCTCCTGGGTTCAAGCAATTCTGCCTGAGCCTCCAGAGTAGCTCAGATTATAGGCACCTGTCACTGCTCCTAGCTAATTTTTGTAGAGATGGAATTTTGCCATGTTGGCCAGGCTGGTCTTGAACCCCTTTCTGACCTCAGGTGATCCACCCGCCTCACCCTCCCAAAGTGCTGGGATTACAGGTGTGAGCCACCGTGCCCAGCCGGTCAATTAATTTTTGAGAAGGGTGCCAAAACCATTCAAAAGAGAAAGAATAGTCTCTTCAACAAATGGTACTGGAACAATGATATCTACATGCAGAACAATGAGGTTAAATACTTATTTCAACCATATACAAAAAGTAACATAGGCCAGGCATGGTAGCTCATGCCTATCATCTTAGCACTTTGGGAGGCCAAGGCAGGAAGATCACTTCAGGCTAGAATTTGAGACCAGTTTGGGCAGCATAGCAAGACCCCATCTCTACAAAAAATTTAAAAAATTAGCCAAGCATATGGTTGTACATGCCTGTAGTCCTAGCTACTCAGGAGGCCGGGGCAGGAGGATCACTTGAGTGAGCTATGATTTTGTCACTGCACTCCAGCCTGGGTGACAGAGCAACACCATGTCTTTTTTTTTTTTTTCCAAGACAATGTCTCGCTCTGTCACCCAGGCTAGAGTACAGTGGCACAATCTTGGCTCACTGCAACCTCCATCTCCCAGGTTCAAGCGATTCTTCTGCCTCAGCCTCCTGAACAGCTGGGATTACAGGCCTCTACCACCAAACCTAGCTAATTTTTTTTTTTTTTAATATTTTGTAGAGACAGTTTTGCCATGTTGGCCAGGCTGGTCTTGAACTCCTAACTTTAGGTGATCTGCCCACCTTGGGCAGGGTGGGGGGGCTTGAGTCTTCAAATTCAATCTGGTGGACTCTCGCCATGCAATACCTTCTGCAAGAAAGCCCTCAACAGAAGCAACCCCTCAGTCTTGGACTTCCCACCCTCCAGAACCATGAGCCAAACGAACTTCTATAAATTAACCAGAAGGCCAGGCGCAGTGGCTCACACCTGTAATCCCAGCACTTTAGGAGGCCGAGGAGGGCAGATCATGAGGTCAGGAGTTTGAGACCATCCTGACCAACATGGTGAAACCCTGTCTCTACTAAAAATACAAAAATTAGCTGGGTGTGGTGGTGCGCACCTGTAGTCCCAGCTACTTGGGAGTCTGAGGCAGGAGAATTCACTTGAACTGGGGAGATGGAGGTTGCAGTGAGCCAAGATTGCACCACTGCATTCCAGCCTGGGCAATAGAGGGAGACTCCATCTCAAAAAAAATAAACTAAGTAAATTAATTACCCAGTGGGTAGTACTCTGTTAAAGCAGCACAAAACAGACTAAGACAGTAGGTGAGGACATGGAGAAACTAGCATCCTCATATGTTGCTGGTGAGAATGTAAAAGCCTCAATAAGTTAAATATAGAATTACCATATAACCCAGCAATTCTACTCCTACCTAGATAGATATCCAAAAGAAGTCAAAACAGATAAGCAAAAACGTGTACACAAATGTTCATAGCAACACTATTCACAACAGCAAAACGGTGGAAAGAACCCAAATGTCCATCAACTGACAAATAACTAAAATGCAGAATATCTATACAACAGAATATTATTCAGCTGTTAAAAGGAGTGAGCTGCTAATACATACTACAATGTGAATGAATCTTGAAAACATGCTAAGTGAAGGAAGCCAGAAGCAAAAGCCACATATGGTATGATTCTATCTGTAGAAAACATCCAGAATAAGTAAAGCAGTGTAATAAGTAGTGCCTGCTTTTGGGGTGATAAACATTTTCTAGAACTAGATAGTAGTGGTGATCATATGACATTGTGAATATACTAAATGCCAGAGACTTACATAGTTTAAAGTTATTTCAGTGGTAAATGGTAAAGTTTATGTATATTTGACAATCAGTTAAAAAAAAAAAAAAGTGGGATTATATCTACTCACCCATGGGTCTTATAAGACATAATGAAAAAAAATGGTCATGGAAGGGCTTTGGAAAGGCATTAGGAGGCTGCAGAGCTTGGCAAGGTGGACCCAGGCAGGGCAGTGAGGGCAGAGCCAGGGCTGGAACTCAAGCCCTCTGATTCCCATTCCAGGTGCAAACAGCAGTCATGAATCACAGCTTTTCTACCAGGGTCTCATTTAGGTAACGAGTAATGAAATTGGGTCACTGGTCAAAAGGGACCAGATTAATGACAGCAGAGCAAGAAGCCTGAGAGGTGGTGGGAGGGCAGCGTGCACTTGCTCAGAGGGCAAGGGGAGGCAGCCCTTCTCTTCCCCACTGCTCTGGACTTGCCAGCTCTGCCAGAGGGAGGGGACCAAAATAGCACCGCCCTTCCAGGCTCAGGCTGTCAGCCAAGTGCCAGTCTGACCTTTCTGCAATGCTCCCTGTGCACTGGGGCAGAAAGGAAAACATAGCCATCAGCTTTTCTTTTGAGATTAATTTTGAGCTGAAGACTGAAGTACCCTGGAAACTCAAACCAGCCTTATGCTCAAAGAGGGCAGCCAGTAGAAGCCTGTCCAGGGGAGGTGAGAGCCCTGTCTCCTTAAGTTACAAGGCATCTGGAAAAAGTGGCAGCTCAGAGTCTACAAAGGCCTGGGCATTCATCAGCCTCCAGGAGGGTGTGGCAGGAGAAAAGAAAGAGGCTGCACTCCAGGGCAAGACACAGTCATGGCAGCCTAAAGATTCAAGCCAAGTTCACCCACAACACCCTAGAAAATGGAGAGCAAGGAAAGATAGCGTTTTTGTGGGTTTTTTTTGTTGTTGTTGTTTTGAGACAGGATCTCACTCTGTCACCCAGGCTGGCATGCAGTGGTACAAACATGGCACATTGCAGCCTCAACCTCCTGGGCTCAAGTGATCCTTCTGCTTTAGCCTTCGAAGTAGCTGGAACTATAGGTGCATGCCACTGCACCAGGCTAACGTTTTTATTTTTGGTAGAGACGAGGTCTCCCTGTGTTTCCTAGGATGGTCTCGGCTTGAGCAATCTGCCTGCTTCGGCCTCCCAAGTACTAGGATTCCAGGCATGAGCCACTGCACCCTACTGATAGTGAGTGTCTTTTGATGCCTTTAGTATCAAAGAGAAAAAAAAAATGAGTGGCTACTGAGGAAGAACTGGGGAGAAGGCCCAAAGCAGATCCGAGCTGGCCCACTCACCCACTCCCTGCCACGGGAAAAGCAGGGTCACTGGCGGGGCTCTCTGGGAGCTAGAAAATGGCAAGAGAGGCTGAGACCCACATCCAAAGCCTCATTCCCTCTGTGACACCCAGGTCTCACCTGTCCCCCAGGCCAGGGATGCCAACCAACTGGATGATGTAGATCCCTATTTGACAAAAAAATACAAAGAAGAACACAAAGAAGCTGAAAGAGTTGTCGGACCTGTGGAGAGAGGGAAATGAGAAGTCACAAGAGGGCTTGGCCATGTTCCTCATCACCCTTACCTGGTGTGACATTTCTCCTCACCAGGAGCCAGGAGGCAGCATGGGCAAGAGACAGAGCTCCAGAGGCCCAGCCACACCACCCATAAGGACACACACCCCACCCCACTCCACCATAATCAAGAAGAGCTTGCCTTTCACTGCCTTCCAACTTAAGGGGTCAGTGCTTGACCCCGTCCTCAAAGAGCTGATAAAGTTGCTCCCCCAAAGGACAATATAAAGAGCCTAACAATTCTGCAGTGAGCCAAGATGGCACCACTGCCCTCCAGCCTGGGCAACAGAGTAAGACTCTATCTCAAAAAAGCAAATAAATAAAAAATAAAGAATCTAACACTCCATCTCCTGGAGTAGCTGCGTTTCATAATACTCAAAAAAAACTAAGCCAAAGGTATAAATCTCTAATAATAAAACTGTATTAGATCAGGAATTTGAGACAAGCCTGGCCATCATGGCAAAACCCTGTCTCTATTAAAAATGCAAAAATTAGCTGGGCATGGTGGTGTGTGCCTGTAATCCCAGCTACTTGGGAGGCTGAGACAGGAGACTCACTTGAACCTGGGAGGTGGAGGTTGCAGTAAGCTGAGACTGTGTCACTGCACTCCAGCCTGGGTGACAGAGTACAATTCTGTCTCAAAAAAATAAAACAGGCCAGGTGCAGTAGCTCACACCTGTAATCCTAGCACTTTGGAAAGCTGAGGCTGGTGGATCCCTTAAGGTCAGGAGTTCAAGACCAGCCTGGCCAACATGGCGAAACCTTGTCTCTACTAAAAATGCGAAAATTAGCCAGGTGTGGTCACACATGCCTGTAAGCCCAGCTACGTAGGAGGCTGAAGCAGGAGAACCATTTGAACCCAGGAGGAGGAGGTTGCAGTGAACTAAGATCGTGTCATTGCACTCCAGCCTGGGCAACAGAGTGAGACTCTCTCTCAAAACAAAACAAACAAACAAAAACAATTGAACTTGAGGATATTGGTAATGAAAACAAAACAAAACGCATACATCTGAGTGGAAGAAAAAATATTTGGGCAATAGGGGACACCAGACAAAACTCTCTCAAGAGCTGAGCACCTCCATCTCTGTGTCCTTGAGGGCAAGATCACAGTGAGGGCTCAGGGCCTCCCATGGTACACGGATGGTTCTGCTGCTACCCCACCCCCTCCTTCCCAGGGCCTGCAGGGCTCCCAGCCCTGAAAGCACCAACCCTGAGGTACAAATCCAGAACCCCCAGGGGTCTGTAAGGTGTATCCATTCATGTGCCCAGTATCTAGCTTAGGTGTTGGCACTCAGTGAGTTATTGGGGAGCACCAATGGTCATGGAGAGAGAGCCCTGGAGAGCACTTATCTGACACTACCAGGGAAGCACACCCAGAGCCTCCGAAGGGAACTCCCCAAAGGGTGTCCCCTCCCTCTTCCCAGTAACGGCATCAGCCAGACTGGGACCAGTAGGATGGATGGTCCCTTCTCTAGGTCTCCTGTGCCTGGTCCAAGGACAGGGCCCAGAGCAGACTTGCTCTAAGACTTGGATATGGTCCCAGGGCCTAGAACCCTTAGCCTGCTACCTTGGATGCCAGCCACAAACTTTCACCCGTTGCCCCAGCCTCACTCACCTAAAGGCCTTATAGATGGGTCGGTACCAACAAAGGAAGGCACAGGGAGTGAAGATTAGAAACCACAGGATCGAGAGGCCAAAGTCCACTCCCTTGGAGCTGTTGCTTGAGAACCAGGCCAGGCAGGCAAGCAGGTTCAGAAACAGAGTCACTGAATGCACTGGGGAAGGGGACACGACAGAGTTATGACTTGTGCCACAGTCACTGAAGGGCTCCAGTGTGGCGGCCGCTCCCTTGGAGAGGTGAGGTTCTTGCTGCGAAGGCAGCTGCGGAGACAGAGGAGCCTGCTGTGTACCCAGGCGGGGACAGCTCCCAAATCCTGGTTTTATGGGACTTCAAAACCAGGGATCAAAGTAAGTTTCTGAGAGGTGATGGGCAGCCCGGGTATCTGAGGGGAGGGAGTGGAAAGAGGATGCAGAGCCTGGTCCTTGGGGAAGGAAGTCTTTCTCTCGGCAATGCTTTTCCCTGACCCTGGATGGCCCCCAGTGGAGCTGCAGGGAGAGTCTTCTTCCTCACCTTTCAGAGTCCACAGGCCTGTGGGCAGGGGAGGCCCTCACCCAAGGAGGGCCTTTTAGTGCAGTGAGCTCTGAAGGAGCTTGGAAGCCTCTAGTTAGTCCCACCCCCCCATCCGTGGTCTGGACTGCCCCTTTCAAGGAGGTTTCCAGACAGGGAGCAGCCTGTGGGCAGAGGCATCTCCCCAACCGAGCCCAGGCACTGAGGAAGGCTGGAGTCTGCTGAAAGCCAGTAGACCAGGGAGGAGCAGCCAGGCCAAAGATGGGGGCTCTCAAGTCATACCCAATTCGCCCTTGCGCTTGGAGGGCAGGAGTGGGACTCACACATCCACAGATAGTAGAGCATCTTGCATATCCGCTGGTAGTCGGCAGGGATCTCTGTGGAGAAATCCTGATAGAAGCAGGGCTTCACAGGGCACCACGAGGGCAGGGGTGGCCAGTTGTTCTCTCTCACTGTGCAGGAGAAAAACAGTGATGAGGTGAGGGCCCCGCCTCAGAAGGGGCATCGAGGTGTGTGCACGCCAGCACAGTGTACGGGCCCAACCAGGGCTTCCAGAGGGGCTCCAGCAAGCAGGGCTTGGAGTCTGCGTGGAGCATGGAGTCAGAAAGAACAGGATAATGGAACCCAAAGAGACACCAACAAGCTCACACTGAGACAATGGACCCCAGGAAATACAGAGAGCTAAATGGCCTAAATGATTATTTTTATTAACAAGCAGCCCGTAAGTGTGATACCTCAGTTCATCACCATTAGCAAGGAATTATGGGACCGATGCCCCTCTATTATCAAAGAGTCAAGGAATTTTAGAGCTAGGAAGGAGTGCAGAAGTAATTGACAGCCATTACAACCACACTGCTGTTCTGCCTTGCAGCTGCTCTACTGCTCTCCCCAGGACCAGCGTCCTGCCATAAGAAGAGCCCCACAAAGCTCTGAGGCAGCCCAGGAAGAAGGCAGCTCAGGGTGAATGCTGGAGGCCCTCTGCACAGGGCTCAGGACACTCTTCTGTGCCAGGCGGGCAGTCCCAGGCCCCAGCAGCCTCCCTTACCACGCAAGTTGGCCACAGTGTTCTGCAGCTCCCGCTCCTTGCGTTCTAGCTCAGAAGCTTTCTTGTCCAGTTCTTCCTGCTGTCGGAGCAGGCCTGCCTGGGCTGCAGACACCACGGCCTGGAGAGAACAGGGGAGGTACAGGAACAGTCAGACACAAGAAACAGAAACAGAGAGGCCTTGCCCCAGGCAGGGACAACCAGCAGGGTGTCCCAGAAGCAGTCCCTGCCCCACAGAGTGTCTTGGGTACCAGAGACCACCACAGAGAGGCCAACCTGTCTTCCACTGCCCTGCCTTCCTGGCCCCTTGGCCATGGCTAGGCTCCCCTCTCCCTTCATCCCTAAGCTTGAGTTGGGAAAATTATCCCCAGTGGCTTCTCTACTTCTCCCCGATATCAGAGTCAAGGTCATCGATTGTGACCTCTGGGAAAAAGGCTTCACAAGAAACTAAACGGTAATAAGAAACCCACAGACCCAAGTCTCATTTGAAGAGCTGGGTGTGTGAGAGAAGGAAAACTGTGCAAGCCTGCTAGCCGTGAGTGGAAAGAGGAGACACGTGAGGGTACCTGGTGTGTACCTAAGCCTCAGGATCTGTACAAGCACCCTGCCCCCTGGCCTGCCCCCGGAAACTGCCTCCTGAGGTCCCCCTAAACTGAGACTGGCAATGCCCCAGGACAGCCCCTTAGGTGTGGTCCTGCCCTGCCTGGCTTAGTGGCAGGCAGAGTCCATGCTTATCTCCTCTCCAGGCAGGGCAGAGCCTCTGAGTGACGGTAAGGGACTGACTGTACGTGAGGCTGAACAGACGTGGCCCCGGGGCCCTACATCTGCTGGCAGCTGCTGCCGTTTGGGTGAGATTCCTCCTGAAGGATGAGACTGCAGTCCTTTTTAGGGAGAGATCTCAAACTGGGCCTCTCACAGGATCACAAACCAGGCGCACGTGTACACAAACACATCAACCTCTCCAGAAGCTCTCCAAAGACCTAAGGCTGCCTTTGGAAGGTTAGTTTCAAGGACTGGGGGCAGAAGCAGGAGCAGAACCTACTCCCCTGTGCCATGCTGGGGGTCTTAACCTCCTCCAACTCTGTGACTCAATCAAGAAGGACCCAGCTCCCTACAGCCCACCACCCAGCTGCACAGAAAGGCACCCTGCACCTGAGGCCTGCCTCACTTCCACAGGCCTCTGGGGCCTGGGAGGGGCACAGGGCAGGCTCCAGGCACCCTGCCCTTCCTCCTGCTCATCTATAACTAGGCCTGCCTTTGGAAGGCTTTGCATGTAGCTGTCTCTGATACTATCTCCTCCTAGGGGCATCTACCTCTCTGAGAGCTCGCCCACTGCCAGGAATTGGGCAGGCAGGACCTTGCTGGCCTAAGCAGGAGCTGCAACACACAACTCCACCGTGGGTCACACTCATGGGGGCAGTGAGGTGGCGCAGTGGGGCGCCAGGCACAAAGCAGACAAGATTCACAGTATTTAGTGAAGGGAGGAAGGAAGGTGAGAATTAATGAAGTTTAAAAAAAAAAAAAGAGATTCTGGGCCCTAGGAAGAGGGAACAAGCCAAAGGCCTGAGAAGGACCTGGAGGGGCACAGCAGGGACACATGCTCTCTCTGGAGGCAGCAAGTAGCCCAGCTGGTGAGCAGAGCTTATTTCTCTGTGGTGGTGGTGGTGGGTGGGATGGGGGAGTGAGGATGCTGATTGGCACAGCAGCCCCTCTACTTGTAGGTGACCAGATCCAAAGAAGTTAGTAAGAGGGCCCCTGGTGGGGCCGAGGGTGGAAGCTGGCTGCTTGCCCCCTGCCTCAAGTCTCAGCAACAGGTCTGGTATTTCCCTCATGGGAGGGAAAAGGCAAAGAGTTCTTTGTCAGCAGTACCTGGGGGGTCGGCTGGGTGGGCTCCACTGAGGGCTGGAGAACCGCTGGCTGCGAGGACCCAGGGAGTTGTGTGACAGGAACTGTTGTTGCTGCATTTGTCTACATGGAACAGATCAAAGGACAGAAGTGAGTGGGACTCCACTAGTTGGTGACTGGGGGGCAAACCCACAGCAGGATGAATGATGTGCCCTGCTGTGAGGGGACTCCCTCGAGGCCTGCACTGGGCCTTCCCCTGTGGCTTCCTAGCCAGCAAGCCTCAGGTTCAGGCCATCTGATCCCCAACCCAGCACCCCTGGCTTCGCTGGGTCCAGTGCCCTCAGGCACTGCCCTGACCTCCTTGGGGAGGGGCCGGTCATGGATCCCAAGGGGAGAATTTCACAGAGCACCTGGTGGCTTTCCCATCCTTACCCCGCCTCCTGGGTTCATGTTAGGACTGTCCCTTTGAGGACTGCTACTTCTCAGAGCTCCTTCTGTCCTTGCCAAGTCTCCCTGCCCCAAAGGCCCCAGCACCACCCCAGAGGGCCACGGGACCCGGAAAGAAGGCATGCTCACCAACCTCTGAGAATGGGTTGAATTCTGCCAGGCCGCCCTGCGGGGCATTGGTCAGCTGGGTCACAGAGGGATCCTGAGAAGGTGAGAAAGAGCCCTCAAACACGGAAGAGAAAATTCTGGCCAGGGGCCACAGGGGAGCTGGTGATGCCTGGCTGAAGTGGGGCTGCTGATCATCTTCCTGGGAACCTGAAAAGCCTCTTTGTTTTTTTGTTTTTTTTGAGATGGAGTCTCGCTCTGTTGCCTAGGGTGGAGTGCAGTGGTGTAGTCTCGGCTCACTGCAACCTCTGCCTCCAAGGTTTAAGCGATTCTCCCTGCCTCAGCCTCCCAAGTAGCTGGGATTACAGGTGCCTGCCACCACGCCCAGCTAATTTTTTGTATTTTTATTGGAGACAGGGTTTTGCCATGTTGGCCAGGCTGGTCTCCAACTCCTGACCTGATCCACCTGCCTCAGCCTCCCAGAGTGCTGGGATTACAGGCCTGAGCCATCATGCCTGGCCGAGAAGCCTCTCTGGAAGGGTCCTGTGCTTGCCCTTGCCACACCACAGTTGCAGTCCCTTCTGCCTTCCTGGAAAAGGTTCAGCCCAGAAGAGACCCAGAGCAAGCTTCACCCTGAGGCCTGAGAGTACGCACCACACAAGCTCCTGTTGGTTCCCTGTGCAGACTCAAAATAGTTCACAGTATTTACCTCTAGGGAGTGGTTTTGTTTTTTGGCTGGGTGGAGTGCTGAGGGGGCAGAAACTTACTCTTGACTTTATAACCTTTCTGTACTATTTTACTTATAACTCCTCTTATTTTTTAAAAGATAATCTAAGGTGGCCAGGAGTGGCAGCTCATGCCTGTAATCTCAGCACTTTGGGAGGCCAAGGCACGCGGATCACTTGAGGTCAGGAGTTCAAGACCAGCCTGATCAACATGAAAAAACCCCGTCTCTACTGAAAATACAAAATTAGCTGCGCATGGGGCATGCCTTTAATCCCAGCTATTCAGGAGGCTAAGGCAGGAGAATCGCTTGACCCCTAATTTTTGTGTTTTCAGTAGAGACAGGATTTCACTGTATTGGCCAGGCTGGTCTCCAACTCCTGACCTTATGATCTGCCCACCTTGGTTTCCCAAAGTGCTAGGATTATAGCCCACCTGGCCCGTGAAACCCCATCTCTGCAAAAAATACAAAAATTAGCTGGTGGGCATGGTGGCAGGTGCCTGTAATCCCACCTACTCAGAAGGCTGAGGCACAGGAAGAGCTGGAGCCTAGAAGGCGGAGTGAAAACACAAAAATTAGCCAGGCATGGTGGTAGGCACCTGTAGTCCAAGCTCCTTGGAAGGCTGAGGCAGGAGAATCACTTGAACCCTGAAGGTATAGGTTACAGTGAGCCAAGATCACGCCACTGCATTACAGCCTGGGTGACAGAGCAAGACTCTGTCTCAAAAAAAAAAAAAAAAAGAGAGAGAGAGACGGGGGTTTCACCATGTTAGGCAAGCTGGTCTCGAACTCCTGACCTCAGGTGATCTACCCACCCTGGCCTCCCAAAGCGCTGGGATTACAGACGTGAGCCACCACACCCGGCCTCCAGTTCTTTTTTTCTTTTCTTTTTTAGAGACAGCGTCTCACTCTATTGCCCAGGCTGGAATGCAGTGGTACAATCATAGCTCACAGTCGCCTCAAACTCCTGGGCTCAAGCAGTCCTCCCACCTCAGCCTCCTGAGTAGCTGGGATTACATACACGAGCCACCAGGCCTGGCTCATTTTTAAAGATTTCTTTTGTAGAGATGGGGTCTTGCTTTGTTACCCAGGCTGGTTTTGAAGTCCTAGGCTCAAGTGATCCTCCCACCTTGGGCTCCCAAAGCGCTAGGATTATAAACGTGAGATACCTCGCCCCATCCAGATCCAATTCTTAAATACGATGCTAATATTAGACACACTCACAGAGTGACCCCCTTAGTTTATAGATGTAGAAACTGATATTTACCATGATCCTAGGACTCAAAATGAGAGCTCTCTCCTTACTCTGAGCATTTATAGAGCTGGGGGTCAGCATTGAATATGTTTTTATCACAGATACTACCTCTTATCTTCCCACATAAGCCACCAGTTCCTAGTGGGTATGACTGTCTCACCAGCCCAAGGCATACAGCCAGGACTCACTCTGTGTCTGGACGGGCCTCATCCTACAGCCTCCACCCGCTTCCAACCTGCTCTGTGACAAAGAATGTGGCTATGTCCTTCCTGCTGAACACCACTTCTGCTCCTGCAACTTGGACAAAGTGACAGGGTGACGTTCAGGAGGCTCTGTGTGGCTGAGGAATTGGCCCTGAGGTTTTTTCATACGTGAATGGCCAGTGGTTTACTCCCAGAATGATCTGGCTTCCTGCGCGAAAGTTTTGGGGCTTGGTATTGGTTCCCCTTTCAGACGCGGCAGACACCTGGCTACCGCTGAAGTCACTGAAATCGGATCTACCATCCACTCTGGCTCCTTGAGTCTGAGTCACCACAGGACAGAGGAAGAAGGGCCGCTCTGGTAGCAGTTTCAGGTGCTGGCATATAGACATCTGGCCAGAGTACACATGTTTACTAGGTGACCTCCAGGCCCACAGAGGTGCCATTTCCTTTACAAATGGCAGACAGAAAGGGACTATGGATGGGGATGATAGGGTGACTGCCCTGTCCACTCTGACCCCTCCTCTTTTCCTACAATCTTATTATTATTTTTTTTTTAGAGATGGGGTCTCGCTATGTGAGTGCAGTGGCTATTCACAGGCGCGATCCCAGTACTGATCAGCACGGGAGTTTTGACCTGCTCTGTTTCTGACCTGGGCTGGTTCACCCCTCCTTAGGCAACCTGGTGGTGCCCCACTTCTGGGAGGTCACCATATTGATGCCGAACTTAGTGTGGACATCTGATCGGCATAGCACACTATAGCCCAGAACTCCTGGGCTCAAGCAATCCTCCCACCTCAGCTTCCCGAGTAGCTGGGACTACAGGCATGCGCCACCGCACCCAGCTCCTACAATCTTAAAGACATGGCCATGGACCCCCTCACCAGGCTCCTCATAAACAAATCCGATCTCCACTGGTAAGCTAAAAACTCTCTGCCACCACGTGCATCTGTGTCTAGTTCATACTTTCGTTCCCTGGTGCTTGGTGACGAGCCTGCGGCAGCACAGCAACTCAGGGAAGGTTTGAGAGGACATGCGGCACGCTGTAGGGCCTTCCACTTCTCTAGGAAGCACTGCCCAAGAGCCAGGGCATAGCCAACAGGGGGCACCTGCACCACAGCAGCAGCCCAAGGGCCTGGAAGCACGCTGCCCAGGAAGAACCACCTAAAATGCGGGTATGTCCCATCTAAGAAAACCTAGGCTCTTGCTCAGAGATATGTGTGGCTTTAAGATAAGCTGAGTCCTGGCAAGAAAGGGAGGGAGGAGGAGGAACTGGGGAAGGAAGCTGACATTTACTTAGTGTCTCCTGTGTGCCAGACTCACCACACAATGATGCTTCTGTGAAATTCTAGTCACCCCAGAACTGGCCACTGTGTGAAGTTGTCAAAAAGAGGGTTTTGCTGGCCTTCCTTGGCCTGGTTCGTTGAGACACTTATGACTCCCTACTCCAAGGAATCCACTATTTATGATGACTTTCCTTCTCTCCTGGTACCTAGGAAGGTACTCATTATACCCCATACATGAGAGAACTGAGAGAGTCATTCCAATCAGCTTCTCTGTTCTGTGGCTCAGCTCAGGACCCTGGCTGAGAAAAGCTACAATACAGCTCCTCATTTAACCCGCACAACAGTCTTATGAGGGTTTTTTTTTTTAATTTATATTTATATTTGTATTTGCATTTGTACAAATGAGAGAAGGGAAGTAGCCTGTTGAAGATCTCAGGGGTAGTGGCTCAGCCGGCTTCTGAATCCAAGTCCGTCTCCAGTGGCACAAGACGGTAAAGCCGAGAGGGCACAGCTTCCTGAAGCCTGGTAAGGAGCCTGACAAATTGAAGGTGCTCAGTGAATATGTGACTGAATGAATGAACTCCACTCCAGAAGGGCACAAGGGGTTCTGTTTGTTTCCTTATGAGACTTTGAAGAGCAGGTTCTTGAGGAACACCTTTGGTAAGACATATGCACAAAGAGCCTTTTGAGTAAGGACCACACTGACTGGCCTAAATGAGGACCATGAGCTTTTACTCCGAGTCACAAATAGGAAATCAACAGCACAAATTTTCTTTCTCACTAACTGAGCATCAACTAACGGGCTCTTAAATAGGTCAAGTGGGATGGTGAGGGGTAAGTTTCACCTACGAAGAAGGAGTAACTTGAAACCCCCTGCAGTGGCCAATGCCCTTTACTGAATTTACAACAAATAAAAGGCTCTTAACCTCAGTTCTTTTCATTCAGCAACCAGTTATAGTGTGAGGAACCTGCCACAATGAATTAGACACAGCTCTCGCCCATCTGGAGTCCACAATTTGGTATCTGAGACAAGTGGACACCCCCTGAGGGAGTGCTGGGGACCATGGCAAAGTACAGAGCAAAAACAGAAGGAAGGGGAGACAGCTCGGCAGGGTTTGAGAAAGGGAAGACAGAGAGCAAAGGCCCAGATCAGTAAGGCCCCCCACCACTGCAGGGCAGGCGGGCGCTTCAACATAGCTGGAGGCTACAGGCACTGAGGGAAGAGAGGCAGGCAGAGTTCTGCTGCAGATTTGCCGGGGAGGGCCAAGAAAACCACACTTTTTTTTTTTGAGACAGAGTCTCGCTCTGTTGCCAAGGCTGGAGTGCAGTGGTGTGATCTCTGCTCCCTGCACCCTCTACCTCCCAGGTTCAAGCGATTCTCCTGCCTCAGCCTCTGGAGTGGCTGGGATTATAGGCATGAGCCACCACACTAGGCTAATTGAAAGCCACGCTGGTCACTGGTTTGGAAACCTCCCTCCACGTGTTTCACAGGCTGAGTTCTCTGTGACTTTTCCTTGCTTTCCCTTCCTGTACTCCACCCAGGCTCCCAGTGTGAGGTTTCTTTCAGGCTCCAAATAAACACATTATGTAAGTATCTCATGGACTAAAAAAATTCAGGGCCAGCCGGGCGTGGTGGCTCATACCTGTAATCCAGCACTTTGGGAGGCTGAGGTGGGAGGGCTGCTTGAATCCAGTTTGAGATCAGCCTGGGCAACATAGCGAGACCCTGTCTCTTCTTTTTTTTCATATTAAAAATAAAAAATAAGTTTAGGCCTGGCATGGTGGCTCACGTCTGTAATCCTAGCATTTTAGGAGGCCAAGGCAGGCAGATCACCGGAGACTAGGAGTTCGAGACCAGCCTGGCCAACATAGTGAAACCCCGTCTCTATTAAAAACACAAAAATAAGCTGAGTGTGGTGGTGCACCCCTGTAATCCCAGCTAATTGGGAGGCTGAGGCAGGCAAATCACTTGAACCTGGGAAGCAGAGGTTGTAGTGAGCTGAGACTGCACCACTGCACTCCAGCCTGGTCAACAAGAGTAAAACTCAGCCTTAAAAAAAAAAGAGAGAGCGCCAGCCGGGCGCAGTGGCTCGCGCCTGTAATCCCAGCACTTTGGGAGGCTGAGGCAGGTGGATCACGAGGTCAAGAGATCGAGACCATCCTGGTCAACATGGTGAAACCCCATCTCTACTAAAAATACAAAAAATTAGCTGGGCATGGTGGCGCATGCCTGTAATCCCAGCTACTCAGGAGGCTGAGGCAGGAGAATTGCCTGAACCCAGGAGGCGGAGGTTGCGGTGAGCCGAGATCCTGCCATTGCACTCCAGCCTGGGCAACAAGAGAGAAACTCCGTCTCAAAAAAAAAAAAAAAATGCTGGGCGCGGTGGCTCATGCCTGTAATCCCAGCACTTTGGGAGGCCGAGGTGGGTGGATCACGAAGTCAAGAGATCGAGACCATCCTGGTCAACATGGTGAAACCCCGTCTCTACCAAAAATACAAAAGATTAGCTGGGCACAGTGGTGTGTGCCTGTAATCCCAGCTACTCAGAAGGCTGAGGCAGGAGAATTGCCTGAACCCAGGAGGCGGAGGTTGCGGTGAGCCGAGATCCTGCCATTGCACTCCAGCCTGGGTAACAAGAGCGAAACTCCGTCTCAAAAAAGAAAAGAGCCATAGTTGACCTTGGTGCTTTCTAACCTGGTACCTGAGAATCCGTCCTAAGAAAATATCACAAAAACATGTAAAAATCTGTACCTGCAATGATAGTCATAGCAGCAGGACTTACAATAGGAGAAAAAAGCGGGAGAGACAAACATCCAAGACAGAGAGCACAGTATGTTTTGGTACATGTCCCCTTGAAGGCCTAAACGGCTATTAAGGATCACAGCTATGAAGACAGTGCAGCAATACAAAAAACGCTGTTACATCAATCCCAAATTATGGGCCAGCCACAGTGGCTCATCCCTGTAATCCCAACACTTTGGGAGGCCAAGGCTGGCAGATCACTTGAGGTCAGGAGCTCCAGACCAGCCTGGACAACATGGTGAGACCACCCCCGCCCCCATCTCTACTAAAAAAAAAAATACAAAAGTTAGCCGGGCGTGGTGGCATGTGCCTGTAATCCCAGCCACTCAGGAGGCTGAGGCAGGAGAATCACTTTAACCATGGAGGCGGAAGTTGCAATGAGCTGAGATGGCACCACTGCACTCTGGCCTGGGCAACAGAAAACTCCATCTCAAAAAAAAAAAAATACAAAAAAATACAAAAATCAGCCAGGTGTGGTGGTGGCACCTGTGGTTGCGGCTACTCAGGAGGCTGAGGCAGGAGGACTGCCTGAGCCCAGGAGGTCGAGGCTGCAGTGAGTTGTGATTGTGCTACTGCACCCTACTCTGAGTCACAGAGACAGACCCAATCTCTAAAAAAAAAAAAAAAAAAAAAAAAAAAAAAAAAAAAAAAGAGAACCTACAAACCCAGTAAGATAGCAAGGTACACTCTCAGACCTCGCTTCCTGCCACAGGCTGTGATGTAAGGAACCATCCGGAAAAGCAATTCTAAATTACCTGGCCTGGCATTCAAGGCCTTCCAGGATCTGGCACCACTCCTCTAAAGGACTCTACCGCCAAACTGGGCCCGTTGCTATCTCCTCCCACCCCTGTCTAGTCTCTCCATACACAAACCATTCCATGCCAAGCACTGGGCTAGGGACACCTAGAAAAAGTCTGGATTCCTGCCTTTGAGAAGCAAATAGTACAGAGAATCACACAGAAGCCAGGGCAAGAGGTGATGGTACATGATCAGCACTGTAATAGGGTGAGAGCAGACACAATGGGATCATAGAGGAGTGAGCAATTAAGCTGTCTGCCAGAGTCAGGGAAGGCTCTGCTGAGCTGGAATCTCTGTTGTATCTTGAGAGACGAAAGAAACTTAGCAGACAGTAAAAAGGAAGGCAACCACATTTGCAAAGCCACAGAATCTTTAAAAAGAGCTTGCACATGTTCAGGGGATGGGGGAAGGTTATGGAGGCTGTGGATGGGGTATGCGGAGAAAAGGGTCTGGAGTATCAGGGAACCAGTCTGAAGAGGGTGGGGCCAGACTGTAGGATTTTGGATGTGGCTCTACAAGCAACGGGGAACACCTGGAGATTTGCAGGCGGAGGTGCTGTGGTCATTCTCACAGCAGTGAAGGGAGTGCAACAGCGTGGAAGGACAACAGTGGGGAGACTGCCTGGGGCACAACTGTCAATATGAGTGAAGTGAGGACCAAATTGAGGGACGGCAGCTGGGGATGGAGAACAGGAGGAACGTGAGGGACTGCGGAGACCTTCCTCACATCAATACCACAGGCTCAGCAACTCTGGGTTGGCCTGAGAATTGAAAGACTGCAGGGCAGGAAAGGGAAGGGAAAGAAAAGAGTTGAGGCTGGGAATGGTGGCTCACGTCTGTAATCCCAGAACTTTGGGAGGCTGAGGCAGGTGGATCACTAGAGGTCAGGAGTTCAAGACGAGTCTGGCCAACATGGCGAAACCCTGTCTCTACTAAAAATACAAAAATCAGCCAGGCATGGTGGCACATGCTGTAATCTCAATTAGTCAGGAGGCTGAGGCAGAGAATCGCTTGAACCCAGGAGAGGTGGAGGTTGCAGTGAGCTCAGATCATGCCACTGCACTTCAGCCTGACTCTACCTCAAAAGAAAAAAAAGAAAGGAGTGCTCGAAATAAGTGATTGTGGGAGAGGAGGAACAGGTTTATCAAGGGTGGGTGTGGTGGGGTGGGCAGAGGATCTGAGAAGATACTGAGTCAGATTGGAGACAGCTGTGGAATATTTCCGGTTGGAATGACTGGGAAGGTGCAGGTGTGAGCTGGAAACAGTGGTTTGAGGCTCAGGAGGAGGCTGAGAACTACAGATCTAGATCTGGGATCGCTGGTATGTGGATACTATTCTGAAGCCACAGAAACAAAGGTATAAAGTGAGAACAGGGTAATCCCAGCACTTTGGGAGGCTGAGGCAGGATTGCCTGAGTCCAACAGTTCAAGACTAGCCTAGGCAACAAAGTCAGACCCCGTCTCTAAAAAAAAAAAAAAAAAGCCAGGCATGGTGGTGTTTGCCTGTAGTCCCAGCTAGTTGGGAGGCTGAGGTGGGAGGATTGCTGGAGCCTGGCAGATTGAGGCTGCAGTGAGCCATGACTGTGCCACTGCACTTCAGCCTGGAAAACACAGTGAGAGGGATGGACGGATGGATGGACGGACAGAAGGAAGGGAGGAAGGAAGGAAGGAAGGAGTTTAAGTTCTGAACTTCCAATAATGTGAATAAAAACAAAAAAAGAACTCTGGACTCTGGAATACTCTTAAATGTACGAGACAGGAAATGAAACGGGCTGAGGAAGGTGAGAATTAGCAGGATAAAAGAGGCCAAGGATGGAGAGAATTCAAGAGACTGGCGAAACAAGCATGTGAGTCACAAGCAGCAGACGCATCCCAGGCTCATGACTCCCCACGCGACCACAGGATTGTTAGGTGCGTCGCTCGTGTAAAAGAGACCACCAGGCAGGCTTTGTATGAGCAACATGGCTGTTTATTCACCTGGGTGCAGGTGGGCTGGGTCCGAAAAGAGAGTCAGCAGAGGGTGGTGGTATAGGAGTTGGTGTTATAGGTTGGGGCAAGTGGTCAGTTAAAGGTGGTAATCTACTTTAGGGAGGGGAAGGGCATCACCGGATGCATGGTCACAAGGGTAGGGGTATTTATTGTAAACAGGTATGATCATAAGGGTAGGGGTTATCAATAGCAAGCAGAGGGGAGGGTGAGGTAGAGGGGGATCTTGAGAAACCTACTGTCCAGCAGGGAAGCTTTGCAAGGCTGAGCAGGAACAATGGTTGCAGGTTGCAGGGAGAGAGCAAGTAGTTGAGGCAGGAACAAGTTGTTTCACTTCTTTCTGTGGCCACCTGTGGTTACTTCAGACTTTCTGGCTCCTGGGGACCATCCAGAGGTGTATGTGCGGGTCACCAAGGCTGTAATGGCCAGGCTTGGACTTGGAGGCCTGACATTGATCTAAGAGTGCGGATATGCCTGGGGGTGCAGGGGTGAGGGTGGAGTGCAGTGTGACACCAAGCAGGAGCGACTTTTGGTTCTTGGCACTCCTTCACCCAAAAATAGCATTTTCTGGCTGGGTGTGGTGGCTCATGCCTATAATCCTAGCATTCCAGGCCAAAGAGGGCAGATCACCTGAGGTCAGGGGTTTAAGACCTGCCTGACCAACGTGGTAAAACCCCATCTCTACTAAAAATACAAAATTTAGCCAGGCATTGCTGGTACATGCCTGTAATCCCGGCTACTCAGGAGGCTGAGGCAGGAGAATTGCTTTAACCTAGGAGGTAGAGGTTGCAGTGATCTGAGATCACGCCACTGTACTTCAGCCTGGGTGACAAAGCAAGACCCCATCTCAAAAAATAAACAAACAAACAAAAATAAATGAACAAATAAATAACCCTGTTTTCCCATCTGCCAGGCCTTCTGCTCTCAGCCCAAGCCCTCTGTGCCACAGGGCTGTACCATTCCTCCTGAGACCCCTCCCCCAACTCCTTTGGACAGTGCCCTGATCCCACTTGTGGTATGCTGTCACTCTCAGTAAGCATTTTTTTTTTTTTTTTTTGAGACACAGTCTTGTTCTATTGCCCAGGCTGGAGTGCAGTGGCATGATCTCGGCTCACTGCAGCCTCCACCTCCCGCGTTCAAGCGATTCTCCTGCCTCTGCCTCCCAAGTAGCTGGGACTACAGGTGCCCACCACCACACCCGGCTAATTTTTGTATTTTTAGTAGAGATGCAGTTTCACCTTATTGGCCAGGCTGGTCTCGAACTCCTGACCTTGTGATCCACCTGCGCTGGCCTCCCAAAGTGCTGGGATTACAGGCGAGGCACCACACCCGGCCTCAGTGAGCATTTCTTAGCTCTCCTGCCGGAGGCCATTGACCACATAATGTGCTCATTTACCATGGTCTCCTGCACAGGCCTGCGGGGCAGCTCAGCCTCAGGGATGTACACTAACATGTGAGCATCTCAAAGCGGCACTTGCTGATGAGTCACAACTTGCAAATGGGCACGGCACTCTTCTCTGAATGAGCAGCAAGTAGCCCTTGTTTGTCCTGGTTAAACGTTACTGTTTCTCTGAACACAAGATTATCTTACACCAAGTGTTTCTAAAGAAGACTTAGAAGAGTCAAAGTTCACCTGTCTGTCTACCCAAGTTTTAACACGAAGCCTGGCTCCGGGTGCCAAGCATAAAGGCAGGAATCCTCCCATCTGGGCAGCTGTCTGGAGTCAAAGTGAAGCTTTAAGAACCTTGCCATTTTCGAATTTCCTGAGACAATGCTCTGTTACACAGGAAAGTTCTCGCAGGTCCAGCTCGTGGTTCCGAGAATTCCCAAAGTTACAGTCAAGCTGGGGCTGACCCTCTCTGGGAAGGTACCAGAGTCTGCACAGGGAAATTCAAGGAACTTTGTTAGCACTCAAATCATGTTTCTGCCACCACTTTCTCTTCCCACAGGAGAGAAGTATTTCCAATCCTTGGGAAGCAGCCACAACACCGAGATTATCTTTTAACTGCAAGGAGGCAATGTGTGAAAGTGATATCGTGTGACTTGGCAACTTATAAACACTGAAAGGCTTTCTCTGTTCAACACCACCACAGATTCCACTTCCTCTCCTTAAGATCAACGCCGTCTGCCTGGGATAATCTGGCAGAAGTGTCGAGTGGGAAAGCAGCCCCAGCACTTGCCTGGGTGGTCTGATTTTTAGTGGACTGCTGAAAAATGGACGGTACAATCCTTCCCTTTAGCTTTCCACCCCTTCATCACCTTACAAGACTTAGTGAGAAACTTTTGGGAGCAGACACCCTGGATCATTCTGAAGCAGGATGGAAATAGAGGATACAGAGCAGCCACCATAACCAACAGAGGAATTAGGGTGTGCCAGTGGAGGCTGTGAAATCAACAACACTTGGCTTGCAGTTTCCTGCTTCCTCCTAGGAGGTGGGCAAACCTCTGTGGCACACTCATATCTTAACTTCCCATTCATAGCTCTTTCTGTGCAGTTTTCTCATAATCCCAGTTACAACCACCCGCAACAAAGAGGCAATAAAAGCCCATGCCCACAGTGCGAGATGGAAGCTGGCACTTAATAGTGAACCTTGGAGCTGGGCATGGTGGCTCATGACTGTGATCCCAGCATTTTGAGAGGCTGAGGCTGGCAGATAACTTGAGATCAGGAGTTCAAAACCAGACTGACGAGTATGGAAAAACCCCATCTCTACTAAAAAAAATACAAAATTAGCCAGGCGTGTGGGCACATGCCTGTAATCCCAGCTACTCAGGAGGCTGAGGCAAAAGAATTGCTTGAACTCGGGAGGTGGCAGTTGTGGTGAGCCGAGATCGTGGCACTGCACTCCAGCCTGCCCAACAAGAGAGAAACTCCATCTCAAAACATAAATGAAAGAATGAATGAAACTTGGATGAGGAAATCAACTTAATGGTGCGCTGGGAGTTTCGAAGGATATAATGAGTGAGCAGAAAACAGATTTCATGGTCGAGTAACTGTGAGAAATGCTAGGTCAAATAAAGCTGAGCCAATGTCTTTCTGTAGGATTTATCAGAGCCTTTAACACACTAACAAGCCTTGTGAATCTTTATTTTGCTTTGTTTTCTGAGACAGAGTTTCGCTCTATTATCCAGGCTGGAGTGCAGTGGCACTCTCTCAGTTCACTGCAACCTCCACCTCCCAGGCTCAGGAAATCCTTCTGTCTCAGCCTCCTGAGTAGCTGAGTCTACAGGTGTGTGTCACCACACCAGCTAATTTTTTTTTTTTTTTTGGTAGAGACGCGGTTTTGCCATGTTGCCCTGGCCATTCTCGAACTCATGACCTCAAGTGATCCACCCGCCTTGGCCTCCCAAAGTGCTGGGATTACAAGTGTGAGCGATCATTCCCGGCAAGCACCTGTTTGTTTTTTCAACAATTCACAAGGCTTGGCCAGGTGTGGTGGCTCACGCCTGTAATCCCAGCACTTTGGGAGGCTGAGGTGGGGGAATCATGAGGTCAGGAGTTGAAGACCAGCCTGACCAACATGGTGAAACCCCATCTCTACTAAAGATACAAAAAAATTAGCTGGCGTGGTGGCACACACCTGTAATCCCAGCTACTCAGGAGGCTGAGGCAGGAGAATCACTTGATCCTAGGAGGTGGAGGTTGCAGTGAGCCGAGATTGCACCACTGCGCTCCAGCCTGGGTGGCAGAGTGAGACTCTATCTTAAAAAAAAAAAAAAAAAAAGAAAGAAAGGAAAGAAACAACAAACTGGCTGGGCATGGTGGCTCACACCTGTAATCCTAGCACTTTGGGAGGCTGAGATAGGAAGATCACCTGAGGTCAAGCAAGAGCTCACGACCAGCCTGGCCAACATGGTGAAACTCCGTCTCTAGTAAAACAAAAATTCTGGGCGTGGTGGCAGGTGCCTGTGATCCCACCTACTAGGGAGGCTGAGGCAGGAAAATTGCTTAAACCCAGGAGGTGAAGGCCGCAGTGAGCCAAGATCCATACTGCCATTGCACTCCATACTGGGGCAACAAGATTGAAAAACCGTATCAAAAAACCAAAAATGGAACAGGTAGCAATTCCCAAGCCTATTTGACCACAGAACCCTGAGCACCTTTCAGGACTGGCGTTACTCATGACACATATTGACTTAAAGAACTGTCTTGGCCGGGCACGTGGCTCATGCCTGTAATCCCAGCACTTTGGGAGGCTAAGGCAGGTGAATCACTTGAGGTCAGGAGTTTGAGATCAGCCTAACCAACATGGTGAAACCCTGTCTCTATTAAAAATACAAAAATTAGCCTGGTGTGCCGATGCACGCCTGTAATCCCAGCTACTGGGGAGGCTGAGGCAGAAGAATTGCTTGAACCCAGGAGGTGGAGGTTGCCCTGACTAAGATCCCACCACTGCACTCCAGCCTGGGTGACAGAGCGAGACTATGTCTCACAAAAAATAAAAATAAAAACCTGTCTTGGCCAGGTGTGGTGGCTAACGCCTGTCATCCAAGCAGTTTGGAGGCCAAGGCGGGCGGATCACCTGAGCTCAGGAGTTCAAGACCAGCCTGACCAACATGGTGAAACCCCAAAATTTTAAAAATAAATAAATAAATAAAATTTTTTAAATCTGCCTTAAAAAGCCCAAGAACTGTTTTCCAGTGGCAGGGCGGGGGGGATGACAGGGAAAAAAAAAACCCCAAAGAAACAAACAATAATTAAAATATTAAAAATTTAAAAATTCAAAAAACAAAGCAGAAGCACAAGAAGATCTGTATTATTCCATTTCCTCATGCTGGAGAAAAAGGTAGCCTAGCTAATACTAATTTGTTACTTTCACCACTACCAGTACTCTCTCGAGAATGGTGACAACATGATAATGTTACATTCCACTCTTTCCTTAGCCAGCAATAGCCCCAGTGCGGTTTAACACTAATGTGTGAGCTTCAAAACCTTTAAAACAGCACTGTCCTGGGAATGAGATCCAGGTCAGCCCCTTCCTGCTGCTAATCAGCTGATGACTCTGGCACAAATGATCCCCACTGAGGTCTTGGTTTCCTCATCTCTAAACTTAAGAAGTTAGAATAGAGTTCTGGGAATATTCTCAGCTCTAACCGTCAACCGTGGACTCTGAACACTAGGTCTATTTTTGCAATCCACCATTACACTGCGTGACGGAAATAAAAACGACTGTTCTAGAGAGTGACTAGGTGTGACAGTTTCTGAGTCTATCGCCTCTGCACCTGCTCTCTCCTGAACTTGGTGCCAACACCCTGAGTAAATGAAGCTGGGCTCACACCCAGGCACCCAAGGGCTGCACCTCCCAACGTCACAGCCCTGGCAGTCAAGGAAGCAGACACCACCGTCTCAAGGAAACGACTGGCAGCTCTGACCAGAAGGAGCTCAGAGGTCTCACATCCAAAGCTGCTTCTCCCCACACCACTGAGTGCCAAGAGGAAAAGCCCAGCCCAGGATGAGGAGGAGCAAATTGCAGCCAGCCAGCCAGCTGTCTTCTTCCCACCCAGGACTCCCCACCAGATGTGGCTAGGTGACAGGACCACAGCTGCTTCCGGTCATGCCATATCCTGGGGCTGCCTGATGGACAGACTGTCCTGCTAAAATGCAGAAGTTACTTCTACCACAGTTTGAAGTCATTTTTAGGGCTAGAGATGAGGTTGAAGACTTTCAAGCAGCTATTAATACAGGGTAGAACTGTCTTTTCCACTGCTAGCACGGGAGAAAAGCTCTCTGCATCTTTAGACAACTGACTCCCTCTGTCAGACAGCAGCAGACTTTTTATTTCTGATTCTGACACACACACACACACACACACACACACACGAGAGAAAATCATCACATACCACATACCCCATAAGTCTCCAAGATCCTACTAAAACCCAAACCCCAGTATTATACAGCAGTTTTGTAGTTAAAGTCTGTTACCAGAAGACATTGGCAGGAAAAAAAAAATGCAAATGTTCTTCCTTTACTCAATGGATAAAGGTGACTGTTACTTAAAAGACAAGGTCCTTGCGAAAGCTCTGTCAAGAAGCATTAAGCGGCGCCGGGCGCAGTGGCTCACGCCTGTAATCCCAGCACTTTGGGAGGCCGAGGCGGGTGGATCACGTGGTCAAGAGATCGAGACCATCTTGGTCAACATGGTGAAATCCCGTCTCTACTAAATATGCCAAAAATTAGCTGGGCATGGTGGCGCGTGCCTATAATCCCAGCTACTCAGGAGGCTGAGGCAGGAGAATTGCCTGAACCCAGGAGGCGGAGGTTGCGGTGAGCCGAGATCGCGCCATTGCACTCCAGCCTGGGTAACAAGAGCAAAACTCTGTCTCAAAAAAAAAAAAAAAAAGAAGAAGCATTAAGCTACAAGAGGAATGTTCAAAATTCCCTGATGTTCTAAGAAATGAGTTATCAGAATTCGCCCTGAGGGCTCCTGTTGGCTAAGACACCTTGAGACCAATAAAGAAGCAAAACTTTTCACTCTCCTGACAGCATATAATTATTTAGTTCAGGTCTCCTTTCATTTTGTTCTGACCCTTGAAGTGATTCAAAGTGGAAAAACTCATGCTGTGAATGGCAGGAAGGACTCCTTCAAGAACTTCTCTGACACCTGCAGGAAACTTAAAAGCTGCCAATGACCAAAATAAAGGACAAGAAGGGTGAGTTATGTGCCTGGTGACATCCTGACAGAGCAGAACGTCAGGGCTCATAATTTCACCAGCCAGCGCAAACAAGCTTCCCTAGAACGGGTTTTGAGCAGATGTGAAACAAGAGGCACAGGAGCTCTGGTGTTAACGGGAGAAAAAGATCATCCCTGTGCTCTCAGCTCAAAGGCAGAAAGGTGTGGGCTTTAAATAGGAAGACTGTGCTGTGGCTCATGCCTGCAATCCCAGCACTTTGGGAGGCTGAGGCCAGAGGATTGCTTGAGACCAAGACTTCAAGACCAGCCTGGCAACAGAGTGAGACCTCTTCTCTATAAAAAATTGTTTTCAAAGGAGTTAGGCCCAGTGGCACATGCCTGTAGTCCCAGCTACTCAGAAGGCTGAAGTGGGAGGATTATTTGAACCCTGGAGGTCAAGGCTGCCATCACCTCTACTGTGCTACAGCCTGGGCGACAGAGTGAGACCCTGTCTTAAGAAAGAAAGAGGCCAGGAGTGGTGGCTCACACCTGTAATCCCAGCACCTAGGGAGGCCGAGGTGGGTAGATCACCCGAGGTCGGGAGTTCAAGACCAGCCTGACCAACATGGAGAAACCCTGTCTCTACCAAAAATACAAAATTAGCTGAGCATGGTGGTGCATGCCTGTAATCCCAGCTGCTCGGGAGACTGAGGCAGGAGAATCGCTTATACCCAGTAGGCAGAGGTTGCGATTGCACTCCAGCCTGGGCAACAAGAGTGAAACTGTCAGAAAAGAAAAGAAAAGAAAAGGAAAGAAGGAAGGAAGGAGAAAGAAAGAAAGAGAAAGAAAAAGAAGAGAAGAGAAAAAGAAAGAAAGGAAAGAAGAGGAGCCTAGGCATGGTGGCTCATGCCTGTAATCCCAGCACTTTGGGAGGCTAAGGTAGGTGGATCACTTGAGGCCAGGAGTTTGAGGCCAGTCTGGCTAACAAGGTGAAACCCCATCTCTACTAAAAACACAAAAATTAGCCGGGTATGGTGGTGCACGCCTGTAATTCCAGTTTTTTGGGAGGCTGAAGCACAAGAATCACTTGAACCCAGGAGGTTGAGGCTGCAGTGAGCCAAGATTGTGCTACTACACTCCTGCCTGGGCAACAGAGCAAGACCCTGTCTCAAAAAAAAAAAAAAAAAAAAAATGCAGGGCGGCTGTTTCTTCCTCAATTGCTGTTCAAAAGGTCAGGCCAACTCACAGGTCAGTGCATCTCAACTATGCTGCCATCACACACGGGTCCATCAGATTAACGTTTCTTGTGGGTCCAGACTCTTTTAGAGCCACCCTCATCTCTCCTCCCTTCCTAACTCGGGCTCTCGGGTCAAAACCCACTCCAAACTAGACCCATGGCCAAAGTGTGGAATTTTTATCAAGGTCATTTTTCAACTTAGGCTACTTCGCGCCCTCTCCCAGCCTTCTTTCCCTGACAAATCTCAGGGGTTCTCCTGTATTTTATACACTAGTTTGGCTGGTGGTGGAGCGGTGGCAGGTGTCCTGGGCTTTTCCCACCCCACTAGAGGCTTTACCAACTCCTCATTATGTGGCTGTCACCCCCCTCCTAAGGTGACTCAAGACAGGTGTCTACCCAAGAATGAGGGAATGTGATAGCCACATTTCGATTCTCCGTCAAGCTAGGGGACCTCCCTAACGGTCCGACCGTGGCTGCTCCAGTCACCTTCCCCAGCACAGCAAAGTCGGACCAACTACGTCTCTGGGTACTGGAAGACCCCACTCCCTCCAAGGCTTCAGCGCCCCGCCTCCTCTGCAGTTCCACCTGCTGCTAGTCCCGCCCTCCACGCGTTACGATAGGTCACACCTCAAAGTCCGCTCTCCCATTGGGCATATGACCCGTCCGTCCTAGCCGCGTCTCCCGGCTCTGGCAAAGTAGGCTCGGGCGGCGGCCCTTGGCCCTAGAGAAATCTGGGAGCTGGGTGGAGCGGGAGGGCTCTACCTGGAAGGGGTTTACGTCCACTGGGTCCGCGAAGGGGTTGGTGTCGAAAACCGACATGGCGATCGGGGGCCGGCGGGCAAGCTCCTAGAACGCTGCTGCCTCCGGGCACCCAGACCCAGCGACGCTTCGTGTTGACCCTCCACTTCCGGGATCGAGGCAGCAGTTCTGGCGTTGGCCTGGCGCCCTCCCCCCGAGGGGCGTGGTTCTGTGACGTCACCGAGTTCCGCTCCGCCCCCATGCCCAGGCCACAATAGTGCGACGGACGGGTGGGTATTCGGCTTCCGTCCACAACTTCGCTCTGCTGGGGTTTTGGGGGTCTCGGCCGAGGGTCTACGGAGCCAGAGGCGTGGCTGGAGTCCTTCCCAACTGCCTATCAGTCTGATACCTTACAATTTTATGTTTCTAAAGCAAACTCTGAAAAATGGGACAGTAAACAGCCCCTTCACTTCCCTAGAGAGCAAGTTTCCAAGGGCCGAGGACAAAAGTGACAGGTGAGCGAAAGGCTTTGGGAGAACCAGGAAAGCGTCTCCTCTGCAGAACGTGTTCCGGGAGAGAGAAATGCAAGGACCGTCCAGCAGCCCTGCACCCAAACTGAGCCTCCTTCTTTTAGGGCTGCTCGTTCTCTGATGTCGTTTCATCGTTTTAGGGATGAAGGTTCCTGGGCGCATCAGCTTTGGGACCTGAGTTGGGACTTGAACCTGGGCATCAAGCATTTAGTAAGTGAATGAAGGAATTCAGCAACAGAGCCTCCTCAATCATTGGGGTGGTGGCTGCTTCACTCTCCATACCTCCGTTTTGTTTTTTTTGTTTTATTGCGACAGGTTCTCACTGTCGCCCAGGCTGGAGGGCAGTGAGGCGATCACGGCTCACTGCAGCCTGGAGCTCCTGGGCTCAAGCGATCCTCCCACCTCAGCCTCCTGAGTAGCTGGGACTACAGCTGGTCGTTACCATACCAGCTAATTTATGGATGTTTTGTAGAGATGGGAGTTTCACTGTGTTGCCCAGGCTCGTCTCAAACTCCCCAGCTGAAGTTATCTCCCGCCTTGGCTTCTTAAAGTGCTAGGATTATACTCAGGTGAGCCCCTGCCTGGCCAAATCCACCTGATTTATTTGGATCTCTCTGGTATTATTCTTCTCTGCTGTCATCGAATCCCAGCCACTGTCATTTTCACCCTGGACTAATACAGTGCTGTTAATTGCTGTTAATCTTTTATTGATTGATTGATTGATTGATTTAATCTATTGTTTTTATGTTGTAATCAAATATCTGTTTAAAGGGGGCAAAATTATCACAAAACTTCATTAAAATTTTTCAATTAATTTCCATGAAGAGTTGGGTGTGTGGCTCATGCCTGTAATCCCAGCACTTTGGGAGGCAGAGGTGGGAGGATCACTTGAAGCCAGGAGTTTGAGACCACCCTGGGCAACATATCAGGACCCTGTCTCTACAAAAAAAAAAAAAAAGAGGCCAGCCTTGGTGGCTCACACCTGTAATCCCAGCACTTTGGGAGGCCGAGGCAGAGGGGATCACCTGAGGTCAGGAGTTCAAGATCAGCCTGGTGATCAACATGGTGAAACATCGTCTATACGAAAATACAAAAATAAGCCAGGCATGATGGTGAGTGCCTGTAATCCCAGCTACTCAGGAGGCTGAGGAAGGAGAATCACTTGAACCCTGGAGGCAGAGGTTTTTGTGAGCCGAGATTGCGCCATTGCACTCCAGCCTGGATGACAGAGCAAGACTCCATTTCAAAAAAAAAAAAAAAAAAGGTGGCCTGTGCCAGTACTCTCAGCCACTCAGGAGGCTGAGGAAGCAGGACTGTTTGAGCTCAGGAGGTCAAAGCTGCAGTGAGCCATCACTGCACCACTATACTCCAGTTGAGTGACAGAGTGAGACCCTATCTTAGTTAAAGGAAAAGAAAATCAGGCCAGGCATGGTGGCTCATGCCTGTAATCCCAGCACTTTGGGAGGCAGAGGCAGGTGGACCACCTGAGGTCAAGCATTCAAGACCAGCCTGGCCAACATGGTGAAACCCTCCTGTCTCTACTAAAAATACAAAATGAGACAAGTGTGGTGGTGCACATCTGTAATCCCAGCTACTTGGAAGGCTGAGGCAGGAGAATCACTTGAACCTGGGTGGGGGAGGTTGCAGTGAGCTGAGATCATCATACCACTGCACTCCAGCCTGGGCAAAAAGAGAGAAACTCCATCTCAAAAAAAAAAAAAAATCCATAAAGGCCCAAATTCTTTTTTTTTTTTTTAAGAGATGAGGTTCACCATGGTGGCCAGGCTGGTCTTGAACTCTTGAGCTAAGGTGTTCTCAGTTGATCCACCCACCTTGACTTTCTAAAGTGCTGGGATTCAGGCGTGAGCCACCGCACCCGGCCCCAAATTCTTAGTTTGTCTTCAAAGTCCTAAAGGACCTGCCCCTGCCTTTCTCTCCTTCTGACCCCTTCTGGTGCCCAACCCCCAGCATTCCAGCCATGCTAGTGCTTTTCAGATCCACAAACCTTCCTTGTGCCCTCCTGTCTCAGGGCCTTTCACATGTGTTCCCTCTACCTGGTATCCATTTAACCCATGCCCCACTATCATCCTCCAGTTAACCTCTCCTTACCCTTCAAATGCAAGTTCAGATGCCTTTCTTCAGGGGTAGCTTCCCTTCATTCTCCTGTTTACATCAGCAGCTCACACCCAGCAAAAGCTCTCCTAACACCCTGTACTTTTCCTTCACAATACCTATTGCAGATTGTAATTAATACTTGTATAGGTGGTTCTCTACTCCTGTCTAGGTCTCCTTCACTAGACTGGAAGCTCCATGAGGGTAGGGCTGAGGTCTGTTTTGCTCACTCTTATATTTCTGCCACTAACATAGTATAAAGCACATGATACGCGTTTATTTTTTGTGTGGATTTTTTTTTGTTTGCTTTTTCTGAGACAAAGTCTCACTCTGTCACCCAGGCTGGAGTGCAATGACATGATCTCAGCTCATTACAGCCTCTGCCTCCTGGGTCCAAGGGATTCTCCTGCTTCAGCCTCCTGAGTAGCTGGGATTACAGGCATGTACCACCATGCCCAGCTAATTTTTTTTTTTTTTTTTTGCAATATTAGTAGAGACTAGGTTTCACCATGTTGGCCAGGCTGGTCTTGACCTCAAATGATCTGTCCACCTCAACCTCTCAAAGTGCTGGGATTATAGGCATGACCCACTGCACCCAGCCCACATGCATGATACACATTTAGTAACTGATTCCCTCATCCATTTCATTTGTTTGCTTGCTTGTTTGTTTGCAGACAGGGTGTTGCTTTGTTGCCTAAGCTGGTGTTGAACTCATGGCTTCAATTGATCCTCCCACTTTGGCTTCCCAAAGTACTAGGACTATAGCTTCACACCAGTGCACCTGGCCATCCATTTCTTTCACCTTCCTCTCTCCTATCTAAATCCTATCGTTTAGGGTTCAGCTCAGCTTTACTTCAGGAAATATCTGCACACAAGTGGGAGGATGCAGAATAATTCATTTTGTATCCCCTTAGAAATTGCCTGTCCTGCCTGGGTGTGGTGGTTCACACCTGTAATCCCACCACTTTGGGAGGCCGAGGTGGGCGGGATCACCTGAGGTTGGGAGTTCAAGACCAGCCTGACCAACATAGAGAAACCCCATCTCTAAAAAAATTTAAAAATTAAAAAGTAAAACAAAATTCTCTACTAAAAAAAATACAAAATTCTCTACTAAAAATACAACATTCACCAGATTTGTTTTATTCACCAGATGTGGTGGCGCATGCCTGTAATCCCAGCTACTCGGGAGGCTAAGGCAGAGAATTGCTTGAACCTGGGAGGTGGAGGTTGCAGTAAGCCAAGATCACACCACTGCAGTCCAGCCTGGGCTACAGAGCAAGACTCTGTCATAAATACATATTACGTATATACATACATACATACTCTGACGCCTGAATGCTCAGGAAGACTGATTTGAGTGATAATAAAACTATCTTCTGCACAGCTGGCTTTGCATGAGTTTACTCTTTCCCCATTGCAGTTTCGCTGTCTCAATAAATTGGCTCTGTCTCGGCAAGGGGAAACTGTTGGGCGGTTACAATCTCACAGGGTTGTTTTGAGAGTTGATGGAAAAAGCAGTGTCTTGTTCTCCCTCACAACCACAGACTCCCTCAACAGTCATCCACCACAGTACGTCCGACACCTGCTGTGTGGGTTGTTTCTCCACAAGTCAAGCAGTTCTGCAGCAGACACTAACTGGGTGTCCTTCAATTTAATTTAGTTCCCACACTTTCTACCTGGAGATGGTGTCAGATTGCGACTGCAGTAAGTTCATTACCAGATGCACAAATCAGTATGCTGAGGCACCGGGTTGCAGCAAAGAAAGGTTTGTTTAATCAGGGTGACCTAATGAGGGCTTGGGAGAAAACCCTAAATCTATCTCCCCAAGGAGTTTAGGGTTAGGGATTCTTTTTTTTTTTTTTTTTGAGATGGAGTCTCACTCTTGTCACCCAGGGGCATGATCAAGGCTCACTGCAACCTCTCCCTCCCTGGTTCAAGCAATTCTCCTGGGATTATAGGAACCTGCCACTGTGCCCGGCTAATTTTTTTAGTAGTGATGGGGTTTCATCATGATGGCCAGGCTGGTCTTGAACACCTGACCTCAGGTGATCTGCCTGCCTCTTCCTCCCAAAGTGCTGGTATTACAGGCATGCGCCACCATGCCTGGCCGGGTTGGGGATTTTGTGTTTGTTTTTTGAGAGTCTCGCTCTGTCGCCTGGCTGGAAGGCAGTGGCGCGACCTCCCAAGTAGCTGGGACTTTAATCTCCACCTCCTGGGTTCAAGCGATTCTCCTGCCTCAGCCTCCTGAATAGCTGGAACTACAGATGTGCGCCACCACGCCCAGCTAATTTTTTATATTTTAGTAGAGACGGGGTTGCACCATGTTGGCCAGGATGGTCTCCATCTCCTGACCTCATGATCCACCCACCTCAGCCTCCTAAAGTGCTGGGATCACAGGCCTGAGCCACGGTGCCTGGTCCTTTTTTTTTTTTTTTTTTTTTGAGACAGAGTTTCATTAAAGGCATTCGGTTTTAAAAGAAGCAAAAAAAAAAAAAAAAAGAGAGAGAGAGACAGTTTCACTCTTGTCGTACAGGCTGAAGTGCAAAGGTGCAATCTCGGCTCACCTCCTCGGTTCAAGTGAGTGAGTCTCCTGAGTAGCTGGGATTACAGGCATGCACCACGACACCTGGCTACTTTTGTATTTTTTCAGTAGAGACAGGGTTTCTCCATGTTGGTCAGGCTGGTCTCAAACTTCCAACCTCAGATGATCCGCCCACCCTGGCCTCCCAAAGTGCTGGGATTACAGGAATGAGCCACGACACCTGGCTTGTTTTTTGTTGTTGTTGCTTTTGTTTTTTTGAGACAGTATCTTTCTTGCTCTGTCACCTAGGCTGGAGTACAGTAGAGCAATCTGCAGCTTCAACCTCCTAGACTCAAGCAATCCTCCCACCTCAGCCTCCAGAGTAGCTGGGACCACAGGCGAATGCCACCATACCTGGCTAATTTTTGTATTTTTTGTAGAGGCAGGGTTTTGCCATGTTTCCCAAGTTGGTCTGAAACTCCTGGGCTCAAGTGATCCTCCTTCCTTGTCCTCCCAAAGTGCATGAGCCACCTGACCTGGTCAGGAGTCTTTAAACTGTTTGGCATCACTTGTTCCCCTGGAATTAAGGATCTAAAAAACATCTTAAGCAATTCTTAAACAAAAGCTTTATGATTCTAACATCAGACATTCTATTATAGGAACAGTGGATGCAGATGGTCAGTATCTAGGGCTGCGGCAACTTTTGGTTACAAGGAGGTGAGCCTAAGTGTGGCCTGATTAATGCTTAATTTTATTTTATTTATTTAAGACAGAGTCTCTGTCTGTCTCACCAGGCTGGTGTGCAATGGTTCGATCTTGGCTCACCGCAACCCCCACCTTCCGGGTTCAAGCGATTCTCCTGCCTCAGCCTCCTGAATAGCTGGAACTACAGATGTGCACCACCACGCCCAGCTAATTTTTTATATTTTAGTAGAGACGGGTTTTCACCATGTTGGCCAGGCTGGTCTCCATCTCTTGACCTTGTGATTCACCCACTTCAGCCTCCCAAAGTGCTGGGATTACAGGTGTGAGCCACCACAGCCAGCCAGCCTGATTAATGCTGAATTTTAAATATATGTCTGTCTAGTATTCTTGTTAACCCTGTGAAGACAGCTTCAAGATTTCACAAGGTCAGTCCCACCAGGCTGCCCCACTATTTCATATGCCAATTTCAAGCCCTGGGTTGTGACCTCTCGCTTCTGACTGACTGGTTATAAATCAGGATTCTTATGGCCACCCGCATTTGTTTGAATAATTTATTTATTATTTTTTTCTTTTTTTCTTTTTTTTAGACAATTTTAAAGTTGTCTAAGTTTCCTTTCTCTTTAAGTCAACAAAATGTACTACAAAAGATACAGGTAAACAGCCAGACGGAAGAGATGCATGGAGCAAGGCCCATGGGGAGGAGTGTGGCGTCTCCATGCCCTCTCTGGAGGACCACCCTCCAGTGACCTCCCGGGACCATATGTTCAGCCATCTGGGAGCTTTTTGTTTCTTTTTTGAGGCAGAGTCTCATTCTGTTGTTCAAGCAGTTCTCCTGCCTCAGCCTCCCAAGTAGCTGGGATTACAGGAGCGCATCAGCATGCCCAGCTAATTTTTTTTGTGTTTTAGTAGAGACGGGGTTTCACCATGTTGGCCAGGCTGGTCTCGAACTCCTGCCTCAAGTGATCTGGCTGCCTCTGCCTCCCAAAGTGCTGGGATTACAGGCATGAGCTACCTACCACACCTGGCTGTCATATGCCCTTGAGTTGTTTTCCAGAAACCCAGATCCCTATCAGATGGAAAATGCCTACTGCTGTCACATAGACCCCAGATAAGTGGGAACTAAGGCCTGACTCTGGCCGTACCCAGTGTATAACTGATGCAGGATTTTTTTCTCAGCCACTTTGCCAGTTGAAGGCCTCCAGCTGGTGACACCCTGCCCAGGCCTTGCTCAGGCCTGGGCTTGCTGCAGGATGCCCCATCTACTCAGCCCACTGTGCCATGCTTGGCTTGCACTCCAGTATGGATCCCTGCACTCAGCCCCTGGAGGAAGGAGGTGAGTCGGTGAGGAAGTATGGAGTCTGGCCGCCATACCAAGTGCAGACACAGGAGTTGGCTCCATGCAGGGCTTGCAGCTGGACCAGGGGTGTCATATTGAGGGGAACACGGTGGTGTCTGAACAGAGATGCCTGTGACCCCAAAGCCCCAGAAGGCATGTTACAGCATGCTAATAGCTCTTTTTTTTTTTTTTGAGACGGAGTTTCGCTCTTGTTACCCAGGCTGGAGTGCAATGGCGCGATCTCGGCTCACTGCAACCTCTGCCTCCTGGGTTCAGGCAATTCTCCTGCCTCAGCCTCCTGAGTAGCTGGGACTACAGGCCTGCGCCACCATGCCCAGCTAATTTTTTTTATTTTTAGTAGAGACAGGGTTTCACCATGTTGACCAAGATGGTCTCGATCTCTTGACCTCATGATCCACCCACCTTGGCCTCCCAAAGTGCTGGGATTATAGGCATGAGCCACTGTGCCCGGCAATGATTTTGCTAATAGCTCTTTTAGTCCTGTTGTCTAGAGCTCAATGGACAGCGGCCAGTGTGTTAACAGCTCTGTCAGTCCCATCGCCCCATTCCAGCCTGCAGTTCCAGGACTGGCTTGGCCCCACCACTGCTTCCCATCACATGAGGCAGCTGACCTCTGCCAGTGGAAGGAAGAGAATGAGTGATACAGCCTTCTTTTTACCCATGTTCAGTGCGTCCCAAGTTCTTGTCCCACATCCAAGAAGAATGAGGTTACATTGATAATTGAAGGGTGAGGAGGACAAAGAGCTTTATTGAGCCATTAAACAGCTCTCAGTGAAAAGGAGGATGCAAGGGGGGTCGTCCACCTGAAGTAGGGTGGTCTTCCTCTCAGTGTGGCTGAGTTTAGGCTTTTATGGGCTCAGAATGGGGGAGTACATGCTGATTGGTTTGTGAGTATGCAAAAAAGGCTAAAACAAAGGCAGCACTCAAAGATAGGCACAACGGTGTAAGAAACCAATTAAGGAAGGGTTGGCATATGAAAAATAGGTGAAGGGTGGGGATCAATCAGAGGAAAGTGCACCAAACAGGAAGAGAAATTCTCAATCCAGTCCATGAATTTACCCAGAACTTGTAGCTTAGCTTTCAGGCTTTGAAGGTTTGTTTTCATTGGGGACCTGTCCCTGTCTGCCTAAGATTTGTCTGCTTCCTGCCATTATTATAACAATAAAATTTACCTGCAGCCAGGTGTCGTAGCTTACATCTGTAATCCCAGCTCTTTGGGAGGCTGAGGCCAGTGGATCACTTGAGCTCAGGAATTGGAGACTAGCCTGGGCTATGTGGCAAAATTCTATCTCTACAAAAAATACAAAAATTAGCCAAACGTGGTGGTGTAGTGCCAGCTATTCAGGAGGCTAAGGTGGGAGGATCACTTGAGCTCAGGAGGTGGAGGTTGCAGTGAGCTCTGACCTTGCCACTGCACTCCAGCCTGGGAGACTCTGTCTCAAAAAAAAAAAAGGCTGCTATTATAGCTTGAACCCTCAGCTGGGCACTGGCAGAAATGCGAAGCTGAATTAGACATATCGTTTAGAAGGGAAGAGAGAGAGGAAAGTGTATTGTCACTAGATAATAGAGTGTGATCAGTTCTACTAGATTCTTGACCTAAAAGGAAGAGGCTGAGTCACAAAATATAAAGTTACTAGATTCACTACTAGCGAGACAGCTGTCCATAAGACTCAGACCCAAGTAACCTTGGATATGAGCTCTATTAGGCCTTTGTTACAAGGTTTTTGTTTTTTTTCTTTTGAGATGGAGTCTTGCTCTGTCACCCAGGCTGGAGTGCAGGGTGTGATCTCAGTTCACTGTAACCTCCACCTCCCAGGTTCAAGCAATTCTCCTGCCTCAGCCCTCCTGAATATCTGGGATTACAGGCACACACCATCACATCTGACTATTTTTTTTTGTATTTTAAGTAGAGACCAGGTTTCACTATGTTGGCCAGGCTGGTCCCACACGCCTGACCTTGTAATCTGCCCGCCTTGGCCTCCCAAAATGCTGGGATTACAGATATGAGTCACATTTTTTTTTTCTTTTCTTTTTTTTTTTTTTTTGAGACAGAGTCTCACTCTGTTGCCCAGGCTGGAGTACAGTGGCATGATCTTGGCTCACTGCAACCTCCATCTCCTGGGATCAAGTGATTCTCTGGTTTCAGCCTCCTGAGTATGGGATTACAGGTGCCCACCACCACCCCACACTGGCCAATTTTTGTATTTTTAGTAGAGATGGGATTTCACCATGTTGTCCAGGCTGGTCTCAAACTTCTGATCAGGTGATCTGCCTGCCTAAGCCTCCCAAAGTGCTAGGATTACAGGTGTGAGCCACTGTGCCCAGCTATTTTTGCAATTATAGTAGAGACAGGGTCTCACCATGTTGGCCAGGATGGTCTCAATCTCCTGACCTTGTAGTCCACCTACCTCAGCTTCCCAAAGTGCTGGGATTATAGGCATGAGCCACCATGTCTGGCCCACAAGTATGTTTTTAAAGGCAAAAGTCGGGGACAAGGAGTGGGCTGATACAAAGTCTTCTGTAAGGAATTCTCATTGGTTTACTGAAATAGCACTGACTAGTGATTGGCGATATACTGTTAAGCCCTGGGATACGGGTTACAGTATCCTCGTGGTATTATCAGGTTAATTTATACCTAGTTGTGGCAATAGCAAGCAGTTTGAAGAGACAAATAAATAGCTCAAAAGGAAGAGAGAATGTGGTTGTGGTCTCATTTTAATGTTGTTACTGAATTGAACTTGGGTCTGCTTTCCTAGTGTGCAGAAAAAGCCAAACACTGGCCAGGCACATTGGCTCACACCTATACTCCCAGCACCTTGAGTGGTTGAGGTAGGAGGATCACTTGAGGCCAGGAGTTTGAGACCAGCCTGGCCACATAGTAAGACCCAATCTCTCTCTCTCTCTTTTTTTTTTGTTTTGTTTTGTGGAGACGTTGTCTCACTCTGTCATCCATGCTGGAGTGCAGTGGTGCAATCTCAGCTCACTGCAACCTCTGCCTCCTGGGTTAAAGTGATTCTCCTGCCTCAGCCCCCTGAGTAGCTGGGCTTATAGACGGGTGCCACCATGCCTGGCTAATTTTTGTATTTTCAGTAGAGACGGGGTTTCACCATGTTGGTCAGCCTGGTCTCAAACTCCTGACTTCCTCGGCCTCCCAAAGTGCTGGGATTTCAGGCGTGAGCCACTGCACCCAGCAGAGACCCAATCTCTCAAACTAAAAAATAAAAAATTAGCAGGGCATAGCAGCATGTGTCTATAATCCCAACTACTTAAGAGGCTGAGGTGAGAGGATCACTTGAGTCTTGGAAGTAGAGGCTGCAATGAACTGTGATTGCCACTGCACTCCAGCCTGATGAGCAACAGAGGAAGACTCTGTCTCAAAGAAAAAAAAAAGGCCAGCCGGGCGCGGTGGCTCAAGCCTGTAATCCCAGCACTTTGGGAGGCCAAGGCGGGTGGATCACGAGGTCAAGAGATCCAGACCATTCTGGTCAGCATGGTGAAACCCCGTCTCTACTAAAAATACAAAAAATTGGCTGGGCATGGTGGCGCGTGCCTGTAATCCCAGCTACTCAGGAGGCTGAGGCAGGAGAATTGCCTGAACTCAGGAGGCGGAGGTTGCGGTGAGCCGAGATCGCGCCATTGCACTCCAGCCTGGGTAACAAGAGCAAAACTCCGTCTAAAAAAAAAAAAAGCCAAACAGTGACACTGAGACTTGCAGCAAAAGAAAGTGAGACAGCTATTGCAGGTGCCAAGCAAGGAGAACCAGGCAGCTAAAGCTTAAGCCCTGAACTCCACAATGGCTTACAAGCAAGGGTTTCTTGTTTGTTTGTTTTTTGTTTTGTTTTGAGACAGAGTTTCACTGTTGTTACTCAGACTGGAGTACAATGGCACGATCTCGGCTCACCCCAACCTCCGCCTTCTGGGTTCTAACAATTCTCTTGCCTCAGCCTCCCAAGTAGCTGGGACTACAGGCATGCACCACCATGCCCAGCTAATTTTTGTATTTTTAGTAGAGATGGGGTTTCACCTTGTTTACCAGGATGGTCTCTATCTCTTGACCTCGTGATCCACCCGCCTCGGCCTCCCAAAGTGCTGGGATTATAGGCATGAGCCACCGCACCCGGCCGCAAGGGCTTTTAAAACCCAGGACGCGGAGGTTGCAGTGAGCCAAGATCATGCCACTACACTCCAGTCTGGGCAATGGAGCAAGAACCCTTCTCAAAAAAAAAAAAAAAAAAAAGGTGGCTTAATTGACTCACAGTTCCACATGGCTGGGGAGGCCTCAGGAACTTATAATCATGACAGAAGGTGAAGGGGAAGCAAGGCAGGTCTTAGAAGGCAGCAGGAGAGAGTGAGAGTGAGGAAGTGCCACACTTTAAAACCATCAGCTCTGGCAGGGCTCGGTGGCTCATGCCTGTAATCCCAGCACTTTAGGAGGCTGAAGCAGGCAGATCACCTGAGGTCAGGAGTTCAAGACCAGCCTGGCCAACACGGTGAAACCCTGTCTCTACTAAAAATGAGAAAATTAGCCAGGTATGGTGGCGAGCGCTTGTAATCCCAGCTACTTGGGAGGCTGAGGCAGGAGGATTGCTTGAACCTGGGAGGCAGAGGTTGCAGTGAGCCGAGATCACGCCATTACACTCCAGCCTGGCGGACAAGAGCAAGACTGAGTCTTAAAAAAAAAAAAGGAAAATAGAACAATCAGCTCAGGTGAGTGAGAACTCACTATCATGAGAACAGCATGGGGAACCACCCCCATGATCCAATCACTTCCCACCATGTCCCTCCCTCGACATGTGGGGATTACAATTCGAGATGAGATTTGGATGAGGACACAGAGCGGAACCATATCACTTGGGGAGTGGAGATGAGGGGAAGGTGTGGTATTCCAAAGTAGAAGTTATTGAGCTACGTTGTTTCATGAGTCTTGTGTTAGCCATTTTATTATTCTTTAGCGTGTAGTAAAGCTTCCTTTGAAATGCAGGCTGATTTATCTGAGCCAGAGGACTCAGGGGAGGTGAGGTAGATACCCACACCTGGACAGAGCATTACAGGGAAAACAGCACCCCCTCTTTCCCCTGGGCACATGAGGTAGAGGCGGTGGGAATCAGGGTATTGCCAGAGTGATGAGGGTAGAGTCGGGAACGGTAACCCCTCATTCCAGGTTCCCTGGAGCTTTTACTGCTGTGCTCCTGAGTCCCTCCAGCAGACTGCCCTCCTCCTAGGAAGCTGTTGACTGAGGAGGTCTAGATGTCAATGCCTTTCTCCACAGGATATAGCAAGATTACAGCAGAGCCAAGGCCCAACCCCATCCTTCCCCATGCATAGCTCTTGGTAACTCCCCTGACTTCTGTGTGTGTGACTTGTAAGCAGCTCAGCCTGGAGGAGGAGTTGGGGTTCTGACTTTCTGCAGTACCTGGGACAGGAAGGATCAGAGGAGCACAGAGCATTGACTACCTTACAGGTGTCCCACATCATCCCATCTGACCCTCCAACAAGCGTATCAGGCTGGCATTAGTTACCCCATTCTACAAAGCAGAGAAGTGAAAGGCCTTGCATCATCACTAGTATGTTCCTACTCACATCACAGCAATTCTTTGCTCAAATCTCTAACTCCTGAGAGACTGAGTAAAACCCAGTCCTCACAATAGCCTGCAAAGCTCTGCCCTTGCCTCTCCTCTCTGACTTCCTCACTGCCCCTCTCTTGCTCACTCTGCTCCAGCCACAGTGGCCTCCTTGCTGGTCACTCCCGAACATGCCCGGCACAGTCCCACATTGTCGCCTTGCTCTGGCTCCCGCTGTGGCTGTTTCCTTCCCCGCAGAACACTCCTGCCTTCCTCACCGCCAAGTCTGGGCTCAAACCTTACCTCCTCAATGAGGCTTGCCCAGACAGCCTTTGAAATTCTGCAAACTGCCTCTCACTTCTTCTACCTGCCCCCCCTTACTTTTTGTGGCCTTGATCTTTCAACACACTACGTGATTTGCTTGCAATACCTGTCTGTCTTGCCTTCACCAGAATGTAAGCGCTCTACAAAGGCAGAGGGAAGGCTAACTTGCTTTCTGATGTATCCTCCAGCCCTTAGAACTGTCCGTGGTACTTAGCTAGTTTTCAATGCATCTGTGTCCGGCGACCGAAGGAATGAATGAATGCAGAGACCGAAAATTGCGGCCGGAAGCCTCTGGGCGGGTGCCCAGGGGCGGGGCGGAACGCTCAGGGAACTACATTTCCCATGACGCTCTGGGAGCAGAGGGCCGCGGGGTCTGCCGGGAAAGGCTTACGTGCTTAAGCCAAGCGTTAAGGGGCGAGTATGGCCGTTCCGCGAGGTGAGTCATTGGCCGTAGTGTCGGCGAGTGTGGTGGGTGGGGCGCGTCCTGGGGACGAATCCTGGGATGGTCGGCCAGGTCGAGTCCACTCCTGGGGCTCCGCGGAAAGATGGGTGGGTGCCAGGCAGAGGAGGGGCCGCCTGCAATGGGGATTGACCTCCGACGGGAGGGGGCCTTCCAGACTGGGTGCCGTGGGATGGATACCGCCCGCTCCCTCCTTGCCACCCGGCCTCAGGTCAGCACAAGGTCCTTGCTGCCCATCTGACAGCTGGGAACCTGAAGGCCTGCAGCGGAGGCGGGTCTCGCCCAACAGCCTACCAACCCCTTAGTTGACTCTGTTGCAAGTGAGCACCCCCAGCTCTTGCCTGGTTTCCCGGGACACTGAGGTCGGGCCTGAGGAGTGGAGTGGCAGCTGACCCTCTTTCTGTACCCCCAGTATTCCCACTTTCCTGTGCGGTGCAGCAGTATGCCTGGGGGAAGATGGGTTCTAACAGCGAAGTGGCGCGGCTGCTGGCTAGCAGTGACCCACTGGCCCATATCGCAGAGGACAAGCCCTATGCAGAGGTGAGCCCGGGCCCTATTTCAGCCTACTCTCCACGCAGGTCAGGAGAAAGGGCCCGAGACAAGTCATAACAATTCAGCAGGGAAGGGTGAGGCAGCAAGGAGGGAGGAGGCCCACTTGGCTCTTCAGGCTGATGAACTATAGTGGTACCACAAGAAGAGAGGTTTTATCATAATAGACTGAGATTTCCAGCACTCTCCTCCCCCAACCACTCTTAGCACTTAGTGAATTTTAATTCTGCCCTCTTCGACAATTAAGTTTTTTTACTTCGACTTTTTTTTTTTTTTGGCATTTTTATTAACCTAAAATATTTCTTCTGCCTATTTAGAGGGGAAAAAGCCAAAGCATAGGAAGGCTTTCGCCTCTGCTTCTGAAACTGGAAGATGTATGTTAACCCCTCACAGGGCCTGGGTCTGCTGCCTGCCTGTATGTCCATGATGGCATGAACATTTGTATTCAGACCTGGGAGGCCGTTCCTAGGACTCAGGTGCCCTGTGGGGAGCATAGCATAACCATTTGGAACAGGCCAACTTGGGGTGCCAGGTTTCTTGCCCCTCCCCTCACAAGTTTTCTGTCTTTCCAGTTGTGGATGGGGACTCACCCCCGAGGGGATGCCAAGATCCTTGACAACCGCATCTCACAGAAAACCCTTGGACAGTGGATTGCTGAGAACCAGGACAGCTTGGGCTCAAAGGTCAAGGACACCTTTAATGGCAACCTGCCCTTCCTCTTCAAAGTGCTCTCAGTCGAAACAGCCCTATCCATCCAGGCACACCCTAACAAGGTAAAAGACAGAGTGGGGTACAGAGGTCAGGGTAGAGTAAGGCTTGTGCTAAGGCCCTCCCATGACTTTTACTGCCGCTTTTACTCTACCCATGCCAGGCTCCTGCCCAAGGCCAAATCCAGGCTGACAACTCCCAATTTAGCTCTGCAAAGCAGATGGTGGTGACACATGCGGCAACTAAGTCTAAGCGAACAGCTGACTGGCCTGTGCCAGGGGTTTCTCTAAGCTCATTCCAAGGGGCTTGTTCCTGGTCTTCCCTCACCTAGCCCAGGTCTATTCATATCTGCCGTTTACTCATCTGCTTTCAGGAAGAGTTCAGCTTGCAGGGCAGGGCAGTTACCCTCAGCTCCACCCCATGGAGTCTCCCTACACAAACCTGAGTCCCGTCCTAAGTAACTGTGGATCTAAACTCCTTTTTGTTTTTTCTGAGACGGAGTCTCGCTCTGTCACCCAGGCTGGAGTGCAGTAGGGTGATCTCAGCTCACCCTACTGCTGCCTCCTCCTGGTTCAAGCAATTCTCCTGCCTCAGCTTCCCAAATAGCTGGGATTTACAGGGACATGCCACCATGCCTGGCTAATTTTTGTATCTTTAGTAGAGATGGGGTTTCACCATGTTGGCCTGGCTGGTGTCAAACTCCTGACCTCAAGTGATCTGCCTGCCTCAGCCTCCCAAAGTGCTGGGATTACAGGCATGAGCTCTGCACCCAGCCAAAACTCCTTATTTCTAGATACACAAAGTAAGACCCAGAGAATAGAGGGATTTGCCCAAAGCCACACAGCTTGTTCATGTCAGAGCTTGGCCTGGTGTTTGGGTTTCCTGAGTCACAGACCAAGCCTCTTAGAATCCACCCCAGCTCTCCCCTGGATTTGGCCCATTTCCCTACCCTGGGTAGGCTGAACTCCAAGTTTCTGTATCATGCTTTGACTGGGCTCCTTCCCGGAGGTAGGCAGCCACTGCCTTCCTTCGACTGAGGAGGGTAGAGAGCAGGGGCTGGGTAGCACTGGTGTCCCTGCTAGTTAATGGCTACCCTCACCATCCTTCTCTTCCCCTGGCCACCCCACAGGAGCTGGCAGAGAAGCTACACCTCCAGGCTCCGCAGCACTACCCCGATGCCAACCATAAGCCAGAGATGGCCATTGCCCTCACCCCCTTCCAGGGCTTGTGTGGCTTCCGGCCAGTTGAGGAGATTATAACCTTTCTGAAGAGTAAGTTGGGCAGAATGCTGAGGGCATGTGTATTGGGCCAGGGATACCTAGGGAACCCAGATGATAGTAGGAACGTTGGCAGAGAACAGAGGTCACATGTCACAGGCACTGAAGGGCCTCATGAAGCAGTTTTTTGGAGCCAGTGGGCCAGACCAGGCTCAGGTGTGGTTGTGGTTGCAAGGGCTCGTGGTGAGTGACTGGTTTCCACTGCAAAGTTTGCTTAGTACTGCTGGCTCTTTGGTTAGGGCTGGGATGGGAAGGCCTCTTCTAACTCCCTACTTGTGTGGGTTCCATCTTACCATTCCTGATATGGGCCCTGGGCCTGGCCTTCCTATAGAGGTGCCTGAGTTCCAGGTCCTGATTGGAGATGATGCAGCAACACGCCTGAAGCAGAGCATAAGCCGTGACTCCCAGGCTGTGGCCTCTGCTTTGAAGAGCTGTTTCTCCCACCTGATGAAGAGTGAGAAGAAGGTGGTGGTGGAACAGCTCAACCTGTTGGTGAAGCGGATCTCGCAGCAAGGTGGGCATGGTTATATTCCTGGGTGGGTGCTGAGCTCTGGCCTGAGCTCCCTACAGATACCAGACTCTGGGGACAGGGTTCTCAACTCCTCTGCCCAAGTGGAACACTAGAAGGGGCCCAGCTTAGATGACCTGTTGGCAACTTAGCATTGCTTTCCTAGTCTTTGTGGAGCAGGGCCCTTGACTGAGTGCTGTGTCCCAACCAGTCATCTTCTCCAGATGGCTAGAGGCAGACTGGCATAGAAGACTTTTTTTTTTTTTTTTTTGAGACAGACTTGCTCTGTTGCCCAGACTGGAGTGCACTGGCGCAATCTCAGCTCACTGCAACCTCTGCCTCCTGGGTTCAAGCAATTCTGCCTCAGCCTCCTGAGTAGCTGGAACTAAAGGTGCACACCACCATGGCCGGCTAATTTTTTGTATATGAGTAGAGATGGGGTTTCAACATGTTAGCCAGGATGGTCTCGATCTCCTGATCTCATGATCTGCCCACCTTGGCCTCCCAAAGTGCTGGGATTATAGGCATGAGCCACTGTGCCCAGCCAGCATAGAAGACTCTTAGGATGCCTTCCACCTAGGCATTCTGAGATTTTCCCCAACCTCACAGCTGCCCTCCATGGAGGGACTTGTATCTTGGGGCTAAAGAGGCAGGAAGGGGACAAGAGCATCCTTCCTCTCCTGGAAAGGCCTGATGCCTCTAGCACTCAGTCATTTGATCTTTCCTTTACCTGCTGTGTGCCTGACCTTGTGCTAAGAAGAGTTCAGGAAATGACTGTGATGGGTGTGGTCATGTCACCCCAAATGTGGGAAGTCAACACAAGCAGTAAGAAACACAAAGCAGAACGGACTCCCAGCAGTGAGCTTATGTGGCGCAGGTGATGAGGTCAACTTCTTTCCCTGCTACCTTTGAGCTTAGGGCACCATTTATTTTACCCAAGCATATTTTTTCCTGTTCCGTGTGTGTGTGTGCTTTATTTTTTGAGACTTATTTTTTCTTGTTCGGTGTGTGTGTATATGTGCTTTCATTTTTTGAGACAGGGTCTTTCTCTGTTGCCCTAGGCTGGAGTGCAGTGGTGTGATCTTGGCTCATTGCAACCTCTGCCTCCTGGGTTCAAACAATTCTGCTGCCTTAGCCTCCTGAGTAGTGGGATTACAGCCATGTGCCACCATGCCCAGCTAATTTTCTATATTTTAGAAGAGATGGGGTTTTATCATGTTGCCCGGGCTGGTCTCAAACGTCTCAGCTCAGGCAATCTGCCTGCCTTAGCCTCCCAAAGTGCTAGGATTACAGGCATGAGCCACCATGCCAGACCCCCTGCCTCACTTTAAAGAAGCCTGACTGGGCGTGGTGGCTCATGCCTGTAATACCAGCACTTTTGGGAGGCTGAGGCAGGTGGATCACTTGAGGTCAGGAGTTTGAGACCAGCCTGGCCGACATGGTAAAACCCCATCTCTACTAAAATGCAAAAATTAGCCAGGCAGGGCGGAAATTGCGGTGAGCCAAGATTGTGCCACTGCACTCTGGCCCGGGTGATACAGCGAGGCTCCATCTAAAAAACAAAAACAAAATTGGCCAGGCTTGGTGGCGTGTGCCTGTAATCCAAACTACTCAGGAGGCTGAGGCACGAGAAGCACTTGAACCTGGGATGGGGAGGTTAGAGTGAGTCTAGATCACACCACTGCACTCCAGTCCGGGAGTCAGAGCAGGACTGTATTAAAAAAAAAATTTTAAAGCCTGCCCTTGGCCGGGCGCGGTGGCTCACGCCTGCAATCCTAGCACTTTGGGAGGCCGAGGTAGGTGGATCACCTTAGGTCAGGAGTTGACTTCAAGACCAGCCTGGCCATCATGGTGAAACCGCCACATCTTTATTAAAAAAAAAAAAAAAAAAAAAAAAAAAGCCTGCCCTTGCCACTCTACCCAGGCTGAGCTCATTTCCCCCTATCGTTTCAGGGCACATTTTGGCCCTTGGTGCATTCTGCTTTATGCTGTCTGGAGCGGCCTAAGATGGCATTTGTATAAAGTGGAGTATCAAGCAAGGCTGAAGCCCAGAGGGCTGAAGGTGTGGCCAGAAGGACAGGGCTACTTTGGCTTCTGGATTCCTATGGGGAGGGAACTTTTCCCAGGACTCCCTGGCTACGGTGGGGCTATGAACAGCACTGAGTATCCGCCTAAGTGACCTTGGGTGCTCTGTGACCCTCAGTGGCTGCCGGAAACAACATGGAGGACATCTTTGGGGAGCTTTTGATGCAGCTGCACCAGCAGTACCCAGGTGATATCGGCTGCTTTGCCATCTACTTCCTGAACCTGCTTACCCTGAAGCCTGGGGAGGCCATGTTTCTGGAGGCCAACGTACCCCACGCCTACCTGAAAGGAGGTGAGCCTCATCCCTCCTTTCTGCCATCCCTGCTGGGCCCTGTTTCCCTATCTAGACAAAAGAGGGAGAAGGGTGGCCAAGGAGACCTCCAAGGACCACGCAGCTCTGACCTCTGAGGGTTCCTGGGCGCAGCAGGAAACAGCTGGTAGGGATGATGAATGCATTTAGCATAGAACACAGCTTGAATCCTGCCACCAAACCTGTGATGTCATGCTACTATGATTTTAAGCCCTGCTAGCCAGTGTGGGAACTACGCTTTGAACCCAGGCTAGGCTGGATCAAAGCTGTTGTTCTATTTCACAGCCTTTGTCTGTCTGTCCTACCTAACCAGGGATTTTGACACTATAATATGGATGTTGCCACAGAAGGATGCCACCTTTTGACTGTTGGCTGCTTATCCACACATGCCTCATGCACAGGATTCTGTGCTAAAAGTTGGAGATGAGAGTTGGGCTCCCCAAACCCCAGGGGTTAACATGACTCCCCTCTGACAATAGTGGGTGACTTGTCACCTGTTTTTGGTATTTGATATCTTAGCCCCATTATCCCAGAGAATACAATTCATGGAAGTTTTTGCCTAACTTGGCCTGGGGTTCAAGGAGCTCAGGTTAAGAGGCCCAGAGCTGGAGAGCCAAGTCATACTTCACCAGCTTAGCACACATGATTTCTCTCCAGACTGCGTGGAGTGCATGGCGTGTTCAGACAATACAGTGCGTGCTGGCCTGACACCCAAGTTCATTGACGTGCCAACCCTGTGTGAAATGCTCAGCTATACCCCTAGCTCCAGCAAGGACAGGCTCTTCCTCCCAACACGGAGTCAGGAAGACCCCTACCTCTCAATCTATGACCCCCCTGTGCCAGACTTCACCATTATGAAGATGGAGGTGAGTGAGGGGCCATGGCAGGTGTCTTTCGTGTGCTATAAAAATCTCTGGCAAGGGTCATGATGTGGAGGACACCTGGGATTGGGTTTCCTGTCAAGCCCACTTGCTGGAGGGTGGCCCCAGGGCCTGCCCCCTCCTCCCTGTACCAGGGACCAGGCCTCCATGCTGACTGAGCCTGGAGGAGATGTGGGAGAAGATGGCAGAGCTCTCCCTTCTGCCCTGGGGACTGTCCTGGGCCCATGAACTGATGAGAGCAGAGTCTATCGTTTCTCCCTGCCCAGGTCCCTGGCTCTGTCACTGAATACAAGGTCTTGGCACTGGACTCTGCCAGCATCCTCCTGATGGTACAGGGGACAGTGATAGCCAGCACACCCACAGCCCAGACACCAATCCCTCTGCAGCGTGGCAGCGTGCTCTTCACTGGGGCCAATGAGAGTGTCTCACTGAAGCTTACCGAGCCGAAGAACCTGCTGATATTCCGTGCCTGCTGTTTGCTGTAGAGGCCATGGCCTCCCTAGCTCTCCTCTGTCAGTCACCCTAGCTCTCCTCAGCCAGCCTCACCTCCTCAGGCCCAGCTCAAGCCCCCTTCCTTGCTCTGGACCCCTTAGGTACACCCTGGAAGAGCTGGGGTGGAGGAGGGAGCGTGAAAGTAGTGACTCCTGAACACACCTAGATGGAAACATCTTTGGGGAGGAGAGGCCTGTGTGAGGGGTCTGACACTCCCCCTGTCTTCTCTCTCCACTCTTTGCTACACCTGAGCCAGGCTCTTGCCAATTCTGCTCTAGCCTATGGCTCCAGGCTAGCCAGCAAAATCTGTGAACCATTAGTTCAGCATCTGTCAGAGCAAGAGGTCAGGTAATTTTCAAGAATAGTGTTCTTGCCCTGGGACTACCCATTTCCTCAGCTGCAGAGGAGGAAAGGGAAAGGGCAGGCCTGTGGACTCACATTGTTTACACCCTCTTGTTCTGCCAAAGCAATTAAAAGTCACTTGTGTTGAGGCTGTGGGGTAATGAGCACTCAGCCTTTGGGGTACCTGTTCCTAAAATGGGCCAAAAGTGCCCTCCTTGCATGATGCCCCAGTTTAGGTTTATTCCTACTTCACAGTTTCCTGGGGAGTGGGTAAACTATACTCCAACACTTGTATGGGAAGGAGTGGAAGAGGAAGCCAACTTCAGCCTCAGAGGCACAGCTTGCAAGCAGGCCTTGGGTCCTCCAGCCCTACAGAGGGAAGGTGGCTCAAAGGATACAGCAATCACCAGTGCAAGATTCTTTGCTCCCGTTATTCAATTGGCCCTAGAGCAGCGGTCAGCAAACCGGGCTGGCAGGCCAGTTCTGGCCAAACCTGTTCATTTATATACTCTCTGGCTGCTTTCAAGCCACAGGGGCAAAGTTGAAGAGCTGCACTAGACTGTACGGCCTGCAAAGCCCAAACTACTGATTGTCAACCCCTTCTCTAGAACATACTCAACTGCTGCAGATTACAGGGACTCAGGAACTGAACTAGCCAGTTTTCATTGTGAGAAAAAGCCCAGTTAGCTTTCCTAAGCTGGCAGGAAATACGTAGGAGGGAATCTCTTCCCGATGCCCTGCTCCAGGGGTGGGACACACCTGTGAGAGGCTGTTGGCTGTCTGACCTGCAATCGTAGATACTGTCATCTGAGACTAATCAGTCTTAATCCACTGGCTCCTTCCTGTGAGGTAAAGGTTTAAATTCATACAAAAGAATCTTTTTGGGCTTCTGCCCACACTAGAGGTCCCTGTACAATGGAGTTCAGGGAAACCACCTTCAAAATATCTCCTGATTTTTTTTGCCTTCAAATTTTCTTCAGCTAAAAAACAATAAAGATGAGCTGGAGGCCATGTGTGGTGGCTCACACCTGTAATCCCAGCACTTTGGGAGGCTGAGGCAGGGGGATCATGAGGTCAGGAGTTCGAGACCAGCCTCACCAACATGGTGAAACTCTGTCTGTACTAAAAACAAAAATAAGGCGGGCGTGGTGGCACGCACCTGTAATCCCAGCTTCTTGGGAGCCTGAGGCAGGAGAATCACTTGAACCCAGGAGGCAGAGGTTGCAGTGAGCTGAGGTTATGCCACTGCACTCCAGCCTGGGCAACAGAGCAAGACTCTGTCTCAAAAAAAAAAAAAAAGCTAGAAAAAGTCTGCTAAAGGGAACCCATTTTAGAGAAGTGACTTGCAAGGGCCTATTTCACTCACGCTGTCCAATGAAACAGGCCCGAAAGTGGTGCCTCCTGGGAAGAGCAGAAAGGGGAGGGAGTTTCCAGAAGGAATTGCTGTAGTGGGCTATTAAGCTATTTCTTCATTTCAGGATATCCAGGCCTTTCTTTAAAATTCTAATGCAACATAGACACAGCTCAACTAGTGTGATTGCATTTATTCTTATAAATGTACAGGGCTGTAGAAGTGCAAGCCAAGCATTTGGTAGAGTAGTACATAAACACCGTATGGTACCACTCATGTCTGGGAGGTAGGCCTGGACACACCCCTCTCCCCAGGAAACTGTCACCTGCAGAACACCCAGCACTCTGAATTAAGGCAGTTTGGCCCTGGGCACATTGGTGGTATTTTGGTATGTGGCTACTGGCCCTAAACAACTGACCGTTTCTACCATGCCTCACTGCACACTGTCCCACCAGGTCCCTCCAGCTTTTTCTACAGGGTAACACCCTCCTACGTAGGACCCAGCTTAGAAACCTCTTCTTCAAGGATACTTGCAGCTGACTATGCCAGAGTTGATACTACAACAGAGGGCCTTGGTTTTGGGGTCCTGCCACTCTCACCCCTAGCAGCTGCTAAACACCCAGGCTACTCTGCCCTGACCACCTCCAACAGACATGTGGCTCTATACTTAGCTTCCACAGCCGCCTCCTGGCAGGCGCTGGGTCCTTCCACCCACACCGCTGTCTTTACACTGTGCTACGTTTGATCCCTTTCCACATGTGCACTTCACCTCTGCAGACACAAGGCCCCCATCTCTGCGGATGGCGAAGGGGTTCAGGATGGAGATGTTCTTGCTCCCCGCAAGCATTTGCACGAAGTGCTCAGAACGTTAGCCACCTGCGTAGAGTTGCAGAGTCCCATTCCAGAACGGAGTAACCATCTGCCTCCTCTCCCCCAGGCCCCAAGTTGGCATGGCTCTGGTCTCTGTCCTGTCTCCCTGCCATGATGCTGCTAGCTAGGACAGTAAGTCATCCCCAGATACTGTATATTCCTCTCAACCTTCCATGGTTTGAGAAAAACACAAAGATGTCCATCAAGCACTCAAAGGATTACCAGCGTGAGGACACTTGTCTGACAAATAACGCCGTACCTTTTTATTAGGCTTTCTCATCTTCCAGTCAGCCCTTGTGGCAGAGCAAAAAGAGTGTGCTGTCCCTCATATGCCTCCAGTGATCACAGAACACTGAGTAAAGCAAGAGACTGGACACTTCCCCATGTGGAACCTATACCCCAATCCCGACTACTGGGCTGGGAACCCTGTCTATTCCCATTCACAGCTCACCATGTGGGAGGGCTGCTTGGGCCTGAGAGGTGGAGGCTGCAGTGAGCTATAACTGCACCACTGTACTCCAGTCTGGGTGACAGAGAGACCCTGTCTCCAATAAAACAAAGTGGAACACTCACCATGGTCCTGGGTGAGGTCAAAAAACAAAACAAATCAAAACAAAAAACACCTTTGAAAAAAATTCTAGAAAGAGGCTTGATATACTGTATAGCAAGAGAAACTCTCCAGTATGGGGGCATGGGGTGTCACAGCAGAAATTATGTCTATTTCTGCTGTGTTTGGGCTGGGGGCTGAAAGAGGCTGTGTTACACCCAGAGGTCTGCTTAAAGCCCAATCCTGATTATCCAGTGAGGTCCATGCTATGACCAGAAGAATCTGGCAATGGAATGGTCCATGCTGGAAGGAAGGGAGGCCCTTTACACTGCCCGACTGATCTCCTCAGCCAAGGGCCTAGGAGCTGGCTTAGGTCTCTGCTCCCATTCCTGTCTGTAAGCCTCAGTCTAGGACAAAGCCCACACTGCTCTATTCCCACTCTCACCCATTGCTCCTTTTCAAAAGTTTAAAAAGCGAAACCAATAGGAAGGCACTGGACTGCTCCCCTGTAGCTCCCTCTGCTGGTAATAACAAAAACTGCAACCTTCTGGGGCCAGCCCCAGTACCTTCCACCCAATCTTTAGCTCAAAGACTGGGAAAGAAACAAGCCCAGACCAAGGAAATACAAATAAATAAATATGAACATGTTGAAGCAGCTTTTCTCTAACTAGGGAAGGGCAAACCAGAGTCACTAAACTCACCCGGACAGTTGGACCGGTTGGGGATGCCCCAGGTCCAGGGATTCTGGAAGCCAGGATCATGCTGTGTCATTAAGCAACTTGCTGTCCCTGTCATAGACAAAAGGACTCACTTTATGCTCTCCTGAAGGTCAGGCCTGCAACCCATCTTAGAGCTAGGAAGAATAGGGCAAATGGAATTTCCTGAACTGGTCTCAAAACAGTTAAACTCTTTTTTGGATTGCCAGCTATAAACCATAAAGTGCTATTTTCTGCCTCCATACAACACTATCTAGCCCAGCCTGGCACAAGAGTTCTTTGTGCCTCCCTGAAGCACCATGACAAACACCAGTCAAGCTGTCTGCAACTGTTTTCCTTAGTTACCTTTGTCACCCACCACAAGAACCAGAATTCCTCTGTCCTGCCCTTATTAAAGTGGCTTCTCCAAACTCTGCTCCAACAGCAGAGGAAATCTGCAGGATTCTACCTATCACCCCACAGCCCAGATGGGGGCCTCTGGCCTGAGAAGCAACAGGTAAGGGCTACCTGCAGGTCACTTTCCAGGGGTCAGTGACCCCAGTGCTCACTGCACTCTGTGAGCTGAGTGGCCAGCAGGGCCTCATAGTGAACAGGGCCCGTTTTGGAGGGTAATGTCTACTGGAGGGTACAGGAGGAAGAGTCCCCAAGACAGCACCAGCAGCAGGAGCATGTTGAAGAAGCCATTGGCTTAGGGGGGATGAGGTCTAAGTCCTCGTCATCTGGAATCTCATCCAGGTGATACCCATCCTGGAGCAGCTGCCGGCTCACATCCTGGTTCACCTGCTAAGAGAAGGAGAAGAGGGCACTATAGGCCACAATGCAAAGCAGAAATAACCGCTGCCCAAAAGACAGGCCCACATTCCCTTATCAGGGCTTCCTGTCCATGCCCACTCCCCACCCACCAGGCCAACCCCACACATCCCTGGACTACAGGATAAAGTGCCACTTTCTCCTACTTGTGCCTCAGCCAGCAATAAGCCTTAGTGCTGTCCAGGCTTCACTGTCACTGACCCCCAGGGGATCTGTTCTCACTAAATCCTGAGGCATTCATAGAAATATCAAGTTCCCAATTATGTGTGAAAATCAGTGCCCTGACCGTTTTCACTGGGAGCCCAGACTAGTCTCTATCAAGGCTGAAGAGTATGGGATAAAGATCACAGAACAATGGGCTAGCATAATAGAGCATGGGCTACGGTGGAAGGGTGTGGTGAGCAGCTTTGTCTACGCACTGCTGGTTAGACTTAGACTTATCCTTTGAGGCCAGCAGAGCCGGGTCCCTGCAAAGTAGAATCTGTTGGTTGGTTTCATCAGTTCACTGAGCCTAAGAAGAATAAATAAGGCTGGGGAAAGTGTAAGACTTCCTCTTAGACACAATCTTTGACAGTCAGACATTTAAGGAGGACACAATTTGCAAACTGCCTCTATTCTCTGTGGCAGAAACTCAGAGATTAGCCAAGATTTCCGGGAGAATAAGAAAAACCAGTGATGTAGGACGGGCGTGGTGGCTCACTTTGGAGGCCAAGGAGGGTGGATCACCTGAGGTCGAGAGTTCAAGACCACCCTGACCAACATGGTGAAACCCCGTCTTTATTTAAAAAAAAAAACAAAAAAAACAGTGGTGGAGTCAGGTCCCCAGGGCTTTCACCTCTGTCAAAGGGAATGACCTGTGAACACCAGGACTTTACATCCCTGGGTTTCTATCTGGGACAGTCACTCCGGAAAAATGGCCACATGGCTATCCCAGTAGTGTTGCAGCCTGAGTGTTCATAGCTGGAGCAACTGAAGAAACAGAAGTTGTTCGGTCTGGAAGAAAGCAAGCTTGGTGGAAGATGGCAGGGGAGAGACAGAAATGCTGACCTCAGAGAGACTGGAGTTGCTGTGTGACACTGGAAAGCAGAACAAGGACCAATGGACCCAGGCTGTAAGAACCATTTCAGATTAATAAGGAAGATCTCTCTAAGAGCTACTCAAAGTTGTGTGTATGTGTGTGTTGAGGGAAGAGTGGGCAGCAAGCCTTCTTGGAGGTGCTGTGTACCCAATTACAAAAAGCATTCAAGTAAGCACAGACTAGTAAACACTTAGCTAAATTCTATCAAAAAGATTCCTTTTCTAAAAACAAACAAAAAAATAAAACAACAAAAACAATAAATAGATAGATAGATAGATAGATAGATAGACAGACAGATAGATTCCTTTTCTAAGCTGTGGCCTAGAAGACTTTAGAGTCTTATTTTAGAGACAGGGTCATGCCATATTGCCCAGGCTGGTCTTGAACTCCTGGGCTCAAGCAATCCTCCTGCCTCAGCCTCCCTAGTAGCAGCTTACATGACTTTTGAGATCATTTCCAGCCGTGAGTGTATATGGTCTCCTGGATTCTCAACAGCCCTCCTTAGTCACCTACACCTCCGCAGGGGGAAGAGGGCAGAGTGGAAGATTGGAGAACAGACCAGAAGTCTGGCACAGTGCTGTGCTCACAGCGGGCACCAAACAAGCATTTGGCAGTGCTGGTAATGCCGCCTGCAGCCTGGCCCTGCGCAGAAAGGTGCTCTGGACTTGCCTCTGCAGAGGAATACCCGGAGGAGTATCTGGATTCCAGCTCCCCATCACTAGGAGAAGAGGAAAAGAGTCAGTTTAGGGAGGCACTGTGGAGCACGGCTGTAAATCACAAGGTGGAGAGCATGCAAAGGCATCTGGAAGACTTGTGAAGCAAAGGCCACGCACAACAGAACTCAAGCCCAGAACAGGCCTTGAGTAATAGTGGTTCCCTCAATTCGTTCTGGCAGGGACAGGGTCACTCTCACTAACAATGCAGACATAATAGGGCAGGATGATCCCCCAGACATTGGTGCTCCGAATTCTAGAGCGGCATGATTACCTATGAGTCTTCTAACCAAGCCATCCTGGGAAGGGATATTGCTCAGAAGAGAACAGCCCTGGAATATACATGAAGGGCCTTGGAGGAGACAGGGAACAAGCAAAGACATCAAGCGATCTTCAGTTCCATCTAAGGTGCTTTGCGAGGGTGTATTTCCAAGGGGAGCACTCACCTGTCAGAGTCGAGGGACACCAGGTTTTCATCTGGACTCTGGCTAAGAGCAGTATAGCCCTTGTTAAACTTCACTGACCTGAAGGGAGATGGGGGAGAAAAGACCAAGCATAGATGAAAGCCTAGGCATTTCACAGGGGAAGCCAGAGCCCTCACTCTGAAGGAAAAGGAATTGACTGCACTACTGACTTGCCTTCTCCCTGGTCACAGCCACCACTGCCTGCAGCTCCATGTACCTGGCTACAGCGCCTTAGAATGTGTATGTCCTCTTTTTTTTTTTTTTTTTTTTTTTGAGACAGAGTCTGGCCCTGTCACCCAGGCTGGAGTGCAGTGGTGTGATCTCCGCTCACTGCAATCTCTGCTTCCCGGGTTCAAGTGATTCTCCTGCCTCAGCCTCCCGAGTAGCTGGGACTACAGGCATGCCCAGCTAATTTTGTATTTTTAATAGAGACAGGGTTTCGCCATGTTGGCCAGGCTGGTATCCAATACTTGACCTCAAGTGATCCAACCACCTTGGCTTCCCAAAGTGCTGGAATTACAATTGTGAGCCACCGCGCCCAGCTTGTATTCTACTCCTCCCATAGCTCTTGGGAAAAAGCACACTTCCCCTTTCCTGAACCAGGAAAAGCCCACTCTTCCCACATACTTAATCAGAGGACACAAAAACTGCAAGTCTTTGAGCAAAGGGTTAGGGTTAAGTCTAACATTCACTTCTGAGTTTCAACCCTCATCTGTAAAAGGGGGCACTGAATAAGGTTCTATTCAGCTCCGAGTTTACTATTCTGTTACAAACGAACAAACAAAAACAGGTCTAGCCGTTCCCACACTGCTCTTCGTCATCCTCCTCCTCTCGCGAATGAGCCTGTGCACACACAGAACTCCCTTACTCCGAAGCCCTTTCCCTGATCCTATCACATCCTTAAAGGAAAAGAGGAGATTGTTCCTCTTCCCATTTTAAAGATAGGTTGTATCAGGGGAATCGCTAGCTCGGCCTCAAACCAGAGCACCCTCTCTCCCGTCCTGGGGATTAAGGCCTTCTCTACAGCTGCTGGCACAGAGGAGGTAGCGCCTGCTGAGACCTTTTCCCTGAAGAGTCTGGCCGGTTCGGCGAGGCCCCCAGCATGCCTTTTCTCCGCAGAACGGCCTTGGCCAGGTCCCGGTGCTTTTCTGGAAGTTAAAGGGCCCGAGTCAGCCGGTCTTCCCCACTCCGCCGCGTCTCCCGAAGGCTTGGAGGCCGCTCTTTCCAAACGGATTTTGAGAGGCGGGAGCAGGCTGCAGCTAACCCCTTCTCTCCGGGGCCGAAGCCCAACGGAGCTCCGAAGCCCGCCCTGGGTACGTGGCAGCCCGCCCAGGGACAGACCACCCCGGACCATCGGACCACACTCACGCAGCTTGGCTTGAATGGAGGGTGCACGCGCCACCATATATGGACCCCGCTTCTCCACGGCCGCGGGGGTGCGCCCCACCAGCCGGAGGGCTCTGTTACCGATCTGTCCGGAGGGTGGCCCGGCAGCTCCCGGCGCGCGGTCCCGAGCCCCGCTGGGCTGGGATCCCGGGGAAGACACCCGCACCGCGCGCCCGCTGGGCTCCGCGGTCGCCATGGCCGGGCCCCGCCCTGCCGAAAGGTGCGGCCCCGCCCGTGGCAAATGAGCTACCCCCCGAGGGAAAGTGGAGACTCTTTTAGCAAGATGGAGACGCGCAGGCGCGGGCCGTCCCCTTCCGGAGCTCTCCGTGTAGGTAGTGTGGGGACTTGGGCCAAACGTTCCGCCCTTCTTTCCGGGGAACGGGGCAGTTCCGGTCTAGCTTTTGGAGTTCGCTGCAGATCTTGTAGGAGGCTTGAGTCTGGTGATGATTAGGCTCAATTCTGTCTCTACTGGAAATTAAATACTGATATTGTGGGGCTGCGCGTGTGCGTCGGTCCGGCGCCCACGGTTTTGAGTACTCACGTTCGCACGCACGCTCTCTGCTTCTCGCAGTGTCTCCTTGGGGGTCTTCCCACATCTGGAGCTGTCAAAGAGCGGACTTGGGTTGAAGAGTTACACGATGACAAGAGTTATCAGCGACCTTTCCTAGAAAAAGAAACGCTCCGGGCGCGGCGGCTCACGCCTGTAATCCCAGCACTTTGGGAGGCTGAGGTGGGTGGATCACAAGGTTAGGAATTCAAGACCAGCCTGGCCAACATGGTGAAACCGCGTCTCTACTAAAAATACAAAAATTAGCCGGGCGTGTGGTGGCGGGCGCCTGTAATCCCAGCTACTCAGGAGGCTGAGGCAGAGAATTGCTTGAACCTGGGAGGCAGAGGTTGCAGTGAGCCGAGATGGCGCCACTGCACTCCAGCCTAGGCGACAGAGCGAGAGTCCGTCTCAAAAAAAAGGCCCCAGATGTCCAAGAACCTTGTGAAGGTGACACATCTAGAGGCAGTGCCTATGTTGATCCATCTGAAGTCAAACCCCTCCTTTCCAACACCAAGAAGTGCGTGACCTTGGACAAGACCTGACCCTCTCTAGGCCTCAGTTTCCACATTTACAAATAGAACCGGCCCGGCCTGTGGCTCAGGCCTATAATCCTAGCACTTTGGGAGGCTGAAGTGGTTGGATCACCTGAGGTCAGGAGTTCGAGACCAGCCTGGCCAACATGGTGAAACCCTGTCTCTACTAGAAATACAAAAATTAGCTGGGTGTGGTGGTGCATGCATGCCTGTAATCCCAGCTACTCGGGAGGCTGAGGCAGGAGAATCACTTGAACCCAGGAGGCGGAGGTTGCAGTGAGCCAGATGGCACCATTGCATTGCAGTCTGGGCAACAGAGCAAAACTCTGTCTCAAAAAATTAAAAATAGAACCAATGTCACTACTCATTGTACAGCAAGGCAAATAGGCATTGAAAAGGAGGGTGAAAGTGCACTCAGTCTGTGTGTGGTAGGCTATGTGTCAGGGCTCTTGACTTCTCCATCCCCCAAGGGATGTTCTTGTGGCTGGCTGGAAAGAACTCCAGATCCTTGTGAAACTGCCAAATCTCACGAGGCTGTCCCTTGACTACTTATTGGCCTCAATAGGGTAGGTCAACAGAGTGCAACCTCCAAGCTACCAGGGCCACGCAGACCATTGGTAGACACTACACGTTGGGCAAGAGAGGTGAAAAGGAAGAATTTAGGGCTGAAGTGTTTCAAAAGTCAGAAGCACAAAGGAATCCTTAACATTCTGGTAGATTACCCCCACTCCCAATGATCTGTTAGACTGTTTTTGCCTCCCGAAGCAGCAGGTTCATATGGCTCAACTTAGTATTTAATTGTTATAACCTCCCAATGCCAATAGTTATTCTTGTTAAACAAATGAAGCTTTGACTTGGTCAAGTTTGCCAGTTAAGTGATAAACCTGGAATTTGTAACCAGTTCCCTGTGGACTCCAAATAAGTAGTTTTCTGGCTGGGCGCAGAAGCCCACATTTGTAATCCCAGCACTTTGGGAGGCCGAGGTAGGCAGATCACTCGAGGTGGGGCGTTCAAGACCAGCCTGGCCAACATGGTGAACCCCCTCACTCCCATCTCTACTGAAAACACAAAAATTAGCCAGCGTGGCGGCGGGCACCTGTAATCCCAGCTACTCGGAATGCTGAGGCACGATGATTGCTTGAACCCAGGAGGCAGAGGTTGCAGTGAGCTGAGATTGGGCCACTGCACTCCAACCTATGCAAGAGTGAGACTTTGTCCCCAAAACAAACGAACAGAAAATCCTCAAAGAAGTGGTTTTCTCCTGGTTATGCTGATGGGGATTACACCAAGGGCCAAAGAAAATGTGATTTAAATCAGCAGTCCCCAACCTTTTTGGCACCAGGGGTCGGTTTGGTGGAAGACAATTTTTCCACAGGGTGGAGACATGGTGGGTGGTTTCGGGATGATGCAAGCACATCACATTTACTGTGCACTTTTTTTTTTTTTTGAGATGGAGTCTCACTCTGTCGCCCAGGCTGGAGTGTGGTGGTGCGAATTTAGCTCACTGCAACCTCTGCCTCCTGGGTTCAAGTGATTCTCTTGCTTCAGCCTCCTGAGCAGCTGGGATTACAGGCACCTGCCACCACACCCGGCTAATTTTTTGTATTTTTAGTAGAGAAGGGGTTTCACCGTTTTAGCCAGGATAGTCTCCATCTCCTGAGACGATCGACCTGTCTCAGTCTCCCAAAGTGCTGGGATTATAGGCATGAGCCAATGCACCCGGCCATATTGTGCACTTTATTATTACATTACAATATATAATGAAATAATTATACAACTCATCATAACTTAGAATCAGTGGGAGCCTCAGGCTTGCTTTCCTGCAACTAGTCCCATCTGGGGGTGATGGGAGACAATGACAGATGATCAGGCATTAGATTCTCATAAGGAGCCCACAAACTAGATCCCTTGAATGTGACGTTCACAATAGGGTTCATGCTGAGAATCTAATGTCAAGGCTGATCTGACAGGAGGCTGAGCTCAAGTGGTAATGTGAGCGATGGGGAGCTGCTGTAAATACTGATGAAGCTTCGCTTGCTCATGGACCAGTATCTGTCCATGGCCTGGGGCATGGGGATCCCTGACCTAAACCCACTTAATGTCACAAAATCACTAAGAACTTGTAGCACAAATATGAGAGGCTTCATGCACACTCCTTCCAATCTTCCGTCAATACTGCTGTTAATTGTTAGTGATTGAACATAGACCCTGAAGCAAAATTACTTGCTCTGTCACCTACTGGTAAATTATTAAACCTCTTTATGTCTGTTTCTCAAGCCAAGTGGAGATAAGAGCACCTATCTAATGGAAGTGGAATTGTGAAGTTCAGTTGTAAAATGTTTAGAATGGCACCTAACATATAGTAAGTGTTCAAGAAACGTATGCTATTATTTACACAACTTACAAGGTATTACAAGGATTTAGTGTTCATTTTCTCATTTGACTTTACACTCCCCAAGGACAGACTGCCTTATTCACTTTTTAACATAAGGTTATAGTAATAAATATTTGTTGAATTAATATCCTATTTCTAGTCAGGTGCGGTGGCTCACGAGCCTGTAATCCCAGCACTCTGGGAGGCCAAGGTGGGTCGATCATTTCAGGTCCAGAGTTCAAGACCAGCCTGGCCAACATGGTGAAATCCCATCTCTACCAAAAATACAAAAATTAGCCACATGTGGTGGCGCACATCTATAATCCCAGCTACTCAGGAGGCTGAAGTGGAACAATCACTTGAACCTGGGAGGGGGAGGTTGCAGTGAGCCGAGATCGCACCACTGCACCACTTACATAGTAGTCTGGGATTTGAACACGAGTCTGAATCCAAACCCCATTTCTCATCTTACTGCTACATTATGCTAACTTCCATCAGCTGGTAGGCATATGTCAGAAAAAGACACGAGGACAAACTGACATCATGTCCCTCCTGAGGGGATACTATCGGAATTTCACTTATTTTTGCCAAAAATGTTTAGCTAGATTTTAATACTTAGAAAACAGACACATGCAGATTATAGGACATTCTACAATACAGCCTGCGTGACAGAGTGAGACCCCATCTCAAAAAAAAAAAAAAAAAAGAAAAGAAAAAAACCAATATTCTATTTCCCCTCTGAACTTTTAGTTCACTAGGATCATAGAACTTCAGGCTGGAAGAGATCTTAGAGATTATATAGTTTAAATTCATTAATGAAATTGTGATCTTGCGAGATCCTGGCCTGGATGTGGGCAGTTCCCTTTTCCACGTAGGAAATTATGTTCACTAGGACTCGTGCCTGTCATCCCAGCACTTTAAGAGACCAAGGCGAGTGGATTCAAGGGCAGCCTGGGCAACATGTCGAAGCCCCGTCTCCATAAAAAATAGAAAAATTAGCTTGGCATGGTGGTGTGCACCTGTGGTCCCAGCTACTTGGGAGTCTGAGGTGGGAGGATCACCTGAGCCCAGGAGGTTGAGGCTGATCTGACAGGAGGTGGAGCTGCAGTGAGCTGTGATCACACCACTGCACTGCAGCATAGATGATAGTGAGACACTGTCTCAAAAAATAAATAACTTGTAATTTAAAAAAAGAAATTATGTTCACTAGGAACCTGAGAAAAATAAATACCTCCCCCACATACACACACACACACACAAAACCCAACCAACTCTATGTTGTAAGGGGATGAGGCTCCAGAATAAGAATTGCCACAACAGAAAGGGCACAAAGCCCCTCTTCCTTGCCCCTGCTACTCAGACCTCAACCCAGTGCTTGTGCTGGCTGCCCTCTGGCCTGGGGCTCCTCAGCTCCTCCATTCAGCATAGCTTTATTCACCTTTATTCATTGGAGGTGCTAAGCTGGGTTCTGCAAACCTAATGATGACAAACAAGGCATCTCCCAGTTCCCAGTCTTGTTCCTTTGTTACTGGGGGGTGGTGAATCCTTGGGGAGAGATTATTGGCTGTTGGGAGCAAGGACTAGTACCCTGGCTTCTGGAACCCTCTTGGGCAGTTACTCTTTATCCTTGGCTCTAAATCATAGGAATCCCACCTATTCCCTAAACTTTCTTGGCCCTGGGACAGATACATCTCTGTCATTAGTTGAGAATTCTAGTTCTGCTGTTCGCTGGAGCTGAACTCCTTTACATCCGCCAAGTATCTGGAGTTAAACATTAAAACGGATGGAAAATGGTGATTTTTTTTTTAAATCCTGCTCCTTCCCTTTTAAGCTCTCTTCTCATCTCAGAAGCCAGTCTCACCAGGTTGTGGCCTCTAGCCCAAGGAACTTCTCTCATTACTGGTAGAGCACAGATAACTGACAGATGGAACCTACAAATCTGCAAGTCCTTCTGGGTTCCTAGGTCACCAGCCCCACCTTTGTCCTCACATTAGTTACATGCAAGGTATGGCCCTATCGGTGGAGAGCTGCTGTGGTTTACGTATAGTTTCTTTGCCCCCACCAAACCTCATGTTTAAATTTGATCCCCAGTGTTGGAGGTGGGGCCTAATAGGTGGTATTTGGGTCATGGGGTGGACCCCTCACGAATACATTAATACCCTCTCTGAAGGTGGGTAAGTTCTTACTCTATTAGTTCCTGAGAGAGCTAGGGTTTTAAAAATATCAATTTTATATATATATAGTGGGCCATAAAAACTATTTCTGCTTTCAGCTGGACACAGTGACTCATGCCTGTAATCCTGGCACTTTGGAAAGCTGAGGTAGGTGGATCACGAGGACAAGAGATCAAGACCATCCTTGCTAACGTGGTGAAACCCCATTTTTACTAAAAATACAAAAATTAGCTGGGCATGGTGGCACGTGCTGTAATCCCAGCTACTCAGGAGGCTGAGGCAGGAGAATCACTTGAACCTGGAAGGCGGAAGCTGCAGCGAGCTGAGATCGTGCCACCGCACTCCAGCCGAGCAACAGGAGACTCCAACTCAAAACAAACAAACAAAAACAATCTCTGCTTTCTTGAAGTATGGATTTAGCTGAGGAGACAAATAACATATAAAAAGCATTGCAGTGAAAACTTAATAGTCATAGGGATAGTCTTAGATGTATGGGTAGGGATATATATTTATGTGTGAATATAAATTATCTGCAGATATATAACTAGGTATTGTCACATAAGATGATGTGACCACACACACACACACACACATATGTGCTGAGAGTGAAAGAGAGAGGGAATTCAGCCACATGGTGTAGGCGGGTTAATTCCTTGAGATAGATGAGAAGCAGGTAGGTCTGTGCTGAGCTGTGTTGTCAGTGAAGGTCACACTTGGAGGTGACACTGAAGCTGATTCCTCAATAGGAAGAAGAGCGAGGAAGGAGGCATGTGGAGACCCAGACAGGCACCATCAGAGGCTCCAGAAAGAGCAGGGCCCAGAAAAGTCTCAGTCTGTTCTTCAGAAAGGAGTGACCACTTTGTCGATAGGGTGTAGGGGGAGGCAGAGGAGGAGGTGGAACAGAGATTCAGGGCCTTGGTGGATTCAGAATAGGTCAAGGAAATGAACTGGCCAGGAAAAGGTGGCCCCATCATCTTAAGACAGCGGTTTATTAAAGAGGCTGGTATCTCCCCTTCCTCTTGCTTCCTCTCATCAAGGGATTTCTGCTCAAGCTTGCCCCACTCTGCCTTCAGCCATGAGTGGAAGCAGCCTGAGGCCCTCACCAGAAGCTAAGTAGATGCCAGTTCCATGCTTCTTGTATAGCCAAAGAACTGTGAGCTAATAAAACTTTTTTTGTTGTTAAGAGATGGGGTCTTGCCCTGTTGCCCAAGCTGGAATGCAGTGTTGTGATCATAGCCTCACTGTATCCTTGAACCCCTGAGCCCAAGCAATCATCCCATCTCACCTTTCTGAGTAGTTGGGTGCCTAACACTGTACTCGGCTAATTTAAAATTTTTTTTTGTAGATATGGGGGTCTATGTTGCCCAGACTGGTCTCAAACTCCTAACCTAAAGCAATCCTCCTGCCTTGGCCTCCCAAAGCCCTGGGATTACAGGCATGAGCTACTGTGCTTGGCCTCTTGACTTTATAAATGACCCAGCCTCGGGTATCCCTTTACAGCAACATACTCAACCGGTTAAGACAAGGGCCAAGCCCAGCACAGAGACATCTCACTTTTGGTGTTCAATCAAACTTCTACAATGCAGGAAAACAGCAAACTCAACAATGCTACTGCAAGATGTGACTACAGACTAAGAGCATGAAGGACATTCTGCTTTCCTAATTGAAAAAAAAAAAAAAAAAAAGGACAAGCTCTGTGTCATCCAGTTAAACAAACAGCCAGGAAAAACTGCAACGAGAGTTAGCAAAGCTTAGAAGACAATGGCTAGGCTTAAGCCATTTTCCCAAGCACAACCAAAATGATTGTTAACAAATAGGACATAATCTGCTAAGCGTTCGTTCTTGTTATGTCCCTGTAAGGTAGCTCCCATTTTCAGATAAGGAAACCAAAGCCACAGGAAGGGTGGGCAACTAATACAGTCATATGGCTGTTACATAGTAGTCTGGGGTTTGAACACGAGTCTGAATCCAAACCCCATTTCTCATTTTACTGCTACATTATGCTGCCTTCTATCAGCTGGTAGGCATATGTCATAAAAAGACACAAAGACAAACTGACTTCATGTCCCCCCTGAGGGGATACTCTCGGAATTTCACATATTTTTGCCAAAAATGTTTAGCTAGATTTTAATACTTAGAAAACAGACACATGCAGATTATAGGACATTCTACAATACAACTGGTCTGGACTCTTCAGAAATATAAACTGTATGTATTTGATGCTAAACGTATTGAAATAGAACAGAATTGTGTTTATGTAGGAGGCAAAAGTCCTTTTTCTCAGTTTTTGCTGAAGTGTTCAGGGGTGAAGTGATGTGTGTAGATATATAACATACAAACAAATGTGACAAACTATTAATTGCTTTGAAATTTATTAAAACAAAATGTAGGAAACCAAAAGGCTAGAGACCCCATCCTGGTAGGGTAGAAGCCCTGTCCAACCAGGTGAAGCCGTAGAAGGATCCTCATACTTAGTATCTACTACTTTTTTTTTTTTTTTTGAGATGGAGTCTCACACTGTTGCCCGGGCTGGAATGCAACAGCATGATATTGGTTTACTGCAACCTTGGCCTCCCAGATTCAAGCAATTCTCCTGCCTCAGCCTCCCGAGTAGCTGGGATTATAGGTGCCTGCCACCATGCCCAGCTAATTTTTTCTATTTTTTTTAGTAGAGACAGGGTTTCACCATGTTGGCCAGGCTGGTCTCGAACTTCTGACTTCAGGTGATCCACCCACCTTGGCCTCCCAAAGTGCTGGATTACAGGCATAAGCCAACACGCCCGACCAAGATGTACCTACTTTCTCCAACACAGCTAAAGAATTGATTCAATTTACCTAATGGGTGTGTGTGTGAGGGGGAAGGAAGCAGAAACAAAATCTGATGAGACACATTCACCAGTAGACTGAATTTATCTAGTCACTTTTGCCTCCTAGTGATTTTTATCAGTTTACATGTTTTGAAAATTATTTCTCTGATTTTAGATTAAGGGTGGGCAAACTTCCTGTAAACAGACAAATAGCAAGTACTTTTGACTTTGTGGACCATGTAATCTCCAGGCTAACTATTCACTCTGCCATTTTAATGCAAAAACAGCCACAGACAATATACAATGTTGACTGTACCTAATGCCATGCAACTGCAAACTCCAAACTGGTCAAGATGATCAACTTTATATATGATCTTACCATAATTTATTAAAAAGAAAAAAAGCCAGGCGCAGTGGTTCACGCCTGTAATCACAGCACTTTGGGAGGCAGAGACAAGAGGATGACGAGGTCAGGAGATCCAGACAATCCTGGCCAACGTGGTGAAACCCTGCCTCTACTAAAAATACAAAAAAATTAGCTGGGTGTGGTGGTTCGTGCCTGTAATCCCAGCTACTCAGGAGGCTGAGGCAGGAGAATTGCCTGAACCCAGGAGGTGGAAGTTGCAGTGAGCCGAGATCACGCCACTGCACTCCAGCCTGGCAACAGACCAAGACTCTGTCTCAAAAAAAGAAGCCACAGATAAAATGTAAATGAATGAGTGTGACCGTGTTCCAATAAAACCTTATTTATGGACACCATATTCTAAATTTCATGCAGTTTTTATATATTATGAAATATTTTTTGTGGATTTTCCAACATTTAAAAACATATTGACCTGGGCAATATGCTCTACAAAAAAAATACAAAAATTAGCTGGGTGTGGTAGCATGCACCTGTAGTACCAGCTCCTCAGGAGGCTGAGGAGGAAGGATTGCTTGAGCCCAGGAGTGGGGTGGCAGTGTGCCGATATTGCACCACTGTACTCCAGCACTCCAGCATGGGTGACAGAGCAAGGCCCTGTCTCAAGAAAAAAAAAAAAAAAAAGTAAAAATTCCTAGAGCAGGCCAGGTGCGGTGGCTCATGCTTGTAATCCCAGCACTTTGGGAGGTGGATCACTTGAGGCCAGGAGTTCAAGATCAGCCTGGCCAACATGGTGAAACCCCATCTCTGCTAAAAATACAAAAAATTAGCCAAGAGTGGTGGCGGGTCCCTGTAATACCAGCTACTTGAGAGGCTGAGACGGGAGAATCACTTGAACCTGGAAGGGGGAGGTTGCAGTGAGCCCAGATGGAGCCGTTGCACTCCAGCCTGGGCAACAAGAGTGAAACTGCATCTCAAAAAAAAAAAACTCCCACCACAAACAAAATTCCTAGAGCAGAGTGCAATGACTTATGCCTGTAATCCCAGCTACTTGGGAGGCTAGAGGATAGCCTGAGGTTAGGAGTTTGAGATCAGCCTGGGCAACATATAGGTTGCAGGTAGTAAAAAAACAGGCAGTGGGCCAAATTTGGCCCATAGGCTGTGTTTGCCCATCCCTTCTTAGAGACAAAGGAAATACATAATGTGAGCACTCAAGCTAAAAGAGAGGGCTGGGCCAGGCACGGTGGCTCATGCCTATAATCCCAGAACTTTGGGAGGCCGAGGCAGGTGGATCACTAGGTCAAGAGATCGAGACCATCCTGGTCAACATGGTGAAACCCCCTCTCTACTAAAAATACAAAAAAAATTAGCTGGGCGTGGTGGCACACGCCTGTAGTCCCAGCTACCTGGGAGGCTGAGGCAGGAGAATTGCTTGAACCCAGGAGGAGGAGGTTGCGGTGAGCCACTATCGCACCATTGCACTCCAGCCTGGGTAACAAGAGTGAAACTCCGTCTCAAAAAAAAAAAAAGAGGGCTTTTTTTGGGGGGGATGGAGTCCTGCTGTCACCCAGGCTGGAGTGCAATGGCAAGATCTCGGCTCACTGCAAACTCCGCCTCCTGGGTTCAAGTGACTGTCCTGCCTCAGCCTCCTGATTACCTGTGACTATTGGCCTGCACCATCATGCCTGGATAATTTTGTATTTTTAGTAGAGATAGGGTTTCATCATGTTGGCCAGGCTGGTCTCGAACTCGACCTCAGGTGATCCAAAGATAAGGCTTATTTTTGCGGTCTAAAGAGCAGCTGTAACAACCTTTAAGGGATTTAAAAGTCAGCATGTACAAAATACTTACCAGAGTGCCCATCTCTTTCTAAGGGTATAGATGACTGACTTAGGTTAAACAAAACTTTGAAATCTCAACCTTACCTAAGATACAAAGGAGGCTGTGTGTGGTGGTTCATGCCTGTAATCCTAGCACTCTGGGAAGCCACGACAGGCAGGTAGCTTGAACTCAGGAATCTGACAGCAGCCTGGGCAACATGAGACCAAAACCACAAAAATCAGTCGGGTATGGTGGTGCACGCCTGTGGTCCCAGCTACTCCAGAGGCTGAGGTGGAAGGACTGCTGGAATCTGGGAAGTCAAGGCTACAGTGAGCCATGATCGCGTCACTGCACTCCAGCCTAGGTGACAGAGCAAGACTGTCTCAAAACAAAACAAAAATACATTAAAAAAAAAAAAAAAAAGATGCAAAGGCAACAATAATCACTTTCCATCTACTAGTTCTATCCAGCTACATACTAAATCTTCTGCTTCTACAAGAAAGGCCAGTGCCTTCAACCCTTGCCATCTTTCGAATCACCCTCATTGCCTAAGATCTCCCCTTTGCCTTCTGCAGTTTGACCTCAACTGCCCACGAATACCTGGCTAAGAAACTAAAATCTGCTGAGCATCTGGTTGGGTGTGGTGGTTCATGCCTACAATCCCTGCACTTTGGAAGGCCGAGGCATATGATCACCTGAGGTCAGGCGTTCGATACCAGCTTGGCCAACATGGTGAAACCCGGTCTCTACTAAAAATACAAAAATTAGCCGGACGTGGTGGCGTATGCCTGTAATCCCAGCTACTAGGGAGGCTGAGGCATGAAAATTGCTTGAACCTGGGAGGCGGAGGTTGCAGTGAGCCAAGATTGCACCACTGCGCTCCAGCCTGGGTAACAGAGTGAGACTCTGTTTCAAAAAAAAAAAAATTGTCGAGCATCTGTATATGCTTACTAGCTTCACTTAGTGTCATTTAATCCTCACAAAAATGGCTCTTAAAAGTCCTCCATTCAGCATATCACAGGTATACACATGTAAAATCTCAAGCTACATACTTTAAGATTTGCATACTTGGCTACATGTAAGTTATACCTTACTAAAGTTGTTCTCTTTTTTTCCCTCTAGATGTACCTGCTTCCACAATTTTAGCCTTCAACCTAGTTACATCTGCTTCCAAACAGCCTCCTTGGAAGTCTCACTTTTTGCTGCTTCAAACCTTAAACTCTTTTCTCTAGTCTCAGTCTCTTTTCAGAGCTCTTGGCCTAACTTGCCTACTGAAGCCTGAAATTTAAGAACCAGAATCAAATGTAGCCATTTCTCCACTCTGTGCCGAGCTCCTCTTTTACTGACTCCTATATGAATGGCATCACCATTCGAATCTCAGAATGGCCTTCCCAAAGTTCATTTCCCCTCATCAATTAATCAACTACACCTCAATAATGTGATTCTCAAAATTCATCCCTTTCCATTTCTATGGCTACCACTGTAATTCAAAATCCTAAGTTATAACCACACTGTACAACTGCCTAACTTTTATCCCTACCTCCAGTGTCTCCAGTTTCCAATATTCACTGTCTTTCCTGTTCATTGCTCTATCCTCAGTGCCTGGCATGTTTGATATACAGTAGGTGTTTGATAAATTTTTACTATCACAGAACTTACCTCACCCTCATAGATAACTGTGAACCTATGTTCCTTCCTCTGCTCCTCCCATGACATAAAGAACAGAGACCATTTTACTCATTTTGCAGTGAGGAGGAAAGCACTAGCCCACACAGCCTACCAACTATACATTAAACATATGTGCCATTTTAGTTTATTTCACATTTCTACTTCTTAAAAACTGGGCAGGGGGTTTTCTGGTAGGGAATCAGCCTTTATAAAAGGTCTCACTAGTATTAGAACTTCACCAAAACTGATTTTAATAACAATCCCTTACATGGCTCTAGGAGAGAAGACATCTAAATTTTAACCTAATATTAACCCGATTTCCCTGATACTGCAATGTGAACTGGCTATACTAGAAATCACCCAGATCTAGAACCTGTTTTGTCTTTTGAGACGGAGTTTCACTCTTGTTGCCCAGGCTGGAGTGCAGTGGCATGATCTCAGCTCACCCCAACCTCCGCCTCCCAGGTTCAATTGATTCTCCTGCCTCAGCCTCCCAAGTAGCTGGGATTACAGGATGTGCCACCACGCCCAACTAATTTTGTGCTTTTAGTAGAGACGAGGTTTCTCCATGTTTGTTAGGCTGGTCTCAAACTCCCAACCTCAGGTGATCCACTTGCCTTGGCCTCCCAAAGTGCTGGGATTACAGGTGTGAGCCACTGCGCCCAGCCAGTTTTTTTTAGACAGAGTCTTGCTCTGTTGCCCAGGCTGGTGTGCAGTGGTGCAATCTCAGCTCACTGCAGTCTCCACCTCCCAGGTTCAAGTAATCCTCTGCCTCAACCTCCCAGGTAGCTGGGACTACGGGCGCCCACCACCACGTCTGGCTAAATTTTTTGTATTTTTAGTAAAGACGGGATTTCATCACCATAGCCAGGCTCATCTTGAACTCCTGAACTCGTGATTCACCCTTTATTGAGTACCAAGCCCCAGCCTCCCAAAGTGCTGGGATTACAAGCATGAGTCACCACGCCTGGCTAAGAACCTCTTTATCCAGCAGCTGGTTCTAGTATTACGGCGCTTCTAACACAAGCAGGATTTGTTCTACTCAGCTGTTTAATCAGAATGCCTCCAAATTTACAAAGCAAATGTTTTAATGTCCAAGGCTAATATACCACTGCAAGGGAAGAACAGGTAGGGAAGGAAAGGAGCACTAAGAGACGAAGACCATAAGAGGGCTTACCTACTGCATAGCACATCCTCAAGACTATCTCAGCAACCACTGTTAAATGTCATTTCACCTGTTTTGGAAAGGTACAATTTGATCTATCCCCACAGATAACCAGTCCCCTAAGCCTAGGGTGTCATAAAGAAAATTCTATATAAATGACTTCTAGCGTGCAGCTAATTTACCAGCTAGGGCACTCAAACATATTAATGAAGCTAATTTTCATGTCAGAAGGTTTCCAGAGAATTAACGTAGTTCTCTCAGCATAGAAGAGGGCAACAAAACTATGCAAGCAATAAAGCACTTAATTTTCTGCTTATGAAGGCAAAACATGAAACAAATACCTAATTTAAGTTCAAACTCATTTCCCTTTTATTAAAGTACAGGTTACCATTACTGGCTTGGTACTCAATAAAGGAAAACTTGTTCAAATAAGGTAATATGTTATCATCAGTATTTCCAGGTGACTGTTTACACTCAAGTAGCAATATCAATAAATCCTTGGGAAGCCCATCTGTAAAAGAAAACACAAAGAATTAGCTGGGAAAGAATAAAAGGTAGAAATCTTGTTTTTCTTTCGTTTTTTTTTTTTTTAAGATGGAGTCTTACTCTGTTATCCCGGCTGGAATACAGTGGTACCATCTCCACTCACTGCAACCTCCACCTCCCAGGTTCAAGCGATTCTGCTGCCTGAGCCTCCTGAGTAGCTGGGATTACAGACATGCAGCACTACGCCCAGCTAACTTTTTGTATTTTTAGTAGAGATGGGGTTTTATCATGTTGGCTAGGCTGGTGTCGAACTCCTGACCTCAAATGATCTGCCCACCTCAGCCTCCCAAAGTGCTGGGATTACAGGTGTGAACCACTGCACCCAGCCAGAATCTTTTAACAATAACCGGCTGGGTGCAGTGGCTCATGCCTGTAATCCCAGCACTTTGGAAGGTTGAGGTGGGCGGATCATGAGTCAGGAGATTGAGACCATCCTGGCCAATAAGGTGAAATCCCGTCTCTACGGAAAATAAAAAAAATTAGCTGGGTGTAGCACTGCATGTCTCTAATACCAGCTACTCAGGAGGTAGGAGGATGAGGCAGGAGACTCGCTTAAACCTGGGAGGTGGAGGTTGCAGTGAGCTGAGATCACACCACTGCACTCAATCCTGGCGACAGAGTGAGACTCCATCTCAAAAAAACAAAAAAACCGGTTAGAGCTACAAACAGGAAAATCACTGTCTCTCTGTACCCTTTACTGTTCTTACTTAATCCTTCCTACTGTCAACCCACAAGGGACCAGTTTTGTGGCTTTTTTGTTGTTTGTTTATACCACTGGTACTTCCTTCCCAAACAGAAAAGTGTTCAGTAGTTGCCATTTCTTAAAAATACTTGTTTTGGGCCCAGTGCAGTGGCTCACACCTATAATCCTAGCACTCTGGGAGGCTGAGGCCAGGGGACTGCCTGAGGTCAGGAGTTCAAGACTACTGGGCAACATGGTGAAACTCTGTCTTCACTAAACTACAAAAAATTAGCCACGTGTGGTGGCGCATGCCTGCGGTCCCAGCTACTTGGGAGGCTGAGGCACTAGAATCACTTAAACCTGGGAGGCTGAGGTTGCAGTGAGCTGAGATTGCTTCATTGCACTCCAGCCTGGGCAACAGAGCAAGACTGTCTCTTAAAAAAAAATTAGCTAGAATACATCCTATGTAACAAAAATCTTATGGACATCTTGGAATAATACTTGATAAAATGAAAACTAAAACACATGGCCAGACACGGTGGCTCACGCCTGTGATCCCAGCACTTTGAGAGGCCAAGGCAGGTGGATTACCTGAGGTCCAGGTGATCCACCCACCTGGGCCTCCCAAAGTGCTGGGCTCACAGGCGTGAGCCACTGTTCCTGGCCAAGTTCTGAGTCTTCTTTTAAAAAAATGTTTCAGGGCCGGGCACGGTGGCTCACGCCTATAATCCCAGCACTTTGGGAGGCCAAGACGGGTGGATCACAAGGTCAAGACCATCCTGGTCAACATGAGAACTGCTTGAATCCAGGAGACGGAAGTTGCAGTGAGCCGAGATCGCACCATTGCACTCCAGCAACTGGGTAAAAAGAGTGAAACTCCGTCTCAAAAAAAAAAAAAAAAAAAGTTTCAATAGGTATTTACTAACAATATCCTAATCAGGGCCAGGCATGGTGGCTCATGCCTATAATTCCAGCACTTTGGGAGGCCGAGGTGGGCGGATCACAAGGTCAGGAGTTCGAGACCAGCCTGGCCAACACAGTGAAACCCCATTGCTACTAAAAATACAAAAAAATTAGCTGAGCATCATGGCACCCACTTGTAATCCCAGCCATTCAGGAGCCTGAGGCAGGAAAATCACTTGAACCCAGGAGGCGGAGCTTATGGTGAGCCGCGATCACCACTGCGCTCCAGCCCAGGCAACAGTACAAGACTCCGTCTCAAAACAAAACAACAACAAAAAAAACCTAATCAGGCTCACTTGTTCTTGTAAGAAATCTGATATTAGCTTCTTCTTTTTTTTTTTTTTTTGAGATGGAGTCTCGCTCTGTCACGTAGGCTAGAGTGCGGTGGTGTGATCTCAGGTCACTGCAACCTCCGCTTCCCAGGTTCAAGTGATTCTCCTGCCTCAGCCTCCTGAGTAGCGGGGAGCACAGGCCCGAGCCACCACGCCTGGCTAACTTTTGTATTTTTAGTAGTGATGGGGTTTCACTATGTTGGCCAAGCTGATCTCAAATTCCTGACCTCAACAGATCTACCCACCTTGGCCTCCCAAAGTGCTGGGATTACAGGTGTGAGCCACTGTGCCTGGCCCAAATAGAAATTTTTTTAAAACACCAAAGCACATGTGGCAAAAATAAAACTACCTGACAATCTGGCTATGTGTATACAGGCTCAGTACATTACCATCTATGCTACTGTTATGCCTAAAATATATTTTTTTCTTTACTTAAGGAGGCTTTTATTTGCCTTTATACCAGTAAGAAAATGATGCCAGGGCTGGGCAAGGTGGCCTGTAATCCCAGCACTTTGGGAGGTCAAGGCGTGAGACCCACCTGACCAACATGGAGAAACACTGTCTCTACTAAAAATACAAAATCACCCAGGTGTGGTAGCATATGCCTGTAATCCCAGCTACTTAGGAGGCTGAGGCAGGAGAATTGCTTGAACCCAGGAGGTGGAGGTTGCAGTGAGCCAAGACGGAGCCATTGCACTCCAGTCTGGGCAGCAAGAACAAAACTTCATCTCCAAAAAAAAAAAAAGATGCTGGGCATGGTGGCTCATGCCTGTAATCCTGGCATTTTGAGAGGCCAAGGTGGGCGGATCAGGAGGTCAGGGGTTTGAGACCAGCCTGGCTAACATGACGAGACCCTGTCTCTACTAAACATACAAAAATTAGCTGGGTGTGGTGGCACGCACCTGTAGTCCCAGCTACTCACTCAGAAGGCTGAGGCAGGAGAATTGCTTGAACGTTGGGAGACGTTGCCATTGCACTCCAGCCTGAGCAACAGAGCAAGATTCCGTCTCAAAATACTGCTACTACTACTAATGATAATGGCTGGAAATAATTTCAGTTTTTAAATTTACCATTACTGGTATTCTCAAAATCTCTTCATGCTCATGGCCATTACCTCTTACAAGAACACTGAAAGGTCTTACTCTGGTACACTGAAATGTCATCCACCCACACCTCTCCAGATTGTTTTCCTATCTTCTTCAGTGACTTGTTGCTTACCCATGGGATTTACACTTTGTCAAGGCCCAGTTCCTCTGGAGTGGAGATTCCCAGTTCATTTAAAGTTGGTCTAAGTTCCTGGATGACATATGGGTAGATTTCCTTATGAGGTCCTGCTTTGTCCTGATGGCAAAGAGAATATTCACATTTAACTCTCTCAAAAGCCATGTCTACTAATTCATGAAATGAACTTAAAAATGCTTTTAATTACATAAGCAGAGGCTAGCAGCACAGAATTAATAATACAGGTCATCAGCTGGGTGTGGTGGCTCAGGTCTGTAATCTCAGCACTTTGGGAGGCAGAGAAAGGCAGGTCACTTGAGGTCAGGAGTTCGAGACCAGCCTGGCCAACACGGTGAAACCTTGTCTCTACTAAAAATACAAAAATCGGCTTGAACCCAGGAGGCTGAGGCTGCAGTGAGCTGAGATCGCGCCACTGCACTCCAGCCTGGGTAACAGAGCAAGACTCCATCTCAAACACAAAAAAACAGGTCATCTACTTTTAAGTTAACACATTGTTCAATAAAGAGAGAAACTTATATATGTACTGTTCAAGGTAGGTTTTTGAGATACCTTGAGAATAACTGCCACTGGACTAAATCCAGAAAAAAACATCTTAAAAGTCTGGAGTTACAGGAAAAGAAGGTAGTGATGACAGAATTTTGTGAAGGCAATTAGACATGCCCAGCAGGCAACACGAATAATTGAGTTAAAACAGAAAAAGTATTTTCATTTGCCTCCAATTTGAGACCCTAACTGAATTAACTACCAGTGCTGAATGGATTGATAGCCTACAGAACCCTTAATCATCTCACCCATTATAGATAAAGTAACGTCAACGTCCCACTTTCCCCCTTAACAGACCTTGAGTTTCTTTCTTACTGACCATAGTATCTTTTCATGGGGAGCTGTACTTTGAGAATACATATGTCCAGGGATGAAGAGTTTCCACCATAATAGGTAGATATACCAGTACTGTCACAAGGTTCCTCAGGAACGAATAAGAAGTCAAATCAACTAATAAAGTGACAAGCTGCTCCTCCTCTGCCTTCAAAAAACTCTAGGTCTCCTTAATTGTATTTTTAAAAGTTAAGATTCTTGTTTAAAATGCAATGTGTTTATTTATTACAAAAAAAAATCCTTGACCAGGCACTGTGGCTCATGCCTATAATCCTAGCACTTTGGGAGGTGGAGCACCTGAGGTCAGGAGTTCAAGACCAAAAAGCCCAACCTGGTGAAACCCCATGTCTATTAAAAAATACAAAAATTAGGCCAGGGCCAGTGACTCATGCCTGTAATCCCAGCACTTTGGGAGGCTGAGGTAGGTGGATCACGAGGTCAGGAGTTCGAGACCAGCATGGCAAAGATGGTGAAACCCTGTTTCTACTAAAAATACAAAAATTAGCCAGGCACAGTGGCAGGCACCTATAATCTCAGCTACTTCAGAGGCTGAAGGAGGAGAATCACTCAAAGCTGGGGGGCGGAGGTTGCAGTGAGCCACGATCATGCCATTGCATTCCAGCCTAGGCGACGGAGCAAGACTGTCTCAAAGAATAAAAAAATTAGCTGGGCACGGTGGTGGGTATCTGTAATCCCAGCTACTCAAGAGGCTGAGGCAGAAGAATCACTTGAACCCAGGAGGTGGAGGTTGCAGTGAGCTGAGATCTCACCATTGCACTCCAGCCTGAGTGACAGATTCCATGGCAAATAAATAAAGTCAGAAACTATAACCAAAAAGAGGGTGGAAAATTAGTATACATCCTCCCATGTTTTCATATAATATATATTTTCCTTTACCATTTTTTTTTTTTTTAATGGAGTTTCTCTCTTGTTGGCCAGGCTGGAATGTAATGGTGTGATCTTGGCTCACCACAACCTCCGCCTCCTGGGTTCAAGCAATTCTCCTGCCTCAGCCTCCCGAGTAGCTGGGATTACAGGCATGCACCACCACATCTGGCTAATTTTGTATTTTCAGTAGATACAAGGTTTCTCCATGTTGGTCAGGCTGGTCTTGAACTCCCAACCTCAGGTGATCTGCCCGCCTCAGCCTCCCAAAGTGCTGGGATTACAGGCATAAGCCAACGCACCTGGCCCAATGTATATTTTTTAAAAAATAAAATGGAGTCATACCACAAAAACTGTTTTTTGTAACTTTCTCCAGTTAATATGATGCAAATATGTTAATGTCAAACACATTTCTACAGTATCAAAAGTTGTGTAGTATAACCAGTTCTGGGAAGTTCCCTCTTAAAAATTCCTAACATTTCGTATGACAAATAGCAAAAAGATGAATACACTCTGTAGTTAAATCTTCATGTACCCTTAATTATTTCCTTAAGATAAATTCTTTTTTTTTTTTTCGAGACTGAGTTTCTCTATTGTTGCCCAGGCTGGAGTGCAATGGCGCGATTTCAGCTCACTGCAACCCTTACCTCCTGGGTTCAAGTGATTCTCCTGCCTCAGCCTCCCGAGTAGCTGGGATTACAGGCATGCACCACCATACCCAGCTAATTTTTATATTTTTAGTAGAGACAGGGTTTTGCCATGTTGGCCAGGCTGGTCTCGAACTCCTGACCTCAGGTGATCCACCCGCCTCAGCCTCCCAAAGTGCTAGGATTACAGGTGTGAGCCACCGCACCTGGCCAAGATAAATTCTTAAAAGAAAAAGAGAGAAAGAGAAAGAGAAGAAAAAAAAGATAAATTCTTAAATGGAATTGCTGAACAAAAGTGTATCGTGTATAATTTGTAAGGCCTTGAATAAATGCTGCCAAAGTAGCCTCTAGACAGATTTTAACTGCAATGTACATTCCTTCTAGTTATATAAGGAATCATTTTAGGCATTTTAACAAATTCAAAAATACAGAATGTGCTGATACCTGAGCAACAGCCCACTCATTTACAGAACAATTTTAGCATTATTATTTCACTGACCTTAACAGCCTCTAGGATGCGAACTGTACTAGCGAAATCATTTAACCGTCTGCATGCCCGCAAAGCAGCATCAATGATTTTGGGCTCTGGAACCAGATCATAGGTAACAAGTGTGTTTATCCCTGTAAAATTAAGAAGGGCCATGTCAACCTGGAAGAGCCTTACTTAAACGATGACTTACTTATATTTTTACTGAGTCACTGATGTATGATCTTATCTGTCTGTGTCTCTATGCTCTATCTATAAAATGAAAGAATCTACCTTTAACAAATTCTAAATAATAATATCACAGTGGATCTTCCTAAGTTAATTAGTGGAAAGAACTATGCATTCGCATGCAGACTGAAGATAAAAAACCCTGAGGTTTTTTTTTCTTTCTTTGAGTCAGAGTTTTGCTCTTGTTCCCCAGGCTGGAGTGCAATGACGTGATCTTGGCTCACCACAATCTCTGGCTCCTGGGTTCAAGCAATTCTCTTGCCTCAGCCTCCCGAGTAACTGGGATTACAGCCGTGCGCCAACACGCCCCGCTAACTTTGTATTTTTAGTAGAGATGGGGTTTCTCCATGTTGGTCAGGCTGGTCTAAAACTCCCAACCTCAGGTGATCTGCCCACCATGGGATTATAGGCATGAGCTACCACTCCTGGCCAGAAAAAACCCTAAGAGTTTTCTTAAATGCAAACACTATTTTCATAATTATTAGCTGGTTTCTTTTCAAACAAGAGGGTCATTTTCAACTAATTTTTTTTTTTTTTTTTTTGGAGATGTAGTCTTGCTCTGTGGCCCAGGCTGGAGTGCAGTGGCAACACCTCAGCTCACTGAAAGCTCTGCCACCTGGGTTCCTGCCTCAGCCTTCCGAGTAGCTGGGATTACAGGCAGGTGTCACCACACCCAGGTAATTTTGTATTTTTGGTAGAGACAGGGTTTCAGCATTTTGGCCAAGCTGGTCTTGAACTCCTGACCTCATGATCTACCTGTCTCGGCCTCCCAAAGTGCTGGGATTACAGGTGTGAGCCACCGTGTCTGGTCCTCCTATCTTTAACTCTTAGTACAATGTACATATTTTGGATGCTTTAACAGAGTAGAGTCAAGGCCTGGTAAGCTGGCTCACTCCTGTAACCTCAGCACTTTGGGAGGCCAAGGCGGGCGGATCACCTGAGGTCAGGAGTTTGAGACCAGCTGGCTAACATGGTAAAACCCATCTGTACTAAAAATACAAAGTTAGCCGGGCGTAATGGCGCATGCCTGTAATCCCAGCTTCTCGGAAGGCTGAGGCAGGAGAACCATTTGAACCCAGGAGGTGGAGGTTGCATTAAGCCCAGATCACGCCATTGCACTCCAGCCTGGGCAACAAGAGAGAAATTCCGTTTCAAAAAATAAAAATTAAAAAAAAAAAAGAGAGAGAGATTCAACTGGAAAATAGTCTAAAAACCAGAGAAATGGGTAAGGAGAGCTAATGAAGCCCAAATTAGGACATTAAGGAGATATTATAGAGAAACATTAGTACATAGACTCATAAACATTCAACCAGAAAATGATCCAGCATGATTACTTTCAGATCTGCACAAAACGACCTCATAAAATTTAAGATTTTCTTAATGGGAACACAGAATTGCTGTTCTTTTTTATTACTTCTAGTCCAGATTGTTCCGTAAGAATTATTCTGCTTGCAGCGAAAGGGAATCATTACATTTCTGCAGGGAAGTTTAAAGCACTTAGGTTTCTTGCTTTTATTATTTTAAATATTTTAAAAAAGGATACCAGTGAATATAATGCAGTCATTGAGACTGAATTTTTGGTCTGAGATAAATTACCCTACACTTAATGCTACATATTCATGTTAAATGTGCATCTGCAAATTTAGGAAAGGCAAGTTCTAACTTACATACTTATTCAGGTTGAAACAGTGCAAAAATAACAAAAAACCCAAACCATCACCCAAAGGAGAAGGAAAGCAAATGACTGCTTTGTGTAAGTTCTTCGAAATGTATAAAACTGTTACGTTTTGCTCATCTAGTCTTATTGCTATAGCAGGGTTTTCCATGATTAAGGGTGATTTCATCCCTCAGGAGATACTGTGTAACGTCTAGAGACATTTTTGGTTGTCACACGGTAGGGGCATGTGCGGGTTGTGTGCGTACTGGCTTCCAGCAGGTAGAAGCTAAAGGTGATGCTAAACATCCTACAGTGTAAAGGACAGTCCCCTACAACAAAAGAATTATCTGGCCCAAAATGTCAATAGTGCCTGCCTTAAAAATCCTGCTTTATAAATAGCTATAAACTTTCCTAACTGCAAGCTACATGATGGTAACCAGTTTAAACAATACATGTTTTCAAAACAGTTGCTCTCAACAAAGGGGCAGAAGCAGTTCACATTTACACACCAAAATAGACAAGTATGTCTGTGTTCCAATTACCTTTACGCAATTCCCAGGCATCTATATCTGGCTTGTTGAAGTATGTTACCCAGCGAGCATCAAACTCCTCATCTGTCTCACTTGACCCATGGGAATAGCAGCGAACTGACTGGATAGCTACAATGTGAAAGAACCATAACTTCAATGTACACAAATAGTACTTGAAATCTCTTGTTTAATGCATTAAATTTTGAATCAACTATATATGTTGTAGCAGAAAAAATATTCAACAGGTCAAATGAAATACATCTTAAACATTGATAAAGAATCTTTAAAATTAGGCTGGGTGCGGTGGCTCACGTCTGTAATCCCAGCACTTTGGGAGGCCGCGGCAGGCGGTCAAGAAACTGTGACCATCCTAGCCAACGAGGTGAAACCCCATCTCTACTAAAAATACAAAAATTAGCCAGGTGTGGTGGCACGTGCCTGTAGTCCCAGCTACTCAGGAGGCTGAGTCAGGAGAATCCCTTGAACCCAGGAGGAGTAGGCTGCAGTGAGCCAGGATTGTGTCACTGCACTCCAGCTTAAGGGAAAGAGTCAGATTCGTCTCCAAAAAAAAAATTAAGCAAATAAAATCAAGTAGAACGAAAAGTATTACATAGGCATGTTTATACCTTCCCCCTAATGTATAATACTAGCTTGAAGTTATTTACAGTGGTTCCCCCTTGTATGTATGTATGTATTTATTTATGAGACAAAGTCTCACTCTGTCATCTATACTGGAGCGCAATCTCAGCTCACTGCAAACTTCGCCTCCCAGCGAAGTTTGTGCTTTTAGTAGAGATGGGGTTTCATCATATTGGCCAGGCTGGTCTACAACTCCTGAGCTTGAGATCCACCTGCCTTGGCCTCCCAAAGTGCTGGGATTACAGGCATGAGCCACCTCGACTGACCGACCCCCTCTTGTTTATTTTAAGTTAACAGTGATTGTCAGCAGAAGGTAAAAACTACTTTATATACGTCCATATTGTTTGACTTTTTACACTTAACCAGAGTATTAATTCCTAAACAAACATGTCCCAGCTGGGCACACACCTGTAGTCCTAGCTACTCAGAGCCTGAGCCCAGGAGTTCAAGGTTACAGGGTACTACAATATGATAGCACCTGAGATGATAGCCATTGCATTCCAGCCTGGGCAATACAGCAACACCCCACCTCTAAAAACTAGTAATAATACTAACGACCGTTCAAGTTATTTTTTTTGAGGTAGGGTCTCACTCTGTTGTTGCCCAAACTGGAGTGCAGTCGCTCAATCACGGCTCACTGCAGCCTCAAACTCTTGGGGCTCAAGCATTCCTCTCACCCTTGCCTCCCAAAGTGCGGGGATTACATGTGTGAGCCACCAGCCCTGGCCCCATTAAAGCTCTTAAACAAACTTATATACTTTATTGATGCATTAAAAAAAAAACTCATGTTGTTATATTCCAAAATGAATTACAATCGTGACAAATTACACATACAAATTGCTTTATCAAACTACACTCCCTTCCCAGAAGATTCTAATAAATCCCCTAAGAGAATGTACACTCTACACCCAACACAAAATATTGTTTTATAAGGTATCTAAAAAATTACATTTTGGGCCGGGGATGGTGGCTCACACCTATAATCCCAGCACTTTGGGAGGCTGAGACTGGTGGATCACGAGGTCAGGAGTTTGTGACCAGCCTGACCAACATGGTGAAACCCCGCCTCTACTAAAAATACAAAAATTAGCGGGGTGCGTCGGCAGGCACCTGTAATCCCAGCTACTCGGGAGACTGAGGCAGAAGAATCACTTGAACCCAAGAGGCAGAGGTTGAGGTGAGCTGAGGTCACACCACTGTACTCCAGCCTGGGCAACACACTGAGATGCTGTCTCAAAGAAAAAAAAAATGATATTTTAAATGTAACATTGTCAATAAAACAGGATACACAATTATTTTCATGCCATTTCTTGCCTTCAGCATTCTGAAGGCTAGTAGAGCCTCCTAATCAATACATCCTTTACAGTACTGTATGGAAAGCATTTCCTTTTTTTTTTTTTAGATCAAGTCTCAGTCTGTTGCCCAGGCTGAAATGCAGTGGCACAATCTCAGCTCACTGCAACCTCCACCTTCTGGGTTCAAGCCATTCTCCTGCCTCAGCCTCCTGAGTAGCCAAGACTACAGGCGTATGCCACCACGACCAGCTAATTTTTGTATTTTCAGCAGAGATGGGGTTTCACCATGTTGCCCAGGCTGATCTTGAACTCCTGACCTCAAGTGATCCACCTGCCCCAGCCTTCCAAAGTGTTGTGATTACAGGCGTGAGCCACTGCTTCCAGTTTTTCTTTCTTCTCGACAAATGGACACTGAATTGAGTTTGGAAATCTGGATTCCTTCTGAATACCCTCTGGAACAAGTAGGGGGATAGGGAGAGGCAGAAAATTTTATCTTTGGGTCTTAGATGCAGCACAGGCTAGCGCTCAGATACCTCTAGTCTCTTTGCTCTCTGTTTGACCCTGGGAAATTAAGTTTCATTTTCCTTATCTGTAAAATAGGGGACACTACCCTCCTTAGCAGATTATAAAGATTAAATGTGAAAACAGGTAGGTTAATACTGCGCACTGTTACTAAACAAATGGGAGCTATAAACTAACCCTTATCTAAAAATGTCTTAGTTGATCTTCTAGTTATAAAAATAACTTAAAGAAATGAAAAATATCTCAAATCACATTTCCTACTATCTGCATCAGATAAGCTTGCTATAACTTCTAGTTGTTTAAGGCTTCTTAATATATTTTTACTTATTTACTCTTAGAGATGGGGTCTTGGTATGTTTTCCAGGCTGGTCTTGAACTCCTGGCCTCAAGCAATCCTACCACTTCAGCCTCCCAGAGTACTACAATTATAGGCATTAGCCATCGCGCCAGGCCTTAACATATATATATATATTTTTTTAACATCTTCACCTAAAAACCTCTCAACATTGTTAAAATTTAAATAGTAGTAATATCCTATATATCTTTAATGCAGTAACTGGCAGGAGGAAGAGTAGGAAAAAAACAAAGCAGAAAAGATCTTCCCAGAGACCTAAATTACCTATGTAATCCAAGCCCAGAATCAAGTGGAACAGGTACATAAATGATATAGATGTGGCCATGTTTTAATTTTTTTTTTTTTTTTTTTTTTTTGAGACAGAGTGAGTCTCCCCGGGTTGTTCAGGCTGGAGTACAATGGTACAAGATCTCAGATGACTGCAACTTCTGCCTCCTGGGTTCAAGTGATTCTCTTGCTGGGATTATAGTGCCCGCCACCACACATGGCTAATTTTTTGTATCTTTAGTAGAGACAAGGTTCCACCATGTTGGCCAGGCTGGTCTCAAACTTCTGACTCATGATCCGCCCAACTCGGCCTCCAAAGTGATTACAGGTATGAGCCACCATGCCTGGCCTTAATTTCTTCAACAAGAAAAAATGAATCTCTACACCTAAATATATTTGATAAGTGCAAATCAAAACTACATGGATATTTAATAAGTCTTACAAGACTAATATTCAAATTCAATATATCAGAAAACAAGGTCAGGTGTGGTGGCTCACACCTGTAATTCCAGCACTTTGGGAGGCTGAGGTGGGTGGATCACTTGAGGCCAGGAGTTCAAGACCAGCCTGGCCAACACAGTGAAACCCTACCTCTCCTAAAATACAAAAAATTAGCTGGGTGTGGTGGTGCAGGCCTGTAGCCCCAGCTACTTTAGAGGCTGAAGGAGGAGAATTGCTTGAACCCAGGGAGGTTGCAGTGAGCTAAGATCACACCACTGCACTCCAGCCTGAGCAACAGAGCAAGACTCTGTCTCAAAAAAAAAAAAAAATACACACACACACACACAAACGAAAATATAGATTAGACAACCTTCTAACACACTATTATCAAAAACTAACGGCCAGGCGCAGTGGCTCTAGCTTGGGCGACAGAGTGAGATCCTTTCTCAAAAAAAACGTGTAAGTTATCTTTTTCAAAAACTAAGTATTCAGCCTTAACTGAATACTTCAAGTGCAAGTATAAAATGATACAAGCACTTTGGAAGACTATTTAAGCAGTTTCTTATCAAGTTAAACACAAACCTACCGTGTAACAGAGTAATTCCACTCCTAAGTATTTACCCAATGAAAGGTCTATGTACTCCTTCCCTGGAGGTAATTACCTGTCCTATCCAGAACAGTGTTTCATGATAAGCAAATCCTTTTGTCCCCCGCTAGGCATGGATTTGACTACATGAGTGCTAGTCTTTGTCTCCTAACTTCAAATAAGATGACCAGCAACAGCAAATCCAGGAGATCACCACCTTCAATGAGTTGATCACATGTCTTCTGGAAGCCAAATTACAAACTAGTTGTATTCCAAAAAGTCCTTTTTTTTTAGAGACCAGGGGAGTCACAAACACAGTCTTTTATATGACAGGCCAGGTGTGGTGGCTCATGCTTATAATCCTACAACTTTGGGAGGCCAAATCAGGATTGCTTGATGCTAGGACTGAGAGACCAGCTTGGGCAACAAAGACAGACCCCCATCTCCACAAAAAGAACTTAAAAAATCAGCGGGATGTGGTGGTCCCAGCTATTCAGGAGGCTGAGGTGTGAGGATCCCTTGAGCCCAGGGCAACAAGCATGCAGTGAGCTATGACTGCACCACTGCGTTCCAGCCTCGGTTGGAGCAACACTCTGTCTATCAAACAAATTAAAATAAATAAAAATTTAAAACCCATATATCCCTTTCTGAAGGGCAAAAACACTCTCCCCACATGATTTAAATTACACTGTTAAATCCAGTAAAAGGTAGAGCAGGATCTATTCCATTAGCTATGGACATGTCCCCCACATGCTTAACATTTTTTTAGGTACACTATACAAGCATTTTCTGCCCCACACACCCCACCCCACTTAAGAACAGAATCTCCATCTAGTATTGAAGCTTGTAAGGCAAACTATTTTGGAAAACAATTACTCAGTGCTTTTACGTAACCTGAAGGTTCCAGAGTAAGAAAAAAGAAGCAGCTATGAAAAATGAGGACATTTTTAGGGCTTCATTCTAAAAAGCTATTTCTAACACTGCTTTCTGGCATTCAGTTAAGCACTCTATTTAAAAACACAAAGGCTAACAGATATAGAAAAACTAAAGGGCTCATTAATCCCTTGGGTTTAAATTTTGTTAAACAGGATAGTTTTCCATTTAATAATCAGCCCAAACAGGCCCAAAGAATAAACATTTTGGTGGTGGTAACTCTGGGAACGCGTGCACAATAACGAGTTACTGAGGCCAGGCGCAGTGGCTCTTGCTTGTAATCCCAGCACTTTGGGAGGCAAAGGCGGGCGGATCACGAGATCACGAGGTCAAGAGATGGAGACCATCCTGGCCAACATGGTGAAACCCCATCTCTACTAAAAACACAAAAATTAGCTGGGTGTGGTGGCACGTGCCTGTAGTCCCAGCTACTCAGGAGGCTGACGCAGGAGAATTGCTCGAACCCAGGAAATGGAGGTTGCAGTGAGCCGAGATCGTGCCATGCCACAGCACACCAGCCTGGAAACAGAGCGAGACTCCATCTCAAAAACAAAAACAAACAACAGAAGAAAAAGAAAAATTTGGCTGGGCATGGTGCCTCATAACTGTAATCCCAGCACTTTGGGAAGCTGGAGAAGGGAGACAGGAGGCAGCTAGGCACTCCTGAACCCAGGAGTTCCCAGATCAGCCTGGATAACACAGGGAGATACTGTTTCTACCAAAAATAAAAATGGTGGTGCACCCTTGTGATCCTAGCTATTTGGGAGGCAGAGGCTGGAGGATCAGTTGAGTCCCAGAAGGTCAAGGCTGCAGTGAGCTCTGATGGTGCGACCGTACTCCAGCTTAGGCAGCACAGTGAGACTATCTCAAGAACAGAACAGAACAGAACAGAATAGAAAAGAGGAAAGAAAAGGAAAAGAGAGGAAAGAAGGAAGGAAAAGAGGGAGGAGGGAGGGCTGGGCACAGTGGTCCACACCTGTAATCCTAGCACTTTCACAAGGTCAGGAGTTTGAGACCAGCCTGACCAACATGGTGAAACCCTGTCTCTACTAAAAATCCAAAATCAGCTGGGCATGGTGGTACGCGCTTGTAATCCCAGCTACTCAGGAGGCTGAGGTAGAAGAAAAAAATCGCTTGAACCTGAGAGGCGGAGGTTGCAGTGAGCAAAGATCATGCCATTACACTCCAGCCCAGGCAACAGTGGGCATCAAAAGAAAAAAAAAAAAAGGAAAGAAAGCAAAGAAAGAAGAGAAAAAAAGAAAATTCAAAAAAAATTTTTTTTTTTGAGATGGAGTCTCACTCTGTTGCCCAGGCTGGAGTGCAGCGGCGCCATCTCGGCTCACTCCAACCTCTGCCTCCTGGGTCCAAGCGATTATCCTGCCTCAGTTTCCCGGTAGCCGCAAAAATGTGCATGTGCCAAAAATGTAAATTTAGTACAACATAAAACATGAACAAACATCAGGATGACCCAAACATAACTATAGATAAGAAACAAAAATGGTTCCACATTTTTGTCAGTTTCCGCCAGGCATGGTGGCTCATGCCTGTAATCCCAGCCCTTTGGGAGGCTGAGGCAGGTGGATCACCCGAGGTCAGGAGTTCGAGAAGTTCGAGACTAGCCTGGCCAACACAGTGAAACCCTGTCTCTACTAAAAATACAAAAATTAGCCAGGCGTGGTGGCAGGTGCCTATAATCCTAGCTACTTGGGAGACTGAGGCAAGAGAATCCCTTGAGCTGAGACTGTGCCATCGCCCTCCAGCCTGGGCAACAAGAATGAAACTCCATCTCAAAAAAAAAGGACTCCGTTTCCTAAGATGGACTTCGTATTCCTTTTCTATAAAATAGAATGCTCTCCATGATCTCTAAAGTACACTCTATCTAGGTTGGGTAAGATGGCTCATGCCTATAATCCCGAATTTTGGGAGGCTGAGGTAGGAGGATCACTTGAGCCTAGGAGTTCAAACCCAGCCTAGGCAACATAAGGATACTCCGTCTCTAATTTAAAAATAAACAAAAATAAAGTATCCTCCAGTCTTACGATTTTATGACAAATGATAAAAGATAAAGTAAAAAATGAAGCAAAACATATTCTTTAGGTTCTGAAGTGTTAAAACACTTAGTCAAGGCAACAACCTTACTAGTTTTGAGTTCTTTTTTAAATTTTTAACTTCAGCATACCCTGAAATGAGTTTCTAGTTCTTACGTTTAAATATGCATGCATAGTTGCCAGTGATGCGAGTTCAAAAATAAAATATAATACACATGCATAGAAGCTAAATTTCAAAATGTAGCTTATTTATCGTCACGGACCAAGATCAAAGTGTAATTACTGTATTTATTCTACGGTGGTGGACTCAAAATCTCCCAGAACGCATATAAGGGGAAAGAAAGTAGACAAAAATCAGCAGCATGCCTCATACTCCAGCAATCAGGCTTCTATGCCAAAGGGGGATAAAAACACGAAGCATTCCTATGCTTGTAAAACCCAGTATTCCTGATTCTGTGGATCCAATTTTCAAAAGAGTGATATTTTTATCATAAGCCCTATCAAATAAGGCTATCTTCCGGAGATCAGGAAACAACCACACACGTCGATCTAATTTAAACGTGGAAGAATTAGAATGTGGCACAGCAGTCCCTAAAAATGACAGAACAAGCTGTGAAGGTGACACACTAAACGCTAACCGACAAACGCCTGATTAAAAAGTATAATCGTGTGTCCCATACAGAAGCATATTGTGTCCTCGGACCTCGAGCGGCGTGCCCGGAGGCTCAATGTCACCTTCGCCGAGGCGCTGCAGGCCGGCGGCGGCCACTCCCGGTCAGGTGGCCGCAGGGTCGACGCCGGGGCAGGGTCACGACCCGGGAACCGTAGGGGAGCGCTGCGTCCCCTCTTCGGCGCTCACAGCAGGTCCACATCTGACCTGTCCACAGTGACAGAGCCAGGAAGTTGCGCGGAGGGAGGCCCGGGGGGCGCGCTCTCAGGTCCTCCACTACTCGAGGCGGCGGCCAGGGCGGCCCCCGGTCACAGGGTTTGGTAACCAGGGTAGGGCAAGGGCTAGGCCGGGGGGAGCCCGCCCTCGAGTGGCGGCGGGGACCCAGGTCACCGCAAGGACACGAGGGCGCGGGCAGTGGCAAGCAGGGGCCTTACCCGCGGCGGGGCCGGGGGTCGGGGCGGAGTGCAGGAGGCCTCGAGGGCCGGCCCGGGCGGTTGCGGCTACAGCGCAGCGGCGGAGAGCGGCGCCCAGCATGACGGCGATGGCGGCCCGCGAGCAGAGGATGGAGAGAGAAGCCGGTGTGAGCTCGCGGGTGGCTAGCGAGCTGGCGGGGGCCGGACTCACGCACAGGCGCACGGCGGGCGGAGCACATAGGCCCGCCCACTGCGACTCTGGCGCCTGGGCGGGAGGGGCCACAGCGCGGCGGCGAGCGGGTTACGGCGGCGTGCTGAGGACAAAATTTATTAGCCCCGCGTCCCGCCTTGTCGCTGGTCAGGTGACCTGCAGCCGCCATCCTTGAAGAAGGGATGGAGGCGAGGCAGGAGCAACCGACAGTGCTTATATGTTCGATTCAGGCCCAGGAGGGCACTTAATCACCTCAAAATAGGAATTATAGCAATAACAACAGACTATAATAAAAATACTTACTTTGCGGCCGGGCGCTGTGACTTACGCCTTTGATCCCGGCACTTTGGGAGGTCGAGGTGGGCAGATCACCTGAGGTCGGGAGTTCGAAACCAGGCTGACCAACAAGGAGAAACCCCGTCTGTACTAAAAATACAAAATTAGCTTGGCGTGGTGGTGCACGCCTGTAATCCTAGCTGAGGAGGCTGAGGCAGCAGAATAGCTTTAACCCGCTCGCGCCATTGCACTCCAGCCTGGGCAGCAAGTGAGAAACTCCGTCTCAAAAAACAAAACAAAACAAAAAAAACCCTACTTTGCTTACCCCGCCTCTTTCCTGTTGTAGCATAAAAGAACGAATGGGGGGAAAATGCATATATATAAGGGACTCTATTAGTAACTATTCTTAAATCACAAACCAGCTTGCATAAAAAAATGAGTTCATCCAAGCACTTTGGAGGCCAAGGCGGGCGGATCACCAGAGGTCGGGAGTTCAAGACCAGCCTGACCAACATGGTGAAACTCCGTCTTTAAAAAAAAAAAAGTGAGTTCAACTACTTCATTTCACAGATTAGGAAAGAGGCTCAGAAACTGGGCAGCTGCTCACTGGCAGTCAAGGATCTTATCACCATATCCCCAGTTCTGAGGACTCTCACCTGGATGTTTCTGCCCCATCTCCTACAGGAAGTCTCCTGAATCTACGACCCATCGCTCTGAAATAGGGTGGATCAAGTTCCAAGGTTGCTGCATCTAATCTCAGTATTAACTTGAGCCCCGGGGCCGTCCAGTGCACTTCCCCCAAGCCTGAAGTATCTGGATGCCGCCCAGAGATAACGAGACTGTCTGTCTTTTTGTCTCCCATTCTCTATCCCTGGGCACAATGGAAAGAAAAGATGTCCATTCAGATGCCACTTCCTCACTACAGGCTAACTCTGAGGGGCCTTGGCATCTGCCCTTCTCTTTTTCCTGTATGTGGCTTTACTGTATGTGAATCTGGCTGAGAAAAGGATTTTAAAAATGTTTTCAAAGCACCTGCCGTCAGCTTCTCCCACCAACCTAGTGTTGGGGCTAGGAAAACAAAGTGAAGGCCTGCGAAGCAGTTTCTCTCTGACCTTCTGCCCTCTTGTCTCTTGCCCGTTATCCTCCCTCCAGGCATACCGCAGAAACTAGAATACCTCCTCCCCAAGAGAGGGTCGTAGAAAGTAGAACTTTATCCTAAAGCCAGCCATAAAGCCTAAAAATATTACTGTAGGCTGGGTGTGGTGGCTCACGCCTGTAATCCCAGCACTCTGGGAGGGCGAAGCAGGTGGATAACCTGAGGTCAGGAGTTTGAGACCAGCCTGGCCAACATGGTAAAAACCCGTCTCTACTAAAAATACAAAAAATTAGCCAGGCATTGTGCTGGGCACCGTAATTCTAGCTACTCAGGAGGCTGAAGCAGAAGAATCGCTTGAACCCGGGAGATGAAGATTGCGGTGAGCGGAGATCATGCCATTGCCCTCCAGCTAGGGCAACAAGAATGAAACTCTGTCTAAAACAAAGAAAAGTACTCTAACCTTTTCCCTTGCCTTTCGGTGTAACAGCAGGCCATAAGGAAATTAAGGCTGAGCATAGTGTGGCTCACGCTTGTAATCCTAGCACTTTGAGCAGCCAAGGCTGGGGTATCACTTGAGGTCAGGAATTCAAGACCAGCCTTACCAACATGGTGAAACCCCATGTCACTAAAATTACTAACATTAACCAGAAATCGCTTGAACCCAGGAGATGGAGGTTGCAGTGAGCCGAGATCATGCCACTGCACTCCAGCCTGGGCAACAGAGATAGACTCCGTCTCAAAAAAAAAGAAAAACAAAACAAAACAAAGGCCGGGCACAGTGGCTCAAGCCTGTAATCCCAGCGCTTTGGGAGGCCGAGGCGGGTGGATCACGAGGTCAAGATATCGAGACCATCTTGGTCAACATGGTGAAACCCCGTCTCTACTAAAAATACAAAACATTAGCTTGGCATGGTGGCACGTGCCTGTAATCCCAGCTACTCAGGAGGCTGAGGCAGGAGAATTGCCTGAACCCAGAAGGCAGAGGTTGCGGTGAGTCGAGATCGCGCCATTGCACTGCAGCCTGCGTAACAAGAGCGAAACTCCATTCCAAAAAAAAAGAAAAAGAAAGGCCGGGTGCGGTGGCTCACACCTCTAATCCCAGCACTTTGGGAGGCCGAGGCGGGCGGATAACAAGGTCAGGAGTTCGAGACCAGCCTGGCCAACATAGTGAAACCCTGTCTCTAAAAAATAAATAAATAAATAAATATAAAATATTAAAAATAAATAAAAAAGGAAAGATGGCCAGGTGCAGTGGCTCATGCCTTTAATCCCAGCACTTTAGGAGGCCAAGGTGGGTGGATCACTTAAGATCAGAAGTTCAAGACTATCTTGGCCAACATGGTGCAACCCCGTCTCTACTAAAATCACAAAAATTAGCCAGGTATGGTGGCACACACCTATAATCCCAGTTACTTGGGAGGCTGAGGCAGGAGAATAGCTTGAACCCAGGAGGTGGAGGTTGCAGTAAGCAGAGGCTATGCCACTGCATTCCAGCCTGGGCGACAAAAACCACACTCCGTCTCAAAAAAAAAAAAGCTGGGACTGGTGGCTCATGCCTGTAATACCAGCATTTTGGGAGGCCGATGCAGCAGATAACCTGAGGTCAGGAGTTTGAGACCAGCCTGGTCAACCGGGTGAAACACTGTCTCTGTTACTTAGATTGGCTACTGAAGTGTTTTTTTTTTCTTTTTAAAATACAATTATGACTGTCATTTACCATGTACCACTACATGCCACAAACTGTTAACCCATTCATGCCTCATAACACCTTTGTGAGATGTTTTTACCCCAATTTATTTATTTATTTTAGGTGGAGTCTTGCTCTGTGGCCCAGGCCGGAGCACAGCGGCATGATCTTGGCTTACTGCAACCTCTGCCTGCTAGGTTCAGGTGATTCTCCTGCTGCAGCCTCCCAAGTAGCTGGGACTACAGGTACTTGCACCACGCCCAGCTAAGTTTTGTATTTTTAATAGAGACAGGGTTCCACCATGTTGGCCAGGCTGGTCTTGAACTCCTGACCTCAGGTGATCCTCCCATTTTGGCCTCCCAAAGTGTTGGCATTATAGGTGTGAGCGGCCTATCCCTAATTTATTGACAAAGGAATAGATTTAAAGATCACTTGCAAAAAATCATACAGCTAACAAATAGTGGTGCTTAGTTTCCAGTCCCCACTTGTCTGACTCCAGAAATTGTCCTTTCCTCACCACCTCTGAAGGTAGGTTTTGCTTATCTCTCAGTCAGTTTTGAATTCCCTGCTACCCTGAGAGCAGTCCACAGCCCTAATCACCTGCATTAATTTGTTTTGTTGCTGCATAGCAATTTATCACAAATTAAGCAGCTTAAAACAACACTCATTATTACCCCTCAGATTCTCTAGGTCAGAAGTCCAGGTAGAGTATAACTGGATTATCTACTGGGTATCACAAGACCGAGATCAAGACCTCAGCCAGGTATGAAGTCTCATCTGGAGCTCAGAGGCGTTTTCCAAGGTCATTCGGTTTGTTGGTCGAATTGTTATCATTGCAGCTTGGGACAAGATCTCCTTTCTTCTTGCTAGCTGTCAGCCAAGGACACTCTCTACTCTTAGAGGGTGGCCTCTTGTCCTCCCCACATGGCTCCCTCGATAGGCCCTTCTTACAATACTGGAGCTTATTTATTCCAGGCAACAGGAGAATGTCTCTCTGACACTTCACCTGCTTTTAAAGACCTGACCCCGAGACTGGGCACAATGGCTCACGCTTGTAATCCCAGCACTTTGGGAGGCTGGGGTGGGTGGATCACCTGAGGTCTCAGGAGTTCAAGACTAGCCTGGCCAACATGGTGAAACCTCATCTCTGCTAAAAAAAAAATACAAAAAAGGGCCAGGGGCCAGGCGCGGTGTCTCACGCCTGTAATCCCAGCACTTTGGGAGGCCGAGGCGGGTGGATCACAAGGTCAAGAGATCGAGACCATCCTGGTCAACATGGTGAAACCCCGTCTCTACTAAAAATACAAAAAAATGGCCGGGCGTGGTGGCTCACGCCTGTAATTCAAGCACTTTGTAGGCCAAGGCGAGTGGATCACCTGAGGTAGGGAGTTCAAGACCAGCCTGACCAACATAGTGAAACCCCATCTTAAAAAAAAAAAATTTTTTTAAACAAACAAACAATTAGCTGGGCATGGTGGTGCGTGCCTGTAATCCCAGCTACTCAGGAGGCTGAGGCAGGAGAATTTCCTGAACCTAGGAGGCAGAGGTTGCGGTGAGCCGAGATCGCGCCATTGCACTCCAGCCTGGGTAACAAGCGCGAAACTCCGTCTCAAAAAAAAAAAAAAAAAAATTAGCCAGGCTTGGTGGCAGATGCCTGTAATCCCAGCTACAGGGGATGCTGAGGCAGGAGAATCTCTTGAACCTGGGAGGTGGAGATTGCAGTGAGCCGAGATTGCACCATTGCACTCCAGACAGAGCAACAAGGCAAGACTCTGTCTCAAAAAAAAAAAGACTTCACCTCAAAGCAGGTGGATCACTGGAGGTCAGGAGTTCGAGACTAACCTGGCCAACATGGTGAAGCCCCATCTCTATTAAAAGTACAAAAATTAGCTGGGCATGGTGATGGGCACCTGTAATCTCAGTTATTCAAGAGACTGAGGCAGGACAATCCCTTGAACCCAGGAGGTGGAGGTTGCAGTGAACCGAGATCTCACCATTGCACTCCAGCCTGGGCGACAGAACAAGACTTGGTCTCAAAATAAAGAGACCTCACCTGATTAGGTTAAGCCCACCAGGGTAACTTTTTTATTCAGTCAAAGTAAGCTGACTAGTAAACTAGTCTTGGGAATGATATCTAAACATATTCACGGATTCTGCCCCTTACTTAAGAGGAGGAGATCGTACAAGGGCATATACACAGGGGGCATGAATCCTAGGGCTATCAGGAATTCAGCCTACCATATCACTAAGGCAGGGGGCCCTGGCTTGTTTCTTAGTTGGCCCCCAGATGTGTCCACAGGTTGAAGCCCATCCCATTGCTTCTGGAGGTTACCCCTTCCCTGACGGTCTCAGAGCACACATCTTGATTCTCACAAGGCCTTTGGGGTCTTTTGTCTCTTCCTGCCATTTCCTACCTTGAAATCCTTCACTGTCTCTCTGGAGAAGCCATAGCTGGACTTCTTTTTTTAAAAACGCAATAGCAGCTGGACTTCTAATAGCTCAGGAATTTCATGGTCACGAGTGGATTGGCCTATTAGCTTTCAGCTACAGCTCAGGGCCTTCATTCTGGAAAAGTCGTGATGAGGGATTCCTTCTGATGTGTGTGGGGGACAGAATGATGTTATCGAGGAATTTGTGAGGACAAAGACACTGTTCTGTAAGTTCACATGCAAGAAAAGCTCATATTTTTGTTTTTTCTTTCTTTTTTTTGAGATGTGGTCATGCTCTGTTACTGAGCATGTGGTCATACTTCAGCCTGTTACTCAGGCTGGAGTGCAGTAACACAATTATGGCTCACTGCAGCGGACCTCCTGGCTCAAGTAATCCTCTCCCCTCAGCCTCCCAAATAGCTGGGACTACAGGTAAGCACTATCATGCCCGTGGCTGGCTAATTTTTTTTTTTTTTTTTTTTTTTTTGAGACAGAGTCTTGCTCTGTCACCCAGGCTAGAGTGCAGTGGTGAGATCTCAGCTCACTGCAATCTCTACCTCCCGTGGTTCAAGCGATTCTCCTGCCTCAGCCTCCTGAGTAACTGGGATTACAGGCACCCACCACCATGCCTGGCTAATTTTTGTATTTTTTTTTCTTTTTTTGAGACGGAGTTTCGCTCTTGTTACCCAGGCTGGAGTGCAATGATGCGATCTCGGCTCACCGCAACCTCCGCCTCCTGGGTTCAGGCAATTCTCCTGCCTCAGCCTCCTGAGTAGCTGGGATTACAGGCACACACCACCATGCCCAGCTAATGTTTTGTATTTTTAGTAGAGACGGGGTTTCACTATGTTGACCAGGATGGTCTCGATCTGCTGACCTCGTGATCCACCCGCCTCGGCCTCCCAAAGTGCTGGGATTACAGGCTTGAGCCACCGCGCCCAGCTGATTTTTTTTTTTACATAGAGATGGGGTTTCGCCATGTTGGTCAGGCTGGTCTTGAACTCATGACCTTAGGTGATCTGCCTGCCTCAGCCTCCCAAAGTGCTGGTATTACAGGTGTGAGCCACCACACCCGGCTATTCCCATTTTTAGATGAGGAAACTGGTTCAGGTAATTGAATTTTCCCAAAGGCATAAGGCAAAACCATAGTACATCAATGGTAAGGGTGTCATTCTCTTGGGTGCCTTTCTCATTTGTCACGAGTTCAGGAGATTGAGACCATCCTGACCAACATGGTGGAATCCCATCTCTATTAAAAACACAAAAATTAGCTGGGGGTGGTGTCAGGTACCTGTAATCCCAGCTACTCAGGAGGCTGAGGCAGAAGAAGTACTTGGGAGAAAGAGGTTGCAGTGAGCCAAGATTTTGCCACTACACTTCAGCCTGGCCACAGAGCAAGACTCTATTTAAAAAAAAAATACAAATTACTATCATTTCTTAGCCTTTTGGCTAAGGTCAAGTGTAAAAATACAGGTTACTGGCTGGGCTCAGTGGCTTATGCCTGTAATCCCAGCACTTTGGGAGATCAGGGTGGGCAGATCACTTGAGGTCAGGATTCAACCTGGCCAACATGGTAAAAACACATCACTACTAAAACTACAAAAATTAGCTGGGCATGGGGGCATGGGCCTGTAATCCCAGCTACTTGGGAGGCTGAGGTGGGAATATTGGTTGAACCCAGGAGGCAGAGGTTACAGTAGGCTGAGATCATGCCACTGCACTCCAGCCTGGGTGGCAGAGTGAGACTCCATCTCAAAAAAAATATTACAGATTACCGGTTTCAAAAATTAACTGGGTGTAATGGTATGCAACTGTAGTCTCAGCTACTGGGGAGGCTGAGACAGGAGGGCTGCTGGAGCCCAGGGGTTAAAGTCTGCAGTCAGCCGTGATCACACCGTTGTACTCTAGCCTAGGTAACATAACAAGACCATGTTTAGAAAAAAAAAAAAAAAAAAAAGCCAGGGCAGTGGCTCACACCTATAATCCCAACACTTTGGAGGCAGAGGCAGCTGGATCACCTGAGGTCAGGAGTTTGAGAACAGTGTGGCTAACATGACGAAACCCCACATCTACTAAAACTGCAAAAAAAAAAAAAAAAAAAAATTAGCTGGGCATGGTGGCCAGCACCTGTCGCTACTCAGGAGGCTGCGACAGGAGAATCACTAGAACCCAGGAGGCAGAGGTTGCAGTGAGCCAAGATCATGCCACTGCACTCCAGCTTGGGTGACAGAGCTAGACTCCATCTCAAAAAAACACAAAAAAACAAGTCAGGCAAGGTACCTCATGCCTGTAATCCCAGCACTTTGGGAGGCTGAGGTGAGTGGATCATGAGGTCAAGAGATCGAGACCATCCTGGCCAACATGGTGAAACCCTCGTCTCTACTAAAAATACAAAAATTAGCCAGGCATTTGGCACACGACTGTAGTCCCAGCTACTTGGGAGGCTGAGGCGGAAGAATCGCTTGAACCCGGGAAGCGGAGGTTGCAGTGAGCCGAGACTGTGCCACTGTGCTCCAGCCCAGCGACAGAGCAAGACTCTGTCTCAAAAAAACAAAACACTGGCCGGGCGCGGTGGCTCAGCCTGTAATCCCAGCACTTTGGGAGGCCGAGGCGGGTGGATCACGAGGTCAACAGATCGAGACCATCCTGGTCAACATGGTGAAACCCCGTCTCTACTAAAGATACAAAAAATTAGCTGGGCATGGTGGCGCGTGCCTGTAATCCCAGCTACTCAGGAGGCTGAGGCAGGAGAATTGCCTGAACCCAGGAGGCGGAGGTTGCAGTGAGCCGAGATCACGCCATTGCACTCCAGCCTGGGTAACAAGAGCGAAACTCCGTCTCAAAAAAAAAAAAACAAAACACTATGTCCTCAATGGTACAGAGTAAGGGCTCAATAAATACTGTTTCTCTCTAAAAAAAGCACTTTCTTGTTGTAAAATTGTAACGGGGTAGGGCAGATCGTGAAACGGGGATGTTTTAGTCTGTTTTGTGCTGCCGTAACAGAATAAATAAATAATAAATAAATAAATAAATATTTATTTATTTATTTATTCTGTTACGGGTCACTCAGGCTGCAGTGCAGTGATGTGATCTTGGCTCACTGCAGCCTTGACCTCCTGTGCTCAAGCAATCCTCCCATCTCAGCCTCCTGAGTAGCTGGGACCACAGGAATGCACCACCTTGCCCAGCTAATTTTTGTATGGGTAATTTATAATGAATAGAAATGTATTGGCTCATATTTCTGGAGGCTGAGAAGTCCAGTATCAAAGCGCTGGCATCTTGTGATCCACCCGCCTTGGCCTCCCAAGGTGCTGGGATTACAGGGGGGAATTTTTGTATTTTTAGTAGAGTCGGCGTTTTGCCATTTTGGCCAGGCTGGTCTGGAACTCCTGACCTCAAGTGATCCTCCCACCTTTGCCTCCCAAAGTGCTGGGATTACAGGGATGAGGTACCTTGCCTGACTTGTTTTTTTTGGGGGGGTTTTTTTGAGACAGAGCCTAGCTCTGTCACCCAGGCTGGAGTGCAGTGGCATGATATTGGCTCACTGCAACCTCTGCCTCCTGGGTTCTAGTGATTCTCCTGTTGCAGCCTCCCCCTGAGTAGCGACAGGTGCTGGCCACCATGCCCAGCTATTTTTTTTTTTTTTTTTTTTTTTTGCAGTTTTAGTAGATGTGGGGTTTCGTCATGTTAGCCACACTGTTCTCAAACTCCTGACCTCAGGTGATCCAGCTGCCTCTGCCTCCAAAGTGTTGGGATTATAGGTGTGAGCCACTGCCCTGGCTTTTTTTTTTTTTTTTCTAGACATGGTCTTGTTCTGTCACCTAGGCTAGAGTACAATGGTGTGATCACGGCTGACTGCAGACTTTAACCCCTGGGCTCCAGCAGCCCTCCTGTCTCAGCCTCCCCAGTAGCTGAGACTACAGTTGCATACCATTACACCCGGTAATTTTTGAAATCGGTAATCTGTAATTTTTTTTTTTGAGATGGAATCTCACCCTGCTGCCCAGGCTACTGTAACCTCAGCCTACTATAACCTCAGTCTCCCAAGTAGCTGGGATTACAGGCCCATGCCCCCATGCCCAGCTAATTTTTGTAGTTTTAGTAGTGATGTGTTTTTACCATGTTGGCCAGGTTGAATCCTGACCTCAAGTGATCTGCCCACCCTGATCTCCCAAAGTGCTGGGATTACAGGCGTAAGCCACTGAGCCCGGCCAGTAATCTGTATTTTTACACTTGATCTTAGTCAAAAGGCTAAGAAGTGATAGTAATTTGTATTATTATTATTATTTTTTTGAAATAGAGTCTTGCTCTGTGGCCAGGCTGGAGTATAGTGGCAAAATCTTGGCTCACTGCAACCTCTTTCTCCCAAGTACTTCTTCTGCCTCAGCCTCCTGAGTAGCTGTGATTACAGGTGCCTGACACCACCCCCAGCTAATTTTTGTGTTTTTAATAGAGATGGGATTCCACCATGTTGGTCAGGATGGTCTCGATCTCCTGATCTCGTGATCCGTCCACCTCGGCCTCCCAAAGTGATGGGATTACAAGCATGAGCCACTGCGCCCGGCCTCTTTTTTTTTTTTTTTTTTGACAAAGTCTTACTGTTGCCTAGGCTGGAGTGATCTGGTGGCTTAATGCAACTTCCACCTCCCGGATTCAAGTCATTCTCCTGCCTCAGCCTCTTGAGTAGCTGGGATTATAGTCACGTATCATCACGCCTGGCTAATTTTTGTATTTTTGAAGAGACAGAGTTTCCCCATGTTGGCCAGGCTGGTCTCAAACTCCTGACCTCATGTGATCCACCTGCCTTGGCCTCCTAATGTGGGATTGATTACAGGCGTGAGCCACCATGCCCAGCCAGAGTCTATTTCCAAATAAGGTCAGATTTACAGGTAACTGGAATTCGGATTTCAACATGTCTTTGGGGAGTGGGGGCATACAATTCGATTCATAGCACCTATAATAATCAGGTGTCAGAAACAACACTGGAATCCTCAAACTGCATATACAAACCCAATCACCATGGTGACCTTAGCTTCTCCAAAGGGCCAGGGTACCCAAGGGCTCAGATGGGGTGTGATGCTGTGGAAGAGATACAGGCAGCTTTGGCCATTGTACATAGGGCTGGATGGTTAAGAATTGTGATATGACATCAGAACAGTTCAGAAACCTGGCTCAGAAAGACTTTTGTTTGTTTGAAACAGCGGTGTGATCTTGGCTCACAGAGACTGGACCTCCCAGGCTCAATCGATCCTCGTACCTCAGCCTCCTGAGTAGGTGAACTGCAGGCACACACCACCACACCCACCTATTACTTTTTTTTTTTTTTTTTTTTTTTGGTAGAGATGGGGATCTCACTATGTTGCCAGGACTAGACTCGAACTCCTGGGCTCAAATGATCCTCCTACCTTGACCTCCCAAAATGCTTGGATTACAGTCATGACCCACTGTGCCTGACCAGCAGCAAGTCTTTATCAATTCAGTCAACAACTCTCTAAGAGCTTCTCATTGGCCAGGAGCTGGGCAAGGAGCAAGGCAGGCAAAATCCAGTCCATCACTCAAGGGTCAGTAGGTTGACTAATAGTCAAAAGATAGGACTAATGAGAACACAATTATAAACTAGTATCTGTGCCCTGAGAGGAAGGAACTTGATGCCTTCAAGAAGACCCTCCTGTGGCTGCATTTTCCTCCTTTCCTTCATTCTCCTTCCCTTCCTTCCTTTCCTCTGCCTTTCTAACTACGATTCTCTCTTTTTTTTTTTTAAGACAGGGTTTCACCATCTTGGCCAGGCTGGTCTTGAACTCCTGACCTCAGGTGATCTACCCGCCTTGGCCTCGCAAAGTGCTGAGATTACAGGCATGAGCCACCACGCCCGGTCTCTAACTACGATTCCCTTGGAGACCTGCGAGTGTGTCATCTCAGTGAAATAGAAGAACTAGAGCATCCCCTAATGGTCAGTGTGGGCATAGCAACGTCCAAAACTGAACTAATCAGCTTGGGGTGGGGGGGATGAACGGCAAGTTGGTGCGGGGAGGGGTGTGCGTCTGGCCCGGGCATCCCCTAACTATGCAGTGAATACACCCTGGAAGATTCATGGCAATGGACAACAGCTCTTAAAGATTTACTAATTTGAAACTGCGGACCCTCACCTCCCACAAAAAGAATCACTCCTTTGTTTGGTCCTGACATTGGATGTCACCTAGGGTGCCAGAAAGGCGGAGCAAGTCCTGGCCAGGCTAAGGTTAATACTCAAGGAGAAGCCCTCCCATTTCCTGGCTGTAATGGTAATGAAGTCCTCCCTAGCCTGGGTAGCTCTGGATAGCTCTCACATCTGCCCCCATCTCCCTCTACGTTGCCACTGTCTCATCTCTGATTCCCAAGTTGCCTCTAGGGTCCAATCAGACCCCTTCCAATCCACTCCCACCTACACAGGCATCAGAGGGATCCTTCTCAAACACCAATCAGACCTGGGCTCAGAGTGCTCCCTGGCTCTCAGTGGCTCCCTCATGCCCCTGTGACCTGGCTTCCACCTCGCACTCTAGTCCACCCGCATCTCTACATGCTACCCTCTGCCATCTCCTCTATCCATCAGACACCTGTGGCAGCCTTGGTATCATATACACCCCCTCTTTGTGCTCTGTCTGGAGCTCCCTGTCCAGTCCTGGTCAGCTGGTTAGCTCCTGATCCTTGGAGAACCAGCTCCATCAGCACCTTTGGGCAAGGTAAGTGCCCCTTCTCAGAGCTCGCACCTTCTATCACCACACTGTGCCGTAACTTCTTATTTTTCTTTCTTTCTTTAAATTATATATATTTTTCAATTTTTTAAATTTCTTATTTTTTTTTTTTGAGACGGAGTTTGACTCTTGTTACCCAGGCTGGAGTGCAATGGCGCGATCTTGGCTCACCGCAACCTCCGCCTCCTGGGTTCAGGCAATTCTCCTGCCTCAGCCTCCTGAGTAGCTGGGATTACAGGCACGCACCACCATGCCCAGCTAATTTTTTGTATTTTTAGTAGAGACGGGGTTTCACCATGTTGACCAGGATGGTCTCGATCTCTTGACCTCATGATCCACCCGCCTCGGCCTCCCAAAGTGTTGGGATTACAGGCATGAGCCACTGCGCCCGGCTTATTTGTTTATTTTTAAAAACGGGGTTTCACCATGATGGCCAGGCTGGTCTTGAACTCCTGACCTCAGGTGATCCACCCACCTCGGCCTCCCAAAGTGCTAGGATTACAGGCGAGAGCCACCACGCCCGGCCTTATTTTTCTTTCTTTTCACTAGACTGGACCCTCTTTTTTTTGGTTCGTTTTTTGTTTTGAGATAGAGTCTCACTCTGTTGCCCAGGCTGTAGTGCAACGGCTGGATCTCAGCTCTACCTCCTCCTGGGTTCAAGCAATTCTCCTGTCTCAGCCTCCCAAGTATCTGCCACCATGTCCAGCTAATTTTTGTATTTTTAGTGGAGACAGGGTTTTACCATGTTGGTCAGGCTGGTCTCAAACTCCTGACCTCAGGTGATCTGCCCACCTCGGCCTCCCAAAGTGCTGGGATTACAGGCATGAGTCACCACACCCAGCCAAAACTGGGCTCTCTCTGAGGTACAATGTCTGATTATGCTGTGATTCTACACCCAGCCCCACTCCATTCCCAGTCTGAGTCCTGGTACAACAGTGAACACTTTTTGAATGAATAAAGGCCCAGGTGGAAGTCCACCACCTATCTGACCATGAGCTCTGGGCCTTGCATTATATACTTTTATGTTTCCAAGTGGATTGTTTTCATGACCTCACAGTTTTTTTTGTGTGTGTTTTTTGAGATGGAGTTTTGCTCTTGTTACCTAGGCTGGAGTGTAATGGTGCGATCTCAGCTCACCGCAACCTCCATCTCCTGGGTTCAAGCAATTCTCCTGCCTCAGTCTCCCAAGTAGCTGGGACTACAGGCATGTGCCACCATGCCCAGCTAATTTTTGTATTTTTAGTAGAGACGGGGTTTCACCATGTTGACCAGGATGGTCTCGATCTCTTGACCTTGTGATCCACCTGTCTCGGCCTCCCAAAGTGCTGGGATTATAGGCGTGAGCCACCATGCCCGGCCGACCTCACAGTTTTCTAGGTGTGAGGCTTCACTGCCACTCCTAGTCTGAATGTGTCCCAAGGAAGGGCCAAGGCAAGCACCAGGCTGGGTCCAGGAAGCTCCTGGGTAGAGGCCACTATTAGAAAAATGGGATCTCACAAGGACTCTCCCACTCTGCACTATTCAGCTCCTGAAGTGGGCCTTGTCTCTGAGGTGCTCCCCTAGCTGCCCCTCCCTTTATCCCAGGACTTCAGAGGTTTCCACCTCAGCCTTGGTGGTGGGGAGGGGGCAGAGGAACATCCGTCACCTTCTTTTGGAGCCTGCTCCTAGGTTAGTGGGGCTTCCTTTTATTTGAGCGAGTCTTGCACTGTGGCCCAGGCTGGAGTGCAGTGTTGCAATCTCAGTTCACTGCAAACTATGTGTCCGGTTTAAGCGATTCTCCTGCCTCAGCCTCCTGAGTAGCTGGAATTACATGTGCACGCCCCCATGCCCAGCTAATTTTTTGTAATTTTTTTTTAAGTTGGGGTTTCACCATGATGGCCAGGCTGGTCTCGAACTCCTGACCTCAGGTGATCCACCCACCTCGGCCTCCCAAAGTGCTAGGATTACTGGCATAAGCCACCGTGCCCGGCCAATTTTTTGTATTTTTAGTAGAGACGAGGTTTCACCATGTTGGCCAGGCTGGTTTTGAACTCCTGACCTTGTTATTTGCCTGCCTCGACCTCCCAAAGTGCTGGGATTACAGGCATGAACCACTGCACCCAGCCTCAGGCCCTACTTTCATAGTCCTGGTAATCTGGCAATCAGTCACTAGTGGTCTTGGAAAGTTGGCCCCTTTCCAAAACCAAGACCAGTCTCCCTTAAGCTTCTACCATGAAGGACCTCATCCAAGTTTTATCGTTGCCTTTAGATGCTGAAGCCCAGAAGAAGCTAGGGCATCTTCTCAGGACAGTTTACCTTCTTTCCATGCTTCTTGGAGAACCCCCGAGAGGGTCAGACAAACACACCCAAACCCCTTGGCTCTCTCCAGGGACTCATCAAGAACAGGAATATGGGGAAAGCAATGAGGGACAAAGTCTGGATGACAAAGCTCACCGATCAAAAGCTCAAGCAGAGATACTGAAGGGGAGGGAAACCTCCCTAAAGAGCCCCTCCAGTCAGCCGCAGAACCTATCTCTTGTCACCAGCAGGATTTATTGCAGGGCTCTGCCAGCAAAATGATTTACAAATACATTCTTCCTCACCTCCCCCTTTCCAGGGGTGCTGCTGAGTTGCACGGGAAGAGATCTGCTTCTGAGATCCTGGGGCTGTATGCCTCCTGCTAACTCACCAGAGCTCTTCCAGCACACAGCACTCCCCCCACCCCCCAGCTGGCTTGGAGTTGGGCAGAGAAGCTTATGAGGCCGTTATCTCTCAACAGACAGCTGTGCAGGGCTGGAGGCAGCAGCTTATCAGGAGGCCTGCAGTGATTCACAGCCCAAGTCCCAGCTTCTCTGCTGAATAGTAATTTCCAGCAGTGGAATTGTGCTCAGTCTCTCTCCTCCCCCTTTCCCAAGGGTGTGCTGTCCTTTCTCAGAGAGAGGGCAGTGAAGAGGAGATCCTACCCATGGAGCTGGGGGCTTTGTGCCAGCCTTCTGGGTAAGGCTCAGTCTACTGTCTGGAGGCTGCAGGTTCAGGGACATCACCCTTTGCAGTGACCTCCAGGAGAGCTCCTCTATGCTCTCCTCCTTCCTTCCCCTCCCAGAAAAGCAATGTTTCGCTCCCTTTCCCTTAGTGGTGATGTACAAGGGAACACGGGCACAGCCCCTGAGGCCAGGGCCAGCCAGGGTTGGCAGAGTGGGGGAGGAGAGAGGAAGGAGCCAGGGAATAGACAGTCCCTTGCACTGTTTTGAAGCTGTCCAGTCTCTGTGCCTGACCCTGAAGACTCCAAAGGCTCAGGACCCAAGGCTGGAGGGGAGGGGAGACACAGGGGGCCAGGTCAGAGCTGTCTGTACACAGGCGGGTGCTTAGGAAAAAATTTGGGGACAGAGCCATTTTTGTGCTTGTTTTATTGGAAGCAAGACTCCAGCTGCCAGGCTCAGGGGAGGAGGCCTGGAGAGTTCAGTCTCTGGTCCCCCTCTGGGTCAGCAGGGGGAAAAGGGGTGTTAAAAGAGCTAGAACCCTCAGAGATGCTCCTCTGAAGCCGGGAAGGAAAACTAGAAAGGAAAACTGTCCCGGGGCGGGAGGCGGAATAGGGCCCCACATCTGACTCTCCTACCCTCAAGCAGTCAGTTCTCACCCCCTGCCTTCCTCTGTCAACGGTGGGAGTAACTCCAAGAGCTCTTCTCAGCTTCCACACTCCAGGTGCCCTTCACGAATGCTGGGTGGCTTAGCCCTTGGGGGGTTCCAAACAAGGTTCCAGAATCCCACTGCCCACCATTCTCCCCCAAAGAAGGTCCCAGAAAAGGTGAAGGTGAAGTTCAGTATCTTCAGGCAACACGGGCATAAGCATCAACCATCGCACGAAGTTTTCCTGGGGTGGTCGGGGATCCTCTTCTGCCACTCTTAGGGCCCCTCTCTTGTCGCCTTAAGGTCCATGCTACCTGTCTTGAGCTGTGTCCAGGTTGTGGGCTCCAGAGGAGAAAGGAGTGAAAGGCTGGAGGTGCAAGTGAAGGTGGAGGTGCTGTGGGAAGATCCTGCCGGTCTAGGTGGCCCGCAGTCCGGAGTTCTCAGGCTGTCTGATCCTCGTCCGCAGCCCCTGGCTCGGGTTGCGATCGCTTCGCGGAGCCTTCTCCAGCTGCGGGTTCCCCTAAGCTCCTCTTGGACGTCGGCGCGGCAGGCGGGGACGAGGGACCAGGATGGGGGTTCGGGGGCTGGTAGCCGAGCTGTCGCGGATCCAGCGCGTCCTTGGAAAGTAGGATGGCGAGGCCCGGCACGTTCTTAAGTACGCTGAGGCTAGCGGCCGGCTCGCCAGGCTTCTGACCCTGCGTGGGCCCAGGCGGGAGGCTCTGCCACACCTCGCGCACGCTCCGGTAGCGCAGCCGCGTGACCTGGTGCAGGCCCGCCAGGCGGCGCTTGAGGATCTCGGCGCACGTGACGGTTTTGGTGGTGGCCCGGCCGCAGCCGCTGAAGACGATGGCGCGCGTGGCTGGCTGCGCCATGCTGGCGGTGGCGAAGGCCATCAGGTTCCGGATCTTGCTGCCCTCCTTGACCCGCATGTGCACCGCGCCTGGCGCCAGGTCTGCGAAGGGGCCGGAGCCCGGGCCGCCCCCCTCGGCCCCGCCCCCCGCTGGCGCCTCTTCGGAGCGCACCTTACGGAAGTTCTCCATGCGCCGTCGTCGCCGGGACCACTGTCTGTGCCATGGGGCGGCCTCAGCCCTGCGGCTGCATGGCCGCCGGTCGCGCCCTACAAGGGCCAGCAGGGGTAAGGGCGCTGGAGCAGCGCGGACGCCGGCGGGCGGGCTGGGACGGCGCGATCTCGGCCCTACTTCTCTCAAGCGGGTGCCGCTCTACTCCGCGCTCGGGGAGCCCGTTGCTCCGCGCCTTTAGCTGAGGCCCCGCCCCTGCCGCCAGGCCCCGCCCCTGACCCGGCCCGGCCCGCCCGGGTCCCAGCCTCACCCGCTTTTCTTGGCGAGTCCGAGTCCGGGTCCTCAGCTACGCGGGCGTGGGAGCGGGCGCGCTGCGGGGCGCATGGGGAGGTGAAGGTGAAGTTCCACTATAATCGCCATCAGCGTCCTCCGGGCCAACGCTCACAAATCGGCAGCCTAAATAAAAGCTGTGCTTGCTGTGCCAACACCGCTTCAGACCCGGCATCCGAGCCCTTACGCGTTGCAACTAAAGGCTTCCTCTCGTCCCCTCCCAGGGAGAGATTTCCGAGAGGCTTACTGGGGCCTCGCTCCTCCTCCCTCCCCTCGGGGAACACCCCCACCTTTTTTCCACTCCCAAGTATTCTTGCCTCAAGGACAGCTAGTGCGCGGTCAGCAGAGTGCGGGAGGAGCTGGCTCCAGCTCCATTCCGCACCTCCTCTCGGGCGACTACGTCGCGGCGTGGTCCTCGGGGGGCGCGGGAGACCCAGGCTTCAGCCTCGCCACGTCTGCCCACGGCTCGAGGCTCCTGGACCCCCGCGTACCCCTGGGACGTGGAGAATGAGGCTTTGGGCCAGGCTGTTCCCCCAGGCGCACGGGGAAGCGGGCGAGACCTCTTCTGGAGAGGCCGTAGGCTCGCTCCACTCATGCCCGAGAGCCCACCCTTAGAGCCGCACGCTCTAGGGCGAGCCAGGTACAGTGCCCCGTCAACGTGGCCGCCCCTATCCTCCCAGGTAGAATTCGCTCAGGCAACCTTGGCCCCTTGAGACCCAGTGAGGTCCTTTTTGGAAAGGAGGCTGGGTGACCGCAGATTTTAAGAAAGAAGCGAGGGGCCGGGCGCGGTGTCTGACGTCCGTAATCCCAGCACTTTGGGGGGCCGAGGCGGACGGATTACTTGAGATCAGGAGTTCGACCAGCCTGGCCAACATGGTGAAACACCGTCTCCACTAAACATACAAAAATTAGCTGGGCGTGGTTGCGCTGGTCTGTAATCCCATCTTCTCGGGAGGCCGGGGCAGGAGAATCGCTTGAACCCGGGATGTGAGGCCGCAGTGAGAGGAGATCACGCCACTGGGCTCCAGCCTGGGCAACAGAGCAAGACTCTGTCTCAAAAATAAATAAGTAAAAATAAAGAGGCTGGGTGCGGTGGTTCACACCTGTAATCCCAGCATTTTGGGAGGCTGAGGCAGGCGGATCACGAGGTCAGGAAATCAAGACCATCCTGGCCAACATGGTGAAACCCCGTCTCTATAAACAAAAATAATAATAAATAAATAATTAAAAAAGAGAAGGGAGGGATACCCCCCTTTCTCTATGATATGATTATTACCCATTGCATGCCTGCATCAAAACATCTCAGGTACCCTACAAATATAGACACCTATTATGCACCCACAAAAATTAAAAAGAAAGACTTTACAAAAATAAAAGAAAGAAGGGAGGAGGCGGGGCGAGGGGCGCTGAAGCCTTGGGGGCATTATGAAGCTACTGGATGCTTCTCGTCGGAAATTCCATGGGACCGAAAGAGTGGCCCGGGGTCTCCTGCAGGGTGAGAGAAGCATTAGAGAAAGATGAGATTGAGGCTGTCAGGACTGCTGATGGAAGGGAGTGCTTGTGAGAGGGGACCTGACTCCCTAAAACTGCCCTCGGGCCTCGCCCGTCGTCCTTTCATCCGCCTCACGCCCAGTCAGGACTGAGGGAGGGCGGCAGATCTGGTCCCAGTCGGAGGACGGACGGGACGTGGCGGGGAGGGACACCAAGAGCTAGGGTGGGCAGGCAACCGCGAAAGTGCTGGGGGCGTGACGGTTGCTGGGCCTCAGTTGGAGATCAGGCTGCCAGACCCTTTTCTCCCTCCTCCCGCTGTTCTCGCCTCCTGGGCATCTGCAGCAGCTCTCCGTCTCCGTCCCTGCTGTTCAGAACCAGGGTTTACCCCTTTACCACGCGTTGGGAGTGGCCGCGGCGCCTGGACCTTGGCACCCCAATGTATGACTGGCTGACACCCCTCCCCGTCTTCTGCTGGGATCAGGAACCCTCGGGGTATGCTCCGAACCGGGACCTCGGTCTCGCTCCAGTCTCTGTGGGCCCCACACAGTGGTGGGCACTAGAGGCACAACAGCCTTGAAGATGCAAAGACTGTCCGCAGCGCGTGGCGGGGCATGGGGAACCGCGGGCTATGTAAGGTCAGGCCCTGAGAGGAAGCCCCCGAAAGGCTGGAAGTTACGTTGGAACAGGCTGGTTTTAGAAGGAGCGAGCTCTCCGTCCCCGGGGGTATGCAAGCTTGAGCTGCACGATCACTTGGAAGGGATTAGGCGGAGGTCTGTCATTTGGAGGAAGGGTCCTGGGAGCTTCGGGTTTGTGTAGGGCGAGAACGGGGCTGTTCTGCGCCAGGTTGGCCCTCGAGGACGACGCCGCCCCCACGCTCCTAAACTGCTGTCTGCTGTGGAAGACTCGTGTTCACTGCTCTGCACAGTCGGTGAAGGGAGAACGTCAAAAAGGCCCGCATCCCCTCCTCTGCCGGTCCCCTCCTCTTCCCCCGCTCCCTCTGCAGCACTTAAAATGTAAATGTACATCGTGATTAGCCGCGGGGTCGCTAATTACAGCTGAAGCCATTCATTACACTGTCAGCGCGCGTCGCAGCCCGCCGGCTGTGCGCTTCCTCCTGGCCGCGGAGGGGCGCGGGGGGTGGGGGCGGGAGATGAGTGGAGTGAGGGCGGAAGGATGGGGTGCTGTGAGTTAGGGTAATGCAGCAGGCCTGGAGGAAGCGGGAGTGGGAGAGAGCGGGAAGCGAGTGGGCGGTGAAGGACGGGGCAGAGTGGCCGGAGAGAGGAGAAAAGCAAGAGGCAGGAAGGAATTGGGGCGTGAAGTAGTGAGGACGCTGGGAAAGGGACTATGAGGGGGGAAACGGAGTAGGGGACTGGGCAAAGGGAGAAAAACCTGCGAAGAGGGTGGAAGCCCCAGGGAGGGGCGAAACCCCAGGGAGAGGCCGGAGTCAGAGGAGGGGTTACAGGGCTCAACTTCAGAAAGGCTGGTAGATAAAGTAGAGCATCAGTAGTTAGAAAACACCATGGCTAGAGGCCGGGCGCGGTGGCTCACGCCTGTAATCCCAGCACTTTGGAAGGCCGAGGCTGGCGATTCACTAGGTCAAGAGATCGAGACCATCCTGGTCAACATGGTGAAACCTCGCCTCTACTAAAAACACAAAACTTAGCTGGGCATGGTGGCGCAGCCTGTAATCCCAGCTACTCGGGAGGCTGAGGTAGGAGAATTGCTTGAGGTGGAGGTTGTGGTGAGCCGAGATGGCGCCATTGCACCCCGGCCTGAGTAATAAGAGAGAAACTCCGTCTCAAAAGCAAAAACAAACAATAAACACCATGGTTAGAAAAGTGGAATCAACCAAGATGTTGTGATAAAGGAGCTGGGTGCCAGCCATACACGCAGTAGGGGAGCATTTATTTCCGTGTGTGTTTATAGATGTAAATGTATTTTTAAAATACCTGCCAGAAAACAGCACACTGACTTCTCGTTACCACATCCAGTTTTCCTTACCTTCTTTAAGAAAAGGACTATTAAATATGCGTACAAAGTTAAATAGAGTCTTGGAGCAGCTGGTATAAATGAGCTACTGACCCTGAAGCTTCAGCTTCGATTAGCTTCTTTCTGCCTCTTTGTGACCTTGGACAATTTACCTAACCCATTTGCCTTGGCTTTGTCATCTGTAAAATGGGGCTAATTATAGTAATCCACCTCACTGAGTGATTATGAGACACAGTAGTCTTGGAACCTTGGCTGCTAAGTTCTCAGGCAATGTTAGCTGTTATTATTTTTTATTTATTTTTTTGTGAATAAAATAAAAAAATTTTTTTGAGACATTGTCTCGCTCTGTTGCCAGGCTCCAGGCTGGAGTACAATGGTGCAATCTCAGCTCACTGCAATCTCCACCTCCTGAGTTCAAGCAATTCTCCTGCCTCCGCCTCCCAAGTAGCTGGGACTACAGGCATGCGCCACCACGCCCAGATAATTTTTGTATTATTATGATTATTATTTTGAGACAGAGTTTCACTCTTGTTGCCCAGGCTGGAGTCCAATGGCACGATCTCAACTTACTGCAACCTCCGCCTCCTGGGTTCAAGCAATTCTCCTGCCTCAGCCTCCCGAGTAGCTGGGACTACAGGCATGTGCCACCAGGCCCAGCTAATTTTTGTATTTTTTTAGTAGAGACGGGGTTTCACCATGTTGACCAGGATGGTCTCGATCTCTTGACTTCATGATCCACCCGCCTCGGCCTCCCAACGTGCTGGGATTATAGGCGTGAGCCACCGCGCCCGGCCTTAATTTTTGTATTATTTCGAAGAGATGGGGTTTCACCATGTTAGCCAGAATGGTCCTGATCTCTTGACCTCGTGATCTGCCCGCCTCGGCCTCCCAAAGTGCTGGGATTACAGGCGTGAGCCACTGGGCCTGGCAATAAAATAAATTTTTTTAAAGGATTAGGGGAAAGAAAACCGGTGAAAAGGAAAAGAAATTGGGAAAGCCTCAGAAATAATAGCAGTTTTCATCATATGTTAGGAACTGTCGAGTGGCAAGTTAGACTCCTTTCACCCTCAGAGGAGGCACTGGGGTAGCTAGGCTAGAGCCCAAGCCTAGCCAATACATCTCTGAAAAGCTTCCCTGGGGCCTTCCAGCAGCATACCCTACTTCCCATGGACAAATCTCCCATGTTCACACTGGAGGTAAGTCCCTGATGCAGCCCTTCTCCTCGGTCTCCTGTGGCGGGAGGAGGGTGAGGAGCTCTTCCTGAACCTAGTCCCAGCCTCTTTGGGCAGGGGCTTGGGAGTATGTAGGTAGAGAAGGCATAAGAAAGTTGGCAGGGAAGAACAAAATAAAATTAAATTAAATTAAAAAAAAGAAAGTTAGCAGGGCCAGAGGGAACTCAGATTTAGCAGGCACCCACCAAGTGCCAAGCATTGGGTCCGATGCATTGAATCTCCATACTCTTCCTTTCCAGGAAGGTATGATCATTGTTTGACAGATGTGAAACTGAGATCCAGAGAGGTTAAATAACTTGTCCTATGTACCACAGCTAGAAAGCGGGACCCACAGATGTTTGAACCCAGAACTCTGACTCACTTTACTATCTCAGCTGAACATAAGAGAAAAATAAACTTTTAAATGACTTGAATTGCCCAATAAAGAAAGGTAGGGGTTAGCTTTGGGAGACGAGGGTGTTTCCACACTGGGAAAGATGTATTGGTGCTATCGCTGCATAAAAATTACCCCACAGCTCAGCAGCTTTCAACAGCAAACATTTGGCCAGGTGCAGTGGCTCACACCTGTAATCTTAACACTTTGGGAGGCTGGGGCTGGAGGATTGCTAGAGACCAGGAAGGTGAGATTGCAGTAAGCTGTGACTGTACCACTGCGTTCCAGCCTGGGCAGCAGATGGAGACACTGTCTCAAAACACACAAAAAAACCCCAATGACAATCATGTATTATTGTGAGATCACACAATTTCTGAGGGTCAGAAATCCAAGAGCAACTTAAAGAGGTCTCATCTAGGGGCCGGGTGCAGTGGCTCACGCCTGTAATCCAAGCACTTTGGAGGCCAAGGCAGGCGGATCATCTGAGGTGGGGAGTTCAAGACCAACCTGACCAACATGGTGAAAACCCGTCTTTAAAAAGAAAAAAAGAAAAAAAAAGGGGGTCTCATCTAGCTCAGGGTCTGTCATGAGGCTGCATTCAAGATGTCACCTGGACCTGGAGGATCTACTCCCAAATTTACTTCACATGTCTGTTGGTCAGATGTCTGTTGGTCACATGAATGTTGGTCAGACATATGACCAACATTCTTTATTCTGTTTCTTCATTGGTGTGATCATGACCCAGCAGCTGGCTTCCCCTAGAGCAAGTGATCAGAGAGAGACAAAGACAGAGGGACAGACAAAAGAAGCAGGAAGCTGCAGTGTCTGTTATGGACCAGCCTCCTCGCACGCCATCATTTAGAGTTTATTCTATTAGTTGGAAGGCAGCCCAGCCTACATTCAAAGGGAGGGGTTTTAGACTCCATTTCCAGAAGGGAAGGGTATCAAAGAACTGTAGGCATTTCAAAATCACAACAGAAGGGGGGTGTTTGGTGGCAAATTTAGGAAGAGAGGGAAGAAAGCATCAACACATTGAAGCAAATATGTGAAAGAACGCTGACCTTGAATCAAGAGAGCTAGGTTTATTTCCTGGCATGCAGCAAGCACTTAATAAACGTTTGTTAAGTGAATGCATGAGTTACAACTTTTCTGAGATTACTTTCACGGACACAAGAGCAGTTACCATCCTACATGCTCTCCTGAGGGTTGAGTGGGATTATGGGTGTCAGAGCTCTTTGTAAATTTACCTGGGAGTGAATGTGGTCTGGGATACAGGAGAGGGCTGTGCCATACAAGAGCCTCTGCCCAGGCCAGGCATCTCTTCTGTCAGACTGAGTCCCAGGCCCTGGGGTAGGGCTCTGATGCCAGCTCTCCTCCTCAGCTGTCTATCTCAGCCCCAGTCCAACCTCCTCACCATGGCTCAGCTCTAGGTATTGCTTTTCTACTTGAGCAAGTCAGGACAGGACCCAGGAGCCTTATCACCAGCCAAGCCTCTCGCCTTCAGGCCACTCTTCCTTCTGTGCTGCTCTGGCCCCAAAGTTGGGGAACACGGGTTTGCACTGCAAACCTAGTGAGCGGTGCCATTTGAGGACAAGAACCATTAATCTTGCATGAAATTCAATTACTCTCCTAGCAGAGAGGCCAAGTCACCCGAGTCCTAGGAGGGAGAGGGGATGCGTGAGTCCTAGAATGAATGAGGAGAGGTGTCTGTGGGAGGGGAAAGGAGAAGAGAGGTAAAAGCATTCATGGGGCCTCCTTCTCCATCTCCCCGAGACTGGAATGCTGCCATTAGTCCCCCATCTTCTTTCCAGAACTTAAAGGCAAGTGCATCAAAAAGCCACTCACCTGGGCAATGTTAGTGTTCCCAGGAGAGCTCCTGTTCCCGAAAGACTTCCCAAGAGCCTGCTGTGATGCCTGAAATTCCCCATCATTGCTTCCCTCCTTAGGATCAGTTTTATCCTCTGAAGATAAGGTCCCTCCAAAGTGGGAACTGATCAAAACAAAATAATCACGATGCTTGAGAACTTTGGGGCGGGAGGAAGATGCTGATAAAGTGAGGAATCATTATCAATTACAGCCGACATTTAGTTAGCATGTACTATGTGCCAGACACTATACTAAGCACTTTACATGTACAGACTCATTCACATACAATGAACACAAACACGATGAGGTAGCTGCCACCCACTTTATATGTAAAGTAGAGCCAGATCCAGAGACAGATGGTCTGGCTCCGGTGTCCGCTCTTAATCATGGCACTAGACCATTGCAGGAGGAAGGGGAGGCAAGGCAGAAAGCCACCAGCTATCATCAAGACCTCTCTGGCTATCTGTAATGAAGGGGACAGCACTCCAGGGCGAGTTCTCCTTTGCATTTGTCTGGTGTGGAAGGCATCAGGGCTGCTCCTTTTCCTCCAGCACTGACCTGAGGCAGAGCTAGGGTGCTTGGTTGGGTCTGCCTCCCTAGAAATGTATCATATGCCCTCTGGGGTGCACTGAGGTTTTTGTTTACAACTCAGAAAATGCTTGCCCATTTGACACCCAGAAGCAGCTAATGGGATGGTTGCCCTTGGTCAATCTATCGAACATTTCTGTACCTCAGTTTCTTTCCTTGTGAAATGGAAACAAGGACAATAGTATTTATTTCTTAGAATTGGCTCAGGCTAGCCTGGGCACAGTGGCTCATGCCTTTAATCCCAGCACTTTGGGAGGCCAAGGTGGGCAGATCTATTGAGGTCAGAAGTTTGAGACCAGGCCGGGCATGGTGGCTCATGCCTGTAATCCAAGCACTTTGGAGGCCAAGGTGGGCGGATCACCTGGGGTGGGGAGTTCAAGACCAGCCAGACCAACATGGTAAAACCCCATCTTAAAAAAAAAAAAAAGTTTGAGACCAGCCTGGCCAACATGGCGAAACCTCATCTCTACTAAAAATAGAAAAATTAGCTGGGCATGATGGTATACACCTGTAATCCAAGCTACTCAGGAGGCTGAGTCAGGAGAATCACTTGAACCTGGGAGGCGGAGGTTGCAGTGAGTCGAGATTGGGCCACTGCACTCCAGCCTGGATGACACAGCGAGACAGAGCCAAAAAAAAAAAAGAAAAAGGATCGTCTTAGGTTATAACTCAGTACCTCCATGGGGTTGTCACTCCAGTTTTCAGAGTTAGGCTAAATCCCTTGTCTACAGACTCAGCTACTGAACATTACAACGTGCAGGGAAAACAGTGGGGAAGGGGCGTGGGAATGCGGTAAAAAAACACAGGAAGGCGGAAGGGGGATGTCGACTTCACGTGGCAGCCAGCACTGTTGGGCCTCAGCTGTTCGTTGACAGGCAGGAATGCCGGCCCAGTGGTTTTATTTTGATTGTGTGTGATTGAACATTTTCTGCTTCATTTCAATGAGAGTTGGCTGTACCAGCTTTTCTGAATGTTACATACATAGAACCCTTCTTCCTTCACATCCGGTTGAGTCAGGCTCATGACAAACAACGTAATTTCATTGCTGTAGAGGCCCCTAGGGTCTGGCGCACTGGGAAGAAGCCAGGAAATTGTTCCCTTTTTCCTGGGTCACCTCTCTTCCTGACAGTTGTTCCTTTCCCACCCACCCCCTCCACGGTGGTGAGAGTAGAAACAGCATTTTTCACATACTACCCTTGACCCCTCCATCCCCCAGCCTCCCAGCCTGGAACAGAGCCCCCAAATCAAGCTGGATGAATTGGGGTTCCTCTCAGTTCCAGGAGACACTGGTCAAATTCCTTTTAAGGCCACAAGGGTAATTATCGCCAAGTAATTGTCTTCCTTCTGTTGAAGAAATGATAAAGTAAATCAAACGTGCCTGCCATCTACTCTGAAGTAAATCACAAGGCACCCTGCATGTATTCTCCGGGAAGATACATTTTATACATTTCAACAAGGAAAATGAACGTATTTTGTTTGCAAAATTGCTGGGAGAACTCTCTATCTCTCTCTGCCCAGAAATTGTGTGTACCTGCTGATGAATGACTTGCCTGGTGAACCTGCCGAGGGAGAGATAATAGAGTTGTGATTGGATGTCACCAGCGCTCATCATTTCAGCCCTGGGAGAAGTCATGGGAGCACGCAGAACTCTTCCCTTCAACGAAGCAATTGTCTTGTAACCACAGATTTTCTTCCTTCACTGGGGCTGTGGGCACACTTTTAAGATTCTGCCCTGAAGTCCAAGTGAGCTACACAGGTCCAGTGTTTTCAAAAAAGAAGCCCCCAAATTTATGTTTTTATGTGACAGTTCCAGGTTTTTATTATTTATTTATTTATTTTTGAGACGGATTCTAGCTCTGTAGCCCAGCTGGAATGCAGTGGTGCAATCTCGGCTCACTGCAACCCCCACGTCCCGGGTTCAAGCAAGTCTCCTGCCTCAGTCTCCCAAGTAGCTGGGACTATAGGCACGCACCACCACGCCCAGCTAATTCTTGTATTTTTAGTAGTGACGGGGTTTCACCATGTTGGCCAGGATGGTCTCGATCTCCTGACCTTGTGATTGCCCACCTTGACCTCCCAAAGTGCTGGGATTACAGGTGTGAGCCACCGTGCCTGGCCCAGGTTTTGATTTTTTGTTTTTTTACATTCCTTTTTGAGGCAAGGTCTCATTCTTTTGCCCAGAGCTGGAGTGCAGTGGTGCCATCATCGCTCATGGCAGCCCTAAACCCCTGGGCTCAAGGGATTCTGCAGGCACATATCACGTGGCCAGTTCCAGGTTTTTAAATGTTGTCAACTGTTTCAGTTATCTGTTGCTAACAAATCACCTTAAAATCACAAATCTCCTTATTTAGCTGCTAAAATAGCAATGATGTATTATTTGTTTTTTACTATTATAATTTTTTGAAAAATAGAGATGGGCTGGGTACAGTGGCTCACGCCTATAATCCCAGCCCTTTGGGAGCCCGAGATGGGTGGATCACTTGAGGTCAGGAGTTCTAGACCAGCCTGGCCAATATAGTGAAACCCCATCTCCACTAAAAACACAAAATTAGCCAGGCATGGTGGTGGGCACCTGTAATCCCAGCTATTCAGGAGGCTGAGGCAGGAGAATTGCTTCAACTTGGAAGGCAGAGGTTATGGTGAGCTGAGACCCTGCCATTGCATTCCAGCCTGGGCAACAGAGCAAGACTCCATCTAAAAAAACAAATAAATAAAGATGGAGTCTCACTGTGTTACCCAGGCTGGTCTTGAACTCCTGGGCTCAAGCGATCTGCCCACCTCAGCCTCCCAAAGGGCTGAGATTATACGAGTGAGCCACCATGTCCAGCCAATGATGTATTATCTCTCTCTCTCTCTTTTTTTTTTTTTTTTTAAAGACAGGGTTTCACCATGTTGGTTAGGGTGGTCTTGAACTCCCGACTTCAGGTGATCCACCCACCTTGGCCTCCAAAGTGCTTGGATTACAGGCGTGAGCCACTGCACCCGGCCAATGATGTATTATTTCTAATTACTATTTTGGCTGGGCTCAGCTGGGCAGTTAATTCTACTCCACTTAATGCTGGCTGTGGTCACTCACATGGCTTCATTCAGCTGGGAGCTTGACAGAGGTCAGAACACTCAAGATGGCTTCATTCGTATGTCTAGTGCCTCAGCTGGGGTGGCTGGAAGGCTGGGGGTGCTGGCTGGGCCTCTCACCTAAGCTCTTTTCTTGAGTGGTTGGATCCCAAAAAGGTGAAAATGGGAGCTGCAAGGCCTTATAGGGCCTAGATCTAGATGCCACCCATTATCACGTCCTCTACATTTCACTGGCCAAACCAAGATACATGTCTAGACCAGATTCAAGGGATAGGGAAATAAACTGCACCTCTTGGTGAAAGGCCTGACCTGCATATACAAGACTGGGAGGAATGTTGGCAGCCGTCTCTGCAGGCAAGCTACCACATCAACTAATTCATGGGGGGTTTTTTTTGTTTTTGTTTTTTTTTAAAGATGGGGTTTCATCATGATGGCCAGGCTGGTCTTGAACTCCTGACCTCAGGTGATCCACCCACCTCGGCCTCCCAAAGTGCTAGGATACAGCATGAGCGACCGCACCTGGCCACTCACTTTTTTTTTTTTTTTTTTTTTTTTGAGACAGAGTCTCATTCTGTTGCCAGGCACCAGGCTGGAGTGCAGTGGTGTGATCTCGGTTCACTGCAACCTCCGGCTCCTGGGTTCAAGCAATTCTCCTGCCTCAGTCTCCTGGGTAGCTGGGACTACAGGTGCACACCACCACACCCAGCTAATTTTTTTGTATTTTTAGTAGAGACGGGGTTTTACTGTGTTGGCCAGTATGGTCTCGATCTCTTGACCTCATGATCTGCCTGCCTCGGCATCCCAAAGTGCTGGGATTACAGGCCTGAGCCACCTGTGCCTGACCACGCCCAGCTAATTTTTGTATTTTGTTTGTAGAGGTGGGGTTTTGCCATGTTGACTCCAGCCTGGTGCCTGGTGACAGAGCAAGACTCTGTCTCAAAAAAAAGAAGTTCAAGTGATTAATGAGATCTATAGATCTATTTTTTCTTTTTGTCAAAGCTGTGATTTGGGATATAGATTTATTTTATTTTATTTTTAGAGGGAATCTCACTTTGTTGCTCAGGCTGGAGTGCAGTGGTACAATCTCAGCTCACTACAACCTCTGCCTCCTGGGTTCAAGTGATTCTCCTGCCTCAGCCTACCTAGTAGCTGGGATTACAGGTGCCCACCACCACACCCTTTTAGTAGAGACAGTGTTTCACCACGTTGGCCAGGTCTCCAACTCCTGACCTCAGGCAATCCAAAGTGCTGGGATTACAGGCGTGAGCCAACGTGCCCAGACTATTTTATTTTATTATATTTTGAGACAGAGTCTTGCTCAGTTACCCAGGCTGGAGTGCAGTGGCGTGATCTCAAGTCACTGCAACCTCTACCTCCCTGGTTCGTGCCATTCCCCTGCCTCAGCCTCCCAGGTAGCTGGGATTACAGGCACACACCACCAAGTCCAGCTAATTTTTTGTGTGTTTTCAGTAGAGACAGGGTTTCACCCTGTTGACCAGACTGGTCTTGAACTCCTGACCTCAGGCAATCCAACCACCTGGGCCTCTCAGAGTGCTGGGTTTACAGGAGTGAGCCACCATGTTTGGCCTATTCTTAAGAGACAGAATCTCACTCTGTTGCCCAGGCTGATGTGCAGTGGCACGATCATAACTCACTGCAGCCTTGATCTCCTGGGCTCCAGGGATCCTCCTGACTCAGCCTCCTGAGTAACTGGGTCTACAAGTGTGAGCCACCATGCTGGCTAATTTTTGAATTTTTTGAAGAGATAGGAGCTTGCTATGTTGCCCGGGCTGGTCTCAAACTTCTGGTCTCAAGCAATTCTCCTGCATTGGCCTCCTAAAGCTCTGGGATTATAGGTGTGAGGCACTGTGCCTGACCTGAGATCTCTTTATTTATTTATTTATTTGTTTATTTATTTATTTTTTGAGACAGAGCCTCACTCTGTTGCTCAGGCTGGAGTGCAGTAGTGCGATCTCAGCTCACTGCAGCCTCCGCTTCCTGAGTTCAAGTGATTCTCCTGCCTCAGTCTCCTGAGTAGCTGCGATTACAGGCATGTGCCACCACGTCCAGCTAGTTTATCTTTCTTTTTGGTAGAGATGGTTTCACCATGTTAGCCAGGCTAGTCTCAAACTCCTGACCTCAGGTGATCTGCCCACCTCAGCCTCCCAAAGTGCTGGGATTACAGGCATGACCCACCACACCTGGCCCTGAGATCTCTTTTAAAATCCTGGACTGCTCACCAACTTTGACTTTAGCCTGAGGAGTCACTGAAGGATTTTAATCTGGCCTGTCTTGATCAGTACTTTAGAATGTTTACACAGGATGCTAAGGGGCCTTTGTTCCAGTTATCAATTGCTGCATAATAAATTAGCAAAAATCTAGTTGTATAAAACAATTATTTATTTATTTATATTTATTTATTTATTGACATGGAGTTTCTCTCTTGCTGCGCACAGGCTGGAGTACAATGGCCCAATCTCCGCTCCCTGCAATCTCTGCCTCCTGAGTTCAAGCGATTCTCCTGCCTTGGCCTTCCAAGTAGCTGGGATTACGGGCATGTGCAACCACGCCCAGCTAATTTTTTGTGCTTTTAGTAGAGATGAGAGTTTCACTATGTTGGTCAGGCTGGTCTCGAACCCCTGACCTCAGGTGATCCACCCACCTCGGCCTCCCAAAGTGCTGGGATTACAGGTGTGAGCCCCTGTGCCCAACCAAAACACTTATTATGTTCACAGATTCTGTGGGTCAGGAATTTAGGCAGCACACATTGTAGACAGCTTTGTTTCTCCTCCATGATGTCTCAGGTTTCAGCTCGATCCGCCCACCTTAGTCTCCCCTGAGCTGGGATTACAGGTGTGAGCCACTGCACCCAGCCTATTATTATTATTATTATTATTAAAATGATTTAGGGCCTGGCATGGTGGCTCGTGCCTATAATCCCAGCATTTGGGAGGCCAAGGCAGGTGGATTACTTGAGTTCAGGAGTTCAAGACTAGCCTGGGCAACATGGTGAAACCCCGTTTCTACAAAAAATGCAAAAATCAGTCAGGTATGGTGGTGCACACCTATAATCCCAGCTACGTATTTGGGAGGCTACGGCAGGAGAATCATTTGATTCCAGGAGACAGAGGTTGCCAAGATAGTGCCACCACACCGCACTCTAGCCTGGCAACAAAGCAAGACTTCCTCTCAAAAAAAAAAAAAGTAATAAAGAGGAGCATTAATCCAATGAAATCATCAGCAGCCTTTCCAAGTATACCCAGAACTTGAGCGCTCCTGCCTCCTCTGGCCTCATTCCCCACCCCTTTCCCTCATCCATTCTGCCTGAGCTTCACCAGCTTCCTTGCTTTCCCTCAAACGTGATGAACGTGCTTCTGCAGGGCCTTTGCACTGGCTGCTCCTTCTGCCAGGAATGTGGGTCCCCCTGGTATTTCCCTGACTGTCTCCCCGGTAGCCTTCAGTTTCTGTTTAGACGTCTCCTCCTCAGAGAGGCACCCCCCACCCACCCATCCTAATACCAGTCCCCTTCTTCCATCTCTCTTCCTGTCTTTGGTTTATTTTTCTCCGTGGCACTTAAGGATCATCTGGCATAATTGTAATCGCTTATTGTTTTTTATCGGTCTCCTTCCACTAGAATGTCAGTTCCAGGAGAACGGGGACCTTGTTTTGTTCCCAGCTTTATCTCCAGCACCCAGAATGTGTCTGGTACTCAGTAGGTGCTCAAATCAACGTTTGCGGAGTGAACGAGGGATAGGCTTCTTTGGGTGAGAAATGGGAGTACATGATCTAGAACAGTGCTTATTAAACTGCGGACCTTAAATTGGGATCCAGGATCTTTGGGGGTCCCCAAAATTCTTTTGTGTTGGGAGGATCTGCAAGGTCAAAACTATTTTTTTTTTTAAGACAAAGACTTGCCCTGTTGCCCAGGCTGGAGTGCAATGAGGAGATCTCGGCTCACTGCAGCCTCCATTTCCCAGGTTCAAACTGTAATCCTGCGCCTATAATCCTGGCTCAGCCTCCTGAGTAGCTGGGATTACTACACACGCCACCATGCCCAGCTAATTTTTGTATTTTTAGTAGAGACTGGGTTTCACCACGTTTGCCAGACTGGTCTCCTGACCTCATGATCCGCCCGCCTTGGCCTCTCAAAATGCTGGGATTACAGGCGTGAGCCACCTCACCTGGATGGTCAAAACTATTTTTATAAGCATTCAGAGACATTATTTGCCATTTTCATTCTTATTTTCTCATGAGTGTACAGTGGAGTTTTTCAAAGGCTGTAGAGCATGTGATGTTGCAACAGATCGAAGGCAGAAGCAGATACGGTCTGTGCGAAGTGAGTGGCTCATGCCTACAATCCCAGCACTTTGGGAGGCTGAGATGGGAGGATTGCTTGAGTCCAGGAGCTCAAGCCAGGCTGGGTGGCATAGCAGAACCTCATCTCTTTTATTAAACAAAGAAAGGAAAGGAAAAAAAAAGGAGGGGAGGGGAGGAGAGGGAGGGATCGAGGGAGGGAGGGAGGAAGAAAGGAAAGCAGATATGAGAATTCAGCTGTCTTTCATTAAGCCAGACATTAAAGAGATCTGCAAAATTATAAAATGATGCCATTCTTCTCAGTTTTTTTTTAAAAAAGGTAACTAATTTAAATAAAATGTTGTTTATGTTAATGTGTAATGAGTTTATTCATTTTTTTTTGTTTGTCTTTTTTGGGGGACAGAGTCTTACTCTGTTACCTAGGCTGGAGTGCAGTGGCACGATCTGGGCTCACTGCAACCTCCATCTCCTGGGTTCAAGCGATTTTCCTGCCTCAGCCTCTCCAATAGCTAGGCTTACAGGTGCACACCACCACACCCAGCTAATTTTTGTGTTTTTAGTAGTCATAGGGTTTTGCCATGTTGACCAGAGTGGTCTTGAACCCCTGACCTCAAGTGATATGCCTGCCTTGGCTTCTCAAAGTGCTGGGATTACAGGCCACTGTGCCCAGCTGTGTTTATTAATTTTAAAAAATGAATTAATAATAAATGTTTTCCTTGGGTATGGTGGCTCAAGCTTATAATCCTAGCACTTTGGGAGGCTGAGGTGGGCAGATGCTTAAGGCCAGGAGTTAAAGATCAGCCTGGGCAACAAAGTAAGACCTTGTCTCTACAAAAAAAGAAAATACAAAAATTAGCCGGGTGTGGTGGTGCATGCCTGTGGTCCCAGCTACTAGGGAGGCTGAAGTGGGAGGGTTGCTTGAGCCCAGGAGATCGAGGCTGCAGTGAGCCATAATCATGCCACTGTACTCCAGCCTGGGCAACAGAGCAAGACCCTGCCTCAAAAAGAAAAAAACAAAAACACTCCTGAAAAAAAAAATAATTAATAATATTTCTGCTGGGTGGTGGCTCACACCTGTCCTAGCACTTTGGGAGGCTGAGGCAGGAGGACTGATTGAAGCCAGGAGTTCAAGATCAGCCAGGCAGCATAGTGAGAGCCCCCTCTCTACAAAAAGTAAAAATATTGGCTGGGCACAGTGGCTCATGCCTGTAATCCCAGCACTTTGGGAGGCTGAGGTAGGTGGATGTCTTGAGCCCAGGGGTTCAAGACCAACCTGGGCAACATGGTGAAACCCATCTCTATAAAAAATGCAAAAAGTAGCTGGGTGTGGTGGCACGTACCTATAGTCCCAGCTGTTTTGGGAGGCTGAGGCCTGAGAATCACTTTAACCCTGGAGGCGGAGGTTGCAGTGAGTGGATATCATGCCACTGCACTCCATTCTGGGTGACAGAGCAAGACCCTATGTCAAAAAAAAAAAAAAAAAATTATCCAGGCATGGTGGTGTGGGCCTGTAGTCCTAGATACTTGGGAGGCTGAGGTGGGAGGATCATTTGAGTCCAGGAGTTTGAGACAAGCCTGGGCAAGTAAGATCCCATCTCTACAAAAAATAAAAAATTAGCTGGATATAGTGGCATGTGCTTGTGGTCCCAGCTACTCGGAAGGCTGAGGTGGGAGAATCCCTTGAACCTGGGAGGCAGAGGTTGCAGTGAGCTGAGATCATGCTATTCCAGCCTGGGTGACAGAGCAAGACTCTGTCTCAAAAAAAATAAAATTAAATTAAAATAAAAAAGAGATGAAGATTGGAAGGAGGCCGAGAGACCTGGACCCAGGGAAGAGTTGCTGTGTGCAAAGGAGTCCAGCAACACGATGGCCTGTGCATTGAGGAATATGGTCTCTGCAGCAATCTCTGAGGTCAGAGATGACCAGAAATGCTCTAGGAACAGTCATGTTTATTAGTGACTATTTGTTGTTTTATTTGATTTCTATTCTTTGACTGTCCTAAATTGTTTATTAGGTATGAGTTTTATAAACTTTACTTATTCTAGCAGTAACGGTGAAGCTGGAGAGTGTTGCTCCTTCTCCAAGCTGCAGGGTGAGAACCATCAATTGTGTGGTGGGATTTATGGCCCTTTCCAAGGCCTCGGCTCTTTCAGCCTGCAGGTGTCAGCCCACGAGGCTCCCTGTGCGTGTGGACTGGTTTGGTAATAGACTGCGTGTCAGGACTTTTTTCTGATAGCTTTATGGAATGGATCAATGAGGATGGCACTGAAAAAATTCTATATGGAATCTTCACCAACCCAGTAAGAATTCAGGACTCTTGGCCGGGCACGGTAGCTCATGCCCGTAATCCCAGCACTTTGGGAAGCCGAGGCAGGTGGATCACAAGTTCAGGAGTTTGAGACCAGCCTGGCCAATATGGTGAAACCCCATTTCTACTAAAAATAGAAAAAATTAGCGAGGTGTGCTGGCAGGTGCCTGTAGTCCCAGCTACTCAGGAGGCTGAGGCAGGAGAATCGCTTGAACTGGGGAATGGAGGTTGCAATGAGATCACGCCACTGCACTCCAGCCTGGCGACAGAGCAAGATTCCATTTCAAAAAAGAATTCAAGACTCTTAGAGCCCCACAGTGGCATTCAGCTCAGCTCACTTCTCTGCAATGGACTGAAGGCTTCGAGCAAGCTTTATATATATATATAAAGCATACATACATACATATATATATATATATATATATATATAGCATACATATATATATATATAGCATACATACATATATATATATATATATATATATTTCTCCCCTCCAAGGACATATGTTCAAAGAGTATTATATATAATAATAAAAGAACACAGCATCCAGATCCTTGAAAGAAAAAAATGAAAAACATAACACTGGTGAAAATTAGCTTTAGTTTCTAAAATTGAAAGTCAAGCAGGGAAAGTAATATTTTTTTCCTATTAAAGTATGAAGGTCACAAAATTACCAACCCACAAAAGAGAGGCTGATGTATAGCCAATTAGCTCACAAGAGACCAATGGATAAACCAGACACAAACTGTTAAAGGGCCTGGCAGTCACATCCTTTGAGTGATTATAGACCTAGGAAAGGACCACAGGAGGCCAGGTAATGACCAGAGTTATGATTGATGGGTCTTGAGTCAGAGCCAGAGAGCTAGTTTTATATTTTCTTTCTTTCTTTTCTGCTTGCTTTCTTTTTTTTTTTTTTAATTTTTTATTGCATTTTAGGTTTGGGGGTACATGTGCAGAACATGCAAGACAGTTGCATAGGTACACACATGGCAGTGTGTTTTGCTGCTTCTGCTTGCTTTCTATTTCTTTCTTTTCTTTCTCTTTCTCTCGTTTTATATTTTCTTTCTTTTCTGCTTGCTTTCTATTTCTTTCTTTCTTTTCTTTCTCTCTCTCTCTCTCTCTATCTCTCTCTCTCTTTCCTTTCTTTCTTTCTTTTGACATAAAGTTGCACTCTGTCGCCCAGGCTAGAGTGCAGTGGCACAATCTCCGCTCACTGCAAACTCTGCCTCCCAGGTCCTGTGTCAGCCTCCCAAGTAGCTGGGATACATGCACCTGCCACCACACCCAGCTACTTTTTGTATTTTTAGTAGAGATGGGGTTTCACCATGTTGGCCAGAGTGGTCTCTAACTCCTGACCTTGGGTGATCCACCTGCCTCAGCCTCCCAAAGTGCTGGGATTGCAGGCATGAGCCACTGCACCCTGTCTAGTTTTATGTTTTCTAAATACCATTTCTGCTTACGTTAGCTAGAAGTGGCTTCTTCACACTTATAACCAAGAACTCTGATTGATCAAAGAATCTTCAGTACCTGGTGGGTATTTACTGCTTTGGGAATAGCTGAAATCTTCCAGGCAGAGGAGTTAAAGAATGGCTTGGGTGAACAGAGGGATCACAGTTTTTTGTTGTTTCTATTGGGAGATGCTTGAAGGATAAATAAAAGAAACAAGAAGTTGACAGAATGAGGAAAAAGAATAATTGACAGATCAAAACACCCAAGGAGATAAAGAATGAGAATCAGAGCGCAGTTGTGGGGCCGGCCTTAGCCTGTGAGGAGGGAGGGGAGACATCTCTTCCTCTGAGATGGGTCGGATGGAGGAATGGATACAGGAGCACGTTAGTAAACGCATCCCCCTGCAGAGGTTGAGGTTGCCTGCAGAGAGTGAGCAGAAGAGGCAATACCGGGGAAGAATTATCCCTAACGGGCTTTTTGCAGGTTCCAGATGGAAGGACAATCGGTGTGGGAAGTAGAAAATTTCCTTTTTAAAGTTTCCTTTCTTGTTAAAGAATAAGTGTGCTAATAACTTTGTTAAGCCCTATCCTATGTAGCTGTTAGACACGCCTATCCTATGTAGCTGTTAGCTGTTATTCTATGTCCTTGTACTTTAACCAAGATATTTGTGCTGCATGTGCTCAGAGGCATGTCCCAGCTCTCCATGGCTCTTACCTGTTTAGAAAAGTTTTAAGTTATTAGCCCATCGGGTTTTAGTTTAGATTGTGAGCTCTGGCTTCAGTCAACGGAGATCAGACACAGCAGTAAGGACGACCCCCAGTGCGTAAGGGATAAATTTTTGTGTTTGTTTTTTGTATTCTTGTGGCACGATGGCTAGTGAGGGTACCATTCCTGCCGTCCAGGAAGTAAAAATTTCGTTGCTGAAAATCCTTTGTCTCAGTGCTAATTTTTCTTTGTGGCATCAAGCGTCTGTCTCCAACAATAGGTGATAGGAGTTTATTTATTTATTTATTTTTCTCTTTTTTCATTGCTCCCCCACAATGTAGATAGAAGTTTATTAAGAGGATGCATAGGCTATAATGTGGGATACAATAGTGAATCATTATTCATTTATTTTGTTTGTCTGTTTGTTTTAAAGCCTTGAGCTTAATTCCCTTTCTTTTTTTTAGGCCAGCAACTCGAATTCAAACACACTCCAAGATCCCTGAGCTTAATTCTCTATGTTCATTCATTCAAAATATTGTCTCTATCACATGACAGACACTGTTGTAGTTCCTGCTCGAGGAGGTCACGTTTTAGTGAGCTGAAAACAAGCCAGTGAGTGTGCGCATCACCACCCCAGGCCCTTAGTCACTGGGCGAGCTGAGCTCTCCACTGCCTCTGCAGCCCGCACAGGAAATGCAGGAAATGCAGCTCAAGGCCACCTGAAAGCACTCACTTGGTAGCAGGCTGCTGTCTAGTGTGGCAGACACACTGGTGCCCACTCAGCCTCCATGCTCCTTTTCCTCCTTACTAATTCAACTCTGATTTTACTGGCAGAGGCAGTGTGCCCAGCTAAAAGGCATTTTCCAGCCTTCCATGCCAAACAGCAGTGACTGTGTGACAGTTTAGGCCCATGAGAGAGAAACAGAAATGGTTGGATAGGGCTTTTTTTAAAATGGGGACGCAGACTCAGCCGGCATGCCCATTGTCCCTTTGCCCTTCCTTCTTCCAGCTTCTTGCCATGCAGCCATGATGGCTGGAGCTGAGAAGCTCTCTCAGAACTCTGAGGGCAGCTGGGCACAGTGGCTCACACCTGTAATCCCAGTGCTTTGGGAGCTGAGGCAAACAGATTGCTTGAGCTCAGGAGTTTGAGACCATCCTGGGCAAAATGGCAAAAACCTGTCTCTACAAAAATTCCAGAAATTAGCCGAGCTTGGTGGCACATGCATGTAATCCCAGCCACTTGGGAGGTTGAGGTGGGAGAATCACTTGAGTCTCGGAGGTGGAGGTTGCAGTGAGCCGAGATCACACACTCCAGCCTGGATGACAGAGTGAGACTCTGTCAACCCCACACCCCCAAAAAGAAACCCCACACCCCCAAAAAGAAAACCTCTCAGGGAAAGGCCAACAGAATTTCAGAGACCTCTACCTTGTATCTTAAAGTCACCGAGCCAAGTCACCTATTTGGATTTCTCATTATGTGAGAAGAAGAAGAGCTATCTTGTTTAAGGCATTGCTATTTAATATTTGCATTTTCTGTTGTGCGCAGCCAAGCTTAAGCCACACTTGATATGCAAAGAATCAGCTGTGTTTGTTACCTGTGGCAGCCATGAGAATGGCTTTTCAAATCTCTGACTGCAGGAAGTATAATTAATCAAGGTCTCCAGCTGCGGGCTCTGAAATGCATCACCGCATTATGCCAAGGCCAGATTTTCCATGGACTGCTCCCAGCTAATGACTGAGCACGAATGGGATACTAAGGCAGGCTCATTCTTGGGACAGGGGTGAAAGATGGATGACTCTAAGTAAAGAACGCGCCAATGGCCTTGCCGAAAACTTTCCTTAGAGCTGCCTTGCAGTTTGAGAGGTGTCCACTCAACTTCTTTCCTTTCCTCTCTTCCGCACTCAAGAGTCAGACTTCTGTCATGCTCTCATGTCTCTCCCAGCCTCTCTTTGCTCCCTCCTCATTTTTTCTCTTTTTAAAATAGAGATGGGCACTTTGGGAGGCCGAGTTGAATGGATCACTTGAAGCCCAGAGTTCAAGACCAGCCTGGCCAACATGGTGAAACCCCATTCTACTAAAAATAGAAAAATTAGCCAGGCATGGTGGGGCTCACCTGTAATCCTAGCTACTGGGGAGGCTGAGGAATGAGAATCACTTGAACCCAAAAGAAGGAGTTTGCAGCAAGCTGAGATCACACCACTGTACTCCAGCCTGGAGGACAGAGTGAGACTCTGGTTCTAAATAAATAGATTAATTAATTTAAAAAATGGAAATTGGATCTGGCTATGTTGCCCAGGCTAATATGGAACTTCTGCCTCAAGCAATCCTGCCTCAGCCTCTCAGTGTTGGGAATACAGCTGTGAGCCACCATGCCCAGCCCCTCCTCGTTTTCTCTAACAGATGGTTCCCCTAATAAATATCTTGCATATTTCATTTTATCTTGGGATCCCACCTTCTCTGAGGACCTGGACTAACATATCCCCAAATCTGTTTATGCCGGTTGCACGTGTTTTTGTAATTACATAATTTAACAAAGCCATAACTAAACCATAGAAATATGAATACAGAAAGAAATTGAGTTGTTATTTCTATGAAAACCAAGTTGACCACTTTAGAAACTTTTGAAAAGGGTGGTTGTTCCGGGTGCAGTGGCTCACACCTGTAATCCCAGCACTTTGGGAGGCTGAGGCAGGGGGACCACAAGGTCAGGAGTTTGAGACCAGCCTGGCCAACACAGTGAAACCCCGTCTCTACTAAAAATACAAAAATTAGCCGGGCACGGTGGCACATGCCTGTAGTCCCAGCTACTCGGGAGGCTGAGGCAGGAGAATTGCTTGAACCTGGGAGGTGTGGGCCGAGATTGTGCCACTGCACTCCAGCCTGGGCAACAGAGTGAGACCCTGTCTCAAAAAAAAAATGGAAAGGGTAGTTGCTTAAAAGAAAAAAAAAAAGCTGTTTACAAAAACACAAATAAGGTCAGGTGTGATGACCCCTGCCTGTAATCCTAAGACTTTGAGAGACCAAGGAGGGCAGATCGCTTAAAATCAGGAGTTCAACTCCAGCTTGGGCAACATGGCAAAACACTGTCTCCACAAAAAATACAAAAATTAGCTAGGCATGGTGGAGCAAGCATGTAGTCCCAGCTTCTTGGGAGGCTGGGGTGAGAGGCTCACTTGAGCCAGCAGATTCCAGTTGCAGCGAGCTGTGACTGTGCTGCTGCACTCCAGCCTGGGCGGCAGTGGTTACAGGGACTGGAGGGAGGGAGAAATGGGGACTTGCGTAATGGATACGGAGATTCAGTTTTGCAGGATAAAAAGGTTGTGGAGATCTGTTGTACAACCATGTGAATATACTGAATACCACTGAAGCATACATTTCAAAATGGTTAAGATGGTAAGTCTGGCCAAGTGTGGTGGTGCACACCTGTAATCTCGGCATTTTGGAAGGCTGAGGAAGGCTCAGGAGCTCGGGAGTTTGAGACCAGCCTGGGCAACCTGCAGTGAACCATGATAATGCCTCTACACTCCAGCCTGGGCAACAACAGCGAGACCCTGTCTCAAAAATAAAATAAAAATAGGCCGGGCACACACCTATAATCCCAGCACTTTGGGAGGCTGAGGCAGGCACATCACCTGAGGTCAGGAATTTGAGACCAGCCTGGCCAACCTGGTGAAACCCCATCTCTACTAAAATACAAAAATCAGCGGGCTTGGTGGCACGCATCTGTAATCCCAGCTACTCGAGAGGCTAAGGCAGGAGAATGAGGAGGTGGAGGTTGCAGTGAGCCAAGATTGCACCATTGCACTCTGGTCTAGGGACAGAGTCAGACTCCATCTCAAAAAAATAAAAATAAAATAAAATAAATAAAAATGGTAAGACATATATATAAACCACGATTAAAATACTGGGCTGGGTACCATGGCTTGTGCGTGTAATCCCAGCACTTTGGGAGGCTAAGGCAGTAGTATCCCTTGAGGACTTCGGGACCTGTCTGGGCAACATAGCAAGACTCCATCTTTCCAAAAACAAATAAGAAACTAGCTGGGTATGGTAGTGCATTCTTGTAGTCCCAGCTACTTAGGAGGCTGAGGTGGGAGGATCACTTGGGCCCAGGAGGTTGAGGCTGCAATGAACTGTAATCTCACCACTGCACTACAGCCTGGGCAACAGAGACCCCATCTCAAAATAAATAAATTAATAAAGAAAATTAAAAACTGAATGTCAGTATGTATTGTAAAAAATAATTAAAAAATAAAACATGGTTAAATCCTTCCCCGTGATAAAATAAAAATAAAGAAAAAAGAAAAAAATTAAAAAATGGTTGGGTGAGGTGGTTCATGCCTTTAATCCCGGCACTTTGGGAGGCCAAGGTGGGAGAATTGCTTGAGGTCAGGCGTTCGAGACCAGCCTGGCCAACCTGATGAAACCCCGTCTCTACTAAAAATACAAAATTAGCCAGGTGTGGTGGCAGGTGCTTGTAATCCCAGCTAGTTGGGGGACTGAGGCTGGAGAGTCACTTGAGCCTGGGAGGTGGAGGTTGCAGTGAGCCAAGATAGCGCCACTGCAGTCCAGCCTGGGTGACAGAGCAAGACTCTGTCTCAAATAACAAAAACAAAAATTAGCTGGGGGTGGTGGCAGGTGCCTGTAATCCCAGCTACTCAGGAGGCTGAGGCGGGGGAATCGCTCGACCTCAAGAGGTGGAGGTTTTGGTGAGCCTAGATCACACCACTGCACTCCAGCCTGGGTGACAGAGCGAGACTCCATCTCAAAAAAAAAAAAAAAAATTAAAACATAAAAACTTACAAAATAGCTATTTGGTTTGGAGAGACTGCTGGAAAAGTTTGGGGAAACGTTATAAAGTCTGCACTCAAACTGGATTTTCAGTGTAGATCCAGTAGATGGAAAAGGAAGGGAGGGAGGAGGGACGATGCTGATGAAGAGACCATGTGAGGGCTGGGAAATGGTGTTCTTCAAGCTCGTTCTCAATCTTGCTTTGCAAGAATCCTAAAGCTCTTAGGCACTTTATAGAATGTGGAAATCTAGACAGTTTGTATGGATATTGTTATGCAAGAAAAGAAATATGCCAGGATGCTGAGGCAGGGGGGTTAGTTGAACCTAGGAGTTTGAGACTGCAGTGAGCTATGATCGCACCACTGCGCTCCAGCCTGGGTGACAGAACGAGACCCCATCTCAAGGAAAAAAAAAAAAAAAGACCCAGTGCAGTGGCTCGTGTCTGTAATTTCAGCACTTTGGGAGGCCAAGACAGGAGGATTGCTTGAGCCCAGTAGTTCGAGACTCTGGAGTGAGACCTCTTCTCTACAAAAAATAAAATTTGGCCGGGCGTGATGGCTCTCGCCTGTAATCCAAGCACTTTGGAGGCCAAGGCGGGAGGATCATCTGAGGTCGGGAGTTCAAGACCAGCCTGACCAACATGGTGAAACCCCATCTTTAAAAAAATTTTTTTTTTAATAAAATAAAATGAAAACTTTGCCAGGTGTGGTGGCGGCACCTGTAGGCTTAGCTACTCAGGATGCAGAGGTGGGAGGATCACTTGAGCCTGGGAGTTTGAGGCTGCCGTTAGGCCTAGTCCTGCCACTTCAGCCTGGGCGACAGAGTGAGATCCTCTCCAAAAAAAAAAGGAAAGAAAGAAATGGAATTCCAATCAGCAAACCCATACTCAAAGAGCCTTGGCATCACATTGACAGACTGGCAAGTTAATATATATTTATGTTTTACCTTAAAACAAAATGTACAAGGCCGGGCATGGTGGCTCACGCCTATAATCCCAGCACTTTGGGAGGCCGAGGCGGGTGGATCACAAGGTCAAGAGATCGAGACCATCCTGGTCAACAACGTGAAACCCCATCTCTACTAAAAATACAAAAATTAGCTGGGCCTGGTGGTGCATGCCTGTAGTCCCAGCTACTCGGGAGGCTGAGGCAGGAGAATTGCTTGAACCCAGAAGGCGGAGGTTGTGGTGAGCCGAGATCGTGCCATTGCACTCCAGTCTGGGTAACAACAGCGAAACTCCATCTCAAAAAAAAAAAATGCACAAATACATATTACTTTTTTTTAGGCCAGTCAAGTGAGGCAGTGGGAGTGGAGAAAAGAAACAAAGAAATCTATAATTAGGCTGGGCGCAGTGGCTCACACCTGTAATCCCAGCACTTTGGGAGGCTGAGGCAGGTGGATCATGAAGTCAAGAGATCAAGACCATTCTGGCCAACATGGTGAAACCCCTTCTCTACTAAAAATACAAAAATTAGCTGGGCGTGGTGGCACGTGCCTGTAGTCCCAGCTACTCAGGAGGCTGAGGAAGAGGAATCATTTGACCCTGGGAGGTGGAGGCGGTAGTAAGCCAAGATCATGCCACTGCACTCCAGCCTAGGTGACAGAGTGAGACCCTGTCTCAAAAAAAAAAAAAAAAGAAATCTGTAACTAGTTGTAATCAATTGCTTGTAAACACCACTGCACTCGGACAAGCCCACATATCACTTTTAACGATCCTTTAAACTTACTGTTTTTTTGTTCAATTGACCAACTTCTGGTCTCAATTGCGTCAGATAAGAAAGCTCCTACTGAAATAATAGTAAATGTGAATTGCTTTAGTGTGCAACTACTATATACCTGGGTGAAAGGCTCGAATGTCAATCCAGTAGAAGGAAGGCAGGGAGGAGGGACCTTCCAGGGATCAGGAGAAAGCCAATAACAAACAGAAACTAAGTGAGGGGTCAGGTAGCTGTGTTCTTCAAGGCAGAGGACATGCATGGGGCTGAAAGAAGAGGACGCTGTAGCCCAGAAGCAAGAGAGGAAGGTGTGATTCAGGAAGGGTGAAACAGTTTTTGGTGATGACAAAACCTCCGATGAGGCCAGGGGAGCAGGTGGGTTACTGAAGAAGAGACAAAGGTCCCCAGAGTTGAGGAGGAACCACAAACCCCAGGTATTGGATGAGTCATCCAATAAACTCAGAAGTCTCCAAGATGAACTCAGAAGTCTCCTAGACTGTCAGGAAGATTGGGCTTGGAGAGGAAATTGGGGGCAGGTGTCCAAGCAGTGGTGTGCTAGAAGCTTGGCTCAGGGAACCAATTGTTAAGTTTCCAATTTTGCGGGCTGGTTGTTATGCATTGCCATTATTAAAATGCAATTACAAAGGCTGGGCGCAATGGCATATGTTGGTAATCCTGGCACTTTGAGAGGCCAAGACAAGCAGATCACGTGAGCCCACGAGTCTGAGACCTGCCTGGGCAACATGGTGAAACGCCACCTCTACAACAACAACAACAACAAAAACAGTAACAATAACGAAAAAACAAAATTAGCCGGATGTGGTGGTGGGCGCCTGAAATCCCAGCTACTCGGGAGGCTGAGGTGGGAGGATCGATTCAGCCGAGGAACCTGTTGGTTAGGAAGCCAGGCAGCAGCCATGGCTTTTAAGGATACTGGACAAACACCTGTGGAGCTGGAGGTGGCAATTCACCAAATTCAAATCCCTCTAATGAGCCGAACGATAAAATCCCTGGAGAAGGTGCGTGCTGACTTGATCAGAGGAGCAAAGGAGAAGAATCTCAAACTGAAAGGACCAGTTCAAATGCCCACCAAGACTCTGAGAATCACTACAAGAAAAACTCCTTGTGGTAGAGGTTCTAAGACATGGGATGGCTTCCAGATGAGAATCTACAAGCAACTCACAGACTTGCACAGTCCTTCTGAGATTCTTAAGCAGATTACTTCCATCTGTATTGAGCCAGGAGTTTAAGTGGAAGTCACCATTGCAGATGCTTAAGTCAACGATTTTAATAAATTGATTACCAGCTGTTGAAGAAAAAGTAATTATATAAACTTACAATTAAGTATATTAAAACAAAGGTAATTAATATTCAAAACACACCACTTTCTAATAACTTTTCTACATCTTACACTATTCATGCTCCTGGAGTTACTTCTGTTTCTTGCATCTATATGGTTGAAATACTACGTAACTACACAATGGTACACAATGGTGCATCTCTGCCCAACTCTGCATTCAGTAGCATCATGTTATTAACTCGAAATCAGCCGTGGTGGACATATTTACACCAGAGAAATTAGCCAACACTACAGATACAGAGCTTGAGTTACTGCATTATTATTATTATTATTTTTGAGATGGATTCTCACTCTGTTGCCCAAGCTTGAGTGCAGTGGCATGATCTCAGCTCACTGCAACCTCCACCTCCCGGGTTCAAGTGATTCTCCTGCCTCAGCCTCCTGAGTAGCTGGGGTTACAGGTGTGTGTCGCCACACCCAGATAATTTTGTGTGTGTGTATTTTTAGTAGAGACGGGGTTGGTTTGGCTGGTCTCAAACTCCTGACCTTGTGATCCACCTTGGCATCCCAAAAGTGCCTGGCCCACTGAGTTATTGTTTTATGAATTACCTATATTCATTCATCAACTGCAATCATAGATGTGAGTTCAGCAAAAACCAGTGACAGCATTCTGTGAGAATCAGTTGGTTTTATGGAATTTACAATAAAGGAAGTTGTGTAACTTCTGTGTTAACCATCCTTTCTATCAGTAAAATTTATAGTAAATATATTTGCACAATTTTATATATGTATATGTAAACACACAAACACACACATTTTCCCCTAAAGAGCTGGTTGTTAAACATTTATGACACATCACTCAGCCAAGGACTCCTTTCCCTGATACTGGAATTGGGGTGGTGGTGAGCAATACCATCATGGTGGGCCCGACCCTCCCTCCTGCCCCTGAGCTCACAGTGTCATGTGGAGTCAGGAACCGAGGTAACAATACAGCACTGGGTGGCAGGGAGGAAGGGAACTGAGACCAAGCAGAGGTAGGGAGGTGTTCAAAGCATGTGAGATGTATGTGGGCACTCAAAGAATGAGAAGGAATCAGCCAGCCAAAGGAAAAACACGAGCAAAATCCCAGCTGTTGTCAGAAACAATGGGAGGCAGGTCGGGTGCAGTGGCTCACGCCTGTAATCCCAGCACTTGGGGAACTAAGGCATGTGGATCCCCTAAAGTCAGGAGTTCAAGACAAGCCTGGCCAACATGGCAAAACCCTGTCTCTACTATTAATACAAGAATTAGCCAGGCGTGGCAGCGCACGCCTGTAATCCCAACTACTTGGGAGGCTGAGGCACGAGAATCACATGAACCTGGGAGGCAGAGGCTGCAATGAGCCAAGATCGCATCACTGCACTTCAGTCTTAACGACAACGAAAAAGAAACAGGTCATGGTGTGCCTGAGGGCAGTGGCCATGGGGTGCTTCTCCTGCCTCCTGGAGCATCTGTACTGGATGAGAGTAAAGAGCAGCCTGTACTGGAAAGGGTTTTCTGGACCCTAGACCTTAGAAGAGTAAACATTTCTGGACAAAGGGACAAAGATGGGAGTCAGGTGATGGGAAGAGAGGTGTTCTGGACAGAAGGAACCACATGAGCAAAAGCAAGGAGGTAAAAGAGAATCCAAATACATAGATCTGCAGGCAGTTCTGGGGGGCTGGAGTGCTTGTCCGGGAGGGTGTGGGTAAGATGCTGGAGAAGTGGCCATGGCTGAGACCAAGAGGGCTGAGAGCCAAGCTAGGGAAAGGGCATGTGTCCTTAGGAGCTGTGGGGAGCCTTAGGAGGGGCCTGAGTTGGGGTGTGACATGGTTAAGGTTCCTTCAGCTGCTTGGAGAATGATTGGGTGGCTGTCAGGTAGGGAAAGACTGGAGGATGTGATTCTCTTGGGAAGATGCTGTAGTCACATAGGTGAGAGATGATGGAATAGGGTTGTGGATATGGAGAGGCGGAAAAAGGAGGATTGACTCCAAAGAAATAGGGAAGCAGATTTGAAAGGACTTAACTTCCAGGAGGCTGGCATGGGTAATTAAGGGCTGATACAGTTGTTTTCGAAGAGCACTGATGGGTTATTCTGCAGAATGTCCCTCCACTGGAGTTTGATGTTTTCTCATGAGTTGTAGTCGAGTACATCTCATCATGTTTTCTCCCTCTCATGTGGGAGGCTGAGGCAGGCAGATCACTTGAGTTCAGGAGTTTGAGACCAGCCTGGCCAACAGAGTGAAACCCCGTCTCTACTAAAAATACAAAAATTAGCCAGGCATGGTGGCGGGTGCCTGTAATCTCAGCTACTCAGGAGGCTAAGGCAGGAGAATCACTTGAACCCGGGAGGCGGAGGTTGCAGTGAGCCGATATTGTGCCACTGCATTCCAGCCTGGGCAACAGAGCAAGACTCTGTCTGAAAAAAAAAAAAGATTGAGATTACACATTTTATGCACAAATATTACAGAGATCAGTGAATTCTATCAGGAGGTACATGATACACCCATGTCTTATTACTATGATAGGGCCATCTTTGGGGGAAGGGTCATAGGAGGAGGTACAGACATAGGGAAAAGATCTAGGTTTCTGGTTCGGGATGGGCTGGAGTGCAGAAGAGAATCCAGACCAGAGACAGGGCTTTGGGAACACGCAGCACTGGGGAGGTAGCTGAGGACTTGAGAAGGGGCAACATTGCCAGGGCAGAGGGTGTCAAAAGGAAGAGAAATGGCGGAAGTAGAAGCAAGGCTGGCTTTGCACTGTATCCAAGTGGATAGTGGGGCAAGAACTGGAATACGTCCTGCGGATTTGGTATCCAGGGGCTTGGTCAGTGCCTGGGGTTAGTGCTCACCATGGCCAGGCCAAGGCTGGGACTTGTGGAGGGGGTTTTTCTTTCTGAGCAGTCACTTGGAGCAGATTTGAATGGGCACTCCTGGCCACACTGTTCCTGTGTTTTTTTGTTGCTGTCGTTTTGTGTTTTTTGAGATAGAGTCTTACTCTGTTGCCCAGGCTTAAGTTCAGTGGCACAATCATGGCTCACTGCAGCCTTGACCTTCCCAGCTCAAGTGATCCTCCCCCTTCAGCCTCTTGAGTAGCTGGGACTAGAGGCATGCACCACCATGTCCAGCTAATTTTTGTACTTTCAGTAGAGGTGGGTTTTTGCCATGTTGCCTAGTCTGATCTCAAACTCTTGGGCTCAAGTGATCCACACACCTAGGCCTCCCAAAGTCCTGGGATTACAGGTGTGAGCCACTGCGCCCAGCCCACTACTCCTGTTTTAACTCAACCAGTAAGAAGTGGGGTGTTCTGAATTCCACGTTAAGATCTCCCGGCTAAGCTGCAAGAGGTGGCAATGAAATTGGCTTGTGTGCAGGCCAGCGGGCTGCCTCGTGCCCAGCGGGCTGCCTAGTGCCCAGCACTTCCAGCTGTGGACAGAGCCACCTAGCTCGTGGAGAACTAGCTCTGCGGGCGTGGGCGCCCCCAAGTGGTCTATAGGAGGTCCTGCTGTTGGAAGCAAAGCAGAAGCAGTGAAGGGTGGCCATTTGTAAATCTTTGGAGAGATTTCTATTCAGATACTTTGTGCATTTTTAAGTGGATTATTTGTCTTTTTATTATTGAGTTGTAAGCATTCTTCATGTATTCTAAATGCAAGTCTCTTTTTAGATATATTGCAAGAGGTAGAAGGTGGGGTCCTTACTCTCTAGACTCAGGCTGCCCCAGGGACCCCTATATATATATATATACATATATTTTTTGAGACAGGGTCTCACTCTGTCACCCAGACTGGGGTGCAGTGGTGTCATCACGGTTCACTGCATCCTCGACCACCAGGGCTCAAGTGATCCTCCCACCTCAGCCCTCCAGTAGCTGGGACTACTGGCATGAGCCACCACACCAGACAGATTTTTTTTTTTCTTTTGGTAGAGATGGGGTTTTGGCATGTTGCCCATGGTCTGAAACTCCTGGACTCAAGTGATCCTCTTGCCTCGACCTCCCAAATTGCTGGGGATTCAGGCGTGAGCCACACTGTTGGCTTCCTCCTGACTTTTAAAAATGACAATACTGAGTTCTAGTTTACATACAATAAATTGTACCTATCTTAAGTTTTCAGTTTGATGAGTTCCGGGCTTTTTTTTTTCTTTTTTGAGACAGAGTCTCGCTCTGTCGCCCAGGCGGGAGTACAATGCAAAATCTTGGCTGACCACAAACTCTGCCTCCTGGGTTCAAGCAATTCTCTTGCCTTGGCCTCCCAAGTAGCTGGAATTACAGCAGCCTGCCACCACGCTCAGCTGATTTTTTGTATTTTTAGTAGAGATGGGGTTTTATCATGTTGGTCAGGCTTATCTTGAACTCCTGACCTCAGGTGATCCAATTGCCCCAGCTCCCAGGAGTGAGCCACCATGCCCAGCCGAGTTCTGATAATTTTATACGATTGTTACTATCACCCCAAACAGATCTAGGCTTTTTTTTTTTTTTTTTTTTTTTTGAGATGGAGTCTTGCTCTGTCACCCAGGCTGGAGTGCAGTGGTGCGATCTCAGCTCACTGCAACTTCTGCCTCCCAGGCTCAAGTGGTCCTCCTATCTCAACCTCCTGAGTAGCTGGGAGTACAGGTGCCTGTCAGCACGTCAGGCTAATTTCTGTATTTTCAGTAGAGATGGGATTTCACCATGTTGGCCAGGATGGTCTCAAACTCCTAGCCTCAAGCAATCTGCCTGCCTCAACCTCCTGAAGTGTTGGGATTACAGGGGGTGAATCACCATGCCCAGCCAAGATCTATAATATTTCTATCACTCCTCTCCCCACACATTTTATTTTTCCCCTTTCCAGTCAATCCACACACCTCTCCAACCAGCAACCACTATTCCGACTTCTATCCTATTGATTTTCCTGTTTATATAAGTGGATTCATATAGTTTGTATTTTTTGCTCTGTCCTATTTTGCTCAACATAATGTTTTTGAGATTCATCTATATGTTGTATCAGCGGTTCATTCATTGTAATTGTTGAGTCATATTCCACTGTATGAATATGCAATGATTTGTCTATCCATTCCCTTGTTGATGGTTGTTTCGTTTTTAGCTACTATGAATAAAATCACAACAAATGTTCTTGGCTGTTTTGTGAATGTGTTTTCATTTCCCTTGAGTATTTACCTGGGAGTAGAATTTTGGGGTGAAATGGTTACTCATTTAAAAATGTTTTAAATTTTTAGGAACTGCCAAACTCTTTTCTCAAGTGGCAGCACTACCTTACTCTCTACCAGCAATGTATGAACTTTCTGATTTCCCACATCCCTGTCAATACTTTTTATTATCTATCTCTTACATTGTAGTCATCCTAGTAGATATAGAGTGATATCTCATTGTGGTTTTGATTTGCATTTCCCTGATTACTAATAATATTGAACATGTTTTCATGTGCTTACTGGCCATTTGTAAACCATCTTTGGAGAAATTTCTTTTCAGATCCATTGTACATTTTTAAGTGGGTTGTCTTTTTAATATTGAGTGGTAAGAATTCTTCATATATTCTGGGTGCAAATCTCTTTTCATATCTATGACTAGCAATTATGTTCTTGCAATCTATGGATTGCCTTGGGGAGCTTCCAGTCTGGGCGGGAAGGGACAGTGTGAGCTGTGTAAGGAGGAGAAGCACTGTACAGTCTAGGTGAGCTCTCTGAGCCTCAGGGTTGCTCACTGCTGGATGAGCTGATCTGACATTGCTCTGCAGCAAGAATGTGTGTCCCTGTATGCTCAGTGCTGTGCAATCATGCATACAAGCTAAGTGTCAGGGAGGTGGCAACTCACAAGACCAGGAGCATGGGAGACTGAGGGAAGCAGGAGGTTCTTTCTCTCCTTGCTCCCTCCCTCCCTCCCTCCTTCCCTCCCTCCCTACCTCCTTTCTTCTTCGTTCCTTCCTTCCTTCCCTCCTTCCACATTTTTTTTTGGACAGGGTCTCACTCTGTCACCCAAGATGGAGTGCAGTGGCATGTGAACATGACTTACTGCAGCCTCAACATCTCAGGGGCAGTGTGGTCCTTCCACCTCAGCCTCCCAAGTAACCAAGACTACAGGAGCATGCCCTCATGCCCAGCTAATTAAAAAACTCTTTTGTAGAGACGAGGTCTCACTCCTTTGCTCAGGCTGGTCTCAAACTGCTGGGCTCAGGCGATCCTCTTGCCTCGGCCTCCCAAAATGCTGGGATTACAGGTGTGAGCCACTGTGCCCAGCGGGAGGCTCTTTCTTAAGAAAGAAGACTCCATATTGCAAACCTGCACAGGACTAACAGCATGGATGAAAACATGATTAACAGGATTATCTTGGAGGTGATACAGTGTGGCTCAGGAGCCAGGCTGATGGGTTTATGTCCTGGCTGTAGTAGATGTCAGGACACAGTGCCCTTCCCATACCCCCTTAGCCATTCCTGATGGCTTTTTAGTGCAAGCCCCTGGGATTTTCTGCCTGAGGGTGCCCTCTGCTCAGAAGGCACTCTGGCAGGCTGGAGATATCAGGAACAGCTCTCAACTAATGAAGAAACCCTCAGTATTGTCATTCCTTCAGTGGGATGAGTACATGGTCTTCTTCACTGTCTCAGAGATGCCCAATACAATCAAGCCCCATTTGTCCACAGGAGTAACCTGCTCAGGATTGCACCTTATGTTGCTTTTCTTCTTTTCTTTGTTTCTTCCTCTTCTCTCCTACTAGCCTTGGAATCATCTCTCAAATAAGCCATTTGTATGAACATCCGTATCTCTGTGTCTGCTTCCGGGAAAATCCAGCCTAAAGATAGTGGTTCTTTTATTTCTTAGATCTATCCACCCAATTTCCTTGGGCAGATCACTTTACCACTTGTAAATTTCATCTGTAGAACGTGGATAATAGCACTTATTTCTTAGAATGGTCATGCAGTTTAGCATCTCACTCAGAAATTACAAGTTCAGTAAGTGTTCCTATTCTCATTTGTTTACTGGCCTGTAACATAAATATTCTCCCAGAGACTCTTGGATGAACATTACTCATTCAGACATAGGTAGGCAGGGAAAGATAAGCAGCCTGGAGCTGGCCCTGTGGAACATTGATTGATTGGGTTCCTGCTTCCAGTTACTTGCCTCCTCTCCGATGGGATTAAATGTCTCCACCATTTTTCATGTGACTTCTCTGGCATCCTGTATAGGTAGCATATTTCCCTGGCCCCCATAAATTAATTTTGGGCTTTCCCATGTGACTTGCTTTGAATAATGGCATATGAGCAGATGTGACATTCTCCACATCTGCAAAGAAGCTTGAAATGTGCTACTGCCTGGTTTGGCACAAGCTCTCTCACTCCGGCCATCCACCAACACAAAGACATGTCTCCAGTGCCTGCCACACAGTTTCAGCTAGAACCATTAAATACTTTTTATTTATTTATTTATTTATTTGCAATGAAGACTTGGTCTGTCGCCTAGGCTGGAGTGCAGTGGCATGATCTTGGCTTACTGCAACCTCTGCCTCCTGGGTTCAAGCAATTCTCACACCTCAGCCGCCCGAGTAGCTGGAAATACAGGTGCACACCACCATGCCTGGCTATTTCCGTATTTTTAGTAGAGATGAAGTTTCACTATGTTGGCCAGGCTGGTCTCGAACTCCTGACCTCAAGTGATCCACCTGCCTCAGCCTCCTAAAGTGCCGGGATTACAGGCATGAGCTACCGTGCCTGGCCTAAATATTTTATTTTTTATTTTTAAAAATGATTTCATCCATCCATTTACAGATGATTAAATAATTATTGTGTGCCAGGCAGTCCCATATGTTACATGTGTCTGCATATGTTAATTCATTCCATCCTCACAGGAACACTAAGACACAGGTCCCATTATCATCATCCTTATTTTACATATGTGGAAAACCAAGGTTCAGTGCGGATTAGTACCTTGCTCAAATTCACACTGCAGGGAAGGGGCAAGATCTGCCTTCTGGGTTCATATTCTTGAATGCCATATCCTGCTTCTCATAGCAGGTAACCAGCAAATGCCTATTAAGTAATATTTGTTACAGTGATTGTTACTACTGGTAGCATTGTTCCCTTTCATTTACCTAAATAGGGAAGGTACAATCTACTGGGACAAAGATGGGCTTCTGACTTTGGACCTGCTTGCTCACTCTTCCTATGTTAGTTGTTTGCCGAATAGGAGACCCTTCTGATTCTTCTGATTGGAGAAAACTTGTCCGTGGTCATCAAATGGGAATCATAACATTTCCCTTGTAGAACCAAATGAACCACAAGATATCTCCTGTCAATTCCATGTGGTTCCCAGACATCTTCCAAGTGGACCCCAGTGTGGGCCCTAGTGTGGACCCCAGATCTCTCTCCTAAAGGCCCATGCAAACCCCCATATCTTTCCTGAGGCCCACATGGATTCCCAACATTTTTCCTATAGCAGCTAAGCTTGATCACTTACATGGGTTTCCGTTTGTCATCCCATTGGCGCCTCTCCACAGCTCCGTAAATCAGCCTTGGCTTGCATTATAGCAGGGACAGAGAGCAGTGTTCATGTGAGTGAACCAGAGACAGGACTGACAGAGAACCCAGTTGTCCTGACTTGGAGCCCAGGACCCTTCCTTCCTGGTTGGCCTTGTGGCAGGATTATGCTTCCTGCTCAGCCCTTCCCAGGCACCAAGGCTCCCTCCCTCCATTTCCCCTCTGCCACACTAGTTCTTGTCTGCCTTTTTTCACTCCCAACCCCTTTTCATGCCAGCTGTGGGAGTGAGGCCCCACTCCTGGCAGGCTGCAGCCAGACAATGGGCCCTTATTCTAGGCAAAGAATCCCTGCAGTGTCTCCCACCCACTGAGGCCCCCTTCCAGGCCTAGGATGGTGTGGCTGGGAGGTAGGAGTGGAGGGAATGGTGTGGGGGAAGGAGAAATTGGCCAGCAGCAAATGAGTGGCCCTGCCTGTAGAGATCCCACAGGAGATTTACTATGTAAACACCAATCACAATAAAAAGCCTGTCTTCACTCCCAACCCATCTCTCCAAGTGGGTCTCTCTCAACCCTCCAACGTTCTTCTGGGTTTTTAAACATTTACACTGGCCTCTACTCTCTGGGTGTTCACCTCTGCATATGCACTCTTTCATTGTTTTTTCTGAGTCTCTTTTTCTAAGCCCCCCCCCCTGTTCCTTTGCGTAATTTGTCCCTATTTCCCGACTCTTTCTTGCTTCATTATGCTCCATTACCCATCTTATCTTTCCATGTGTTTTTTCTCTCCAGGCCTTGATCTCTCATCTCAGTCTCTCTTTCCGTGTGTCTCTGTCTCTGTGTTTACGGCTCTTCTTTCTCATCGTTCTACGCCTGTCTTTTCGTGTATCTGTGTCCTTGTCTGTGTATCATCTCCAATCTTCCGTCCTCTCTCTGTCCCCCTGCGGCTGCAGAGCTGAAGGGCCTTCCGCAGTCACCGTACTCTGCTCTCCTGCTCTTCTTTCTCACTTCTTTCTGGCACGTCCCAGATGCTCCTGGCATTGGCATGGGAGGTTATTCTCCCCATTTTACAGATGTGGAAGCTGAGGCTCTGGCTGTTGGTGCCAGGCTCCCATCTCTGGGTCTTTTCCTTTCGCCTACTCACCATGCTGTTGTCCCTGAGGTGTCCGTCAACCACCTGATCCGGCAGGGGCCCGGGAACTAGCACCTCGGACAGCTCCTGGAAGGTGATGGGGCGGCCGGGTCGTCCTTCTCGCGAGCGCAGGAGGAGCGGCCCTGGGAGTGAAGCGCAAGTCTCGCGAGAGTGGCTGCTGCAGGTTGTGGCGGCGTGGGCGCGCGCGGAGACGGCTCCGGGAGCGCGCGCGCGCGCTCCCCGCCTCCAGCCCCGGAGCGGCTAGCTGCCGGCTCCGCGCCGCATCTCTCCGTTCAGCGCAGCTCAGCGCAGCGCGGCGGCCTTTCGGCAGCCTAACGACCGCGGCAGGTGAGTCTGGGCATGAAGGCTGGGAGGAGAGCTTTGCAGGGAAGCTGGGCGCGGGGCGAGAAGGGTAGGGATCGCTGGCTGCAGCTTTGTACCCCTACACTTCACCTTTGGATGCAGGGAGCAGGCCGAACTACTGGAGAGGTGGGAGTGGAGGTGACCTTTCCTGTTCGGGGCTGGAGAGCGCTCAGGGCGCACCTAGGCCCCCCCAACCCCTCCCATCCCCATCTGTGGCTCCCGCAGAGGGAACTGGGCCTTTGGGTGACGTCAGACCCTAGATCTGGAGCCTGAGCTTTGGGCCATCCATCCCCCCCAGCCCCACCTGGCGTTCCCTGGAAACCGGCCTTCTGGAGATGGTGCGCGCGGCCGGGGATGGGGGCGACTGCAAGGGGATGACAGTGGCCTCCTTTGGGTCTTTCCTTGCAAGTAGTGCCTGTAGGTGGACCTAGGTTGACTTCCCTCACCTCCTTGGGGCGACCGACCTTTGGACTGCGGGCCTCAGCCACCCCAGGGTTGCTGGGGGACGGGTGCGCTGGCCCAGGCCACAGGGCGGGCTCTGTCAGGGTGGTGAGTTAGGGGCGCTGGATATAGCTCATTTCAACGGTGGCCGGAGTCGGTCACGAGGATGGAGGTGAGGCGTTTGGGGACCGATCCCTGTCCCCCACCTCGGGGAGCTCCTGGTCTGGGGGTTGGGGGAACCAAGTAGAGACTGGGTTTGAGCATTCGCCATCACAGGCGGTTTACACCGTTAATGTCCCAACTTCCCGATGGGGCGATCAGTGAGGGCCTGGCAGACTTTCCCAGGGACACAGAGAGAAAGAGAGGCGACAGCCAGCGAACGGGAGACTTCCAGGGGTGATGGGATTTGGGTGAGAGGAGAGGCAAGAGAGGACATTCCAGGAGACTGTATGGGCAAAGGCACAGGGGTGGGAACTAGCACAGCTGTTGGGGGCTGAGCCTGGGAGCTCAGCCATGTGACTGCCCATGGGGTGGTGGAGTGTGGAAAAATTTGCAACCTGTACCCTACGCGTTCTGCCTCCATGGAGCAGGGCTCTGAGCAGGGCTCTGAAAGAGGGGAACGGTTCTTGCAGGGGCACGATTGGCAGAGAGATTTTGTTTGGGGCTACAATGGTCTTGCCAACTTGGGTTTGTTCTGGGCTTGGTGAGTATTAAGGCAAAGTCTCCAGATCTGAGAGGCGGCTGTCTCTGGTGAATGGGCCCCTGAAAGAGGGTCTTAGGTTTAGCAAACCCCTTGGAGAGTTGGTGGGGTCCCAGGAGGGGAGTTCTAGACAGAGATCTTGGGCTCTGTGGCTGTTTCTTTAACTTTTTCCTGGCTGGCCACCTCCAAGCCAAGTTGATTCCCCACTCTGGGCATTTATTTGCTAGCACCCTTCTAGAGGGATGAAAGAATAGGACTAAGTAGTGACCTCCCTTGAGGATGCTACTCGTTCTAGTTTAGAGCATCCTCCCATTCTTCTCCCTCTTCCTTTTCCTTTCCTCCCCCATCCCTCTGCCTCCCTCTCCCTGTCCCCACCCCTTGCCCTCCACAGCATTTCCTTTACAGGCTGCACTTCCTTCCCTGCTGCCAGCCAGGAATTTCAGAAGGTTTCTCAGAGGCAGTGTGATACAGCAGGTTTGACAGCAGCTTTGGGCTTAGCCTGATTGGGGGAGGGCATTAATTGTCTCTCTCCCACCCCTTGGGAGAGTGTCCAAGGGAGTCTTAAGCAAGTATATGGATTGACTGTGCTCTGTGCTGGGTCCCTCCTGGAAACTCCATCCACTCCAGGAGGGAGTGAGGAAGAGATTATGGGAGAATACGTGAACACTTAAGTGCCCAATGATTGACTCAAAATGCATGCAGTGGGATGCAGAGCACCAATGTCTGGAAAGGCTTCCCAGAAGGGGTGGGATGTGAGAAGATGGCAGGACTTAGAGGAGCTGATAGTGCTGCCAGTTCAGCGGCACTAGAAGCAGAGTGAATGGCTGGAGATGATCTTCATGGGGCTGGGAGCGTTGGAGGCAGGTCAGCCTGTGAGCTGCAAAAGGTGGTGGAGAGGGAGGTTTGTAGCTGATGGGCACAAAGCCCTGAATGCCAGGCACAGGGTATGTAGGAGGCTACTTCAGAGTCATCAGTAGGACAAGGATAGCATGGCCAGGAGACTGCTGTTTTCTGAGGATTATTCATAGTTCTGGGATTTCAGGGCAGAAGATGGGGCTAGGAGTGGGATGAGGGAACTGGAGGTAGAGCAGGAGGGTGAAACTTCCATCTTAGCAGGTTGGCTCTGGGCAGCAGAAAGGAATGACCATTTCTGTGCCAGGGATGAGGGGCCCATACTGGTGAGCAGGGAGCCCTGGAGTTAGCCCTAGGGCTCTGGCCTGATCTGAGGCCAGGCTTGACTCTTTTCTCCTCCTAGGGACCTCAGTCTCCTCACTTGGGGGAGTCTGTCCTCCTATCTTCACAATAAGGAATGGAATACATTATAGTCAGGATTTCTTGAACAAAATTCAGGTAGCATCTATTGTCTTACTGATAATTAAGGAGGCGTTTCCATAGGCCTACATCTTTGGAGGAATATGTAGCCCCCCACCCCATTATAAAAGATTATCAGTTGAGCAGATTGCTACTTTTCCTGTCTTGTAGCCTATGAACTTTGGTTTGGTCAGGCATGGTGGCTCATGCCTGTAATCCCTGCACTTCAGGAGGCCAAGGCAGGTGAATCACCTGAGGTCAGAGGTTCAAGACCAACCTGGCCAACATGGTGAAACCTCATCTCTACTAAAAATACAAAAATTAGCTGGGTGTGGTGGCACATGGCTGTAATCCCAGCTACTAGGGAAGCCGAGGCAGGAGAATCACTTGAACCTGGGTGGTGGAGGTTGCAGTGAGCCGCGATCATGCCACTGTACTCTAGCCTGGACAACAGAGTGAGACTCTATCTCTTTTTTTTTTTTTTTTTAAATAGAGATGGGGTTTCACCACGTTGGCCAGGCTGGTTTCGAACTCCTAATTTTGTGATCCACCCACCTCAGCCTCCCAAAGTGCTGGGATTACAGGCGTGAGCCACCGCGCCTGGCCCAACTCTATCTTAAAAAAACAAAAAACAAAAAACTTTGATTTGCAGAGGCCAGTGATTTCTGTCTTCCCCTCCAACCCCCTGCCACCCATTTCCAAGGCTTGCCGTGAAACAAGGGCAGAGAAGCCTGGAGGCTTCCATTTCTGTGACCCTAGTCTTTTACCACCCTCTCAAGCCACAGATTCTCTCTGCCCTAATCTTTACATACAAACAAGGCAGCTTTGCCCTGTGCTTTGGTTTCTGCTCTGAATCATTCATACTTTGCTGCACTGACTTCTCTGGAATGGTAGGCAGACTGTTGGGAGATTGTCTGGGACCAGGGACAGGGGTTAGGCTAGAGCCCAGGTAGGGAGGAGACTCCTCCTTTGAGGCCCCTGCATTTTGGTTGTTTTCTCCTCTCCTCCTGCTTCCTGGTTCTCCTGGAGGTCATTAGTGCTAGACCACAGTCTCCCACTTCACATTCCATTTTCTCAGGGGAGGTAGTACCTCTTTTAGGCACCATTTTAACCAACTACACCTGAATGTGGTCCTCACTGGCAGATGGCCACCTCTGAAATCTTAAACTCCAGTATCCCTCTCTGACCACAGTCCAACTTCTGCTTTATCTGGTCTGTGACCTCAAGGAGACCTCTGGTTCTCAGACACCTCCATTTTCTCTGTCTCATGATTTACCTTTTCTGTGTTCTTTCTGAACCCCATGCCCTCAACTACTGTGCCACTTTGCCCATGTGTCACCCCAGCTGCCATGAAGGGTCTCCAGTCTCAGCCGACCCTCCATCACTCCTAGAAACCCCTCTCCTCATTCCCATCAGTTCCCCTTTCTATTCCATGGGAGGAGTATTCCAAGCTGGACTACTCTCTCCAAGCCCTTTGCTCATGTAGAGGGTGGTTGGGGTGTGTGGGGGGAGGTGGAACCACCCCATCTTTCCACATTTCTCTGAAATCCCAGTAGAAGGAGATTCCTGGTGTGGCACACCCAGTCTGTGCTATGGATGCCTACCCGCCCTGTCTCCCAAGGTACCATTGTCCATCAGTCTCTCTGCTACGTCCTTTAATAACTCCCTCCAACCTTATAAATATGCTCAAGTCTTCTATTCTGGGAAAAGCTTTTCTAACTCTGTGTCCTCCTCTCACTGCTGCCATTTTAACCTATGACGTTGTCTTACTACAAAAGATGGATATATGACCACTGTAGACATTTTAGAAAATAAAGACAACAGCTGGGCGCGGTGGCTCACGCCTATAATCCCAGCACTTTGGGAGGCTTAGGTGGGTGGATCTTGAGGTCAGGAGTTCGAGACCAGCCTAACATGGCGAAACCCTGTCTCTACTAAAAATACAAAAATTAGCTGGGCATGGTGGTGCACACCTGTAGTCCCAGCTACTCAGGAGGCTGAGGCAGGAGAATTGCTTGTACCCGGGAGGCAGAGGTTGCAGTGAGCTGAGATCGCGCCACTCCACTCCAGCCTGGGTGATAGAGCAAGACTCTGTCTTAAAATATCCCAGCTACTCAGGAGGCTGAGGCAGGAGAATTGCCTGAACCCAGGAGGCGGAGGTTGTGGTGAGCCGAGATTGTGCCATTGCACTCCAGCCTGGGTAACAAGAGCAAAACTCTGTCTCAAAAAAAAAAAAAAAAAAAAATATATATATATATATATATATATATATATATATATATATATAATCCAGGCTACAGTGGAAATAAAAATAAAAAAGAAAAGAAAGAAAACTAGTAACTTATTCCACTATCAAGAGACAACTACTTATTTATTTATTTCTTTTTATTATTATTTTTAGATGGAGTCTCGCTCTTGTCGCCCAGGCTGGAGTGCAGTGGCATGATCTTGGCTGACTGCAACCTCCACCTCCCAGGTTCAAGCGAGTCTCCCGTCTCAGCCTCCCAAGTAGCTGGGATTACAGGTGTGCACCAACACGCCTGGCTGATTTTTTTGTATTTTTAGTAGAACGGGTGTTTCGCTGTGTTGGCCAGGCTGGTCTCGAACTCCTGACCTCAAGTGATCCAACCACCTCGGCCTCCCAAAGTGTTGGGATTACAGATGTGAACCACCTTGCCCAACCAAGAGGCAGCTACTATTAATCTTTTGGTGTGTAATGTTTCAGTGTTGTCTCTGTGTGTATATATTAAAATTTCAGCCGGGGCTGGGTGAGGTGGCTCACCCCTGTAATCCCAGCACTTTGGGAGGCTGAGGTGGGTGGATCAACTGAGGTTGGGGGTTCGAGACCAGCCTGACCAACATGGAGAAACCCCATCTCTACTAAAAATACAAAATTAGCTGGGCATGGTGGCACATGCCCGTAATCCCAGTTAAGTAGGGAGGCTGAGGCAGGAGAATCACTTAAACTTGGGAGGCGGAGGTTGCGGTGAGCTGAGATTGTGCCATTGTACTCCAGCCTGGGAAACAAGAGTGAAACTCTGTCTCAAAAAAAAAAAAAAAAAAAAATTCAGCCAAGCTTTTTGAAAGACCCATCTGCTAAACCTGTCTCTTCTTCTTCCTCATTATTTTCCTAATTTCTTGGCAGCTTGGCTTCTCCCCTCCCACTTCCCTGAAGCCACAGAGCTCGAAGCTGACTCAATTTTGCTAGTGTAATAAAACACTTCCTGGCTAGGCACAGTGGCTCACGCCTGTAATAATCCCAACACTTTGGGTGGCCAAGGCGGGTGGATCATGAGGTCAGAAGATCTCTACTAAACCTTGTCTCTACTAAAATACAAAAATGTAGCCAGGTGTGGTGATGCGCTCCTGTAGTCCCAGCTACTCAGAAGGCTGAGGCAGGAGAATTTTTGCTTAAACCCCAGGGGGCAGATGTTGCAGTGAGCCGAGATCTTGCCACTGCGCTCCAGCCTGGTGACAGAGTGAGACTCCATCTAAAAAATAAATAAATAAATAAAATGAAACACTTCCTGATTGCCATGTCAACTTGTCATCTGACTGCTTCCCAGCCATGGATGTCGTTGACCCAGTTGACCAGTCATCAAAAAGATCTAGATAGATCTGTATTCATTGACTTGAAAAACTTGCATGAGGTATTGTTGAGTGGAAAAATACAGGTTATAAAACAGGATGTGTGGAATGATCTCATTTTTGTCAGATGTGCTTCTATATACATTAAAAAATGAAAGCCTACAAAATCCCCCAGACCTAAAGATCAGACTGTTAAAGGGGTGGAATCTGAGACAGTGGGTTTTGGGAGGACTTTTCTACTTTATGCACTTAGATTTTTAAAAATGCATATATTAGCCGGGTGTGGTGGCTCACACCTGTAATCCCAGCACTTTGGGAAGCCGAGGTGGGCGGATCACCAGATTGAGAGATGGAGACCATCTGGCCAACAGGGTGAAACCCCATCTCTACTAAAAATACAAAAATTAGCTGGGTGTGGAAGCGTGCGCCCGTAGTCCCAGCTACTCAGTAGGCTGAGGCAGGAGAATTGCTTGAACCTGGGAGGCAGAGGTTGCAGTGAGCCGAGTTTGCGCCACTGCAGTCCAGCTTGGCACCTGGCGACAGAGCAAGACTCTGTCTCAAAAAAAAAAAATGCTATATTTTTACATATAGCTAAAAAGCAACATATTAATTAATTAACTAATTAATTTAGAGATGAGGTCTCACTATGTTGCCCAGGCTGTAGTGCAATGACTATTCACAGTTGCAATCATGGCTCACTGTAGCTTCCAACTCCTGGGCTCACACAGACCTCACCTCAGCCTCCTGAGTAGCTGGGACTACAGGCACAAGCCACCATGCCAGGCATATTTTAAAAACCTTTAAGGCAAATTTTTTCTTTCTTTTTTTTTTTTTTTTTTTAATAGAGACGGGGTTTCGCCATGTTGGCCAGGGTAGTCTCGATCTCTTGACCTTGTGATCCGCCCGCCCAGGCGGGTGGATCTCTCAAGTCCAGGAGTTCAAGACTAACCCAGGCAACATGGTGAAACACCATCTCTACCAAAAACAAAACAAAAAAATTAGCTGTGCATGGTGGCACGCACCTGTAGTCCCAGCTACTTGGGAGGCTTAGGTGGAAGGACGGATTGAACATAGGAGGTTGAGGCTGCAGTGAACTGTGATCTCTCCCCTGCACTCTAGCCTGGGCCATAAAGCCAGACCCTGTCTCAAATAAAAAATAAAACAAATTCAATGTCTGTGAAAATAAAGACAATAAAAAAAATCAACACCTGTGAAAATAAAAAGAATAAAACAAAATTGAAGCAGATGCCGGGTGCCGTGGCTCACACCTGTAATCCCAGTTCTTTGGGAAGCCGAGGTGGACGGATCACGAGGTCAGGAGATCGAGACCATCCTGGCTAACACAGTGAAACCCCGTCTCTACTAAAAATACAAAAATTAGCTGGGGGTGGTGGCACGCACCTGTAGTCCCAGCTACTTGGGAGACTGAGGTAGGAGAACTGCTTGAACCTGAGAGGCGGAGGTTGCAGTAAGCTGAGATTGTGCCACCGCACTCCAGACAGGGTGGCAGAGCTAGACTCTATCTCCAAAAACAAAAAAAGAGAGAAAAAAAAGAAAATTGCAGCAGACATCCGGGACTCTCACACTGCCCACCTAAGGCCTCAAAACTGCCTGCATCTGCTTGCATTCTGTTCTGCTTCCCACCTGCGAGGATCAAGGCTTGTCCACCTCCCTGCAATGGAGCTGCTGTGTCTTCCTCTTTAGAGGCTTTCTCTACCAGGTAACCTCTGTCTCTCTACTGTATTTTCAACCTTTCTGTGTATCCTACACATCTCTGGCTTATTTCCATCTTAAATGACCCCCAGCTGCAGCCCTCCCTGGGCCCTCTCCTACCCCCATATCCTACCCAGGTAGTACTCGATCTCTGTTCTCAACCAGGCTTCTCCAAAGAGCTGTCTGCACCTGTGCTCAGTTTATCTGCTGTTCAGCTTGCTCTAATTTGGCTGCTGCTGTCACCACCAAAATGATTCTTGCTGGATTTACAGCTGACTGGATGTTGCTAGTGTCATGAACACATTAGTCCCGGTAGTCCCATCCTTTCATATGGGGGCCCTCAGTGGCGTTGTCACATTTGTCCAGTCTCTGCCCCTGGCTGCGGAGACTCCACAATCTCAGGGCTTTTTTCTTGCCTCATCAGCTGCTCCTTCTCATTCTTTCCCAACTATCTTATTCTGCTTGACTTTCTAGATGTTTCATTTTTGGAACAGATAATGCATTCACATGATTTACAGTTCACAAAGATGTTCCAAATTTCTTCAGTTCTAAGATGAACATTTTGAAATTTCTGAAAATATTTTCATCCCTGTGTTTTAAAATTTCTGGCATCTTACAGTTAACAAATTGGCAATTTTTTGGTTTTTGTTTTTTTTTTGGAGATGGAGTCTGGCTCAGTCACTCAGGCTAGAGTGCAAGTGGCACAATCGCGGCTCGCTGCAACCTCTGCCTCCTGGACTCAAGTGATTCTCCTGCCTCAGCCTCCTGTGTAGCTGGGATTACAGGTGCATACCATCACACCCAGCTAATTTTTATATTTTTAGTAGAGATGGAATTTCACCGCCGGGCACTGTGGCTCACACCTGTAATCCCAGCACTTTGGGAGGCCGAGGTGGGCGGATCAACTGAGGTCAGGAGTTTGAAACTAGCCTGGCTAATATGGTGAAACCCCATTTCTACTAAAAATACAAAAAATTAGCCAAGCGTGATGGCACATGACTGTAGTCCCAGCTTCTCGGGAGGCTGAGGCAGAAGAATCGCTTGAACCCAGGAGGCGGAGGTTGCAGTGAGCAGAGATTGTGCCATTGCACTCCAGCCTGGGGAACAACAGCGAAACTCCGTCTCAAAAAAAAAAAAAAATAGTTTCACTGTGTTGACCAGTCTGGCCTCCTATTCCTGACCTCAAGTGATCCGATCACCTCAGCCTCTCAAAGTGCTGGGATTAAAGGCGTGAGCCATGGCGCCTGGCCTGCAAATTGGCCTGCAATTTTTTCTTACTTTTGGTCAATAAAATAATGGTCTATCTTAAAATTGATGATGTCATCAGTTATATGGAAATGGTATAAAAATACATAGTAAAAATTCTGCTTCCCATCTAGTCCATTCAGTTTCTTTGCTCGCCAGGGAGCCACAATTACCATATTTTTTTCTTGATAGCCTTCCGGAGATTCTTTGTGCATATATTGTCAAATACAGATATGTATATTTTCCCCCAACTTTTTATTTTGAAAAATTTCAAAGCTACAAAAAAGTTTAAATAATAGGGCAATGGGCTGGGCACAGTGACCTCGTGCCTGTAATCCTAGCACTTTGGGAAGCCAGGGCAGCCAGATAGCTTGAGCCCAGGAGTTTGAGACCAGCTTGGGCAATATAGCAAGACCTTGTCTCTACAAAAATTTAAAAAATTAACTGGGTATGGCACACACCTGTAGTCCCAGCTACTTGGAAGGCTGAGGTGGGAGGATTGCTTGAGCCCAGGAGTTCGAGGCTGCAGTGAAATATGATTGCACCACTGCATTCCAGCCTGGGTGACAGAGACCTATCTTTTTTTTTTTTTTTATGGAGTCTTGCTCTGTCACCAGGCTGGAGTGCAGTGGCACTATCTTGGCTCACTGCAATCTCCGCCTCTCAGGTTCAAGTGATTCTCCTGCCTCAGCCTCCCAAGTAGCTGGGACGACAGGCGTAAGCCACCACACCCAGCTAATTTTTGTATTTTTAGTAGAGATGGGGTTTCACCATGTTGGCCGGGATAGTCTTGATCTCTTGACCTTGTGATCTGCCCGCCTCAGCCTCCCAAAGTGCTGGGATTACAGGTGTGTGCTAAAAAAAAAAGAATAATTCAGTGAACAACTTTATACCTTTCTGCCATCAATTGTTATATTTTGGAGCATTTGCTTTCTCTTTTATTTTTACTTTTTTTTTTGAGATGGAGTTTCACTCTTGTTACCCAGGCTGGAGTGCAATGGCACGATCTCGGCTCACCACAACCTCCACCTCCTGGTTCAAGCAATTCTCCTACCTCGGCCTCCTGAGTAGCTGGAATTACAGGCATGTGCTACCATGCCCAGCTAATTTTTTGTATTTTTAGTAGAGATAGGTTTCTCCACGTTGGTCAGTCTAGTCTCGAACTCCCCCGACCTCAGGTGATCCGCTCACCTCAGCCTCCCAAAGTGCCAGGATTACAGGTGTGAACCACCGCGCCTAGCCTATTTTTGCTTTTTTAAAGACAGGGTTTTGCTCTGTTGTTCACTGAAGCCTCAAACACCTGGGCATAAGTGGTGGTCTTGCCTTAGCTCCTCATGTGGCTGAAACTGCTTTTTTTTTTTTTTTTGAGATAGAGTCTCTCTGTCACCCAGGCTGGAGTGCAAAGGTGCCATCTTGGCTCACTGCAACCTCCCCTTCCTGGGTTCAAGTGATTCTCCCACCTCAGTCTCCCAAGTAGCTGGCATTACAGGCCCTCGACATCATGCTTGGCTAATTTTTTGTATTTTTGCAGAGATGGAGTTTCACCATATTGGCCAGGCTGGTCTTGAACTCCTGACCTCAGGTGATCTGCCCACCTTGGCCTCCCAAAGTGCTGAGATTACTGGCGTGAGCCACCGCGCCTGGCCCAGACACTGCTTCTAAAGACCAGCCTGTATCTTCTAGGAACAAAGATGTTCTATAGGCTGGCATGGTGGTTCACAGCTGTAATCCCTTGTGATCCACCCGCCTCAGTCTCCCAAAGATCCCAGCACTTTTAAGAGGCCAACGCAGGCGGATCTCTTGAGTCCAGAGCTCAGCCTAAGCAACATGGCAAAAGCGTCTCTGCAAAAAATACAAAAATTAGCCAGGCATGATGGCATGTGCCTGTAGTCCTCGCTACTCAGGAGACTGAGACTGAGACGGGAGGATCTCTTGAGGCAAGAGATCGAGGCTGCAGTGAACCGTGATTGTGCTGCTGCACTCCAGCCTGGGTGCAACAGTGAGACCCTGTTTCAAAAAAGAAGGAAAGGAGGGAGGGAGGGAAGGAAGGAAATGTGCACACACACACACACACACACACACACACACAATATCCAAGAAATTTAACAGTGAACAGTAGTAGTATCTACTATGCAGTCTATGTTCACGTTTCTCTAGTTGTCCTAAACATGTCCTTTATAGCTGTGATTTTAAAATCCGGGATCCACGAAAGGATTCCCCATCGCATTTGGTTGCATGTCTCTTTTATCTCCGTTGATTTAGACAAATTCCCCCTGTATATTTCTGTCTTTCATGACATTAACAGTTGTCTTGTAGAATTTCCCACAATCTGAATTTGTTGGATTGTTTTTTCATAATTATTTTCAGATTAAACATTTCTTTGGCAACTGTATTCATTCATGACCTTGAGTCTTTCTGTGCACAGCATAGCAGGAGGCACATGATGTTTTTTCTTTTCTTTTTTTTTTTTTTAATTTGAGACAGAGTCTCCCTCCGTCGCCCAGGCTGCAGTGCAGTGGCATGATCTCAGCTTACTGTAGCCTCTGCCTGCAGGGTGCTAGCGATTCTCCTGCCTTAGGTTCCTGAGTAGCTGGGACTGCAAGCATGTGCTACCATGCCTGGCTATTTTTTGTATTTTTTGGTAGAGACAAGGTTTCACCATGTTGGCCAGGATTGTCTTGAACTCTCTTGACCTCAAGTGATCCTCCTGCCTCAGCCTCCCTCTTTTTTTTTTGAGACAGAGTTTCACTCTTGTTGCCCAGGCTGGAGTGCAATGGCTAGATCTCAGCTCCCTGCAACCTCTACCTCCTGGGTTCAAGCAGTTCTCCTGCCTCAGCCTCCCGAGTAGCTGGGATTACAGGCATGTTCCAACTTGCACGGCTAATTTTGTGTTTTTTTGGTAGAGATAGGGTTTCTTCATGTTGGTCTGGCTGGTCTCAAACTCCTGACTTCAGGTGATCTGCCTGCCTTGGCCTCCAAAGTGCTGGGATTACAGGGGTAAGCCACAGTGCCCTGCCTCTCCCTCTCTTTTTAAAAATAAAATAATAATGTTACTTTGGACTCATGGATTATTTTTTTTAAAATAATCCATGTCGGCCGGGCACGGCAGTTTACGCCTGTAATCCCAGCAGTTTGGGAGGCTGAGGTGGGTGGATCACTTGAGGCCATGAGTTCAAGACCAGCCTGGCCAACATGGTGAAACCCTGTCTCTACTAAAAATACAAAAATTAGCCAGGTGTGGTGGGGGGGGCCTCTAGTCCCAGCTGCTGGGCAGGCTGAGGCAGGAGAATCGCTTGAACTCGGGAGGCAGAGGTTGCAGGGAGCCAAGATCATCCCACTGTACTCCAGCCTGGGTGTCAGAGCAAGACAATGTCTCAAAAAAAGAAAAATAAAAATCCACATGGTTATTACTTTTGATACTCAAATTGTCCCAAATTTGGTTGATGGTAGCCCCTTCAGACTGGCTCCTGCGTCCTTTTGACTTACCTCCATTTGTGGTTGAGTACTTTCTTCTTTCTGATACCACAGAATGTTCCAGGCTAACCTTGTATTTCTTTTCCCTGACTTGGGACCAGCCATATATATTTTTAAAATTCTGTATTACTGATACCTCCGCTTTGAATCCAGCACCACAAGGCTCCCTCTTACCTTTCCATGATCCGTATTTGGCTCCTACTCCTACAGCGGGAACCCTCTCCTGTGGTATACATGGCAAAGTTTAGAGAGTCATCACAGCAGGACCAGCGGTAAGAGTAAACCTGCTACAATGTATGACGTGTTTGCAGTTTCTTTTTCTTATTTTGAGACACGGTCTTGCTCTGTCGCTCAGGCTCGAGTGTGGTGGCGCAATCACACCTCACTGCAGCCTTGACTTCCTGAGCTCAAGTGATCCTCCCACCTCAGCCTCCTGAGAAGCTGGGACTGCAGCCACACATCACCATGTCCCACTAATGTTTACATTTTTTGTAGAGATGGGGTCTTGCTGTGTTACTCAGGCTGGTCTCAAACTCCTGGTCTCAAGCGATCCACCTGACTTGGCCTCCCAAAGTGCTGGGATTCCAGGCATAAGCCACTGTACCCGGCGTGTTTGCAGTTATTTTTGCCCTTGAGGTTTATCTTTCTAAGAGAACACAGGGTTACTGTGATCAAAAGTTACTTGGGCTAATATTTTTTTTTTCTGTGAGATCGTTATCAATTTAAAGTATAGTTAGCTTGATTTGTTTCAGTTTTAGAGTTTGCTTTTCTTTTTGGTTTAAGTTTTTGAAATATGGAAGTCATTTTATATATAAAAGTGTATTTAAAAGCTCATTGAAAAGTATATTTAAAAAACAGAAGTCTCTCTACTCATCATAGCCCTTCTCTTATATAGGTGACTATTTCATTACTTTCTGGTTTATTCTTTGTTTCTTTTGCAAAAACAAGCAAATTCATTTGTGCATTCTCGCTCCCCTTTTCTTACATAAGGGGTAGCGTATGATTTACACGTTTTGTACTTTGCTTTTTTTTTTGACTTAATATATCCTGGAAAGCATTCCACAGCAGTTTATTCAGCTCATTTTTATTCTTTTTTTTTTTTTTTTTTTTTGAGACAGAGTTTCACTCTGTCACCCAGGCTGGAGTATAGCGGCGCAATCTTGGCTCACTGCAACCTCTGCCTCCCGGGTTCAATGGATTCTCCCACCTCATCCTCCTAAATAGTTGGCATTACAGCATGCCCAGCTAATTTTTGTATTTTTTTTTTTTGTTAGAGATGGGGTTTCACCATGTTGTCTAGGCTGGTCTCAAACTCCTGACCTCAAGTGATCCTCCTGCCTTCACTTCTGAAAGTGCTGGGATTGCAGATGTGAGCCACCATGCCTGGCCCCTTCTTTACATCTGTATAATACTCTATTGTATGATGCACCTCGTATATTCCAATAGTGACATTTAGGTTGCTTTCAGCATTTTGCTCTTGCAAATAGTGTCATGTTGAATAACGTGTGTGTTTGTCATCTCTTATATGTGGGTAAATGACTTAACAGGAGCGGGATTTTTAGGCAAAAAGGAAAATATATTCTTATTATCTTATACAAAATGTGTAACATACAGACTGTTCTACATCTTGCTTTTTTTAACTACTAGTGTCTTTGGAGATTTTTCCATATCAGTACCAGAGAACCTCTTTCTCTTTTTAAAATCTTTAACAGCTGCAGAGCATTTTTAAAAATAGCTGTGGAACAGTCCATTGTATGACTGTACCATTGCTTTAATCAGTCTCAAACTGATTGTTTCTAATCCTTTGTTGTTACAAACTGCCACAATTAACGCACCTGTGCGTGGGTATCATTTCCTGATTGTCTATTATATCCTTCTCTTTTCTTTTTGTGGTGGATGTTACTTTTTTTTTTTTTTTTGCTCTGTCGCCAGGCTGGAGTGCAGTGACATGATCTCGGCTCACTGCAACCTCCGCCTCCTGGGATCAAGGGATTCTTCTGCCTCAGCCTCCTGAGTAGCTGGGATTACAGACATGTGCCACCATGCCCGGCTAATTTTTGGATTTTTAGTAGAGATAGGGTTTCATCATCTTGGCCAGACTGGTCTTGAACTCCTGACCTCATGATCTGCCCGCCTCAGCCTCCCAAAGTGCTGGGATTACAGGTGTGAGCCACCACACCCGACCCTTTACTGGGTTTTTATATCTGTATTTGATCCCATATTACAAAAGCGCCCAGAACATTGTAATCGCCCAAACTTTTAATTGGATCCAGAGGAATTTGACTGGAATGCTAGAAGTTCTTTGTGATTTTTTTTTTTTCCTTTCAGTCTTGCTCTGTTGCCCAGGCTGGAGTACAGTGGTGCAGTCATGGCTCACTACAGCCTCCACCTCCCAGACTCAAGCAATCCTCCCACTTCAGCCTCCTGAGGAACTGGGACTATAGGCGTGCACCACCGTGCCTGCCTAATTTTTTATTTTTTGTAGAGATGGAGTCTCACTATGTTGGCCAGACTGGTCTTGAACTACTGGACTCGAGTGATCCTCCTGCCTCGGCCTCCTGAAGTGTTGGGATTACAGGTGTGAGCCACTACATCCAGCCTGAAGTTTTTGTTTCAAAGCAAATGTCTCATGGAAGTCTAACACACAGGAGCGTGTACAGTTGTATCTATGCTTGAAGAATGTTCAGAGTCCCAACCTCTGTGTATCCAGCACCCCAACCAGGAACAGGTGCCGGGACCCCAGTCGCTGCCCCCTGAAGGGTAATACTATCTTGACTTCTAACACCATAGATGAGTCTTTCCTATTCCAAAACTTTAAGCAGATTCCTGCCCAGCTTTTAAATGTTGCATTGCCTTAGCACTTGATTGTGGACCATTTTCTGCTGTGGGCTATATAAATGTCCACCAAAGTTATTGTTCTGACACGGTGATTGCTGCTTGTTGTCCCTGGCCTTAATTTGCCAATGATTACTTAGCATGGGTCAGCGAGGCCTCCCGCTGAACTCCCAGGAGCAGAGCATGTTTGTACATTCCAGATACCTATAAGATGCCCTGGCCAGGTGTCCCCCAGCGGCTCAGACCCTGCAGGTCCATAGCACAGCTGTTTGTCCTTTCCTGGAACCTGCTCCTGGTCTGACACAGGCTTGTCATGATGGGTCTCCGCCAACCACTCAGGGTTAAGTGGGCAGGGAGTCTTCTGATTGCTCCCTTTCCCCTACTCCCCGAAACCCCCTTTAGACGCTTTCAAACTTGTCTCCTGAGGGTCTCAGGAAGCACATTCTGCCCACCTTGCCTCTCTAGTCTCATCTGCTGTCCCCTCATTTGCACTCTGCTTTGACCACAGTAGCTTTCTTTCCCTTATGATAGATGGCTCATTCCTATAAACCCAGCATTTTGGGAGTCCAAAGCAGGAAGACTGCTTGAGGCCAGGAATTTGAGACCAGATGGACAACACAGCAAGACTTCCTCTCTACAAAATATTAAAAAATTAGCCTGGTAGCCTGTCCCTGTAGTCTAGCTACTCGAGGCTGAGGCAGGAGGATGGCTTGAGCCCAGGAGTGCCAGTGCGCTCCAGCCTGGGTGACAGAATGAGACCCTGTATAAGACAAAAAAGTGTGAAGCTCCTTCCTAGTAAGGATCTGTCTCTATATGACGCTTTCTTATCTGCCTGGAAGGCTATTTTGCCCAGAGAACTCTTAATTCTTCAGGACTTTGCTACCACTTATATTTCATTTCCCTGAGGCTGGGTGCAGTGGCTCATGCCTATAATCCTAGCACTTTGGGAGGCCGAGGCAGGTGGCTTGCTTGAGCCTAGGAATTCAAATTAGTTTGGGCAATATGGCGAAACTCCATCTCTACAAAATATATAAAAATTAGCTGGGCATGGTGGTGCTTGCCAGTAGTTCCAGCTACTCAGGAGGCTGAGCTTGGAGGATCACCTGAGCCTGGGGAGGTTGAGGCTGCAGTGAGCTGGGATTGCACCACTGCACTCCAGCCTGGGCAACAGAGAGACCCCGTCTCAAAAATATTTTTTTTAATTAAAAAAATTTAGGCCGGGTACAATGGCTCATGCCTGTAATCCCAGCACTTTGTGAGTCCAAGGCAGGTAGATCACAAGGTCAGGAGTTCAAGACCAGCCTGACCAATATGGTGAAACCCCGTCTCTACTAAAAATACAAAAAAAATTAGCCGAGTGTGGTGGTGCATGCCTGTAATCTCAGCTGCTTGGGAGGCTAGGCAGGAGAATATCTTGAACCCAGGAGGCGGAGGTTGCAGTGAGCCAAGATCAAGCTGTTGCACTCCAGCCTGAGTGATAGAGTGAGACTCTGTCTCAAAAAAAAAAAAAAAAAGTAATTTCCCTGACTCCCCAGACCAGATTAGATCACCATGACATATTCTATATATGTTTTCACAGCAACTGTGCTTGCCTTTTGTATGATTTACTGCAGAGGTGATTGACTGTTTCATGGGGAGAGCAGGGACCAAATCTTTTTGCTCATTCTCTCTCCCAGCACCATATAAGTGTCCTAATAAATGAACAAATGACCAAGGGCAAAAGGAGCAAACGGAGTCTGGCCTGTGACCAAGGTTGGGGCTCAGTCTGCAACTCAAGGTCAACGAATAGAATGTCACTTGGCTTTCCCTGTATGGGATCTCCTCTCAGGTTCCTTTCCCATCCTTGGATGGGGTTTTTGGAGGGTGGATTTTGTGCCTTGAGACAGAGGGCAGGAGCAGCTGGGAAGATGTAGCAGGTGGAAGGGTGCCTCTGGGAGGTGGGAGCTGTCTCCATTGTGTTCACAGCACTGTGGGAGTATATGCTGGGTCTGCCCTGGGGAGCTTGCAGCCCAAATGGGGCTTAGAGAGGAACTGGGGTGGGTACAGCCCTGATCTCATCCTTCTCTGGCTTTTCTTTCCTTCCAGGTCAGGACAAAGGGGTGTGGGCAGGCCACTGGGCCGGCTGGTACCATCATGGCAGGTAAGGAGAGGGCCAGGCTGTGTGGATAGGACCTGACCGTGAGCATAGCCTGGGTGCCTCTTCTTGATCCCTTTATCTCCCCTAGTCTTTGGAGGCCAGGTTCTTTTCGTCTTACTGTCCCCAGGCTTTCTCCACTCTCTCCACTGAGGTCTGTCTGAGAATCTCAACATGACATTGTCTAGCTCTCTGTCAGATCTTGGTTCCAGGAATTGAGCACCTTGATGTCTTTGTCTTGCTGTCAGTCTGCCTGATTAGCAGCATGGGTGGCTCAGCACCCCACCCCCACCCCCCCAACCCCTGTCTCCATTGCTTTCTAATACTCTGATGCCTTTTTTATCCGGTTCAGAAGGCTCAGAGGTACAGAATGCCGAGCTGGAGGGAACTTCAGGGACTTTGTTGCCCAGCCCCGACTCCAGCAGATAAACTGAGGTCTAGAGAGGGGCGATAACTTGCCCCAGAGCACAAATGCTGAATAGAGGCTGGAACCCACGTCTGTAGATTCTCACGCATCCCGCTTCCTCTGCTTAGAACTGCCTCCGCTGAGAGGGTGGCACCTGATGGCACCTGAGGCCCTGAGACAGTGTCACTCAGAATAAAAAACAATAAATGCTATCTGACAAGGTGACATCTATTGTTTTTGATTCTGAGTGACACTGTCTCAGGGCCTTTGGCTGCTTTGGGATCATCACAGCTGACCCGGGGAGGTAGGGACCACTAGTGGGGAAAGCAGAGTGGTCGGTGGCCACAGGGGCCAACGGGGCAGCACAGCCAGGGAAAGGATGGGCGTCTTGGATTGTTGGGGGGAAGACTGGAAGTGATGCTGTACAATGTGTCTCATCCACAGAGAAAGTGAACAACTTCCCACCATTGCCCAAATTCATCCCACTGAAGCCATGTTTCTACCAAGACTTCGAGGCAGACATTCCTCCCCAGCATCTCAGCATGACCAAGCGCCTCTACTACCTCTGGATGTGTGAGTGCCATGGGATGGGGGTGGGCCAGGGTGGCTGGAGGAGGGAGGAAGACTGGGCCTGCTGGGCAGCGAGGTAGGGGTACCCACAGGCCCAACTGTCCTTCAGTCCCACTTGTAGCATTTGCATGGACCATAGGTCTTCCCCTGCCAGGCTCCCAGTAGGAGCTTCTTCTATGGTCCACCTCCCCCACTGGGCCTCAGTTTCCCTCAGTCTTCCCCATCTGGGCCTCTCCTCCCTTCCTTCGGAGCATCTGGACAGGGGTCCCTCTCTGCAGTGTAATCCCTGTCTTCTTGCTTCCCCTTTCCCTTCCACTGGAGTAACTTTCCAGGGAACCTTTGGGGATTGTCAGGACCTCAGGATTCTGGATTTGGAGAGGAATCCTTCCCTCAAAGCCTCATTTGTCTTGCTTTCTCTGGAAGATTGCTCAAAGAGAGGAAACTTCAACTGGGAGTTGGGAGCTGTGGGATCAAGTTTGCCTGGTCATTCTGCTTCCCAGGCAGCAGGTTCCTCATTTGTGAAAAGAGACTATTGGGCTAGGTGTGGTGGCTCATGCCTGTAATCCCAGCACTTTGGGAGGCCAAGGTGGTGGACCACCTGAGGTCAGGAGTTCAAGACCAGCCTGGCTGAGATGATGAAACCCCGTCTCTACTAAAAATACAAAAATTAGCCAGGCTCAGTGGTAGGCACCTGTAATTCCAGCTACTCAGGAGGCTGAGGGAGGAGAATTGCTTGAACCCAGGAGGCAGAGGCTGCAGTGAGCGAGATCGCACCACTGCACTTCAGCCTGGGCAACACAGCAAGACTCCGTCTCAAAAAAAAAAAATCAGTTTTAACACTAAGCCTCTGGGAGATTTTGGAGCAATGAACAAGGATAGAGGAAATTACAGCTGAAATGACGGGAAGAAATGCCCACTCATTATGAGGGGCCCTGAGATGGGCAACAGGGTGGTTAGGCCAGACTTGTGGGGCACTCTATCTGACCTGGGCTCTGGGAATTCCACTCCTGAGAAGATCTCATCCAGAAGCTGGATTTAAGGGCTATAAATACCTCCTTAAGTCCTCACTAGCACCTGCCAGGTGCTTTACTCTCAAGGAAATGTATATAACCCTTAAGGTGCTTAAAGGTTCTATTCAGAAGACAGGACCACAGATGCCTGGCTGTTTGAGGTTATGTCTGACACTTGCTTCGTTTATTCAGCAGGTCTCTGTGGACTCAGCCTTGTTTTCAAGGAAGGGAGTGCCCTGATGTTAGATAATGATGTGCTGCACAGACCTGGGTGTGTGTTAGTGCCAGCATCACTTTTATCTGTAAATCTTTGAGGTCCCTGCTGGCCGTGACTCAGTGACACTGTGCCTCCTAGTTCAGCTAGATACGTGGGGACAGAGGAGGGGGAGCCTGGGTCCTGCTCTTGGGGAACTTTTAATCTGGTCCATGGGCTGGGATTTATATCTGGGGAATCTTGAGAGTAGCCCAGGTCTGTAGAAGGTCAGAGGGACGGGAGATGAGGAGGTTGCAGTAGCAAAGGAAGACTTATTTGAGGAGCTGGCATGAGAGTTGTCTAAGAAATAGATTAGATAGCTGGGCGCCAGTGGCTCATGCCTGTAATCCCAGCACTGTGGGAGGCCGAAGTGGGTGGATCACCTGAGGTCAGGAGTTCAAGACCAGCCTGGCCAACTTGGCGAAAACCCATCTCTACTAAAAATACAAAAATTAGCCAGGAGTGGTGGCGGGTGCCTGTAATCCCAGCTCCTTGGGAGGCTGAGGCAGGAGAACCGCTTGAACCCGAGAGGTGGAAGTTACAGTGAGCCAAGATTGCATCATTGCACTCAAGCCTGAGCGACAGAACGAGATTCCATCTCAAAAAAAAAAAAAAGAGAGAGAGAGAAAAGAAATGGATTAGATAAAGACTGAGATTCCAGCCACCAGTGCCTGCCCCATTTAAGTGCAAGGTAGATGGTGCAATGGCTAAAAAGAGATGTTTCCACAAGTCCTTTTACTTTTCCCTTTCATGCCCCTACCTTGAAAGAGAAAGTGTAAGGTGGGTTTCCCGTGTCTTGGGCTTGGTGATTGCTGTGGGTCTGGGTGGGTCAGTGTTGAAGCCGTTCCTAGAAGGACGAGAGCATTTCTACCACACTAAAGCTTTGGGGCCCTTCAAAGGGGCTTGCTGGGCAGAGGCTCTGCGTTCTGGAGGCTCTGCTCTCCAGATTTCTGAGGAGTGGGTGCTGGGGTGAAGGGGGGCTGGTCTGAGCTCCCAGCTTGCTTTCTTACAGTCTTTACTTCCTCTGTGTGTGTATGTGTGTCTCATGTGTCTGTGTGTGTTCATTGTTATGGGTTGTGGGTCTTCCGTGCGGGTGTGAATCTGTGAATGTGTCTGCATCTTTCTGTGCTTGTCCGTGCTGTTGGCCTGGCTTGACTGTGCGTCTATGTTGCGTTACTGGTGTGCGTGTGTCCATGTCTGGGTGCTCATGTGTCTCTATATGGGTCTGGGTATCTGTCTCTATGTGTGCATGTGCTCTCCTGGGCCTGCAGTGAACAGCGTCACGCTGGCCGTGAACCTGGTGGGCTGTCTCGCGTGGCTGATCGGAGGCGGGGGAGCCACCAACTTTGGCCTCGCCTTTCTCTGGCTCATCCTGTTCACACCCTGCTCCTACGTCTGCTGGTTTCGGCCCATTTACAAGGCCTTCAAGTAAGTGGTTGGCGCTAACCGCAGTACATAGCCGTCTCTGCCCGTCTCCCCTGTCTCTTCTCTATATCTTTTCTCACTTCTTTTCTTTTTCCTTTTTTTTGGCCTCCCGCAAACTCACTTTCCCTTGTTCACTTTTGGCTCAGATTGCTAGGTAGGGATTGGGCTTTCTGTGAGTGCCAGGTTGAGGTGACAGGGCTGGGAGTTAGTTCCTTTCCTGCTCACTCTACCCTTGGGTGGGGGAAATAGCGAGAGACCAGGCCTATTTTTAGTCCCGTCATCACCTTCCTTGGGCAGCTGCATGTTAATTTTGCCTGTGGGGCTACCTGTTTTAGAGGGGCTGCCCATCCTAGTACCAGCGGGGCTAGCTGACTTGGTGCCAAGGACACCATCTATCCATGTGCCAATGGAACCAGCCAGCCATGTACCATTGATGCTGTTCATGTGCAGTGAGGTCATCCAACTCCGTGCCAAATGAACACCCATCCACGTAGCAGTGGGGCTCGCTGTCTCGACGTCAGTGGGTGTTCACCTAGTGCCAAATGGCATTTTCGATCTTTGTGCCAATGTGACTATTCATCAGTGTACCAAGGCTATCTGTCTTGGTGCCAGCAGCATATCCATCTCAATGCTAATGGGGCCTTAAGTCTCCTTGTGCCAATCAGGCCATCCATTGAAGTGCCAATTTGTTACTATTTTGGTGCCAATAGAGTGTCCATTCTGGTGCCAATGAGACTTTCTATATCTAAGCCCATGGGACCATCTATTCATGTCATCCTGTGACAATGAGACTGTTTATTCCTGCCTCAATGGAGCCATCTATTTCTGTGGCAATGAGGCCTTCCTTCCATGTAGCAGTGGGTGGTCTATTCCTGAGGAAATCCCTCCCTGTGTAATGTCGCAATGCATAGGCCTACCACGTGGAAATCTGCAAAGATGTATGGGTAAAACGACCCCGTTCTGACCTCTCAATTAAGGCCTTTAAATGTCTTCTGTCCATTCTGCACTTACACTTGGAAGGGCTTGGGGGACTTGAAGGCAGAGAAGCCCTGGCTCTCTGCCCAGGTGACGGGAGCCACCTCCTCTGCCGCAGGACTGACAGCTCCTTCAGTTTCATGGCATTCTTCTTCACCTTCATGGCTCAGTTGGTCATCAGCATCATCCAGGCTGTGGGCATCCCAGGCTGGGGCGTCTGGTAAGAGTCAGGGGTGTGGCCTGGGGCTGGAAGGGGTGGCACTGTGGGTGTGTCTTTTGCCTGCTTTTGTGTGCTAAGCTGCCAAGCCTATGGGGCCTGAGTGGCTGGTCGTTGTAGTAGCACAGCCACAGCGTCAGAGAAAGGAGAAGCTGGCAGTGGTTTTTGGGGGGCTGAGGGGTGTCAAGCATTATGGGAAAACCTGGGGGAAGGAAGTGTTGTGTCTGAGGAACACCTCTGAGCCACAGGGAAGGCGTCTTCTTGAGCCACCGACACAGGCCCTTTGGATATCAGTATGATGGTTCCTCTGCAGCCAGTGATAAGTTTCCTCCCTGTGGCAATGAGACAGTCCCTTCCTCTGGCAGGGGCTCGTGGGCACCGCTCATTCTGCCCGCAGCCCCACACTGGCCTCTTTCTACAGTGGCTGGATTGCTACCATCTCCTTCTTCGGAACAAACGTTGGCTCAGCGGTGGTCATGCTTATTCCCACCGTCATGTTCACGGTGATGGCCGTCTTTTCCTTCATCGCCCTCAGCATGGTACGTGGTCCCCGCAAGGGTGAGAAGGTGGCTTTGGGAAGGGGCCGTGATCTGAAATAAGCCCTCCTCCAAGTTACGAGAGGGTCCTGAGGTTTTCCAAGGGACTCCCTCTGGAGCGGCCTGCAGGACTGTCCTATATGGGCAGGCATGGGAGGAAGTACTGCTTTTCTACAGTTGGGTCCCATCTATTTCCTGGATGGGCTGCTGTTTCTCTTTGATTAACCCTTCTTTATGTTCCTTTTCCTACAGGTTCATAAATTTTACCGGGGAAGTGGGGGGAGTTTCAGCAAAGCTCAGGAGGAGTGGACCACAGGGGCATGGAAGAATCCACACGTGCAGCAGGCAGCCCAGAATGCAGCCATGGGGGCAGCCCAGGGTGCCATGAATCAGCCTCAGACTCAGTATTCTGCCACCCCCAACTACACACACTCCAACGAGATGTGAACCAGTCACACCTACCAGGTGGCAGGGCTGGGGCCATTGGGACAGGGGGCTCAAGCCACATCGTCATTTGTGGTGACCAAGCAGGGTTCCCCCTTCCCTTTTCCCCTTCCCCAATTTGTACAAAGGACCAGAGTTATATATATATATATGTATGTATATGTCTGTCCCCTGGCCCCACCTTTTGAATTCTGCTCTTGGCACTCAGAGCTGTGGGCTGCGCGTGGAGCTGTCCCGTGCAGTAGTAGCTGTGTCTGTGTCCCCTTGTGAAATAGTGTGCAGTGGAGGTCTCTTGTTGTGGTGCTAGATGTATGTTTAGAGCTAAACCAGCCCCCCCACCCTCTACCTGGCCCTCCTGCCCCTGGCATCTCTGACCCTGGCCCAGGGACTCCTCACAGGGTCGGGGGAGGCATAGCAGAAAGCCTGGCCCCTTCCTAGGGTTATCAACTGGAACTGTTTCCACTTTCAGTCTTCCCGGGAAGCAATAGTATTTAGCACTCGTGGTGGTGGGTGGGGGGGTGGGCACAGGCCCAGGATATTCCCTTGCTCTTCTCATCTATCCAGGCCTTCCCTCCCTCAGCCTGCACCTCCCTCATCTGTTCCCTGATGTCATTCCCTGTGCTATCTTCCTTGCCCAGGGCCTGTCTGTCTCTTTCCCATGTGGCTTTTCTTTGTCTTCCCCAAGGCTGAGTATCCCAGTTTTATCTGCTCCTGAGACTGAGCCCAGATCCCCAAATCTGATCTGATTTCCAGTTCAAGGAAGCTGGTAGGGGAGCTGGGCCTTACCCTGATGTAGGAGGAGCACATAGCTTGGGGGTGCAGAGCCCACCTGGGTACCTGACCCCCAGGGGATGGAAATGCAGGTGAGTCTCCTTGGGTCTGAGAGTTTGGTCTGCCGGGGCAAGTTCCTCTTTTCTCTCCCTGACTTCTCCTCCTCCTCTCCAGCCCCCTTGAGCCCCTCTGCCTGTGTCCCTCTGCCTCCTCTCCATGACCCCAGCTGCTGTGGCTTGATTCTCCTACCCTTACCCCACCATGTGCCAGGTGGCATTTGCCTTACTGCCTTCCCTGAGGAGTTGGGTCATGCCGGCCAGTTGTCAGATGTAAAGGCACAGCTAGAGCAGAGGGCATGTCAGTAATGACTGGTCCCTGGGGGAGGTCTGGCTGGCTCCAGAACACTGGGGATCTAGGTATCTCTCAGTGACTATGGATTCCTGGGAGCAGTAGCTGTTCTGTTTGGATCTGGTAGAAGGGATCTGGTCCAGGGCTCCATGGACTAGGCTCGGAGGAAAGGTCAGCAGAGAAGGCAGGCAGGGCCCAGTGAGGGGAGCATGCCTTCCCCCACTCTGGCTTGCTTTTGGTCACAGGGCAGTTCTGGGCACTTGAACTCAGGCCCCAGCAGAAGCACAGGCCCAGTCCTCACTGCAAGCACAATGGCCTGAGAGAGATTTCCGGTTAGGTCGGGTGGGAGGGGAGGCTCTCTGGCTTTAGTTTAGTTTAGTTTCGTTTTCCAAATCAAGGTAACTTGCTCCCCTCTGCCTACAGACCTCGGTTCTTGGCTTGTCCTCACCCAGTCGGAACTCCCTGCCCCTTTCCGGAGAGTGGTTTTAGGCCCATGGGGCTGTTGTGTTCCAAGTGGGGTGGGAACACGGATGGTAGAGGCTCCAGCTGTGTGTGGGGCCTGAAGGGGAGCAGGTTCTCACGCAAAGAGCATCTGCCTATTTCCCTCCACCCCTTCTCCCAACAGAAGCCTGCCTGGGCTGTTTGGACAAAAATCCAAACCCCACTTGGCTACTCTGGCCTGGCTTCAGCTTGGAACCCAACACCTAGGGCTTCTAGGCCAACCTGAGCCAGGGCCCTCTGGTAGTTCTCCTCCTAATGGTCCTTTAGGCTTGGGCCACAACATATGATTGGCTCTCCCTCCTCTTTGGAACCTGAAGAGGGACCCTAGGTCTAGGCCCTTCTTCCTCCTCCCTTCCTTTCCCCTACTCAAGACCTGGAAAAGGAGAGAAGGCTCCTTTTCCCTTCTCTCTCTGGTAGCTCCAGGAGGCTTGTGGTCCAGTTCCCTGCCTAGCACTCATAACCTGTTGGATGTTATTGCCAATCAATTTCCTGTCCTATCTGCCTCTTTGGCTCAGACCTATATGGCCACACCCTGGCTCTACCCTTGGGAAAGATGGATCCCAGTGTGTGGCCCAGCTTGTTCAGGCCCTGGGATACTGCATCTCCAGGCAACTATGCACTTTCCCAGGGAGGGAACCAGTATGAGAAGCGGGGGCAGGGCACACATTCATCTCTGCAGGAAGGTCTGGCCTGGGGTGAGGTGGAGGAGGGCCCAGGTCAGTTCTGGGGTCCCAGTGACCTGCTTTGCCATTCTCCTGGTGCCACTGCTGCTCCCTGTTTCTGGAGATGGACATTCCCCAGCTGGCAGTTGAGCTGCCTGAGCCAATGTGTCTCTTTGGTAACTGAGTGAACCATAATAAAGGGGAACATTTGGCCCTGTGTGTTCTGCTGTGTCATGTGTCTTCCTGTGGGTTTGTGTGGAGCCTCATGGCAGGATGTGGGGCAGGGGCATGAAGGTGTGGGGGCTGCGTGGGTCTGTGGTCTGTCATTCCCTGGGACCTACAGTTATGGGACCCTGTGTGGCTCTTTCTCTGAGGCAGCCTTGAGTAGACGATGAAATTGCCACTGAGGGCCTCTGCCTTGGGAGGAGGAAGTGGAAGAAACAGGCTGGATCCCTGGGTAAGGGATGGTTTGGCCCAGATGGTCCACTGTGGCCAAGGGCAGGGGTAGAGCAGAGGCCCCACCTCAGCTCAGGGCAGGGACCCGCAGCTGCTTCAGCCGCCTCAATGAACACAGGTTTCTGGGGCCCGTGAAGGCTAGAAAATGAAGGGGACAGGGAAGCATGCCCAGTGTTCATTCTCCTGCCGCCTTCCTGTTGCCCATACAATGCCCTCCACCTGGATCAATTTGGGATCCTCTGTCTAAGCTCCTGGCTGTCCTTCAAGATTCACCTCAAGCCACTCTTTCTAGAAGGCTTTCCTAGGTCGGGTGCGGTAGCTCAGGCCTGTAATCCCAGCACTTTGGAAGGCTGAGGAGGGTGGATCACGAGGTCAGCAGTTCAAGACCACCCTGGCCAAGATAGTGAAACCCCGTCTCTACAAAAAAACTATAAAAATTAGCTGGGCCCAGTGGCAGGCGCCTGTAATCCCAGTTACTCAGAGGCTGAGGCAGGAAATCACTTGAACATGGGTGGCAGAGGTTGCAGTGAGCCAAGATCGCGCCATTGCACACTCCAGCCTGGGCCACAGAGCGAGACTCCATCTGAAAAAAAAAAGAAGGCTTTCCTGCCTGGAGGTGTTGCTTCCTCATGGAGGACCTTACCCTGTCATTTTCTGTGTCCCTGTTTGTCTCAAGAACAGGGATGCATCTGATTTATCTCTGTATCCTGTGCACCTACAGAAGAGGCTCGGTAAATATTCGCTGTTAAGTGCCCGAAGCCCTCTTTTACTGAGGACCAGTTAATATGGGCCCTATTTGCACTAACACCATGAAGATGGCCCTTTTCTATACTTCCATACATTAAAAAGTACCACATGCACCTGGGCAGCAACTTACGCATGAACAAGCATGTGTGCAAGGAGACCACCATTATTCCCAGCAAAAAACTCCCAGGGTGAGTCGCAGAGGCTCACACCTGTAATCTCAGCACTTTGGGGGGCCAAGGCGGATGGATTGCTTGAGCCCAGGAGTTTGAGACTGGCCTGGGCTATATGGTGAGACCCTGTCTCCACAAAAATTACAAACAATACAGTGGCTCACGCCTGTAATCCCAGCACTTTGGGAGGCCAAGGTGAGCAGATCATGAAGTCAGGAGTTTGAGATCAGCGTGACCAACATGGTGAAACCCCAGCTCTACTAAAAACACAAAAATTAGCCTGGCATGGTGACATGCATCTGTCATCCCAGCTACTCAGGAAACAGGCAGGAAAATCGCTTGAACCCAGGAGGTGGAGGTTGCAGTGAGCCGAGATCAAGCCACTGCACTCCAGCCTGGGAAACAGAGTAAGACTTCTTCTCAAACAAACAAACAAAAAACCACTAGCCTGGCATGATGGCACACACCTGTAGTCCCAGCTACTTGGTAGGCTGAGGTAGGAGGATGGCTTGAGCCCAAAGCATGGAGGTTGCAGTGAGTGGAGATCGCGCCACTTCATTCCAGTCTGGGTGACAGAGCCAGACCCTGTCTTAAAAAAAAAAACCTCCCCAACAAGATAGCAGGCTACAATATGTATGTGATGAAGCTGATTTGAAGGGCCCAGTGAGAGGTATCTCCAAGTTACAGGAGGAGAAGAAAGGAGAGACAATTATGTTCTTGAGGTCTCAGCCTGGATCAGGAGATCATTGAAGTATTAATAGATCCTGACATTAAGGAAATGTGGACGTTTTTGGACTTTGGCAGTCTGCCCAATCTGCAGGTCACTCAGCCAACAGTGGGGACGAATTTCAAAACGCCACGTGGAACTGTTTGAATCTTTTTGAGATAACTGTAATATTATCAATAAACCTGAGACAAGAGCAAAAATAAAAAAATTTTTTTAAAGGCCCCAAGCAACGAGCAGCGTGTCTGGGGATGATAGGAGTGAGGAGGTCGGACTGTCAGGCCAGTCCCTGCGGAGTCCCAGCAATACAAAGAGGGAGCCAGGGTTTGCTCCAGGAGTTACCCAGTGGACTACAACTCCCGGAAGGCAGAGAAGTGGACAACAACTCCCAGAAGGCTGCGCGATACGCAGCCCGCTCGGTACTCTCGTGAGGCGTGCCAGTTGGAGTACACGGTAGGGACCGCCGAGATACCGCGATATTTGGCGGCGACCCCGAGACGCGCCTCGCGCGGGTGAGCAGATGAGGGGGGTTGGGAAGCCGGGCGCTCGCGGCGGCGCGGGAGGGGAGGCCCGGGGAGCTCTGGTTGCGACCGTGGGCCCTCTGCTGTCTGTGTGTGTGTCCTCGCTTTCCCTTCTGTGCCCGTAAAGCTCTGCTTGGCAGCTGTGCGTCTGTGCGACCTCACTTTCCCAGCTGTACGGGTGGGGCCGCCTGGAGCAGGAGGGACCCCAGAGCCCGGGAGTGGAGGGTTTGCATCTGTTCCCGCCCAGCCCGACTTTCTGCTGCCTTGCGATTATGTGTCCAGTGTCGTTTAATCTAGTTTAAATGATGGCCATGTCAGCTTCTCACACTTAGCGCTTACCCGGGCTGCCCAAAGTACATTTAAAAAGTGGATGAAATAGAAAAAGGAAAGCCATGGGATGTTGGAAATATCCCTAGGCCTGCCAAAAAGCGCTGAATGGCGTTTAAAAATTAGGCCAAACTTTGTCAGAAAAGAAGTTCCTCCTGTCTTTGACGTATTTGGAAGCAGGTGCTAGATGGTGAGCAGGAGAGGTTCCCAAGTTGAATGGTGGGTGCCTTGGAGCAGGGTTTCCACATCTCTCAGTGGCTGGGAAGTAGCTGTACGCAGTCGCTGCTTCCAGTAGCTCAGGTGTGTGAGTGCGTGCGTTAGGTACATTCATTCCTCAGTATGCACAAGGAATTGCAACACACACACACACACACACACACACACATATATATATATGTTTTTTTGTTTGTTTTTTGAGACAGGTTCTCATTCCGTGACCCAGGCTGCAGTGCAATGGGAGGAACATGCCTCACTGTGGCCTTGAACTCCTGGGCTCAACGGATTCTCCTGCCTCCCGTGTAGCTGGAACCACACCCGGCTAATTTTATTTTTGTTGAGACAGGGTCTCATCATGTTGTCCAGGCTGATCTCGAACTCCTGGGCTCAAGCAATTCTCCTTCCTCGGTCTCCCAAAGTGCTGGGATTACTGGTGTGGCTACCACATCAGCCCTCCGTATACTCTTTTTGAGTCAGGGTCTCACTCTGTCGCCCAGGCTGGAGTGTAGTGGTGCGATCATAGCTCACTGCAACTTTGAACTCCCTGGACTCAAATGATCCTCCCACCTCAGCCTCGCAGGTAGCTGGGACTGCAGGCACGTGCACCACACCCCTCCGTATACTTTAAATCATCTCTAGGTTACTATAAACCCTGATTCAGTGTAAATGCTATGTAAATAGTTACACACTTTTTTATTGTAATACTATTATTATTTTTTGAGACGGGCTCTGTCATCCAGGCTGGAGTGCAGTGGCACAAACGTGGCTCACAGCAGCCTTCTAGGCTCAAGTGATCCTCCTGCCTCAGCCTCCCAAATAGTTGAGACCACAGGCGTATGCCACCACACCTGGCTACTTTTTGAATTTTTTTGTAGAGCTGGGGTCTTGCTGTGTTGCCCAGTCTGGTCTTGAGTGCCTGGGCTCAAGCAGTCTTCCCACCTTGGCCTCCTAAATTGCTGGGATTACAGGTGTAAGTTGGAGCAGAAGCTGGGCAGCCAGTAGTGAGGGGCTTTGATCTTAGGCTGAAGGATTCAGGCTCATAATGGATCTTGGATCCCTGCATACCCACCACCCACTTCCCTTCTTTGGTTCTGCTTTGTCTTAGGCCCAGTTCTCATCCTTCCTGTATTGAGCTTGAGCTTACATCCTGTCTGGCCTTGCTTGCCTTGCTCCTGTCTTTAGCCCTGGTTCTGCCCCAGCTCCACCTTTGCCCATATAGGGACTGGCAGGTCTCCCTGAAACCTAAAACTCTTCCCTGAATCAAACTCATCAGAGGAGACTTAAACATCACAAGCTGAGGCTCTTTGCTCTGTCTGTCCCTGTCTAAAGGACAGAGAAGCTGCCATTTTTCTGGCTGTGGCTTACCTGCATGGCTAGTGCCCTGGGATCTTGAGGCTCTGTACTCACAGCCTGTAGCCTTATAACCTGCCTGCTTGTCAACTCTTTTTGCTACTCAGGAGTCCTGTGAGGCACTGTCTGCATCTACCCTTGCTTTGCAAATAGGTGACTCCAACAGGATCTGGTTACAGTAATAGACTTGCTGGTTTAAAATGTGATCCTCTTTGCAAGCAAACAAAGGAATCCTGCCAGCTGTCAGTCTTCCTAGGATTCTCAGGTTGAACTGATTTGACCTCGCCTTCAAATGTTGGTTAAATGATCCACTCTGTATTCCTCAAGTATATTACACACACACACACCCCCTCTTTTTTAGGAAGATAGGTAGGTTTGGTCCTTAGTACAGCTTTGCTAAGCAGGCTAATTACTGTATTTTGGACTATAGTGCCTGCTGTGGGGAAGCAGTTGGAATCACTAATACAGATTCCTGCCCCCAAGTTTAACTGATTGCTTTCTGTAACCTGCTTCCTAGGAATGAGATCAGCTTGATGTGGAAGAGGTTCAGGGGCCACAGAGATAAAATGTGGCTTCTGGTTTTGCAGGAATCTACCTATCCTGGCTCCTGTTGGCTAGGGTGGGACAGGGTCAGGTATGAGATCTGGCAAGTAGGTTTCCCTGGAGAACAAAGAATGTGCCTCCATCACCTACCAATGATGTGTTCTGGGAAGAAGCTGGCCCTCTGTACCTTGTCAGATGCTAACAGGCTCCCCACTCCCTGGATAAACTCAGTTCTCCAACTCTGGCCAAGTATCGCCCTGGTTGGGTTCTTGCAGTGGAGCAGAGATTGAGATTACTGGCAAATCAAACTTTGGGTGATTTTGCTCTAGGGAGCCAGCCTGTGCTTAATCCCTGCTGAGAAGTGGGATGATGGAGACAAACATGATCCTCAGCCCACGTGGGTTGTGCCCAAGTGTTGAAGGCAAATCCTGGGCAGAGAGGCTGGAGAGCCAACGGGCCTCTGAGTGAAGAGGAGGCAGGCCCCTGTAGATGCTCAGGCATGGAGGTAGCCATTGGGCGACTCACCAGCACTGCTTCCTGGGCAGCGCCTGGATTTCCCTTGCCCTGCTGATTCTTTTTTGAGTGCATCTTCTAGGACCTTCTGTGTCTTGTACGGAGAGCCCCTTACTGCTGTCTTTCATGTATTGATTCAGAAAGTTTTTGCTGAAAGGTGCTTCAGAGATCATATGGTCCTACCTCTGCATTTTTCAGATGAAGGGACAGGTCCAGAGAGGGAATGACGCTGGACCAACGTCACTCCAGGTCAGGAGCACACTATGGTCAGGGCCCAGGATTTATGATTCACAGGCTGGGTATCTATCCTCTGCCTCACACTGCCTTGGAGGGTATAATTATTTTTTATTATTATTATTGTGTGTGTGTGTGTGTGTGTGTGTGTGTGTGTGTGTCTGCTTTCCTGCTACAGTGGCAGAGTATTTGCAAGGGAGGAGGGTATGATTATTTATTCAGCAGATGTTCGGGACCACCAGCTAGTGGACTGGTGGTTGGCAGTTAGACCTGGTCACGAATTCAGGGAGCTTGCCGTTGGAGGGAGAGGTCAGGAAACGTGTAAATTGAGTCTCATCACCAAAAAGGTACATCCCAGGGAAGGACTGATCTCAAATAATTTCAGGTGTGATTCCTGTCATCTCGAACTCACCTACAGATCCCCCAGAGACAGCTGCTGTGTTTCCCACAGTTCCTTTGCGTGGCGTTCAGTGTAATCATTCCCAGTGATGGTTGCTGATGAAGCACTTTCTGCTGGCCCAACCTGCTGCGTGTAGGTTTTGGGGTCTGTCAGCCATATTATCATGAGCACCCACTTCTAGCAACATCTGAGAGCCAGAGGAAGAAATAAACCAGCTGGTCTCCAGGGGTGGCTGCATCCCCTTTATGCTCGTTTCTTCCTGGGCTTTGATTTGTATAGTGGTACCCATCTTGATTAACGGTCAGGGACAGAGAGGCAAATCTCTTGGCTCCCTGGAGCACCAAAACCTGGCTTCCACCTGACGAGCACCTGTGGAACCCATCCCCTCCTGCCACCTCCTTTTGCCAGTCAGTGCAGTCTACCGTAGCAGCTCCTCTCGCCCTCCTGTCCCTCCACCAGCAGGGTCTCTTTGACACTGTCACCAAGTGCCAGCATTATCTTTCTAAAACCGAAACTTTTCACCCTGGCCCTTGCTGCCCACCACATTCTGGCCTCACCCTGATTTCCAGCCTCCCCTCCTGCCGCTCCACCACCCCATATCACACTCCAGTCTCACTACGAAGCCACTCCCTGCTCCCCAACCTACAACCCTCCTTCAGGACCTTCACCTTTGCAAGATTGTTTCTTCTTTTGATTTATTCCCGTCTCTGGAATATAGTCCCTCAGGACTCAACCCGAACATCCTCTTTTCTGGGATGCAGGCTCTGACTTCCAGAGACAGTCACTCTGAGCAGCCATGGCACCCGGCACAGCCCTTCCCCATGGCACTGCCACATTCCCTTGTGACTGGCCCATGTGTGGGGAAGTCACTTTCTTATCAAACTGTGTCCTTTCAGAAGCCGGGACTGCTGATCCCTTCCGCTGCCTCAGCATCTGGCCTGGGGCCCAACATATAGCGCTCAATGCATTCTCGTAGACTGTGTGAATGAAGGGGTGGCCCTTGTTCTGCTTTTAGATGCTAAATCCTGACAGCTGTATGGAGCCCAGTCCTGGCAGGCTCCCAAAACTTGAAGCCACCAGACCCCACATGGAACCAAAAGCCTCCTGTCCAGCTGCTGCACCCTTGGTGGAGAGAAAATTCCATGTTCTTGTGGGTGTCACGGGGAGTGTTGCAGCCCTCAAGTTGCCTCTTCTGGTGTCAAAGCTTTTGGACATTCCTGGGGTGAGTATCCTCACCAGACAAGCATGGCAGCCTCTGGCATGGGAGACGCTGCTCCCAAGGGCTGCCCATTGCTCTGCAGTGCGTGGATGTTCTTTTTCTTTATCATGGTAATCATGTTTGTGGAGGTCCTGTGTGTGTGGTGCTCTGTGGAGGATTCAGGAGACAGAGGCCAGTGCCCAGTATAATCAGGGGCTAGATGAGCTAATCCAGACAGAGTGTGAGGGGAGCCTGGGAAAGGACCCAGTGAAGGAGGATTTGGGCTCCCATACGTTGATCCTGAGAATCTGCCAGGTTCTGTGTGGGAGGAGGGCTGCCTGGAGAAGCGTAGCAAGTTCTCAGTCCCAGCTCCTGCCCGGGACTTCCCCGCCCCCACTTTCATTTTGTCTTGAATACTGCTGCTCTGTTCTCCCACCTCGTGAGACCCCCATGGTTGTCCTGTCAGTCAAATGCTTTGAAACCCCATTGCCCCTCCTCAGAAAAAAAAAAAAATTTTTTTAAAAAAAGGAAGAGAAAATGGGAGTCCTCCTCTGAAAAAATAAAAAAAAATAAAATAAAAAAAAAAAGAAAGAAACCCCATTGCCTGAGGCTCTAGGTTCAAACTTTGCTCCTTCCGGGATTCAGAGATGCCCCAGCGACCCCTGACTGTGTGCTGGGGTTGGGGACTCTAGCCCCCATCCTTGGCCAGAACCTCAACTTGGATCTGTTTTCTATATTGGGGTGCTGGCGCAGAAGTCCGCGGCTTTAAACAGCGTGAAATCTAACAGGCAGTGGCCCCACTTCCTAGTTGGGTCTCCAGGGCCCTTTCTTGGTCTTTTATTTTTTTAAAAAAATGGGGTTTCATCATGTTGGCCAGGCTGGTCTTGAACTCCTGACCTCAGGTGATCCACCCACCTCGGCCTCCCAAAGTGCTAGGATTACAGGCGTGAGCCACCGCGCATGGCCTGTTGGTCTGTCTTACCCCTTTGGTCTTTGCGTGGCTGGTCCCTCCTTGGCTGGCTGCCCTCTCTGCTCCTCTCCTGCTCCTCTCCTTTTCATCTGTGCAAAGCCTTCCCTGTCTGCCCCAGCCCAGCCCCTGTGGTTTTGGCCCCTTCTTTTAAACTCATTTGACATAGAGCCATAGGTTGCCTTAGACACTGCTGGTGTTACTGGCCCCAGTGTTAGTGGGGTCTTGTGAAGTTGTTGGGCCCCCGGCCTGGCTTTTCCCTCTCTCGTATTGGCTGAGCACCCATGGTGGGGTGGCCCAGGCAGCCATATCTGGCATGTCCAGCAGGGGGCGGTGCTTTGTCACAGATGACCATGTGGTCCCTCTAGCTGGGGCTGGGCTGGGAAATGTTTCACTTTTTTACTTTACCAACTTCCACTCAGAAAATCACCCCGTCACCCCACCCCAAGGGCTGGGGTAAACTATGAAGCTGCCAGCCAGGGATGACAACCAGGCCTCAGCAGGGGAGGGAGGAGAGTCTCGTGGCACTCTGAGACTGGGTGCTGTGCTTTTAGGGCAGTGCTGCTTAGGCCCAGCCACCCACTGTGTACCCAGAACCACTGGTAGGAGCTGGCCAGCTAGAACCTTGAGGGCTGGAGGCCTGGAAGTGTTTGCAGCAGCGAGAGCCTCTGCCACCACCCCCTGGGGAGGAAGGGAGCCAGGCAATTCCTTTTTCCCATAGCCCCAGAGCAAGTGTGTTTCCGGATTGGGGGTGGATAGGGGCGGGGAGTCCTATCCCAGGAAACAGATGGGCAGCCTCACAGGGGAGGGAAATGGCAACCCCACCGCTTCCTCTCATCCCACGCAACCAGCGTTGGTGGGGGTGGTGAGGAAAGGGTTGCTTGGAGCAGGGAGGCACTCCACCCATCCCAGGGCCTTTTAGCCTGGGCCCCATGGAGGGCAGGCCATGTCTGGAGCAGGACTTGGCTTCCCCTTCCTGGCTAGAGTTGATGCTGCTGAAAGTGAGGCAGCAGAGGGCACTGAACTGGGAGGGAGGGAGGGCTCCCCGTCTCAGCCTCTTGGAGCTTGCCTTTCCCATTTGAAAATGGGTGATTCCTGCTGCCCATCCCCCAGGCTCTTGTCAGGCTCCCTGAGATGTTGGCTGTGGTGGGAGAGGACACAGATGAAATAGTCTTGTGCCAGTGACTCAGTGTGGAGCCTGGCATGCTATGTGTGTTTCCTGGCCATCACCCTGTCCTTTCCCCTTGTTCCTGTCCTTTGGGCCAGCCACTTGGCATGAGGCAGCTCACTGGGAAGAGCCATGGAAGCCACAGTCCACCTGCTCTTGTGGAGGGCCCCATGCCTTTCATCTGCAGGTAGGCGGCTCACCAAGCCTGGCCTTGCTTGTCGGGGCCCTCGGGAGGTGTTGGGATCCAAAAGTCATCCCTGGATTGCCTTGTGTTGACCCCAGTGGTGGCATCTACCCCTGAGCACTCTCCTTCACTCCCTGATGGCCCTCATCTCCACATTGCCTCCTGCTGGAACTCCTGCAGGAGCGTCTTTGTCCCTTGGAGCAGTCACTTTCAGCTCTTCGCCTGCTGAGTCTTGGGTTCACGTGTTCAAGGCTTTCCTGAACTTCCTTAGGTACATCCAGATTTTGTCTAGCATACAAACAGCTGGGGTGTGGGCTGCAGGGAGCCAGAGGATTCTGCAGATCTGGTCCATCACTGTTCCTGATGGACCAGTATGTCCAGACCTCCTGGGAAAGCTGCTAACCTCAAGGTAGCTAAATCAGGGAGACTGAGAGGGGTGGTGGAGGGACGTGGATTCGACACAAGCCTCACACACCAGGAGTGGGGGAGAGCAGCCACCAGCAGAGACGACCTTGAGTATTTTGGGGCAGGTAGACAATCATGTCTCAAGAGACGCAGCTGAGCACGTTTCTGATGCTGGGACCCCCGGTAAGTCAGTTCTTATTGGCCTTAGTTTTTTATCCATACAATGAAGGAGGGGCAGGTTCTCAAGTAATCCATCTCCAGGGCCTCTTCTGGCACCGGTGTTAGAAGATTCTAGATGTACAGGAAAAAGGACTAGGACCCAAAGGCAGCCTGAGAGAAGGTCCTGGGGCCCAGGAGCTTCAGGGACAAGGGGGTTGTGCAATTCCATAGTTGTCATGTAATTGAGTGGCGGTAAAATCTGGGTTGTCAGCTCAGGCAGTTTCTTCCCTGGGGTTGTCAGCCTGGTCCATGCAGGGGAGTGAAAATGCTTTCCTCCACCTTGCAAGGTTGCTTGGCTGGGCTATGAGTTCAATGGACTTGTTTGTATAAACAAGATTAACAGGGCCAGGCATAGTGGCTCGTGCCTATAATCCTAGCACTTTGGGCTGAGGTGGGCAGATCACTTGAGGCCAGTTTGAGACCACCCTAGCCAATATAGTGAAATCCCAACTCTACTAAAAATACAAAAATTACCCGGGTGTGGCAGGTGCCTGTAGTCCCAGCCACTCGGGAGGCTGAGGCAGGAGAATCACTTCAACCCAGGAGGCAGACATTGCAGTGAGCTGAGATGGTACCACTGCACATCCAGTCTTGGTGACAGAGCGAGACTCCATCTCAAAACAACAACAACAAAAAGATCAACAGGAGGAAACCATATTTAATGACATACCTGCCCATGGGTGTACCACAAAATATGAGATTCCCAGAAGGGTGAGGTGACTGAAGTGTATAGCAGCCTGAGCTACAGAAGGGGATAGGGGCTTTGGGCGTCTGAGGGTGATGGCGACACAGGTTATGGAAGCATGAGGGGAGGAATTGTATGGGGAATAAAGGTTGTCTTGTCAGACAGATAAAAACTTCTCAGATAATAAAAGATGTCTCAGCAGATTGTCAACAAGTCAGTCTTCCCTTCCCAGGGAGGGGGATTCAGGACAAGGGGGAATCCCCCTTTGGGCAGCTAAGGGGAATTCAGAGAAAGTTCCTCCCTGCATTTGTTTTTCCTCCCAAGTGACTTCGGGTTGGAAATAATCAGCATACCAAAGCCGCATATTATGGGGTGGCATTTCCTGACCGCCTTCCTCCACACCCTTCAGACTTGGGAGAAGACAGGCGTCCCCCTAGCTTTTGCCAGGGCAGGTGTCAGCAGAATTCAGAGCCAAAAGGGCTTTTCTAAAGATAGAGAAAACCGCCCACTCAAGGAGTAGGCTGGCCCTGGGCTCAGAGAAGGATACATTTTTGGGGTGTCCATCAGGACATCCAGGTCTGTCGAGGGTGAGGAAAAGAAGCCTCTGCTCATACGCAACGTGGAGTAGATTCTGACTTTTTGGAGGATCACTTGACAATATTGAAAGAAATGAAACATATTCATAGGCCTTGCTTCACCCACAGGATTAAACCCCTTGTGTATTTACAAAGTACAAGGATGTTCCTTATAGCATTGTTTATAATTTCAAAGCAAAACCAAGCAAACAAAATGTCCAGCAGTAGAGAGCTATGGTGCCCTTATCACTTGTGGGACAGTCTCTCAGTGGATTCCTTGGCAATGGTTCAGAAAAATGGGGTGGCTCTTTTTGTGCTGATGGGAGCAACCCTGGAGATAGAAGCAGAATCAGCAAGGTGTAGTAGCTAGTGAACTGGGCCCCCCAGGCCAAATCTGGTCCAGTGCCTGTTTTTTTGTATAGCCTACAGCTAAGAATGCTTTTTACATTTAATTTTTATTTAGTTTTTCATTTTTGAGACAGTCTTGTTCTGTTGCTCAGGCTGGAGTTCAGTGGTGCAATCACTGCTCACTGCAGCCTCAACCTCCCAGGCTCAAGCAGTCCTTCCAGCTCAGCCTCCCAAATAGCTGAGACTGTAGGCATGCCATCACACTCTGATAATTCTTTTCCTTTTTTTTTTTGTACAGACAGGGTTTCGCTGTGTTGTCCAGGCTGGTCTTAAACTCCTGGGCTCAAGTGATCCATCTGCCTCCACCTCCCAAAGTGCTGGGATTACAAGTGTGAGCCACTATGCCCAGCCTGATTTTTACGTTTTAAAATGGTTAAAATAAGTCAAAAGAAAATTAGTATTTTGTGACTCATGAAAAGGTGATATGAAGTTCAGATTTCAGGTCCAAAACCGTTTACTGGAGCACAACAGTACCCATTCATTTACGTGCTACCTATGGCTGCGTTCCTGCTACTGGAGTGGAAGAGTTACAAAGCCTGAAACATCATCTGGCCCTTTCTAGAGAAGGTTTGCTGATCCCTGGTGTGCAGCCTGATTCCCTCAGTATGTTCATTTCTTGAGTTACTCTGTGTGTTTCTTCCTCTGGAGGTGGTTACCTTTGTGGACAGGGACCAGCGGAAGAACGGAAATGTGTTTTTCATTTCGTATCATTCTGTTCGGTTTTAATTTTCTAACATGTGTATGTGTGTGCTTTTGTTAAATCAGTGGGGCTTTTGGTGGGAATATCGTGGAACATTCTTGGTAACTTTGTGTGTGTGTGTTTTTTTTAAGCATTCACTGAGGAAAGAGCAGGAGACATACGGCCTGGTTTGAGGAGTTCCTTTTTTTTCTGGGTGGGGGCCACTTGCCCATTCTGTGGTCCTGCTGTGGAAACCCGGAGACCTTTATTTGTGCCTCCACCTGCTTGGCTGGCCCCTTCCTCCTCTGGCCTACAGCTCTGTCGCCTGCTTCTCTAGGGACAGAGCTCTGTTGGCTGCTGGTCAGAGGGTCCTGCACCCCAGGGTCCTTCCCAGATAGCCCAGAACCACGTCCCTGTGCAGGGCATTCGTAGACCACCTCTCTGGTTTCCTTCTTGAGAATTTCCTGGAGTTGGGGAAGCACACAGAGGATTGGCACGAGGATCTGACACAACCAGAACACCAGCTTCCCCAGGGGCAGATGAGAGAGCGGCTATTTCCTGCCAAGCCCAGCGAGAAAGAGTCAGGGTCACAGAAGGGCTAGGGTGGCACAGTGAGCTGGCTGGACCCCTACAAACCATGTGGTCCAAATGGCTCATGTATGGGTCATAAGGGAAAACCAGGGACAGGAAGAGGGGCTCACCCACAGCCTGCTAGTGAGTGAGTTAGCAGAACTGGGGCTTGAGGCCAGGTTTCTTGGGTCCTATCGGCAAGCGAACTTGAGGAGCTCAGACCTGGAGCTTATTCTCTGCTCAAGCTCACCAATGCTTGAGGATGGTGGAATTTGGGGATTCCTATCTTGGCCTGTCTTGTAGTCGGGCTACCTGTACCCCACATATCTGTTAGACTGAGCCCTAGCAGAGGGTGGGGCTTGGAGCTTAGCAGCCCTGCCCCTACCATATAAGAGGCTCAGTAAATGTTTGCTGAGTCGAGACATGATCATGAGCCCTGGAACCCACTGAGCCAACCAGAACTCCCTTGGGGGTTTTGTTCACGAGGCCACCTCCTCCACAGCTCCCCCACCTCATGTGTCAACCGCACTGGGCCCTGAGAATCCTTTTTCCTAGGATATACCGGCCACTCCCATGCTCAGGTTAGTGTTAGCTTCTTGGCTGGCCGCTAGGTCCTGGGCACAGATCTGGAGCATGCCAGCGTCAACACTGGCAGGCCCAGTGTCAGGATCCTCTGCCATATGTCCTGGCCCAGAGGCCTGGGCCACCAAAGCCCTGGATTCCTTGCTTTGTCACAGTTTAAGTGCATGCCTGCCCCTTTTTCTTGAGAATCCCCCTTGGTCTCCAGTGGAGCCATCATCATGCCCTACCAGAAACGCTTGCTCTCCAGCCGCTCAGCTGCTGGCTCCAGCTGGGCTCTTCTCCTTTTCTTGTATATGCCAGATTTGTGCTATCCGATAAATTCAATTTGAATGCGGCAGCCACTTGCCACATTCAAATTTAAATTTAAATCAATTAGAATGTAATAAAAATGCAGTTCTTCAGTCACAGCAGCCACACCTCAGGTGCTGTGTGGCCACATGCAGCCAGTGCTGCCACACTCTGCAGCACAGGAAGGGCGGTTCCCATCATTGCAGAGATGGAAATGCTCTTTATGGATAATGCTTTAGAGCTGTGGTTGTCAGCAGGGGCGATTTTACCTCCCAGGGGACACTGGACAATGTCCATAGACATTTTTGGTTGTCCTAACTGAGGGACGGTGGTGCTACTGGTTCTTGGTTCTAGTGGGTAGAAGCCAGGCATGGACTTGGCGGTAGAAACCCAGGCCAAGGAATTTGTCTCATCCTATTGCTACCAAGAGCCTTTCCACAGGTGCCTTTGATAATCTGCCCTAGAAGTAGCCTGGCCACACTGGGAGCCTGAAGTAGAGAGGGGAGGTATCGCTCTAAATTCTGATTCCATTTCTCCTGACCAGACCCAGATCAAGATTCTTGATGTTTCTTCAGCAAAGAAAAGGAAACCAGATTTGCCAACTGGCTTCAGGAAGGAATCTCTATAAATACCACATGAAATGCAGGCAGCTTATGTAGTAAGGTCTGTCCGAGCCTCAGTCACATTATACATAAAGAGATACAGGTTAAAAACATTAGCTGTAAAAACGGTAGGTCGACCGCACTCACACCTGTAATCCCAGGACCTTGTCGGGAGGCTGAGGCAGGCAGATCACCTAAGGCCAGGAGTTTGAGACCAGCCTGGCGAACATGGTAAAACACCATCTCTACTAGAAATAGAAGAATTAGCTGGGCGTGGTGGCTCACGCCTGTAGTCCCAGGTACTCGGGAGGCTGAGGCAGAAGAATCTCTGGAACCCAGGAGGCGGAGGTTGCAGTGAGCCAAGATCGCGCCACTGCGCTCCAGCCTGGGCGACAGGGCAAGACTGTCTCCAATTAAAAAAAAAAAAAAAAAAACTACTTTTATCTCAGTAGTGTCAGCAGCGGACCAAGCTCAGAGCTGCCTTTCAGAAATTCTGTAGTATATGGGAGATTGTTTTTTAATGCCCAGTCCTGCTTCTTCCAGGTCCCACAAAGGTATAAGAAAGCCAAGAAGGCTCCTGCCCTCAGGGAGTTTCCGCCCTGCCAGGGCTCCTTGGCATTTGCTGGGAAAAGGTCAAGGTAAATGAGCAAATAGTCAGAATTACTTAGTATCTTAGAAGGTAATACATGCTTTTTTTTTTTTTTTTTTTTTTTAATTTGTACAGACCCAGGACCCAGCCCTTGGCTCACAGGACCTTTTGGTGGAATGAATGAAAATAAAAGAACAAAGCCCATAGGGCTGATGAATCAGATCAAGTGACATCCCTCTAAAACCAGAAAAACTAGTCTGGGCTTGCTAGACCACACTGGGGTCAGTCAGGGCCAGCGCTTAGGAGAGTCAGCTGCTTTAGTGGGGTCAGAGGTGGGGCATCAGGAAGGACCCGCCTATCACACACTCTTTACCCCTTAGTGAAGACCTTGACCCCAGGAGACTCCTTAAAAATGTGACTGCTTAACCTGGGAGGGTGGCTAGATCTTGGCGCCTTTGAGAGGTTAGACAAAGAGCTTGGAGGGAAGATCTCAAGCAGGGTGAGCGCTTAACAGGACCCCCTGGTTGGAGCTCCCCAGGGGCTGGTGGGGGGTCTAAAGGCTCTGAGACCTTGAGGGAGGATGGAGGGAGGGAAGAAAGGGTAGAGCTGAGGGGGAGGAGAGAGCCCCTGAGTCAAAGGCATTACCAATTTGGGGACAATTCTTTTGTTTTAAAATTTAATGATTGATGATGATTTTTTTTTTTTTTTGTAGAGAAGAGTTTTTTTTGTTGTTGTTAAAGACGGGGTTTCACCATATTGGTCAGGCTGGTCTCGAACTTCTGACCTCAGGTGATCGGCCCGCCTCAGCCTCCCAAAGTGCTGGGATTACAGGTGTGAGCCACCATGCCCGGCGAGAAGGGGTTTTGCCCTGTTGCCCAGGCTGGTCCAGAACTTCTGAACTCAAGCAATCTGCCTGCCTCCACCTCCAAAGTGCTGGGATGACTGGCATGAGCCACCATGCCTGACACCTAATATGGGGCTGATGAAGGCCGGCAGTAGGCACGGTCCTCTGCTTTGCGAATTGGAAGGTGGTTTGGGAGGTGGGGAGAGTGGGGGACCTAGATCTTCAGGAAGCAGCTTTCCAAATTTCAGAATAGAGGCGATGAATCTGGGACTTTTTTTTTTTTTTGAGCTGGAGTCTCGCTCTGTAGCCCAGGCTGGAGTGCGGTGGCGTGATCTCGGCTCACTGCAACCTCTGCCTCCCAGGTCGTGGTTCAAGTAGCTGGGATTACAGGCACAAGCCACCATGCCCAGCTAATTTTTGTATTTTTTAGTACAGATGGGGTCTCACCATGTTGGCCAGTCTGGTCTTGAACTCTTGACCTCGTGATCCACCTACCTCGGCCTCCCAAAGTGCTGGGATTACAGGCATGAGCCACCACGCCCGGCTGAATCTGGGACATTTTTACGTAGCAAATTGTTCAGGATGGTTTGGAAGCTCATAGGAATGAAAGATGGTGGTCCCCATGAGCAGAAGCAGGGGGAGTATCAGCAGAAACATGGTCTCTGGCTACATGAAGGCTTCTGTTGAAGGAGTTGGAAAACCGTGAAGTGGAAAGGAGGACAGTGTAGCCAGAGATGAAGGAAGAGAGGTCCAGAGCCCACCAGGGTGAGCTAAAGCTTACGACAAAACTCAGGAGGCTTGAGAGTGCTGTTCTATCTATTTGGAAGAACAATGAAGCAATGTCTGGTGCTGGAGGCCAGTGGTAACATTAGCAGAGGACAAGAAGAAATGGGAGGGGCTGGGTGCGGTGGCTCACACCTGTAATCCCAGCACTTTGGGAGGCAGAGGCAGGTGGATTGCCCTAGCTTAGGAGTTTGAGACCAGCCTGGCCAACATGGTGAAACCCCATCTCTACTAAAATACAAAAATTAGCTGGGCATGGTGGCGCACACCTCTAATCCCAGCTACTTGGGAGGCTGAGGCAGGAAAATTTCTTGAACCGGGGAGGTTGTCCTGAACCGAGATTGCACACTGCACTCCAGCCTGGGTGACAAAGCAAGACTCTGTTTTTTGGTCTTTGTTTTTTTTGAACATAAACGGAATCTCATTGTGTTCATCTTCTCTTTCGAGCTTGTGGTGGTAAGAGGGACCTAAATTGAGGCTAGATGATTCATCTCCTGTCCTGGGAAAGTTCTCTCCTGGTGTGTTAGGGTGCTGTGGTTGGTGACCTACAGGAAGTGTGGGAAACGTCAGAGGGGCCAGGGGCTGGAGATGGCTAATGTCTATTTATCAAAAAGGTGAAGGCAGTGAGCTCCACAAATTGTTACAGATGAGGCTTATAAGTACTAAGAAAAGCTGGATTGGGATCACTAGGAAGAAGGCATATCAATTTGAGTTTATATCTTGGAAAGTAGACAAAGTATTGTTCGATTTGGGTGAGGCCTTTGATGGATCACCTGGGAATGCTGTCAGCATGTTATAACCAGTGAAAGATCCAATTTGGAAAGAGTTTCTTTTTGGTTCTTTCTGACCCCTTGCTCTGCTGCCACACCCATGCCTATGGACCTTGTGGGTGGCCTCTGCTCTTGACTTTGTTCTGTTCATAATTTGGATTAGTGTCTGTGGGCTACTGCTGGTGGTGCTGGCTGAGAGGATTGTGCTCTCAGGAGCTCTCTGTAGGCTGAGCAAATAGCAGACCAACTCTGGTAAGGGGAAATTTACCAGGAAAATGTGAGGGACTGCATTTGGGACCAGAAAAAGACTGCTCACATACAGTCTGGGGCCTGCGGCTTAGTAGCAGCATGAATGGGAAGAATGTTTTTGAGTTTTTGCTGATTGCAAACTCCATACATCAGCAGGGTGATGTGACCCTAAGAACTGCTATGGCTCAGGCTGCACTGATAGGCGTGCAGCAGGGCATGCTCCGGTTTCTTCATGAACGCAACAGTGGGGATGCTTCTCAGAGCCCTGCAGGCAGAGGAAATGGCTCTCACCCATGGATTCTTTACTTCTGGGAAATTTAAATTTAAAAAAAAATTTCTCCTTTATTTTTCTGTTCTCTCTGGAACTCTTTAATCATCAGATTTTTTTAACCTACTGAATTGATCCGATTTTCTCATCTTTTTCCTACTACTATCTGTCTCTTCATCTTTTTGTTCTCCTTTCTGGAAGATTTCTTTTAAACTTGTGTCGAATTTTTTATTTCACTATTTATGATGTTAATTTCTAAGAGTTCCTTTTTGTTCCTTGAATATTCATTTTAGAAAGTGTTATGTTCTTGTTTCTTGAGTATAATCTCTCATCTTTACGTTTTCTTCTCCCTGCATTGCCTCTGGGTTTCTGTTTTCCATTTGTTTCTGTCATCTATTTCTTGCTAGAGGGCTCTTCTCAAATATCTGACATTCCTTGGCTGTTCTTAATTGGGTGCCAAAAGCTGATTGGAAACTCTGTCTTCACTGCCAGGGACTCCACTGCTAGGTACTCAGCTGGGACTGAAATCTTTTGCTGGTGGACCTCTGACTTCCGTATCTGAAGGTTTCCTTCCCTACCACATCTCCCTACCCCCAGGGTTATTTGGTTTTTGCAGAAAGACCTTGCCAGCCTCCTGCCTGGCTGACCTAGCATTCTGAGGGTTGAGTAGGGGAAGCAGGCTTGGGTCTCTGTGCTTGGTCTGTAGATACTCACTTCTACTCCAGGACTCCTTTGACCTCTGCTGTGCTAACTCTTCAAGGGTCCTATTTCCTGCTGCCTGGGGTGGGGAGAAGACCTGGGGGACTTTAGCTCTTCCTTCTGCAGGTCAAAAGCCAGTCCTCCTGTGTTCATCTCTCTGCCTCATGCTCACCTTTGAGGTCTTCACTGCCTCCAAGTCCTGGGCTCCTGGGCTCTAACTGGCTTGTGTTTCAGCTACTGTGTAGGCTTTGGCTATTTTCTTTTCTCATCTCATCTAATCTGATCTTGTGGGATCTGCTCTGCTAGTGCTTCCTTTCACTTCCATCTTCTCAAAGCACACTGGCACCTCCTAACTGCTGTTGGTGGTTGTTCTTTTTGTTCTTGGGAGTTTTCTTTCTTCCTTCCTTTCTTCCTTTTCTTTTCTTTTTCCCTTCCTTCCCTTCCTTCCTTCCCTCCCTCCCTTCCTTCCCTTCCTTCCTTCCCTCCCTCCCTTCCTTCCCTTCCTTCCTTCCCTCCCTCCCTTCCTTCCTTTTTTTTCCTTTTCCTTCCTTCCTTCTTTTCCCTTCCTTCCTTCTTTCCTTTCTTTCTGTTCCCTCCCCTCCCTTCCCCTTCCTTCCCCTCCCTTCCCCTCCCCATCCCTTTCCCTTCCCTCCCCTCCCCAAGGTCTCACTTTGTCACCCAGGCTAGATAGTGCAGTGGCGTGGCCTTGGTTCACTGCCACCTTGACTTCCTGGGCTCAAGTGATCCTTCCACCTTGACCTTCTAAGTAGCCATGACCATAGGTGTGTGCCACCATGCCAGCTAGTTTTTTTTTTTTGTATTAGAGATTTGGTTTCACCATGTTGCCAAGGCTGATCTTGAACTCCTGGCCTCAAGCTATCTGCCTGACTCGGCCTCCCAAAGTGCTGGGATTACAGGCATGAGCCACTGAGTTTAGATCTTTTTTAAAAATTACTTTTATTTTATTGGGCTTCTGAGAGGGAGCAGAATTTACCTTAACTAAAAGCTTTTTCTTCTGCTTAACCTTCATGTGTTCTTTTTTTTAAATGTATCTTTTTTAGACAACATATTGATGGATTAAACAACATCCAAGATGAGAATCTGAATTTTAATCAAGGAGATAAGCCTGGTATACATTTACTATAATTATTATTATATTAGGATTTACCTATGCTGTCTTATTTAATGCTTTCTTTCTTTCTTTCCTTCTTTTTTTAGACAGGGTCTCACTCTGTCACCCATGCTGGAGTGCAGTAGCTTGATCTCTGCTCACTGCAGCCTCTGCCTTCCCAAGCTCAAGGGATCTACCCACTTCAGCCTCCCAAGTGTAGCTGGGACTACAGGCACACACCACCATGCGTGGTTAATTTTTGTATTTTTTTGTAGAGATGAGGGTCTCACCATATAGTCCAGGCTGGTGTTGAACTCCTGAACTCAAGCAGTCTGCCTGCCTTGGCCTTCCGAAGTGCTGGGATTACAGAGATGAGCATAATCCCATTACTGCACCCGGCCAAATGCTTTCTCATGTTCTCTCTGCTTCTTTTTCTCTTTTCATATCCTCAATGTGTAGATTGAATTTCCTTCTGCTGGTTTGAAAGGTATAGGTTATTCTTCTTATGGTTACCCTAACTTATTATGCCCTCTCCTTTACCTTATCACTATCTTATGTCTTCCCAATGAAGAAGACAGGGACTTCAGCATGGCCCCACCCTGCCCTGCTGTCTCCACCTGTGCTGGCCCAGGGGCATCTCCACGCTGGGTTCTGGGGAGGGATAAGGCAGCCCTGCTCATTTGCCATCTTACTCCAGAACTGGGCAAGGCTTGTTCAGGGCCATCCTAGGGGGACTCCAGCATTCAGTGGGGGTTTGCTTTAAATGACCTCTAGGCCGGGCATGATGGTTCATGCTTGTAATCCTAGCACTTTGAGAGGCCAAGGTGAGTGGACTGCTTGAGCCTAGGAGTTTGAGACCAGCCTGGGCAACATGGTGAAACCCTGTCTCTACCAAAAATACAAAAAAATTAGCTGGGCATGGTGACGTGCACCTGTAGTCCCAGCTACTCAAAAGGCTGAGATGGGAAGATCACCTGAGCCCAGGGAGGTTGAGGCTGCAGTGAGCCATGATCATGCCACTGCACTCTATCCTGGGCAATGGAATAAGACCCTGTCTGTAAATAAATAAGTGAGGGAGCTCTGAAAAGGTCGCTGATGTTTTGTGCAGGTTCTGGGCATGGTAGATCCTAAGGGGGAGTGAGATGGAGAATGGACAAGTCGATAGAACCCGGAACCCCAGACTTTCTGAAGTTCTTCCTCAGTCTTCCTCTCTGAGACTTCTACTCCTTGGTGCTAGCTTTGTTCCTAGCTGCTGTGCCGATGGATGTGTCTCCCACCCTGCCCTGTACAATATGCAGGAAACAGTCAAGGAGGGGTGCCTCAGAGAGACAGTAGGGAGGAGTGAGGGCGAGGCAGAATTGGCATGGCCACGCCCTACAGAGTGAGAGGCAGCCCTTAGGGACCACGTCGCTCTCACGTCAGAATATGTGTCCAGCAGTGCTGACCGAGCCTTCAGCATTTCACAAGAACCCAGGAAACTGAATTTTCTAGGTGAAATATTCCAATTTGCATGTGTTGGCTCGAAAATGTCAATAGTCTTTTTTTTGTTTGTTTTGAGACAGAGTCTTGCTCTATTGCCAGGCACCAGACTGGAGTGCAGTGGTGCTATCTCACCACTTTCAATTGCTTGAACCTCTGCCTCCTGGGTTCAAGCAATTCTGCCTCAGCCTCCTGAGTAGCTGGGACTACAGGTGCCCACTACCACACCCAGCTAATTTTTGTATTTTTAGTAGAGATGGCGTTTCACCATGTTGGCTAGGATGGTCTCGATCTCTGGACCTTGTTATTCGCCCACCTCGGCCTCCCAGAGTGCTGGGATTACAGGCTGAGCCACTACGCCCAGCCTAAAATGTCTATAATCTCGTGTAGGCCAAACAGCATATCTGCAGGCTGGGTCTGGCCCAGACTTGGGTCCACACGACTACAGCTCTGGCTGGTCGATGGTTGTGTCCTTGTCACCCTTGACTCTTCTTTCTTCTGGTTAAATGTCCAGAAGAGGCCCGGCGTGGTGGCTCACACCTATAATCCCAGCACTTTGGGAGGCTGAGGCAGGTGGATCACGAGGTCAAGAGATCGAGACCATCCTGGTCAACAAGGTAAAACCCCGTCTCTACTAAAAATACAAAAATTAGCTGGGCATGGTGGTGTGCGCCTGTAGTCCCAGCTACTCTGGAGGCTGAGGCAAGAGAATTGCTTGAACCCAGGAGGCGGAGGTTGTGGTGAGCCGAGATCGTGCCATTGCACTCCAGCCTGGGTAACAAGAGCAAAACTCCGTCTCAAAAAGAAAAAAAAAAAAAAAAAAAATGTCCAGAGGAAACAAATGTCCTCTCTTGACTCATTGGCTTCCCCAAAGGTGTGGTTTCCTATACCCCCTCTCTCCACCAGCTACTTCCTTTGGGCCCCTGTTCTTGGTCAGCTTGTTAGTCTAAAATCTTGTTTTACAGGCTGGGTGCAGTGGCTCACGCCTGTAATCCCAGCACTTTGAGAGACTGAGGCGGGTGGATCACCTGAGGTCAGGAGTTCGAGACCAGCCTGGCTAATATGGTAAAAACTCATCTCTAATAAAAAATACAAAAATTAGCCAGATGTGGTGGCAGGGGTCTGTAACCCAAGCGTGCCTGTAATCCTACTTACTCGGGAGGCTGAGGCAGGAGAATTGTTTAAACCTGGGAGATGGAGGTTGCAGTGAGCTGAGATGATGCCACTGCACTGAAGCCTGGTGGCAGAGTGAGACTCCATCTCAAAAAAAAAAAATCTTGTTTTACAAATGTTGGCCAACCCATCTAGTGCTCTCCACACTCCCATGCTATTTCTCCCAGCCATGTGATCTGTTAAGCAGGTTGCAGGCAGCCTTGGTTTGCATTAGTAATTCCTTAGTGAATTGGGTAGTGTGTGGGTAAACCTCATTCTCACCCCATGAGTGTAGGGCACATGAGTTGGGTTTCCCTGGAGCCTGTCTGCAGCCTGCGCCCTCAAGGCCTTGTTTCTGAAGTACATGAAGGAACATTGCTTTCTCCTGGGGGCATGCATGCACACAGGTCATGCTGCACCTAGCCCCCAGTGCCTTGGCCTGCAGAGGGCAGGGCTACCCCGTGGCACAGAACTCAGGACCTATGAGCCTCCTTGGGTGGTTTCCCCTGCCTGCTGTGGTCTCTGTGACCCTGGCCTTGAGCTCCTTTCCTGTCACTTTTATGCCTCTGCCACTGGGCCTCCCTCTGCCTGAGTGGCAGGAGCTTGCAGGTTTGTATACACGGGCAGCTGGTGACTCATTTCTCAGCAACCCCTCGGATGGGGAAGTGAAACAGCCACACCTGATAGGGCCTGACCTTTGGGTAACAGCAGAAGTAGCTAAGCAGACATGGGGCTTGCTGCTAAGGAGGGAAGTCCTCTCTAAAACCAGCCTGTGAAGATAGCACTTGCCTGCCCTGACCCTCCTGTGGCCTCCAGGTCTGTGACTCTGATAACAGTTTCTTCCTCCTGCCCCACCACCCCTGTTTTCTTGGTGACAGCTGGAAGTAGCAGTGGTCACAACTGAGAGAGCCAAACATTTCTACAGCTCCCAGGACATTCCTGTCACCCTCTACAGTGACGCTGACGAATGGGAGGTCAGTGCTGGGGGCCCCTGGGCTGAATTCCACTGCGTTTCCACCAGCAGGACAGAGCAGTCCTCCCTGCAGACTATGGTCTGGCGGCCGGAACAGGCAGGCTGGACTCAAGTCTGAGGTCAGGGCCCTCTGGGCAGAGGCAATGAAGAAAACATCTGTCTAGCTTCTGGCCTGCAGGAGGCCCTAGTCTCCTCCCAGCCCAGGCGGAGCTGGGCTTTGGCCTGGTGCCTGAAGTTGAGCGTCCTTGTACTTATCTGGGCTGATGAAACCACAGAGGAGCTCTGTTCCCACCACCCTTGTCCACGTGGCTCCTGGCGTCAGGGCTGAAGAGAATGCCTCACTTCCCACAGACGACGGGCTCTGCTGCATCTCCCCTGCGGATGGGTGGGCACTGGCTGATTCACCAGACGCTAAGTGTGGGCCTCACAGGGGTTCCCTGCCAGGCATTTTCGAGCATTCTCAGCCTAGAACATTTCTGGCTGGCCTGTCTTCCCCGCCCCACCCCCTCCATTTCTCACTGCCCCAGAGCCTTCCACTGGCTTGGACAGCCCAAGCAGACAGCCCAGGAGCTCCCTGCCAGATGTCGGTTCTGCTGAAAGCCAAACCATGAAGGGAGTACTCAGAGACAAGGGGCGCTTGTTTCCTCGGGCCTGGTTCTCTTGGCTGCTGGCTCCATGGCTAGTGCTCGCCGGCTTAGCTTCGGGAGGGAACAGAGGCGGCCTGGGCAGGGCAGGTGGGAGGGCTCCTCGACCTCCTGACTTACCGTGCCTGGCCTGCCTTGGCGCTGCATCCTACTTCCTCCACACTGACCCTTTTCTTCCCTCTGCCAGATGTGGAAGTGCCGCTCTGACCCGGTTCTGCACATTGACCTGCGGAGGTGGGCAGACCTCTTGCTGGTGGCTCCTCTTGATGCCAACACTCTGGGGAAGGTGGCCAGTGGCATCTGTGACAACTTGCTCGTGAGTGACGCCCTGGTGCCCTCGTCCCTCCTGGGCCTCACTCCCAGTTTGCTGAGCTGCAGACTTCCTTGTACGTGGAGACCTGCTGCTGGGGGGCCCTGGTCTGCTCAGGGAGATCGTGCTCCCCCATTCCCTGCATCGCCCCCAGTGCTCTCACCTCTGCAGCACGTGGGCACAGCCCTGGTCCTGATGGGTCAGCCTGACCTGCCACTGCTCTCCGGGACTGTCCTCCTCTCTCCTGCCCTTGGTGCCCAGTCAGGTGTCCACAAGCCAGCCCCTTGTTCCTTGCTTTTTGTCCCTCCCCGTGGGCTGCCTGGTGTGCCCTTCCACTGTCTCCTGCCAAGCCCCATCACCTGCTGCTTCAGCTCTGACTTCTCCCTGGATCTGGGTATACACGTGGGCAATGTGATTGGGTGTCCACTTCTTCATAGATGGCTCATGCACATTTTCTTGCCCTTGTAGCTTTCCTATATACTAGAGGAAGCTTAGAGGGGAAGGGGAGAAAGGGGCAGTGGCGGGAGCTGATGGGTGGTAGGGAGAAATGGAAGTCCAGCTGTCCAAAGCGGGCATTGTCCTAGGCCTAAGACACCCCCAGGGAGCTGTTGCCCTTAGAGAGGAGCTGCCTTTGTTTATATGATTGTCCTGGGAAGATTTAGGAGTGATTCTCTCCTCCCTCTCCCTAATTGCCACCCCCCACCTCATTTATTGAGCTTTTGTCTACCATGTACTAGGGTCTATGCTGAGGGCCTCACAGAACTCAGGGAGCTCCCAGGCTGGAGGGAGAGTGCCAGGCTTGATCACCCATGCCGGTGGGAAGGGAGTGTGCGCTGGTGAGCGGTACAGTCCTAAATGACCGCAGTAAGCCCTCTGACTACAGAGTCACCACCTTTTATAGTGCTGAGCCTGTAGGACACATCCACATGCCACCAAAATACTTACTCCGTGTTGAGGTTAACTAGTAGTTTTACTTCTGCAGGTAGCTGGGAGTTTTTCAGAGTTTAATGTGGTGGAGAAGGTGAATAAAGAAGCTGGGGTAGGATGTTTTTTGGGGTCACAGATGAGTGTTCTTGTACATTTATCAATGGGCTCTTAAGGCACTCCTCAGAGAATCTGCCAGCAATTTAAGCATCATTTGAATAAGAGCACAGAGTGAGCAGAAGAACAGCTTGTATGGCCAGGAGCAGGGGTAGGGAGTGCAGAGAACAGAGAGCCCAGGAGCAGTGTCATCAAGAAGGCTTTCCCTGTAGACCCTGCTAGTTGGGAGGTCGAGGTGGAAGGATTGCTTAAGCCCAGGTGTTCTAGGCTACAGTGCCCCTTGATTGTGCCTGTGAATAGCCAGAATAACCAGTGTGCTCCAGCCTGGACAACATAGCGAGACCCTGTCTATTAAAAAAAATTAAAAAGGGCTGGGCACGGTGGCTCACGCCTGTAATCCCAGCACTTTGGGAGGCCGTGGCGGGTGGATCATGAGGTCAAGAGATCGAGATCATCCTGGCCAACATGGTGAAACCCCGTCTCTATTAAAAAATAAATAAATGAATAAATAAATAATTTAAAAAATTAAAAAGGAAAAGGCCAGGTGTGGTGACTCATGCCTATAATCCCAGCACTTTGGGAGGCTGAGGCAGGAAAATTGCTTGAGCCCAGGAGTTGGAGACCAGCCTGAGCAACATGGTGAACCCCCATCTCTACAAAAAAAAAAAATACAAAAAAATTAGCCAGGCATGGTGGTGGATGCCTGTCATCCCCAGCTACTCGGGAAGCTGAGGTGGGAGGATCACTTGAGCCCAGGAGGTCAAGGCTGCAGTTAGCCATGATTGTGCCACTGTACTCCAGCCTGGGCAACAGAGTGAGACTCTGTCTCAAAAAACAAACATCAAAAAGGCTTCCCAGTAGGGCTGGTGCCACAACTGACATGGCAGCAGCAGCTGGAACGGTTGAGTTTCCTGTCCGCTTTCATCAAATTGGGTCAGAGTTATCCAGAGATGGCCAGCACCGTCTCACCAAATCTCCAGGCTCCCCACTGGTGGGTCAGCAGCAGCTGGTGTGGCGAAGCTCTGGCCTCTGGAAGTTAAGCCCCAGCCTGGGCCAGCTCTGCAAGGGTGCTTTCTTTCTTCCTGAAAGCTCAGCTTCCTTTTTCTTCTAAGCTGCCATCACTTCATGAAATCCCTGGGCTTCCCTCCTCCAGAGTTGGCTGGGCAGTGAAACATGTTCCCAAGACCAGCCAGCCCCCAGATTATTTGCCTCAAAGGGTTTCCCTCAAAGTCACAGACGTTTCAAAGAATCTCAAATTTTACAGTTTGAAGTGTGGACATTGGTGGCATGTGGCTGTGTCCTCTTTCTGTACTGTTTTCTCCCTACATCCCTGAAAGGAAGCTGAGCCTGCTCCTCCCTCAGCAGTTCTCCTTTTCCAGCGCCCAGAGCGTGGGGTGCTAGATGTGATCATGCTTCTGGCCTCCAGGCTCATCTCTCTCTGTCCTTTAGCCCACTAAGGCCCTGGCCTATATGTGCTAAACAGGCAGTCAGACCCAGAAAAAGCAGACAGTCTCTCTGGATCACCAGTCTGGCTGGGAGCCGGTCTCCTGACTGGGATCTAGGCCTTCTCCCCTGCCCATGTGAATTCCCAGGGGCAGAGCCTAAAGTGTTGAATACAGCACTGGCCAAAGAGATGTGGGAACTGAGGCCCTCTTCTCCCCCACCTGCTTTCGTGGGTTCGGAGGAGCTGAGGTGGAGTGCTGGTTTTCACCCTGATTGGTATATTTGCTTTGAGGGCACTTAGAAAGCCCAGCCCAGCCCTTGCTCCCACCCTGCACACAGCGGAGCGACTCTTCTAGATATGCTCTTGACTTCTGCAGAAGCTGCAGGTGGCACGGAGCCAAGAGGAAGTGTGACTGAAACTGTCCACTCATAGCCCGGCCGGCGTATTAAAAGGGCTTGGTGGGAAACCAACGCTGGTGTCGGCTGATGCAAGCATTGGGTCCCAGGGCTGTTTGCCGTCCCACTTCCTCACTGTCCGGCTTCCTCCCTGGACCTGGGACTTGGGGGAGGTGCTGGTCCTGGCCTGTCAGGGTATTGTTCTCTGGACTCCCTCACTCTTTTCCCAGATGAGCTTCCCTTGGGAGGGGTTTCCAGCCCCTGTCACCCTGAGGGGCTCACAGCCCTGGTGGGGGTGTCTGGAGCAGTTAGAACACAGGGAGCTTCTCTCTCCCCCAGGTGGCCCCCAGCCCAGGGAGCCTGCGCCTGTGGGAAGCCCAGGAGGCCCTGCCCTGGAGCCTGTGCTGTGCTGGGCCCTGTGCCTGGCCCTGTGCTCAGAGCTTTGCAGCCATTCTCACCTCAGTCCTCACAGCTGCCCAGTGAGGGACCTTTCTAGAGAGGAAGCCAGGCCCTGGCCTTCAGTCCTGTGTCTGGGTTCTCACAGCTAGTAAATACAGAGCCGCCAGGATTTGAACTCAGGGCTACATGATTTCAAAATCCATGGCACGAAAGACTCTGAGCTGGTTGGCTTTTTCACCGCTGCTCAGTTCTGTCTTGGTGGGGTGGCCTGGATTTGGGAGGTGGTGAGGCTGTACAGTGGAAATTGCCTGGGTGGCGCCTGTTGTCCGGTGTGAGCTTGGATGACTGCTTACCTCTTGGGATACTGCAGCTCCCATCTGTGAAATGGGACAGCACCTTCTTGATAAGGTCACAGTGAGGGTTCATGAGACCCTATACATGAGAAGGTTCTGGTCATGGCAGATGTTTTCATTGCCACACGTTAGTTGGCTTCAGAGAACGGATGTTGGGTAGATAGGCCCCACCTGAGGAGCAGCCTGGTCCTTTGCTTTCTGGTGTAACCAAAAAAGGCTGCCTTCTGTTCCCCAGGGTTGCTTCTCCCAGGAGGTGTGAGCATACCTGGAGGAGGCTTGGGCACGGGGATACCTGCTGGAGGTGGCAGGGCCATTGTAAGCATTAGTTGAGCACCTCCCGTGTGTAGGATCCTGTGCCAGAGCCTGTGGGGAGGTGGAGAGAGGTGAGGAAACACAGCCCCCACCCCCGAGGGACCAGACAGCTCCCTGCAGGCAGGCTGTGCCCAGTCATCCCAAACCCATGGCTGGGCTACTGGCTGTGGGGTCTGGAGTGTGGCGGGGAGGGTGGCAGACAGAGCAGCAGGACCCCCCACTTCCCCTGCCCTCTTCACAGACCTGCATCATCCGGGCCTGGGACCGCAGCAAGCCCCTGATCTTCTGCCCGGCCATGAACACTGCCATGTGGGAGCACCCCATCACAGCACAGCAGGTCGACCAGCTCAAGGCCTTTGGCTATGTCGAGATCCCCTGCGTGGCCAAGAAGCTGGTGTGCGGAGACAAAGGTGGGTGTCTTGCCAGCCTTATAACCCAGGGCCATAGAAGGGGCTCAGCTTTGGGGTCACATCTCTGTTCAGTTCCTGGCCTGTTGCGACCTTAGCAAACCATTCTCCTCTGAGCTTAGCTTTCTCAGCTGGAAAATGGGAATTGCAATTCCTGCCTCCAGATTGGTAGGATAAAATGGGATGGAACGGGTAAAGTCCCTGGCACACAGCCCACACACCGCTAAGGATGACTACTGAATGATTCCCAGGGCCTGACCGGGGGTCTCGGTAGGGATATGATGTGTTTGGCTCAGGCAGAGACGGGCCTGGCCCTCTCAGGCCTTGCACTCTGGGTGGAGCACTCGGAGCACTGAGCAGGGGGCTACAGGGCTGCAGGCACTGTCAGCCCGTCTGGCCACAATGGAATTTTGCTCCCAGGTCTGGGGGCCATGGCTGAAGTGGGGACCATCGTGGACAAAGTGAAAGAAGTCCTCTTCCAGCACAGTGGCTTCCAGCAGAGTTGACCTGGGACTTCTGGGTATCCCTCTACATTCAAATGGGTTCAGGCCAAGTTGGTGAAGATAGATGTTGGCAAAACAGAAGGATTCCGTCATTTGCTGAATGGGGGTCTGGCCAGGGCCTACTCTGAGCCTCCCCGGGGAACGGACCTGCTCCAGGATAAACTGGATGGAAGGCCCAGGTCTCAGCTTCTTTCAGCTAGGAGATGGCTGCTGCCTGGAGCCCTTCCCGACCTTTTCCTGGATGGGTGAGGCAAGCCAGGAGAGCAAGCAGTGTTGTCCTCATGGGAGGAGGACTGGGCAACTGGGAAAACTCAGTTCTACATCTCACCCAGAATGACTTTTAGAAACAGCACAGCTGGAGAGCCCTGGCCAAGCCTTGGGAGCTTCAGCTCTTTGGCAGAGTGCCCAGGTGCCATGCATCAGAGAAGCCTGCGACTTGGCAGGACACTGAAGTCTCTGGCAGACCATGTCATAAGATTCAGGGTGCTGGGAAATAAAGAAAAATGACCATTTAGGAGACTCCATTCTTTCTCTACAACCCATCTGTGATCTCAGAGATCAAGGGTGTTGCCAGGTATGGCTGGGGAAGGGTCTGGACTGACAATTCCCCGGCACTCTCTAGTCCCCATATAACATGGTGGCTAAGGATAAAGCTCTGAAGCCAGACAGCCCCTAGTTCCAATCCCAGCTCTGCCCCTTACTAGCATAAGACCTGGTTCAGACTTAGCCTTCCTGACCTTTCCTCAGCTATCTTCTTACCCTACCCTCAGGGAGTTAAGAGGATTCAGTGAAATTATGTGTCCAAAACACCCATTCCACTGAGTGCCTGGAACATCGTGAATGTCAAATCAGTGGAAGGTAAAGCTAGGCATACATGCCCGAGAGCTTTCCTAACATTTACTGCAATGCCGTCTCATTTTGGGAAAAAGGAAATCCTGGATGCTAAGCTGACACGTCCCCTTATGCAAGTGACAGGTAAGCAGCCAGGAGAGCTGACCCTGCCCTGGATCCCAAGCCTCTTGCCTGCTCCCTGGTTTCCTCTTCTCCTCATCCTTTCAGCTTTGCTGGACCTGAGGCAGGGGCTTGGGTGTCTGTGCCCCCCACCCCCCAGTACACATGACCAAGGGAAGTAGATCCAGAGACACCATGCACTATGGCCTGGAAACCCTCTTCTGCCCAGCTTTTGACCTCATTGCCATTTGGTGTGGCTGCAGTGGGGAGGGCTTGTCTGCCTGTTTGGAGCTGAGGCTGAAGCTGGCTTCCAGCCAGGTGTGGGGAGCATCCCATGCGTGCTCTGAGAGCACTGAGTAGAGGTGCCTTGAGGGGAGCAGAAAGCCTGCTGGCCAGGATCAGTGCTCCGGCAGCTTCCACAAGCCTTTTTCGCTACAGCGCTTGACTTCACCAGGTGATCCTTTGGGGTAAAATTGCCTTAGGCAAGAAGTAAACTATAACTAAAATGGTAGCATCAAGAACCAACTTCTTTGGCTGGTTTGGGGATGGGGCATAGGGAGAACCTGGGTAACTGAAACCCAGAGACAGTCCCAAAAGTCCATTTGCAGGGTTTCCACATTGCCCTTCGTCTCCCTCAGCAGCCCACTAGTAAATGGTGAAGCTTCCCAAATTTATTTATTTATTGAGATGGAGTCTCACTCTGTCACCTAGGGTGGAGTGCAGTGGTGTGATCTCGGCTCACTGCAACCTCCACCTCCCGAGTTCAAGTGATTCCCCTGCCTCAGCCTCCTGAGTAGCTGGGACTACACGCGTGTGCCACCCCCTCCAGCTAATTTTTGTATTTTGGTAGAGATGGGGTTTCAATCGGGATGGTCTCAATCTCCTGACCTTGATCTGCCCACCTCAGCCTCCCAAAGTGGTATGATTACAGGCATGTGCCACTGCGCCTGGCCACCAATTTTATTTTATTTATTTTTTGAGACAGTCTCTCTCTGTCACCCAGGCTGGAGTACAGTGGCACAATCGCGCCTTAAGCCATTCTCCCGCCTCAGCCTTCCGAGTAGCTGGAATTACAGGCGCCTGCCACCACACCCAGCTTATTTTTGTATTTTTTTGTAGAAGTGGGTTTTGCCATGTTGGCCAGACTGATGTTGAACTCCTGACCTCAAGTGATCCACTGGCCACAACCTCCCAAAGTGCTGCGATTATAGGCGTGAGCCCCATCACGCCCGGCCACTTCCCAATTTTAACAGAAACTGCTACCATTTACTGAGTACTCATCATGTGCAAGGATCTATACCAGGCACTTTAGGGAAGACAGTTGCCCAGGAAGATCAACCACAAAGTGCCTGTGTGAAAAGGCCATGGGAGCAGGGAAGTTCACAGGCCACTGTCCCAGCGCTCTGAAAACAGCTGTGGCTGCTCAGCAGGACTACGCCTAGTTGGCTAGAAGGAAACATACGTCCCTGTGGACTCAGGCCAGCTGGAGGCCCCTGTCTCTGAGGGTTCACCCCTCCGTCTCCCACCCACAGCAGTCCTGTATCCGTGCTGCCCATTTTGAAGGGGGGTCTAGATGAATGGGTCTGGGCTAGGCCTAAAGAGCCCAGCTGTTCCCTGAGCCAGACTGGAGCTAAGAGGGGCAGGCACTACATTTAGCTGGCCCCATCTGCCAGCGGGGTGCTGAGCAGGTAATGACAACCACCACTTTCCCCACGAGGGGCCCAAGCTCTTGACGTTATCTTAATCTTGGGGAGAAATGTTTCTCAGAGAAGATTCTAGCCTCCCTGATGATTTTTATGGAATTCTGGAAGTTTAAGAGAATAAAACATTTGGGTCTGAAATGTGCACTCTTTCTTGTGTGGCCATCACGAGCCCTTCAAGGCTGCTGTGGATGCTGCTGGGTGGGGCAGAAGCCTCCAAACCAAGGCCCAGCTTCCACCCTGGGCTTCCTCCAGCCCTTCTTGCTCCCGGCTGATCAGGTCCTGCTGCTGCCTCCCCAGTGCCTCAGGTCAGGCCCAACTCCTGGATAGTACACACCTGGTCCTTGGTGATCTGGCTCCTGCCTACCCTTCTATCCCTGCCCTCTACCACACTCCAGCCCCAAAGGGCTCCCTATTCTCTTGCCAAACTGGACAACCTTGAACCAGCCAGGCCTCTTGCCTGTACACATGCTGCCACTTTCACTAGGATGAGACTGACTCCCACACATACCTGTGGATGTAACTGGGTGCTACCTCTTTTGGAAAGCCTTCCCTGGTAAACCGCAACCTCCTTGCCCATAGTGCTTCTATCTATCTATCTATCTGTCTGTCTGTCTATCTATCTATCAATCATCTATCTATCTATCTATGAATCATCATCTATTTTTTGCAATGGAGTCTTGTTCTGTTGCCCAGGCTGGAGTGCAGTGGTGCGATCTCAGCTTACTGCAACCTCTGCCTCCCAGGTTCAAGTGATTCTCCTACCTCAGCCTCCTGAGTAGCTGGGATTACAGGTGTGCACCACCATGCCCAATTTTTTTTTTTTTTTTTTCTGAGATGGAGCCTTGCTCTGTTGCCCAGGCTGGAGTGCAGTGGCTCAATCTTGGCTCACTGCAACCTCTACCTCCCAGGTTCAAGCAATTCTCCTGCCTCAGCCTCCTGAGTAGCTGGGATCATAGGTGTCCACTATTGCACTCAGCTAATTTTTGTATTTTTAGTAGATACAGGGTTTTGCCATGTCAGTTCAGGCTGGTTTTGAACTGACCTCGAGTGATCCGCCCGCCTTGGCCTTCCAAAGTGCAGTGATTACAGGCATAAGCCACTGTGCCCGGCCTTTTGTTGTATTTTGAATATAGACAGGGTTTCACCAAGTTGGCCAGGCTGGTCTTGAACTCCTAGGATTATAGGGATTACAGGATTACGCCTGCCTTGGCCTCCCAAAGTGCTAGAATTAACAAGAGTGAGCCACCATACTCGCCAACCGCTATTTATTACAACAGAATTGTAATTGTCAGTTTACTTTGTGTTCCCCTAAAATTGGGATCTCTGGAGAGCAGGAGTTGTCCTGTTCCTTACAGAACCCCGCAAGTCACTCCAAGCTCGTACCAACCAAAAAAGCAGTGTGTGTGTCGGGGCTATCAGTTCCTGCTCCTTTCTGTGCAAGAGACAAAATTTAGGAACCATAAAAGCAAAGACTAGGACGGGCACAGTGGCTCACACCTATAATCCTAGCACTTTGGGAGGTTGAGGTGGGCTGGGCACAGTGGCTCACACCTGTAATCCCAGCACTTTGGGAGGTTGAGGCAGGCCGGGCACAGTGGCTCACACCTGTAATCCCAGCACTTTGGGAGGTTGAGGCGGGCAGATCACGGAGTCAAGAGATTAAGAACATCCTGGCCAACATGGTGAAACCCTGTCTCTACTAAAAATACAAAAATTAGCTGGACATGGTGGCTAGAGCCTGTAATCCCAGCTACTCAGGAGGCTGAGTCAGAAGAATCACAAACCCGGGAGGCAGAGCTTGCAGTGAGCTGAGATTGCGCCACTGCAGCCTGGCAACAGAGCAAGACTCCCTCTCAAAAAAAAAAAAAAAGCAAAGATTGATAAATTTGACTATAGAAAAATAGGTTCACTGAGCAACAACCCAAACTCAAGGTCAGAGGACAACACACTAGGGAAATTACCTGCAGCTCATATAACAAAGGGCTGATTCTCCTAATATATAAAGAGCTCCGGCCGGGCATGGTGGCTCACAAATGTAATTCAAGCACTTTGGAGGCCAAGGCAGGCAGATCACTTAAGGTTGGGAGTTCAAGACCAGCCTGACCAACATGGTGAAACCCCTGTCTTTAAAAAAAAAAAAGAAAAGAAAAAGAAAAAATATGTATATATAAAGAGCTCCTATGTATTGATGACAAAAAGGGCCAGGCGCAGTAGCTCACACCTGTAATCCTAGCTTGTTTCGGGGCTGAGGTAGGCAAATTACCTGAGCTTGGGAGTTTGAGATCAGCCTGGCAAACCTAGTGAAACCCTATCTCTACTAAAATATAAAAAAATTAGCCGGGCATGGTGGGGCATTCCTGTAATCTCAGCTATTCAGGAGGCTCAGGCAGGAGAATTGCTTGAACTCGGGAGGTGGAAGTTGCAGTGAGCCAAGATCACACCACTGAACTCCAGCCTGGGTGACAGAGCGAGACTCCAACTCAAAAAGAAAAAGAAAAAAAAAGACCAAGAACATACACTAAAAAGTGAGCAGAAGATACAATTCACATTAAAAACAAAACCAAAAAACCCAGTCACACAAAGGGCCCTTCAACAGCCACGTTCATAAGGAGGTTGGTGCAAATCAAACCAGACCCAAAACTTTTGCCTGTTAGACTGGCGGGGACGTGGGGAATTGGTGCCCTCATACATTGTTGGTAGAAGCGTAACTGATGCAACTTGGTTGGAGAACAATCCAGGAGTATCTATTCAAACTACATGTGTACCTTCTCCTTTGACCCAGCAATTCTACGTCTAGGGATTTGTCCCACAGATACACTCACATTACGTCTAAACAGATTTATTGCAGCCTTGTATATGGTACTAAAAGACCACGCCAGGCACAGTGGCTCACTCCTGTAATCCCAGCACACTGGGAGGCCGAGGTGGGCAGATTGGCTGAGCTCAGGAGTTCAAGACCAGCCTGGCAACATGGTGAAACCCTGTCTCTACTAAAAATACAGAAAGTTAGCCGGGCATGATGGCACACGCCTATAATCCCAGCTACTCAGGAGGCTGAGGCAGGAGAATTGCTTGAACCTGGGAGGTGGAGGTTGCACCACTGCACTCCAGCCTGGGCAACACAGTGAGGCTCCATCTCAAAAAAAAAAAAAAAAATTACATATGCACCTTACCCTTTGACCCAGCAATTCTGCTTCTAGGGAATTGTCCCACAGATACATTCACTTGAATGACATTATGTCTGAACAGATGTACTGCAGCCTTGTATATGGTACTAAGACTGGAAACACCCTTACTATCCAACAGCCAGAAGATTGATTGGGTCAATAAATTAGTGTTCCTTCATACACCGGAGCTCACACAGCCATAAAACAAAGTGTTGAGGAAGCTGATTCGGGAAGATTTCTGAGGCGCATTTTTAAACAGAAAAAGCAAGGTGCAGAATGTGTGGAACATGCCCTCTTGTAGAAAAAGCAGGGGTGGGGAAAGAAAAGAAGGACATATTCTTACTGGCTTGTGTATGCATCAAATGGCTTTAAAGAGATAAACAGAGGCCAGGCAAAGTGGCTCACGCCTATAATCCCAGCACTTTGGGAGGCTGAGGTGGGCGGATTATGAAGTCAGGAGATGGAGATCATCCCAGCCAACATGCTGAAACTCTGTCTCTACTAAAAATACAAAAATAAGCTGGGCGTGGTGGCGGGCACCTATAATGCCAGCTACTTGGGAGGCTGAGGCTGAGGTTGCAGTGAGCTGAGATCGTGCCACTGCACTCCAGCTTGGGAGACAATGCAAGACTACTCCATCTCAGAAAAAAAAAAAGATAAACTGGAAAAAAAAAAGTCTATTATTTGCCTCTTGGCAGGGGAACTGAGTGGTTGAGGAACACAGATAGCAGGGAGGTCAGGTGCTCATGCCTATAATCCCAGCACTTTAGGAGACCAAGACAGACAGATCATTTGAGGTCAGGAATTTGAGACCAGGCTGGCCAACATGGTAAAACCCTGTCTTGACCAGGCGCGGTGGCTCAAGCCTGTAATCCCAACACTTTGGAAGGCCGAGGTGGACAGATCACAAGGTCAGGAGTTCAAGACCAGCCTGACCAACGTGGTGAAACCTCGTCTCTACCAAAATTACAAAAATTAGCTGGGTGTGGTGCCATGTGCCTGTAATCCCAGCTACTAGGGAGGCTGAGGCAGGAGAATCGCTTGAACCCGGGAGGCGGAGGTTGCCATGAGCTAAAAGTGCGCCATTGCACTCCAGCCTGAGTGACAGAGCGAGACTCCGTCTCAAAAAGAAAAAGCCCTGTCTCTACTAAAAATACAAAAATTAGCTGGGTGTGGTGGCAGGCACCTGTAATCCCAGCTACTTGGGAGAGGAGCCTAGAGAATAGCTTGAAACTGGAAGGCAGAGATTGCAGTAAGCTGAGATGGTGCCACTGCACTCTAGCCTGGGTGGTGACAGAGCAAGACTCTGTCTAAAAAAAAAAGATAGGAGGCAGACTTCATTTTTAATTGTTGGGCCAGATGAATACATTATCTACCAGAAAATCAATACACACATTTAAAAAGAGTTCCTTCTGGCCAAGCACAGTGGCTTACACCTGTAATCCCAACATTTTGGGAGGCCAAGGCAGAAGGATCAGCTTGAGACAGGCCTAGGCAACATAACGAGACTCCATCTCTACCAAAAGAAACACAACTAACTGGGCATGGTGGCACATGCCCATATTCCCAGCTACTTAGGAGGCTGAGGTGGGAGGATCCCTTAAACCCAGGAGTCCAAGGCTGCAGTGAGCTATGATCATGCCAGCGCACTCCAGCCTGGGTGAGGAGTGAGACTCTGTCTAAAACATTTAATGATAATAAGTAAAAATATAAAAAGATTTTTCTGCTCTTTTTGTTTTTTAAGACAGGGCCTCACTTTGTCATCCAGGCTGGAGAGCAGTGGCACAATCACAGCTCACTGCAGCCTTGACTTTCTGGGATCAAGTGATCATCCCATCTTAGCCTCCTGAATGACTAGGACTACAGGTGCATGCCACCACAGCCCAGCTGATTTCTATATTTTTGTTAGATAACGGGGTTTCACCACATTGGCCAAACTGGTCTTGAACTCCTGGCCTTAAGTGATCTGACTATCTTGGCCTCCCAAAGTGCTAGGATTACAGCTGTGAGCCTGGCCTCTTTCTGTTCTTTATCCAGAAGTTTTTAAAAATGATGGCAGGGAGTTAATGCAAACAAACAAACTAAAAGACTTGGCGGAGGCGTTTGGAGATTTTCTTTCTGTTTTTGAGACAGGGTTTCACTCTGTCACCCGGGCTGACTGCAGTGCAGCAGAACAATCACAGCTCACCGTAGCCTTGAACTCCAGGTCTCAGTCAATCCTCCCACCTTAGCCTCCCCAGTAGCTGAGACTACAGGCACATGCTACCACGTCTGGCTAATTTTTTATTTTTTGCAGAAATGGGGTTTTATCATGTTGCCCAGATTGGTCTTGAACTCCTGGACTCAAGTGATCCTCCTGCCTTGGCCTCCCAAAGTGCTGGGATTACAGGCATGAGCCACTGTGGCTGGCCTGAAGATTTTCACTAAGGCCTTTGGAGTAGAAATGGGTCTGCTTTTCTTGTCACTAGCTAACAGAGAAAGATGAATTTTGGGTATCCTTCTATGCTTTTTTTTTTTTTTTTTTTGAGATGGAATGGAGTCTCACTCTGTTGCCCAGGTTGGAGTACAGTGGTGTGATCTCAGCTCACTGCAACCTCTGCCTCCTGGGTTGAAGCAATTCTCCTGTCTCATCCTCCCAAGTAGCTGGGACTATAGGCATATGCCACCATGCCAGGATAACTTTTGTGTTTTTAGTAAAGACAGGGTTTTGCCATGTTGGCCAGGCTTGTCTCGAACTCCTGACCTCAGGTGATCTACCTCTTCAGCCTCCCAAAGTGCTGGGATTATAGGAGGGAGCCACCACACCTGGCCTCCTTGTGTGCTTTTAATAAGCCTTTGAGATCCCTGACCTCAAGGAGCTTGTGTTCTTATGGGAGAAGGACTCATAAAGATCAAATAGTAGCAAGCAACAAAAGTGAGACTGTGCGGCATGGACTCCAAGAGCTGTACTTCAGAACTGAGTGGTCAGGGTGGGACCCCTGGAGGGAACAGAACTTGGGCTGGGGCTTACAGGAGGACCAAGCATACAAAGGGTGAAAACATGCTGCCATGTGCTTGATGTAGGACACCCAGGGAAGAACTTGGGCTCCACGTGCTGGGGTGGTTGGGGGAGGCACATGGTGAGTATAGAGTGCTGTCAAGATCAGCCGGGCAGTATGTGCAGAACAGATTGGGGCTGGATTGAGAAGCTGAAATCTAGGAGGAAGCCAGGATGCTGAGAAGGGGAATCTATGTTGTGCTGAAGGCCTTGGCCACACCCCTGATTCTGGAAAAGGGGTGACAAAAGTGAGTGACAATGTGAAGAAAAATCAACTCCATTAAAAACTGTAAAAACCACTCTCTTATAGCTGAGCACGGTGGCTCATGCCTGTAATCCCAGCACTTTGGGAGGCGAGGAAGGCAGATCACGAGGTCAGGAGTTTGAGACCAACCTGGCCAACATGGTAAAACCCTGTCTCTACTAAAAATACAAAAATTATCTGGGCATGGTGGCAGGTACCTATAATTCCAGCTACTTGGGAGGCTGAGGCAGGAGACTCTCTGAACCTGGGAGGCGGAGGTTGCAGTGAGCTGAGATTGTGCCACTGCACTCCAGCCTGGGCAACAGAGCTAGACTCCATCTCAAAAACAAACAAAAAACCACTGTCTTTCCCAAAGGTGGTATGTGCTAAAAACAAAACAAAACGAAACACAAAAACAAAACAACCCCCTGTCCTTATGGCCAGTGTTGGGAGGGAGACTAATTGACACTGTGTATGCGTGTTGGTGCAAGATTTATAGCAGTCTTCAGACCCACCTACGAAAAAGAAATTTTGCTTTGCTTATTACAGTTTTTTTTCTCTCTCCTGACTTCACAGTATTGTTCAATCTGTCCTTGTGGCTGGGTGCAGTGGCTCATGCCTGAAATCCCAGCACTTTGGGAGGCCAAGGTGGGCGGATCACTTAAGGTCAGGAGTTTGAGACCAGCCTGGCCAACATGGTGAAACCCTGTCTCTACTAAAAATACAAGATTAGCTAAGTGTGGTGGTGGACGCATGTAATCTCAGCTACTCAGGAGACTGAGGCAGGAGAATTGCTTGAACTCGGGAGGAGGAGATTGTAGTGAGCCGAGATCGCACCACTGTATTCCAGCCTGGGTGATAGAGCGAGATTTCATCTCAAAAAAACGAAACAAAAACAGTCTGTCTTTGTGGTTCCTGGGCATTTTGTGGTGTGGAATTAGAAAAACAGATTGAGATACAGAACTGGACAGATGGGAAGAAAAGGAGAAGGAGTGACAGAGTCTTAATTTTTGGGTTGGTCCCAGAGTTGCTTTAGTTGTAGTATACTTTGGTAATGGGTAAAGAGGGAGAGAAATTAAAACCAGGGCAAAGAGACCTGGTTAACTACAGAAGAAAGAGCTGACGGGGACCTGAGGAGAAGGGGAGGCAACAGAGCCATGTAAGCTGGCAAGGAGTTGGGGTATAGGTTTGGAATTGGCTAAATAGGGTCTCAGAGCAGCTAAGGGGTACAAGAAAACGGGGTGGGGGATAAAAGGATTTTTGAGGAATGTTGCTGAGAATTGTGAGTTGAACACACTTTATATTCTTCAAGAGACCCAAATAAAGATCAAGGTTCTTTTTAAAGCCCTCTGCAGTGTGTGATTCTCTGAGTGCAGCTGAGCAGGACTGAACTGTGTGGAACCCTAGATGATATTTGGGTTACGGGTATATGTTACATGTTCTCCATATTGCCAATCGTTTCCTTGATCTCATTTCACCCTCCTCACATAACAGCTTCATGGTGGAGTCAATTAGCACATGTGGCTGTTTTACAGATGAAACTGAGGGCCATGCTGGGGTTTGCTCTTTCTCCCCTACATCTACCTCCTAACAGGCTCCTGCACAAGAGTCCTGCCTTCATTTGCATTTACCTCCTCGGGATCAGTTGAAATCACCCCTTCCACCAGGCACCAACATCACCAGATGCCTGCTTTTTCAGTCCCAACCGGACCACTGCTTCATTTTTTCCCTCCCTCTCTCCCTCCTTCCTTCCTTTTTTGAGACGGGGTCTTGCTATGTTGCCCAGGCTGGAGTGCAGCAGCTATTCACAGGCACGAACCCACTACTGATCAGCACGGGAGTTTTGACCTGCTCCATTTCTGACCTGGGCCGGTTCACCCCTCCTTAGGCAACCTGGTGGTCCCCCGTTCCCGGGAGGTCGCCATATTGATGCCAAACTCTGTGGACACCTGATCGGCATAGTGCACTACAGCCCAGTACTCCTGGGCTCAAGCGATCCTCCCACCTCAGCCTCCCTAGTAGCTGGGACTACTGGCAGTGCCAACACACCCGGTGTCATTACTTTTTCCTTCTCATGGCTTCCTTCCTACATGTATTGTGGTTTCCAGGGCAGCATGAAAATCTCGTGTGTCACGCAACTGCTTCTGAGCAAAGAGTCAACCCAGTAACTGACAGGTTGTTTACACTGAGAGCTTCCTGGTGGAACCAAACATTCGACAGCGTTTAAGCCAGGTTTGGAACCCCCTGAGGCAAGGCAGTGGGAACGATCAGATCAGAACTACAAGTGGTCTCATAGCAAAGGACTGTGGGGAGTGGGCGGGTGTGAGGGCAGGAGCCAGGTATGTAAGTTTCGAGGCTTGTGGAGGACATGCAGCTGATCCAGGTGGGAGCTGGGAGCATGTCATCCTCCTGCTGCAATGGGCTGGTCTCATGGTGGCTTTATCTGCTGAGACACATGGTGACCTTTTGCCTGCTAGGCCAGAGAGCAGATCCTTAGGGATTGGAGGCCCAGCAGACTCCCTTTCAGGCCTCCGGATTCATGGAAGAGGAAAGAGAGTTCAAAGGTGAGTTCAAAAGTGCTTTCCATCTGTGTGGGCAAAATAATGTTACCAGCTGCAGCAGTGAACTTGGAAGCAGCCAACATGGGCTGAACATAAACACATGGATGCTGAAGATCCTTTCTCTCTTTACAATTTTTTTTTGAGACAGAGTTTCTCTCTTGTTGCCCAGGCTGGAGTGCAATGGCGCGATCCTGGCTTACCACAACCTCCACCTCCTGGGTTCAAGTGATTCTCTTGCCTCAGCCTCCGAGTAGCTGGGATTACAGGCATGTGCCACCATGCCCGGCTAATTTTGATTTTTAGTAGAGGTGGGGCCATGTTGGTCAGGCTGGTCTCGAACTCCCAACCTCAGGTGATCCGCCCACCTCGGCCTCCCAAAGTGCTGAGATTACAGAAGTGAGACAGCACACCTGGCCCTCTCTTTACAATTTTTTAAAATTTTCTTACAATTTTTTTTTTACTTTAACTAGGTTCTCACTAGACATAAAATTTTTTTCATTAAAAATTTTTTTTGGCCAGACACAGAGGCTCACCCCTGTAATCCCAGCACTTTGGGAGGCCAAGGTGGGTGGATCATGAGGTCAGGGATTCAAGACCAGCCTGGACAAGATGGTGAAACCCCCATCTCTACTAAAAATACAGAAATTAGCTGGGTGTGGTGGCAGGCGCCTGTAATCCCAGCTACTCGGGAGGCTGAGACAGAGAATTGCTTGAACCCTGGGAGGCAGAGGTCGCAGTGAGCCGAGATGGCGCCACTGCACAGTCTTACTCTCTTATCCGGTTGGAGTGTAGTGGTATGATCACGGCTCACTGCAGCCTCAACTTCCCTGAGCTCAGGTGTTCCTCCCACCTCAGTCACGAGAGCAGCAGCAGGAACCACAGGTGAGAGCCACCACCCCCAAGCAATCTTTCTGCCTCAGCCTCTCGAATTGCTGGGATTATGCAGTAAGCCACGTGCATCTGGCCCTGAAGATTTCCTGCTCTCAGGAGAGACTGTGGCCTGGCCCTGGCATGGGAGCCGATATGTCACCTGGAACTTCTGGAAATTGCTCTCCTAGCACTGGAGAAGTTGAGCTCTGGTGTCCTCTGCTTGGGGAAAATTCGCATGATGGAGGGAAGGGAGAGAAGGCCATGGAAGGGAACTCAGGTTTATCTGGCTCCTGGCCTGTGCCAAACCCTGTGCTTTGCACATTTAAGCCTCCTAAACATCCTTTAAGATGGGCATTGTTATTCTCATTTAAGAAATAAGAACCTGGGCCAGGCATGGTGGCTCACGCCTGTAATCCCAGCACTTTGGGAGGCCGAGGCTGGTGGATCACGAGGTCAAGAGATCGAGACCATCCTGGTCAACATGGTGAAACCCCGTCTCTACTAAAAATACAAAAATAAATTAGCTGGGCATGGTGGCGCGTGCCTGTAATCCCAGCTACTCAGGAGGCTGAGGCAGGAGAATTGCCTGAACCCAGGAGGCAGAGGTTGCAGTGAGCCAAGATTGCGCCATTGCACTCCAGTCCAGGTAACAAGAGCGAAACTCCGTCTCAAAAAAAAAAAAGAAAGAAAGAAGAACCTATGCTGGGTGTGGTGGGGTGCACCAGCTGCTCAGAGGTGGAGGCAGGAAGATCGCTTTAACCTGGGAGTTTGAGGCTAGAGGGTGCTATGATTGCGCTTGTGAAGAGCCACTGACTCCAGGCTGGGCAACATAGGGAGACCCTATCTCTAAAATATGATAATAATAAGAGGAACCTGAGGCTCACAAAGGATATAACTGAAATCAACCCGATAGTTCCATAGGCAGTTTTTCCTGATAAATAGAAATGTTCACATCTGGTCTTAAAGCTAGAAGCTCACCAGATTCAGACAATGAAATACCAGGCCTCTCAAAAAGTATCAAAGAATCCCATAGACAGTTTTCCCTGATGACTAGAAATTGACACATCTGAAAGCCTGAAACTCACCAGTTTAGGACAGGGAGATACCAAGTCTCTCAAAAAGTGTCAAAGAATCTCATACAAGGTTTTTCCTAAAGGAAATGGATACATCTTGTCTTAAAGCTTAAAACTCACAGGATTCAGACAAAGAGATACCAGGTCTCTCAAAAAGTACTGAATAACTGAAACTCATAGATCATCCCTTCCAGACAATGAGACCCAGGTCCCTCTTATGATTGCCTCCTTACCCCTCCCGAGTTCCTGTTTTCACTTACATTGTTACAAACCCCTAATTTTAGCCAGGGAGATGGAGTTGAGACTGAGCTCCCATCTCTAGATTAAAGCCTTCCTCTTTGGCAATCCTCTGTGTCTGTCACTGGCTTTGTGTGTGACCAACAGCAGGACCTGGTGTGTCAGTAACTAACCACAAACCAAACATGACCTTTATAGGGGAGAGTAGAAATAGTGGTGCTGTGAACGCGGGCTGGACCTGAGTTAGGAATAGAAAGAAACAGATAGTCTGACTGTATCTTGTCTAAACTGGGCGCTTCTGAGAGTGAAAAGGGGCATGTTCTTCTTCTTTTTTTTTTTTTTTTTTGAGACGGAGTTTCGCTCTTATTACCCAGGCTGGAGTGCAATGGCGTGATCTCAGCTCACCGCAACCTCCGCCTCCTGGGTTCAGGCAATTCTGCCTCAGCCTCCTGAGTAGTTGGGATTACAACTATGCACCACCATGCCCAGCTAATTTTTTGTATTTTTAGTAGAGATGGGTTTCACCATGTTGACCAGGATGGTCTCGATCTCTTGACCTCATGATCCACCCGCCTCGGCCTCCCAAAGGAAAAGGGGCATTTAACATGCCAGGACAGTAGGCATCAATGGGACTATTCTGGACAAACCAGCATTATGGTCACTACTCACAGCACCAGAGGGAAGCCACACTCTGTGAAGCGATGGCCACAGTTTACAATGTAATCCTCACAGCAGCCCTAAGGTGGATATTGTTGTCCCCTGGCCATCGTGTCTGCTGAGAACAAGAATTTGACAAAGGAGGACACTGAGGTTCAAAGAGGTTACTTAACTTTATTATTATTTTTTTCTTTTTCTTTTTTTTTGAGACAGAGTCTAGCTCTGTTGCCCAGGCTCAATCTTGGCTCACTGCAGCCTCCGCCCCCCTGATTCAAGTGATTCTCCTGCCTCAGCCTCCCAAGTAGCTGGGATTATAGGTGTGCACCACTACACCCGGCTAATTTGTTTTTATTTTTTATTTTTTTAGTAGAGCTGGGGGTTTCACCATGTTGGCCAGGCTGGTCTCGAACTCCTGACCTCAGGCGATCCACTCGCCTTGGCCTGCCAAAGTGCTTAGATTACAGGCATGAGCCACTGCGCCCAGCCAGTTACTTAACTTTCTCAAGGTTCCACAGGTCGTAAGTGGGGAAGCTCTGGCAGGCCCTAAACCGACCGGTCATCCAGTCAGGTGGATCACAGCACCTGCTCATACTTGAGCCTGGGCCAGTGGCGGGTCTGCAGGGCGAACAAGGGAAAGGAAGGCCTGGCTCTCAGGAGGATGAGTCTGCCTGCGGTACTTCACACAAACACGATAGCCTGAGGCCTCTGCAAGCCAGAGCTGCATAAGCAAGGGCTGATCATGTGTCTTCATTCATTTATTATTATTTTTTTCTTAATTTTATGTACACGAAAACCTGAAGATATATTATTTTTTTAATTAGTAAAGTTATTTGAAGTAGTTTTAGGTTCACAGCAAAACTGAGTGGAAAGTACAGGGAGTTTCCATATTCCACTGTCCCTACACATCCGCAACTTCCTTTTATTCATTCATTCTTATTTATTTCTTTTTTTTGAGATGGAGTCTTAACTCTGTCACCCGGGCTGGAGTACAGTGGTGCGATTGTGGCTCACTGCAACCTCCACCTCTCAGGGTCAAAATATCCTCCCATCCCAGCCTCCCCAGGAGCTGGAACCACAGGTGTGCTCTACCATGCCCAGATAATTTTTTCTCTATTTTTGGTAGAGATAGGGTTTTGTCATGTTGCCCAGTCTGGTCTCAAACTCCTAAGCTCAGGCGATCCAGCCATCTCAGCCTTTGAAAGTGCTGGAAATACAGGTGTGAGCCACTGTGCTTGGTCTGTGATGCCAGGCATGATAAATCTAAGCCCTTGCAGTCAGCCCGAAAACGTCAAACCACAGGGCTCATGCCCCTAGAAGGTCACAATAAGCAAATGGAATACAGAGGAGAGTCAGCCCATAACAGGGAAGAGAGTTTCATGATTGGGAAATTGAAACTTAAGTGGGGAAGGGGACGGGGTGTGATTTTATAAGGGGAATAATGAGACTTAGGTGACGTCCGGGAAGATTGTAACCCCGCAGCACTCGACCAATGAGGAACTGAGGGAGGGACTTTGGTGCTAGGATAAATTAGCTGCTGTGACTGTCCTGGGTGTGCCTGCCTGCCAGACACCCAATCTCACAAGATGGCTAAAGTCTCACTTTTGCTGTTCTTCATGCCTCTAGGTCCATTCTTTGGGTTTGGACGGGTGAGTGTGCTTCTCACAGCCTCATTCATTCAGTTTTCAAACTCTGTTCCAGACATTATTTTGGACCAAGGCCAGCCCTGCCAGTTACTTAACTCAAGTAACTTGAAGGCACTTCTAGTTCAGTGAAATAGGCAGGCAAACAGATAGACCAGCTTGCAGGTGGGGGATACCTCGACAGAGATGAGTCAGCCCAGGTTAGACCGGGGTGCTGAGCCCAGCAGGGCACCCTTCAGCCTACAGGTAAGGCCTGGGGAATGTAGAGGGGTGGCACAGTAAGTTCTGCCTGGGCTGAATTCTAAGGGAGGTGTAGGCATCAGCAAAGAGGGAGATGCGGGCGCAAGTGGGGTGCAGGGTGTGCAAAGCCCTGGGGGCCAGACAGCCTGCCTGACCCAGATTCCTGGTCTGGCTTTAGGGCCTCAGTAGGTGGAGGCAGTGACAGCTTTATCTTATGGAGTCCAAAGCTGAGGGGTTCAGTTTGAGGAGGAAGGGTCCAGATGGGCCACAGCAGACATGGTGGGGATCAGGGGAGCTTCCCAAAGGGGCGGGGCCTGTTTGGCCCTTGAAAGAGACTGGGATGGCTGGGGCATTGGATCGTGCCATTCATGGCTTTGCATGTGTCCTGGAGATGCTCCAGGGTTTTCACTCATGGGTCCTTTTTCTGATGGACCAAGGGCTGACACCCCCTTTCCTTTCTGCCCAGAAACGGTCCTGGCCAGCAGTCTCTCATGCCACAGAGAAGTAGCGGAGGTCCACCAGGGTTTGGGCCTAGAGGGACACATGTCATGTCGAGTTTTCTTATTTATCCCTAGAGGTGGTTCCAGGAAAGAGGGGCATTAGAAAATGGAAGCCTTTTCTAATAGAGTGAGCACAGGAGGCCAGCGACTTGGAACCCGTGGCAGACCAGACTCACATGGCCTCCCAAGCCCCCTGGGAGGGGCAGTGGTCAGGCCTGGGGTAGGTGGAGGCAGGGAACTTGGGGGCGTGTGCAGCTGGCTCTCAGGCCTCTGTTTGCTCAGTCAGAACATGAAGACAGTAAAGGTGCCCTTTCCCTGTGGCTCTAACAGAGGGACAAAGATGATGGGGCTCTGAGGCCACCAGAGAGAACAAGAATGGCCCAGCTTGAGAAGAAGACAACATATGTCTTCTTAACCACTCTGCTTAAGGCAGCATGGTGGCAAAGTCTTCTTATCTATCCATGATTGGTAGAGGCATGGCCAAATAGGGAGGGAAAGAAAAGGAAGAGAAATGAACATCAATGGTCAATGCAGGTGGTAAGTACCTTAGAGCAACTGAAGTACCTTAGATCAACTTATTTTTTTTTTTTTTTTTTTGAGATGGAGTTTTGCTCTTGTTGCCCAGGCTGGAGTGCAATGGTATGATCTCGGCTTACCGCAACCTCCGCCTCCTGGGTTCAAGTAATTCTCCTGTCTCAGCCTCCCGAGTAGCTGGGATTACAAGCATGCGCCACCATACCCAGCTAATTTCTTGTAATTTTAGTAGAGACAGGCTTTCTCCACGTTGGTCAGGCTGGTCTCGAACTCCCAACCTCAGGTGATCCACTCACCTCAGCCTCCCAAAGTGCTGGGATTACAGACGTGAGCCACTGTGCCCAGCCTAGATCAACCTCTAAAAGTGGGAGGCTGGCAAGTTAACATTTCTGGAGTTTCTATTCTGTGGCAAGTGCTTGCTGGCTCTGGTGTGATCCACAGGATATCTTTCTATCCTCATTTTACTGAGAAGGATATTGATGCTCTAGGGAGTTATCCAATCAGAATAAAAAAGCAGGAAAGAGATGGAGCTGGATTTTGAGCCAGGTGTGTCCAGCTCCAAGGCTGGCTCTCTGGCTCTCTTTCTCCTCCAAGGAATGTACTCTCTAGGGGCCATAAGCATGCTTTCACGTTGAGATGTCCTGTCTCACACCAAGAAGAACCTCTCCAGAGACTTTTTTTGAGATGGGGTCTGGCTATATTGCCCAGGCTGGTCTTGAACTCCTGGCCTCAAGCGATCCTCCTGCCTTAGCCTCCTGAGTAGCTGTGATTACAGGCATGAGCCACCATGCTCAGCTTCTCTAAAGATTTGAGGTAAGCTTCCAACATGTAAGAGAGAGGCCAAAACAGCGGAACAAACGGAACTCAGAGGAAACAAAGATGATGCAAAGAGCAGAAGAAAATGCCACAAAAAAAAAAACCTGTCATTGATCACCTCAAACAGACTGGAAGATATATTGCATCCATGAAGCAGGAACTGGATGCCATAGAAAGGGGAGCAATCAGAGAACAAGAATTTAAAATGTGAGAAGGTAGTAGAAAGATAAAGTCAGGGAAACCTTTCAGAAAGTTACACAGAAAGACTCAGAGATGAACGACAGGATACAAGTGATAAGAAAATTGGATCAGTCTGAGATGCAACATCTGGCTGAATCAACCTCCTGAAAAAGAGGACAGAGGTAATAGTGGGGAAAGAGTTATTTTATTTTTTTATTTTTTATTTTATTTTCTTCTTATTTTTGAAAGAGTTATTTTTAAAACACAATGAACATTTTCAGAAAAAAGTGCTTCACTGAGAGTGCCCAGCAAAATGAATGTGTATAAAACAAAGCACATCTGTCAGCGAGGCTCATCATCATGAAATCTTAGAACACTAGGATTAAAGAGAAGATCTTAGGGAGAGGACTTCTGGAATGCTGGCATGAGGAGCTCTGCAGACAAAACGACCATAACTGATGAAAAATACTTTTAAAAACAACCATTTACATTCTCTGAAATTTGTCCTAAGGCCACATGGCAAATAAAGAAACATTTATTGGCCAGATGTAGTGGCTCACGCCTGTACTCCCAGCACTCTGGGAGGCCAAGGTGGGAGGATCACTTGAGGCCAGGAGTTTAAGACCAGCCCTGGCAACAAAGTAAGACCCCCGTCTCTACAAAAAAAAAAAAAAAATTAGCCAGACATGGTGGCACACACCTGTGGTCCCAGCTACACAGGAGGCTTAGGCAGGAGGATTGCTTGAACCAGGAGGTCGAGGCTGGAGTAAGCCATGTTCATGCCACTGCACTCCAGCTTGGGCAACAGAGCAAAGGGGCTTGAACTTAATTTGATCGGACTGTGGAGAAATTACGTCCAGGTGACTGTAAAACATAGAGGAACCAGGCTGCGCATGGTGGCTCACGCCTGTAATACCAGCGCTTTGGGAGGCTGAGGCAGGTGGATCATCTATGGTCAGGAGTTCAAGACCAGCCTGGCCAACGTGGCAAAACCCCATCTCTACTAAAAATATAAAAATTAGCTGGGCGTTATGGCAGGTACTTGTAGTCCCAGCTACTGGGGAGGCTGAGGCAGGAGAATTGCTTGAACCCTGGAGGCGGAGGTTGCGATGAGCCGAGATTGCACCACTGTACTCCAGCCTGGGCAACAGAGCAAGACTCCACAACAAAACAAAACGAAAGAGGAAGCAGTCAGCAGTTAGTAGAGGCTAACAGTTGTATGGTACCAATGCACAGGTTAACAGAAAGCTCAAGACCAGACATAAAGAAAGCCCTCTTAAAGCCATGGTCTTGCTGGGGTGACAGTGCATATACCCAAGGCTGTGCCTTCTTAGGCATGACATCAGAAAATGTACACAGCAGGGAACTAAACCTCCCTAAAATAGTCTGGCCAGGCCACTAAATAAATAAGCAAACCACAAAAATAAGAAGCTGTGTGTATGTGGCAGAGGCGTCATGGTTGGTATCCAGAGTTGCTGCAGTTTATTATCTGAAATGTTAATACATTTCATTTTAATTTTTTTGAGACAAAGTCTCTCTCTGTTGCACAGGCTAGGTAGCAAGTGGCACGATCTCGGCTCACTGCAGTCCCTGCTTTCTGGATTCAAGCAATTCTCCTGCCTCAGCCTCCCAAGTAGCTGGAATTACAGGTGTGTGCCACCTCGCCTGACATTTTTGTATTTTTAGTACAGACGGGGTTTCACCATGTTGGCCAGTCCGGTCTTGAACTCCTGACCTCAGGGAATCCGCCCACCTCAGCCTCCCAAAGTGTTGGGATTACAGGCGCAAGCCACTGCACCTGGCCAATGTTAATATATTTTATACCATAAATATATATTATTTTAGTATAAGATAATACTGTATAAACTATGTCTAAGTATATTATAAAACACAGTTTTTAACAAAAAATTATGGGACATGCATAGAAACAGGAACAAGCGACGTATACACAAGAAAAAAGCAGGCAACAGAACTGCCTTTGAGAGGGTTCATGTGTCAGACTTGGCAGGCCTTTGCCTGCCAAGCAGCCATTAAAGAACCAAAGGAGGCCGGGCATGGCCACTCACGCCTGTAATCCCAGCATTTTGGGAGACCAAGGCAGACAGATCACGAGGTCAAGAGATTGAGACCATCCTGGCCCACATGGTGAAACCCTATCTCTACTAAAAATACAAGAATTAGCTGGGCGTGGTAGTGCATGCCTGTAGTCCCAGCTACTCGGGAGGCTGAGGCAGGAGAATCGCTTGAACCCAGGAGGCGGAGGAGGTTGCAGTGAGTTGAGATTGTGCCATTGCACTCCAGCCTGACGACACAGCAAGACTCCATCTCGAAAAAAAAAAAGAACTAAAGGAAACCACACTTATACCTAAAGCAGGAAAGGAAGGAGGGGCATAGGGCTCATGTCTGTAACCACAACACTTTGGGAGGTTAAGCTGAGGGGATTGCCTGAGGCCAGGAGTCAAGGCCAGCCTGGGCAACATAGAGAGGCCTCATCTCTACAAAAAAATTTTAAATTACCTAGGTACTTGGGAGCCTGAGGCAACAGGATTGCTGAGTCCCGGATTTTGAGGCTGCTGTGAGCCATGATGTCACCATTGCACTCCAGCCTGGGTGACAGAGTGAGACACTGTCTGAAAAAAAGAAAAAAGTTGGGCACTGTGGCTCACTCCTGCAATCCTAGCACTTTGGTAGGTTAAGGTGGGCAGAGTGCTTGAGGCCAGGCATTCAAGACCAGCCTGGGCAACATGGCAAAACCCTATCTCTACTAAAAATATAAAAATTATGGCTGGGCATGGTGGCTCACACCTGTAATCCCAGCACTTTGGGAGGCCAAGGAAGGCAGATCATTTGAGGTCAAGAGTTTGAGGCCAGCCTGGCCAACATGGTGAAACCTCATCTCTACTGAAATTTTTAAAAAAAAATTAGTCAGGCATGGTGGTTCATGCCTGTAATCCCAGCTACGTGAGAGGCTGAGGCACAAGAATCACTTGAAACTGGGAGGTGGAGTTTGTAGTGAGCTGAGATTACACCACCACTCCAATCTGAGTCACAGAGTGAGCTGTCTTAAAAAAAGAGAAAATAAAGAAGATGGAAAGGAAAGTATAAAGACAATGTCTCATCAAATAGAGAATATCAGTAAAGAAATATAAATTGTATCAGAAAGAATAAAATGGAAATTCCACAGTTGAAAATTGCCATAACTGAAATAAAAAATCAGTAGAGGAGATCAGCAATCAGTGTGAACTAGCAGAAGCAAGAATCAGTGAACTTGAAGATAGATTGATAGAGAATGAAACCTGAAGAGCAAAGAGAAAAAGGAATGAAGAAAAGTGAGCAAAGCCTTAGAGAAATGTGGGATACCATTAAATGCACCAAAATATATATAATAGGAGTACTAGAAAGAGGAGAAAAAGAAAGGAAGACAAATATTTGAAGATGTAATGGCTGAAAATTTCTCAGAAATGATGAAAACTACTCACCTACACATCTAAGAATCTTAAGGAACTTCAAGTAGTAGACAGCCACACTCAGACACACTCTATTAAAACCCTGGAAAGCCAAGGACAAAGAGAATATATTGAAAACAAGAAAAATGGTTTGTCACGTCCAAGGGAACCCCAATAACAGTAACAACCACCTTCTCATCAGAAACAATGGAGGGAAGAAGGCAGTGGGATTACACATTCAAACTGCTGAAAGAAACCTGTCAACCAACCGTCTTTTCCAGCAAAACTAGTGTTATGGGATCTTTGGGGTTTCTATTTTCTGGCTGGAAACCTCTGTGGCTGGTGGTGCCTTTGCTCAAGTTCTTGTCCTGTGTTCAGGAAGAATAAGATATGCAGACAAGTGAAGGGTGAACAATACAAAGAGGAGCTTTATTAACTGTTTGAACAGCTCAGAGGAGACCTGCAGTGGTAGCTCCTCTCTGTAGGCAGGTTGTTCTGTTGAGTGTTCAGCTCTCAGCAAAGAGGAGGCCCTGGAGAGGGTGGTTCCTCTCTGCAGGCAGGTCATTCTGATGTTTGCTGCTCTCAGCAGAGAGGAGGCCCTGGAGAGGGTATCTTCTCTGTATGGCTGGTCATACCATCATCTATTCAGCTCTGGCTGACTCTAGGGCTTTTATGAGCCTCAGAAGGGAGGAAATGTGCAGTGATTGACTCCGTGGGCAGCCATGGTGGTCTGGAAAAGGCTTCAGTTTCTACTCCAGCTGTGGGACTGGCAGCCCAGCCACCAGCCTTCAGGCCTTTCCTGGACTGAAGGCAGGGCCTCACTGGGGACTCGTTTTCATCTTCCCAGGAATCAGTCCACCTCCTGCTGCCATTCATGGCATCTGGCCTTGGTCCCAGCACTGCTCCAGGATTGGAGCAGGTGCTGACAGCAGGGAGTAGTCAGGCGGCGGGAGCAGGCACTTCTGACCCTGCAAAGGAAGGGGGTGACTTTCTGCTCCTCCAAGGGGATGCCTGAGTCTGCAGCCTGGTTTGGATGTCTGCAGCTGCACCCAGGAAGGCAGGGCTCCTGCCTGCTCTGTGGAGCAGGAGGTGAGGACCACACCTCCCTGCTGCAGCTGGTGTCTTGGCAGTGGCCACTCTAGATGGGTCACTGTTGCCATCACTAGATTCCAGAAAGGAAAGTGAAATATGGACATTTCCAGATAAACAAAAATAAACATAATTTGTTGCTACCAGACCTACCTTACATGATATAATAAAGGAAGTTCTTCAGGATTTAAGTAAGTGACCCCAACAGTACTCAAAACCATATGACAAAACAGAGTGCTGGTAAAGGTAATTATGGGCTGGGCATGGTGGCTCACGCCTGTAATCCCAGCACTTTGGGAGGCCGAGGTGGGTGGATCATGAGGTCACGAGATCGAGACCATCCTGGTCAACAAGGTGAAACCCTGTCTCTACTAAAAATACAAAAATTAGCTGGGCATGGTGGCGCGCACCTGTAGTCCCAGCTACTCAGGAGGCTAAGGCAGGAGAATTGTCTGAACCCAGGAGGCAGAGGTTGCGGTGAGCCGAGATCGTGCCATTGCACTCCAGTCTGGGTAACAAGAACAAAACTCCGTCTCAAAAAAAAAAAAGGTAATTATTATAAATTTAAAAGACAGTATAAATACATATTTCTTCTTTCTGTTAACTAATTATAAAAAGCAATTGTATAAAACAATGTCTATTATTATTGGGTTAATAGCATATAGAAATGTAACATAGTAACAAAAGCACATAGTAGGTATTCAACAGCTGGAAGCTGCTGTGTTGTTACTGTCATTATTGACTGGTCTGTTTAGGAACACAAAAGTGGATTATAGGAACTCCAGAAAGGGATGCTTGACTTCAATTCTCAGAACAATTTTAAATGAATATTAAAATGCATATAGAAGTTCGGGGGCAGTGGCTCACGCCTGTAATCCCAGCACTTTGAAAGGCTGAGGGGGGTGGATCACAAGGTTGGGAGTTCAAGACCAGCCTGGCCAATATGGTGAAACTCCATCTCTACTAAAAATACAAAAATTAGCCAGGCGTGGTGGCGCATGCCTGTAATCCCAGCTACTAGGGAGGCTGAGGCAGGAGAATCGCTTGAACTCAGGAGGCGGAGGTTACAGTGAACCGAGACTGCATCACTACACTCCAGTCTGGGTGACAAAACTAGACTCCATCTCCAAAAAAAAAAAAAAATGCATATGGAAGCATTTTGAAAATATTGACGATTTACTTCTGTATCCAGAAATATGCAGACTAATTGAATAGAGAAATCCCATCCTAAAAATGCTGAATGAAATATCAAAAACGTGTGTGAAAGCACAGATGACCGGTGTTAAATGAGGAATCCGTCGGAAGCCAGAATAACAAGAGAGCATGACCCCATCAGGTGAGCCTGCACCAGGACCTGTGCTTCCTGAGGCCCTGGGCCGTAAATGGCCAGTGTGCCAGGTGCCTCCTGGGCACCACTTCAGTCCGCTTGACCCCAGTTCTTATTCTGGCCACCGCTGAGGTGATGAATGTTCTGTGCGCCTCATGCAGGTGCCACCTCACCTTGGGCACATGGGGCCCACCCCTCCCTTCCTGCCTGAGTCTCTCTGACCCACAAGGCAGATGCTCTTGGGAATCCCCTGGACTATCAGGCATGCACAGACCCAAGTTCAGAGGAGTTCATGTCTGTGCGGCCACTCTTGACCAATAAGTGACACAAGCAAATACTCACTGTGTCTTTTTTTAACCTCCCATTTTGTAAGACTTCTTGGAAGATCCTACAGGAATCAAGCACCTATCAGAGGTCCCCTTGATAAGGCAACCTTGCCCTGGGCTTGCCTCTTTCTTTGTTTCTCTCTCCAGCCCTCACTCCGAATCCCTGGGATTACTTCCCAAATTAATTACACAAAAACTGGCCTGGTGTGGTGGCTCACACCTGTAATCCCAGCACTTTGGGAAGCTGAGGTGGGCAGATCACCTGAGGTCAGGAGTTCGAGATCAGGCTGACCAACATGGTGAAACACCATCTCTTCTAAAAATACAAAAATTAGCTGGTGGTGTGCGCCTATAATCTCAGTTACTCCGGAGGCTGAGGCAGAAGAATCGCTTGAATCTGGGAGGTGGAGGTTGCAGTGAGCTGAGATCGCGCCACTGAACTCCAGCCTAGGTGACACAGTGAGACTCCATCTCAAAAAAAAAATAAAAAAACATAAAAAACTTGGAGGCTCTGCTTTTAAGGGAACCAAAACTAACCAGGAAAGAGAAAAGACCCGAAGTCTGGTCCTGGGAGGTAGGACCCTTCGTCTCCTCCTAATTTGGGACTTCTCAGAAGTCAATACCCTAGGAGGGAAATAGGGAAAAAAAAACTCAAAGAAGACTTTGCTGTAGCCATTTAGCTGTGGCTGGAGAAGGAACACAGGGTAAAAACGAAGTCCAAAAGCCAATATTCAGGCAGAGAAAAGCCCAAAAGTATATTCTCTGTATAACCAGAAAAACCTTAAGCCAAAAAAATGTTTCAGGTGGCTCTGAGTTGAAAGTACTCTTAGGCTCCTGGCAAAAGCAAACAAAAGTCCTTTCTGGAAGAATATATTTTAAACACAGATTCAAAGAATTCCCACAAAGAATTACAAGAAACATGACCTCATAATTAAAAATTAATAGGTTCTGCTGTTAAAAGAAAGTCAGAGGGGGAAAAAAAGGAAAAAAAAATTAATAGGTTCATATGGAAACAAACCACAAGAAGCATGAGTCAGCAGAAACAATAAATAAATAGCAGGGTGAGACCCACAAATCCTGCATAAGACAGAATGATGAGACACATAATAGAAAATAAGTCGTTTAATGTATTTAATGAAGTAAAAAAAGATACTGAAAATAGAATGAGAAAGAAACTAATAATATTAATTAAGCATATTTAAAGATGAACCAGATTAAACTTCTACAAATGAAACTGTAATAATTAAAATTAAAAAGCCTGAAAAGACAGGTGAAAAAGCTGAATAGACAAAGTTGAAGACAGAATAGTAAATTGAAAAGTAGAGCTTTGCCGGGCACGGTGGCTCACACCTGTAATCCCAGCACTTTGGGAAGCTGAGGCGGGCAGATCACCTGAGGTCAGGAGTTCGAGATCAGCCTGATCAATATGGTGAAACCCTGTCTTTAAAAAAAAGAAAAAAAATAGAGCTTTAAAAATTACCAAGAATTCAACAAAGAAGGAAAAAAAGGTAAAATATGAAAGAGATATGGGAGAAATTCAACATTTATTCATGATGAAACCTCTTATCAAAGTAAGAATTGAAAAGGCACCTCCTCAAAGCAATGAAAGACGTCCACAAAAAACCTATATCTACTATCGTATTTTATAGTGAAAGACAAGTCGGCAGGGCATGGTGGCTTACGCCTGTAATCCAGCACTTTGGGAGGCTGAGACAGGTGGATCACCTGAGGTCAGGAGTTGAGACCAGTCTGGCCAACGTAGTGAAACCCTATCTCTGCTAAAAATACAAAATTAGGTGTGGTGGCTCATGCCTGTAATCCCAGCTACTTAGGAGGCTGAGGCAGGAGAATCACTTGAACCCAGGGTTGAAGGTTGCAGTGAGCTCCCAGGTTCAAGCAATTCTGCTGCCTCAGTCTCCCAAGTAGGTGAGGTTACAGGTGTGGGCCACCATGCTTGGCTAATTTTTGCATTTTTAGTAGAGATGGGGTTTTACCATGTTGGCCAGGATAGTCTCAATCTCTTGACCTGGTGATCCGACCACCTCGGCTTCCCAAAGTGCTGGGATTACAGGCGTGAGCCACAGTGCCTGGCCTTGAGTTACTTTTTTTTTTCTTTTATTTAAAGATGAGGTTTCACCATGTTGGTCAGGCTGCTCTTGAACTCCCGAACTCGGGTGATCCGCCCGCCTCGGCCTCCCAGAGTGCTGGGATTACAGGTGTGAGCCACCGCGCCCAACCTCTTTATTTTATTATTATTATTATTTTGAGTTACTTTTTTTTTAAAAAGCCAGCCAAATTTAGCAGTAGAGGGTTTTAAACCAACTTTAGTGACACGAATTTTTTTTTTCTTTTGAGATGGAGTCTCACTCTGTCACCCCAGTTGGAGTGCAGTGGCGTGATCTCGGCTCACTACAACCTCTACCTCCTGGTTCAAGTGATTCTCCTGCCTCAGCCTCCCAAGTAGCTAGGTTTACAGGTGCACACCATCACACCTGGCTAATTTTTGTATTTTTAGTAGAGACGGGGTTTCACCATGCTGGCCAGACTGGTTTTGAAGTCCTGACTTTGTGATCTACCCGCCTTGGCCGCCCAAAGTGCTGGGATTTCAGGCCTGAGCCACAGCGCCTGGCCTGGCTAATCATTTTTTAAAAAAGGACCTCAACTCATACTTTACACCATATTTTAAAAGTCAATCAGGCTGGGCGCAGTGGCTCAAGCCTGTAATCCCAGCACTTTGGGAGGCTGAGGCGGGCGGATCACGAGGTCAAGAGATCGAGACCATCCTGGCTGGCCAACATGGTGAAACCCTGTCTCTACTAAAAATACAAAAAAAAATTTAGCTGGCTGTGGTGGCCTGCGCTTGTAGTCCCAGCTACCCGGAAGGCTGAGGCAGGAGAATTGCTTGAAGCGGGAGGCGGAGGTTGCAGTGAGCCGAGATCGCGCCACTGCACTCCCGCCTGGCGCCTGGCAACAGAGAAGTCTCTGTCAAAAAAAAAAAAAAAAAAAAAGTCAATATTAGAATGTATTAACATTAGTGGCCAGGCGCGGTGGCTCACGCCTGTAATCCCAGCACTTTGGGAGGCTGAGGCGAGTAGATCATGAGGTCAAAAAATCGAGACCATTCTGGCCATCATGGTGAAACCCCGTCTCTACTAAAAATACAAAAATTAGCTAAGCATGATGGCTTGCGCCTGTAGTTCCAGTTACTCAAGAGGCTGAGGCAGGAGAATCGCTTGAACCTGGAGGCAGAGGTTGTAGTGAGCCGAGATCGTGCCATTGCACTCCAGCCTGACGACAGAGTGAGACTCTGTCTAAAAAAAAAAAAAAAAAAATAGTGTCACTAAAGTTGGTATAAAATCCCCTACTGCCAAATTTGACTGGACTTTTTTTTTTTTTTTTCCTCCGAGACGGAGTTTCGCTCTTGTTACCCAGGCTGGAGTGCAATGGCGCGATCTCGGCTCACCACAACCTCCGCCTCCTGGGTTCAGGCAATTCTTCTGCCTCAGCCTCCTGAGTAGCTGGGATTACAGGCACGCGCCACCGTGACCAGCTAATTTTTTGTATTTTTAGTAGAGACGGGGTTTCACCATGTTGACCAGGATGGTCTCCATCTGTTGACCTCGTGATCCACCCGCCTCGGCCTCCCAAAGTGCTGGGATTACAGGCTTGAGCCACCGCGCCCGGCCTACTGACCTTTTTTCAAAAAAAACTATCTCAAGTCTGGGTGCGGTGGCTCAAGCCTGTAGTCCCAGTACTTTGGGAGGCCAAGGCGGGTGGATCACGAGGTCAAGAGATCAAGACCATCCTGACCAAAATGGTGAAACCCATCTCTAAGAAAAATACAAAAATTAGCCAGCGGGGGGCACACACCTGTAATTCAAGCTACTCAGGAGGCTGAGGCAGGAGAATTGCTTGAACCTGGGAGGCGGAGGTTGCAGTGAGCCGAAATTGTGCCACTGCACTCCAGCCTGGTAACAGTGCAAGACTCCGTCTAAAAAAAAAAAAGTAGCTCAAAATGACCACACACAGAAAATATAACTGTAAGCCTTCTAGGAAAAAAAAAAGTGGAAAAATCTTTGTGACCTTGAGTCAGACATTATTAACTAACTTGACCTACCTTTGATAGAATACTCAGTTCATTAACACCAGAATACATATTATTTTCAAGAAAACATGGAACATTCTCTAATACAGATAATATACTAAGCTATAAAACTAGACTCAATAAATTTTTAAAAACTGAAATCATGCAAATTATGTTTTCCATATACAACAGAATTAAATTAGAAATCAATAAGACAAGAAAATAGAGAAATCCCCAAATACTGGGAAATTAAACCAGGCATTTGTCTACCCATAGGCCAAAATGAGAACACAATAAAAATTAAAGTTTAGCCGGCCGGGCGCAGTGGCTCACACCTGTAATGCCATCACTTTGGGAGGCTGAGGTGAGTGGATCACGAGGTAAAGAGATCGAGACCATCCTGGCCAACATAGTGAAACCCCATCTCAAAAAAAAAAAAAAAAAAAAATTAAAGTTTAAATGGACCTGAATGAAAATAGAAACACAGCATGTCAAAAGTTATTGTATGTCATTAAAGTAGTGCTTTGGGGAAATCTGTAGTTTTAAATTCTTATATTAGAATGGGAGAAAACCAAATATCAATAATCTAAGCTCAAAAAAAGAAATGCAAATCAAATTCAAAGTATACCAGATAAGCATCTTCCAAAAACAAAACAAAACACACTAATTAAGAGGAAGGAAAGATATAATAAAGACAAGAGCAGAAATTAATGAGATAGAAAAAAGTAGAGAAAAAAAGTACAAGAGCTTCTGAAAGAAGCACTACACACAGAAAGGAACAACCAGTATCAGTCATCCCAAAAACTTACCAAAAGATAAAGAGTATCTCCATACTGAAGTATGTATATCAACTAATGGGCAAAACAGCCAGCCAGCATTAAATGACAATATTAAACTCACAGATATCAATATTAATCCTGAATTTAAAAGGATTGAACGCCCCAATCAAAGACACAGACACACAAACTGAATAAAAAGTCAAAACACATCTGCACTCTGTATCCAGATCCATTTCATAAGCAAGGACACACAAAGACTCAAAACAAAAGGTTGGAGGAAGACTCACCAATCAAATGGGAAGGAAAGAAAAACAAAACAAACAAACACACAAACAAAAAACAGGAGTTGTAACTTTCGTCTCTGACAAAATAGACTGTAATAGTAACCAAGACTAAAAGAAACAAAGAAGGACATTACATAATGATAAAAAGATCAATGCAACAATAGGAGTCAATGATCATAAACATATATGTACCCAATATAGGGGCACCCAGATACATAAGACAAGTTTTCAATGACTTATAAAGAGACTTGGACTCCCACACTAATAGCGGGAGACTTTGACACCACATTGTTAATATTCGATGGATCAACGAGATAGAAAATTAAGAGACATTTATGATTTGAACTCAGACCTGGAACAAGTAAACTCAGTGAATATTTATAGAATTCTTCACCCCAGGTCCACAGAACATACATTTTTTTTAGTATCACATTACATCTATTTTGAAAGTGACCACATAAATGGAAGCAAATCACTCTTTAGCACTTGCACAGCCTTTCACAGATTTAAACAAAATATTGGTTGGCTGTTTGTTTATTATTTTCTTTCCTTATTCCTTCCTGTCTCCGCTGTTAAGCACAATCATCAGCATCAAAGAGGTTTTTCATACCTACTTCTAGATTGCATTCCAGCCTGGGCAACAGAGCAAGACTCCTGTTCTCTCTCCCCCTTTTCTCTTTCTCTTTCTTTCTTTCAAAAAAAAAATCTAGAAAATGTTTAAGCGTCACTTCTTCAAATAATTTTTCTGTACTCCCTGTTTTTCAGGGACTCCAGTTACATGTATATGAGGCCGCTGGAAGTTGTCCCATAGCTCACTGATGCACTTCTTATTTTTTAAGCTTCTTTTTTCTCTATATGTTCAATTTGGAATAGTTTCTATTTTTATGCCTTTCTAATAACTAAAATTTTCCTTTGCTATGACTAGTCTGCTATCAACCTTAGCCAGTGTAATTTTCATCTTACTTATTGCAGTTTTCATGTTACTAATTGTAGTTTTCATCTCAAAAGTTCATTTTGCATTGTTTAATTATTATGTCTGTTTTTGAACATATGGAATACAGCCATAAAAACTGTTTTAACATACTTGTCTGTTAACTCTACCATCCTTGTCAGTTCTTGGTCAATTTTAATTGACTGGTCTTTCTCCTCATTATGGGCTATATTTTGCAAGCCTGGTATTCTTTTTTTTTTTTTTTTTTCTTGAGACAGTTTCGCTGTTGTTACCCAGACTGGAGTGCAATGACACGATCTCGGCTCACCGCAACCTCTGCCTTCTGGGTTCAAGCAATTCTCTTGCCTCCGCCTCCCGAGTAGCTGGGACTACAGGCGCGTGCCACCATGAAAAAAAAAAAAGAAAATCCATAAAACCAAAAGTTAGTTCATTTTCTAAAAAATCAACAAAATTGATAAAGCTCTAACTGGTCTGTACAAGTAAAAAAGAGAGAATACACAGAAGAGGACCATCACAACAGACGATTTACCAAATAACTACAATTAACTTGATACTTAATGGTGCAGACTGAATACTTTCTCCCTAAAATCAGGAAAAAGGCAAGAATATTGTCTCTGTCCACTTCTATTCCACGTTGGACTGAGTAGACTTTCCCGGGAAGGGAAAGAAATTAAAGGCATTCAGATTAGAAAGTGATAGGTAAGACTATCTTTAATTACAGAATGCATAGATGTACATAATTCTAGGGATGTACTTTAAAACAAGGAATATTAATAAGTAAGTTTAGCAGAATCACAGTATGCAAGATCAATATATATACTCAATATACATAATCAAATCACTTTCCACAAAGAAAAGCCCAAGCACAGACGACTTCACTGTTGAATTTTATGACACAGTTGAAGACAAATTAACACCAATTCCTTACAAACCGTTCCAAAACGGTAGAAAAGGAGAGAACACTTCCCAAATCATTCTATGAAGCCAATAATTTCCCAATACCCAAAAACAGACAAAGACATCACAAGAAAAAACAAAGATGAAGAAAACTACATTCCAATATCCCTTGTCAGTATAGATGTAAAAATCTTCCAAAGAAATAGTATCAGACTGAATCCGACAACATATTAAAAAGCGTGTACAGCATGGCCGATGGGGACTTTTCCCAAGGAGGCAAGGTTTGCTGAAGATATGAAAATCAATTAATGTTATATACCATATTAATAGAATAAAAGATGGAAGCTTTAAAATCAGATCAGTGAGGGATGGGCGCGGTGGCTCAAGCCTGTAATCCCAGCTACTCAGGAGGCTGAGGCAGGAGAATTGCCTGAACCCAGGAGGCGGAGGTTGCGGTGAGTCGAGATCGCGCCATTGCACTCCAGCCTGGGTAACAAGAGCGAAACTCCGTCTCAAAATAAATAAATAAATAAATAAAAAGTAAAAAGCAGCCCAAGTGCAGGGCCTGTAATTCCAGCGCTTTCGGAGGCCAAGGTTGAAGGATCCTTTGAGCCCAGGAGTTGGAAAGCAGCCTGGGCAATGTAATGGAACCCTGTCTCTACAGGAAAAAAAATTAAAAATTAAAAAAAATATATATGGTAGCTTCCTGGATATATAATTCTTATACCATATAATTCACCTTATTATTGTTATTAATTTTTTCCTGAGACAGAGTCTCACTCTGTCACCCAGGCTGGAGTGCAGCGGCATGATCTCAGCTCACTGCAACCTCTGCCTCCCAGGTTCAAGCGATCCTCCCACTTCAGCCTCCCAAGTACCTGAGATTACGAGCATGAGGCACCATACCTAGCTAATTTTTGTAGTTTTAGTAGAGATAGAGGTTTCGGTCGGGTGCAGGGGCTCAAGCCTTTAATCCCAGCACTTTGGGAGGCCGAGGAGGGTGGATCACGAGGTCAAGAGATCGAGACCATCCTGGTCAACATGGTGAAACCCCGTCTCTACTAAAAATACAAAAAAAAAAAAAAAAAAAATCTGGGCATGGTGGCTCGTGCCTGTAATCCCAGCTACTCAGGATGCTGAGGCAGGAGAATTGCCTGAACCCAGGAGGCGGAGGTTGCAGTGAGCCGAGATCACGCCATTGCACTCCAGCCTGGGTAACAAGAGCGAAACTCTGTCTAAAAAAAAAAAAAAAAAAAAAAAATCAGGTCAGTGATGTAAAAAAAGCATTTGAAAGAATCCAATACCTTATATGATAAAAATACTCAGAAAGCTAGAAATAGAAATAGAAAGGAAGTTCTCTGAACTGATAAAGATCAATCTACGAAAAGTTCACCACAAACAGTACCCAGTGGTGAAAGACTGAAAGTGTCCCTCTAAGATCAGCAATGAGGAAAGGATTTTTGCTCTTACTACATCTATTCAAACGTTGTACTGGAAATCATCATAGCCATGCAAATTAGATCCTCCCTCCCTTCCCCAAAATGAAAGAAATAAATGGCATCACTATTCAAAAAAAAAGTGAAATTACTTCTATTCTCAGATAACATGATTATTCTATGGAAAGAATTATTAAATTTTATGGAAGCCACAGAAAACCAATTAGAGATAATAAATTTAGCCAGTTTGAAGAAATTAAGAAAATAATTTCATTTACAATAGCATAAAAAAGGATAAATTGGCCAGGCATGGTGGTTCACGTCTGTAATCCCAGCTACTCAGGAGGCTGAGGCAGGAGAATTGCTTGAACCAGGGAGTCGTAGATTGCAGTGAGCTGAGATCACCCCACTGCACTCCAGCCTGGCAACAGAGTGAGACTCTGTCTCCAAAAAAAAAAAGGCTAAATGACTTAGGAATGAATTTAACACAGGAAACACAAGATGCATATGCTGAAAACTACAAAACATTGAAAGAAATTAAAGAAGGTTTAAATAAATAGAATGATATTCCATATTCATTGATTGGAAGACAATATTGTTAAGATGGCAATACTCCCTAAATTTGTTTACATTTTCAATGTAGTCCCTATCAAAATCCCAGCTTCTCTTTTTGCAGAAATTGAAAAGCTGATTCTGAAATTTGTATAAAAATGCAGCAGACCCAGGATAGCTAAAACAATCTTGAAAAAGAACAATATTGGAGAACTTACACTTCTTGATTTCAGAACTTCCTGCAATGCTATAGCAATCAGGACTGTTTAGTACTGGCCTAAGGACAGACATGCAGATTAATGAAATAGAAATAGAACTGAGAGTCCAGAAGTAAACACATGTAATTCTGTTCCACTGATTTTTTTTTAACAAGGTTGCCTAGATAATTTAATAGAGAAAAATGTCTTATCAACAAATCACTGATGCTGGGACAACTGGATACCTACATGCAAAAGAATGAAGTTGACTGGGCGCGGTGGCTCACACCTGTAATTCCAGCACTTTGGGAGGCTAAGGCAGGTAGATCACGAGGTGAGGAGTTTGAGACCATCCTGACCAACATTGTGAGACCCTGTCTCTACTAAAAACACAAAAATTAGCTGGGTGTAGTGGTACACACCTGTAATCCCAGCTACTCATGAGGCTGAGGCAGGAGAATTGCTTGAACCCAGGAGGCGGAGGTTGCAGTGAGCCAAGATCATACCACTGCACTCCAGCCTGGCGACAGAGCCAGACTCTGTATTTAAAAAAAAAAAAAAGAGTAAAAAGAATGAAGTTGATCCCTTCCTTAGACTGTGTACAAAAATTAAGTCTGATCTGGAAATGAGTCATATACCTAAATATGAGAGCTACAACTCTAAAACTCTTAGAAAACATAGGCATAAACTTTCATGACCTTAGGTTAGGCAAAGCCTTCTTAGATGCAACAGCAAAAGCACCAGCAACAAAAGACGAAATAGATAAATCGTACTTCATCAAAACTGAAATCTTTTGGCTTCAAAGGACGCTATCAAGAGAGTGAAAATGGCCACGGTGGTTCACACCTGTAATCCCAGTACTTTGGGAGGCTGAGCTGGGTGGGTCATGAGGTTAGAAGTTTGAAAACAGCCTGACCAACATGGTGAAACCTGTCTCTACCAAAAATACAGAAATTAGCCAGGCGTGGTGGCATGCACCTGTAATCCAGCTACTCAGAAGGTTGAGGCAGGAGAATCACTTGAACCCAGGAGGCAGAGGTTGCAGTGAGCTGAGGTCACACCACTGCACTCCAGCCTGAGCAACAGAGTAACGCTCTGCCTCAAAAAAAAAAAAAAAAAAGAAAAGAAAGTGAAAAGACAACACAGAGAATGAGGTAAATTATTTGCAAATTATGTATATAATCAGGGACTAGTATCCAAAATATAAAATAACAACAACTTAAAAAGACAAATACCTCAAAAATTGGGCAAAGGATTTAAACAGATATTTTTCCAAAGAAGATATACAAATGGACAACAGCACATGAAAAGATTGTAAATATTATTAGCTATCAGGGAAATGCAAGTCAAACCCACAAGGAGATGCTACATCACACCTACTAGGATGGCTATAATAAAACAGATGGGCAGACCGGGCTCCTCACGCCTATAATCCCAGCACTTTGGGAGGCCTAGGTGGGTGGATCATGAGGTCAAGAGATCGAGACCACCCTGGTCAACAAGGTGAAACCCCGTCTCTACTAAAAATACAAAAATTAGCTAGGCATGGTGGTGTGCGCCTGTAGTCCCAGCTACTCAGGAGGCTGAGACAGGAAAATTGCTTGAACCCAGGAAGCGGAGGTTGCAGTGAGCCGAGATCGTGCCTCCAGTCTGGGTAACAACAGCGAAACTCCGTCTCAAAAAAAAAACAAACAGATGGGCAATAATAAATGTTGGACACTTTGGGAGGCCGAGGCGGGTAGATCATGAGGTCAAGAGATCGAGACCATCCTGGTCAACATGGTGAAACCCCATCTCTACTAAAAATACAAAAAATTAGCTGGGCACGGTGGTGCGTGCCTGTAATCCCAGCTACTCAGGAGGCTGAGGCAGGAGAATTGCCTGAACCCAGGAGGCGGAGGTTGCAGAGAGCCGAGATCGCACCATTGCACTCCAGCCTGGGTAACAAGAGCGAAACTGTCTCAAAAAATATAAATAAATAAATAAATAAATAATAATAAATGTTGGCAAGGATGTGGAAAAATTGGAACCCTCATACATTGCTCTGGGAATGTGAAATGGTGCAGCTGCTTTGGACAAGTCTGGCAACTCCTCAAAAAGCTAAATATAGTGTTACCATATGACCTACCAATTTCATTCTTAGGTATATATCCCCCAAGATGGAAACATATTCACACAACAATGTGTACACAAATATTCATATCAGTGTTATTCATAGTAGCAAAAAAATAGAAACAACCCAATGTTCATCAGTTGATGAATGGCTAAATAAAATGTGGTATATCCATACAATGGAATATTATTTGCCCATCAAAATGAATAAAGCACTGATAATGCTACAACTTGTACAAACCTTGAAAACAGCAGGCTATGTGAAAGATGCCAGCTACAAAAGTCCACATATTGTATAATTCCACTTATATGAAATCCCAAGAATAGGCAAATCTATACTAAGTGAAAGTAGATTAGTGGCTGCTAGAGTATGAAGATAGGAGACAGTGGAGACTGACTACTAATAGATACCGGTTTCTTTTGGTGTAATAAAAATATTCTGGAATCAGATAGTGAGGATGATTACAAAACTTTGTGAATATAGTAAAAATACATAATGGTACATTTTAAAAAGGTGAATTTTATGGTATGTGATTTATATACTTCTATCATTTAACAATGAACACTCAAAATTAAAAAGTAAATTTGCTTATAATAGCAAATAAAGAATAAATTTAACAAAAATAGCATAACATCTGTATACTGTTGACTGTCTTCTGTACACTGAAAACTATGAAGCACTGCTGAGAAAAAATTTAAAATTTTCCAATAAATGGAAAGATATAGGCTGGACACAGTGGCTCACACCTGTTTTCTCAGCACTTTGAGAGGCTGAGGTGGGAGGATCTGGGCTCCTCGAGGCTTGAGGAGTTCAATAATTCAAGGCTGCAGTGATCTATGACCACAACCTGCATTCCAGCTGACCTACAGAACAAGACACCATCTCAAAAAAAAAAAAAGTAAAATAAAAGAAATGAAGAGATATACAATATTCATGGATTGGAAGACTCAATATTGTTAAAATGGTATACTTATAGATTTGATGCAATCTCTCTCAAAATCCCAGCAAGCTTTTTAATTTTTTTTTATAGAATTGACAAGCTGATCCTAAAATATACATGAAAATGCAATGAACCTAGAATAACCAAAATAATTTTGAATAAGAAATGCAGGGTTTTAGGACAGATACTACTGGATTCAAAATTTTCTATATGGCTGCAATAATTAAGACAACATGGTATTAGTAAGCATACACAAATAGGTTATGGAACATAATAGAGATTTCAGAAATAAACTCTTGAGTTAATTTTTAGCAAAGTGTCCAAGGCAATTCAGCAGGGTAGAAGAAAATCTTTTCAACAAATATTATCACACAACTCATCTGCATACCAAAATAAACTAAGAAAAAAAAATTCTCCACAAATGTGGACTATTACCTTCTCACTATATCCAAAAAATAGATCACAGATCTAAAGTCAATAACCAAAACATCTAGAAAAAAATAGAAGAAAATTGTTGTGATCAAATATTTCTTAGCTTGACAGCAAAAACATGATTCATGGCAAAATTTATATACTGAACTTCATAAAAACTTCAAAGAACTTTTGCTCTTCAGAAGACACAAATAAGAAAATGAAAATACAAACCATAAGCTAGGATAAGGTATCTGCAAATCACATCTCTGCTAAGGGACTTGCATTAAGGACAGATAAAGAGCTCTTCCAACTTAGCAATTAGACAAACAACCCAATTTTACAACAGGCAAAAAGTTAAGTAGGTATTTCACCAGAGAAAGCTTCATAAAAAGCATATACTTACTATACAATTCTGTAATTCCACTCCCATTTATCTACCCAAGAAAAATGAAAACATTATGTTCCCACAAAGACTTATATGTCAACAGTCACGGAAACATTATTCACAATAGCTTAAAATTGGTAACCATCTAAATGTTCATCAACTGGTGATTAAAGAAATAAAACGTGAGCTGGGCAGTTGCTCATGCCTGAAATCCCAGGACTTTGGGAGGTGGAGGTAGGTGGATCATCTGAGGTCAGGAATTCATGATCAGCCTGGCCAACATGGTGAAACCCCGTCTCTACTAAAAATACAAAACAAAATGGCTGGACATGGTGGCTCATGCCTATAATTCCAGCACTTTTGGGGGATGAGGTGGGCAGATCATGAGGTCAGGAGATTGAGACCATCCTGGCTAACACTGTAAAACCCCATCTCTACTAAAAATACCAAAAATTATCTGGGCATGGTGGCACGTGCCCATATTCCCAGCTATTCAGGAGGTTGAGGCAGGAGAATCACTTGAAACTGGAAGGTGGAGTTTGCAGTGAATCAAGAATGTGCCACTGCACTCCAGCCTGGGCAACAGAGTGAGACTCTGTCTTAAATAAATAAATAAAAATACAAAAAAACTAGTTGGGTGTGGCGGCATGCACTTGTAGTCCCAGCTACTCAGGAGGCTCAGGCATGAGAATTGCTTGAACCTAGATGATGGAGGTTGCAGTGAGCCAAGATTGCACCACTGCACTCCAGACTGGGAGACAGAGCAAGACTCTGTTTCAAAACAAACAAACAAACAAACAAACAAACAAACAAACAAACAATGTTGTGTATCCTTATAATGCAATTCTTTTCAGCAATAAAAAAGAAACAGTGCTCGCTTTGGCAGCACATATACTAAAATTGGAATGATACAGAGAAGATTAGCATGGCCCCTGCACAAGGATGACAAGAAAATTCATGAAGCGTTCCATTAAAAAAAAATTTAAAAAGAAACAATTCATAAATACTATAACATCAAAGAATCGCAAAAACATGATTAAAAAAACTGACAAAAATACTACGTATTGTATGATTCTATTTCTTCCAGGTTCAAATAATGTAAGTCCATAAAGACATAAAGCAGATCAGTTGTTGCCTGGACCTTAGGGTAGGAGTAGGGATTGACAGCAAACGGGCAGAAGAAAGTTTTGGGGATGGTGAAAATTTTCTAAAACCGTATTGCTGTGATGGTTCCACAACTCTACCTTCACCATGGGTGAATTTTATGGTATATAAATTAAAATGCAAAACATCTATTTTAAATTTTGTTCTCAATCATAAGATAAAAACCAACCAGTTTTTAAAATAAAAATATTTTAACACTAAAGAAGATTATAGATAGCAGTAAGCACATTTAAAATGTTTAGCATCATTAGTCATTAGGAAAATAAAAAAATAGGTCAGGCACAGTGACTCACACCTGTAATCCCCGCACTTTGGAAGGCCAAGGCAGGTGGATTACGAGGTCAGGAGTTCGAGACTAGCCTGACCAACATGGTAAAACCCCATCTCTGTTTAAAAAATAAAAAATAGACTGGGCGCGGTGGCTCACTCCTGTAATCCCAGCACTTTGGTAGGCCAAGGTGGGTGGATCATGAGGTCAAGAGATCGAGACCATCCTGTCTAACACGGTGAAACCCCGTCTCTACTAAAAATACAAAAATTCGCTGGGCATGCTAGCGCATGCCTGTAGTCCCAGCTGCTCAGGAGGCTGAGGTAGGAGAATTGCTTGAACCCGGGAGGTGGAGGTTGCAGTGAACCGAGATCGCACCACTGCACTTCCAGCATGGCACCTGGCAATGGAGGGAGACTCTGTCTCAAAATAAATAAATAAATAAATAATAAAGCCAGGTACAGCAGTTCACGCCTGTAATCCCAGCACTTTGGGAGGTGGAGGCGGGCGGATCACGAGGTCAAGAGATAGAGACCATCCTGGGTGGCCAACATGGTGAAACCCCATCCCTACTAAAAATATAAAAATTAGCAGGGTATGGTGGTGCGTGCCTGTAGTCCCAGCTACTCGGGAGGCTGAGGCAGGAGAATTGCTTGAACCCAGGAGGCGGAGTTTGCAGTGAGCCGAGATCATGCCACTGCACTCCAGTCTGGTGCCTGGTGACAGAGTGAGACTCTGTCTCAAAAATATATATATATAAAATAAAAATAGGCTGGGTGCGGTGGCTCACGCCTGTAATCCAAGCACTTTGGAGGCCGAGGCGGGCAGATCACCTGAGGTTGGGAGTTCAAGACCAGCCTGACCAACATGGCGAAACCCCGTCTTTAAAAAAATTTAAAATAAAATAAAAAATAAAAATAAAACCACAATATGATATCATTATACAACTATTAGAAAGACTAAAAGAAAAAATGAGAAGAGAATTATTCTGTTATTGGGTGAAATTGTGGAATGGTACGGCCATTTTGCTGGGTGGAATTGCACAATGATACATCCTCTTTGGAAGAAAATCTGGAAGTTTCCTGTAAAATAAAACACATATTACTATATAAGTCAGCAGTCTGACTCCCAGGTATTTACCTGTGAGAAAAGAAAAATGTATCACTACACAAAAGAACCTGTATTTTCATGTGCATACCTGAGTTGAGGAAACAGAGTTAAGCATTTAGGGAGGTGGCTGGAATTTTCTTTCTTTTTTTTTTTTCCCAATGGCTGCATTTTTATTTTTTAATATTGCAAAATGTTCTAATCACAGTGGCATAAACTCCAGGATTCCCACTTTGCAAGATGTGTTTTTATTTCTGATTGTATCCTGAAGGAATCAGAGGTCTTTGCAAGGTAAAGTCACCATCCCTGGTTACAGAGATCCTTGATAGGTGCAGGCTTCCTGTGTCCAGGCCTTTTGAGCCATCTGTATTTACCTAACAATGACTTGGAGACGCAACTTAAAAAAGCAAGACGCACAAAACAGTTGGGAAAAGGTTATAAGTCAAATAATTTTATGCAGACAGAAGTTGTTTTCAAAGCTGTTCATGATTTAGTAGAAAGAATTAGGAGCTTGTAACAATTACTTAACGTTGCTCATTTGCTGAGGTTTCATTCCAACGAGAGCTGCACTGTAAGTCTGGTTTTGTGGCCGCTGACAGTCGTACTTCCTTGAAATGGAATACATTTCCAGTTGTTGTCTTAAACGAATCTTGCTTATCGTGTCATAGAAGTTGGGCTCTGACAAAGTTTCTTCTGTAGGTGGCACGCTGAATATTCTCGGAATTCTCCATTTGTTCCTGCGAGTGCAGTGCACCTCCCGCTCGGCTGCGCACGCCAGGCGGGCGGTGGCTGGAATTTTCAAGGCAGAGTACTGCAAAAGAGAAGAGAAAAAGAGAGCTCCAGGCAGGCACGGCGGCTCATGCCTGTAATCCCAGCACTTTGGGAGGCCGAGGCGGGCGATCACAAGGTCAGGAGTTTGAGACCAACCTAACCAACTTGGGGAGACCCCGTCTCTAAATTAAATAAATAAAATAAAATAAATTTAAAAAAGAAAATGAGAGCTCCAGTGATCTGTAATCTTCAGCTGAATGCTGATCAGTGCAGATGTGTGGGGACACTACCACAGCGGGGGAAAGAGCCATTGGAAAGGACAGGCAGAGCCATCACCAGAACTCACAGAACTGGGGATATTTCATGTTTCCAATGGCAGAGTAGAAAAACCTCCTAATAAACCAGTTTCAGACAGAGGACTCAGAAAAGAGAGTATTGCCAAATGAGCCCTAGAAAAAACTTAAAGGCAAGCCTCAAAAAGGTCAAATTGTTTCCAAGTCATTTAGCTGCCTCCAAGACCAAAGCTGAAAATTAACAGGAAAAATCCCAGAATACGATTTAAAATTACAGCATCTAGGCCAGGTGCGGTGGCCCACGCCTGTAATCCCAGCACTTTGGGAGGCCGAGGCGGGTGGATCACGAGGTCAAAAGATCGAGACCATCCTGGTTAACAAGGTGAAACCCCGTCTCTACTAAAAATACAAAAAATTAGCTGGGCACGGTGGGGCATGCCTGTATTCCCAGCACTTTGGGAGGCCGAGGCAGGTGGATCATGAGGTCAAGAGATCGAGACCATCCTGGTCAACATGGTGAAATCCCGTCTCTACTAAAAATACAAAAAATTAGCTGGGCATGGTGACTCGTGCCTGTATTCCCAGCTACTCAGGAGGCTGAGGCAGGAGAATTGCCTGAATCCAGGAGGTGGAGGTTGCGGTGAGCCGAGATCATGCCATTGCAATCCAGCCTGGGTAACAAGAGCAAAACTCCGTCTCAAAAATAAATAAATAAAATAAAATAAAATAAAAAATTACAGCATTTTGCATCCAATTGAAAATGACCAGGTATATGAAAAGTGGAAAAATATGACTCATAATGATAATAAAAATAAATCTATAGAGAGACTGACTGAGAAATGACATAAATGATAGGCAGAATTAGTAGACAAGAACATTAAAACAGAAATTACAGACTCTGTATGTTCAGGAAGGTAGACAAATCCTGAGCGTAAGAGACATGAAGTCTATTTCTAAAAATCCAAATTCAAAACTACTGGATAAGGAAATTGCAATATGTGAGATTAAAAATAGACTGGATGGGATTAGCAGCAATCTAGGCACTGAAGTGCAGATTACTGAATTTGAAGATAAGGCAGTAGAAAGTATCCAAAATGAAATACAGAGAGAACAAAGACTGGAAAAATAAAAAACAAAGGAGCAGAGGATCCATTAACTGTGGGACATCAAAGTGTAATTTACACGTAATTGAAGTCCCAGAAGAAGAGGAGAGAGTCAAAGGGACTCAAACACTAAAAGAAATAATGGCGGGCCGGTCGGTGACTCACACCTGTAATCCCAGCACTTTGGGAGGCCGAGGCGGGTGGATCACGAGGTCAAGCGATCAAGACCATCCTGGTCAACATGGTGAAACCCCGTCTCTACTAAAAATACAAAAAAATTAGCTGGGCATGGTGGTGCGTGCCTGTAATCCCAGCTACTCAGGAGGCTGAGGCAGGAGAATTGCCTGAACCCAGGAGGCGGAGGTTGCAGTGAGCCGAGATCACGCCATTGCACTCCAGCCTGGGTAACAAGAGCGAAACTCCGTCAAAAAAAAAAAAAAAAAATGGCATAAAAATTTCTAAATTTGATGAAAATGAACAGTAATTAAAAAAAAGCTCAATGAACCCCAAACAGAAGAAACCTGAAGAAAACTACATAAAGTTACATCATGAGCAAATTGCTTAAAACTAATTAACTTTATTTTATTTTTATGTATTTATTTTTTTGAGACAGAGTTTTGATCTTGTTGCCCAGGCTGGAGTGCAGTGGTGCAATTTTGGCTCACTACAACCTCTGCCTCCCGAGTTCGAGCGATTCTCCTGCTTCAGCCTCCTGAGTAGCTGGGATTACAGACATGAGCCACCATGCCCAGCTAATTTTTGTATTTTTAGTAGAGATTGGGTTTTGCCGTGTTGGCCAGACTTGTCTCCAACTTCTGACCTCAGGTGATCCGCCCACCTCGGCCTCCCAAAGTGCTGGGATTACAGGGGTGAGCCACCATGCCTGGCCCCAATTATCTTGAAAAGACACTGTTTACAAAAATGAAAAGGCAACCTACAGCCTGGGAGTAAATATTCGCAAAACAGATCTCCAACAAAGAACTTGTATATAGAATATATAAAAAACTCTTACATCTCAATAATAAGAATTCAAATAACCCAATTAAAAATGGATAAAAGAGGCTGGTGCAGTGGCTCACACTCATAATCTCAGCACTTTGGGGGTGGAGGCAAGAGGTTTGCTTGAGCCCAGGAGTTGGAGGGCAGCCTGAGCCAACATAGTAAGACCCCCATCTCTACCAAAAAAATACGAAATTCTCTGGGCTTGGTGGCACATCCCTGTGGTCCCAGCTACTCACAGACTGAGATAGGAGGATCCTTAAGCACAGGAGGTTGTGGCTGCAGTGAGCCACGATTGTGCAACTACACTCCAGCCTGGGTGACAAGCCCAACTACACCCCAGCCTGGGCAATAGAATAAGACCCCGTCTCGAAAAAAAAAAGGAAAGAAAAAAACAGACAAAAGATAGATCTAAATAGACATTTTGCTTAAGATGAGATACAGATGGCAAAGAAATGTATTAAGAAATGTTCAATGTTGTAAGTCATTGGTTAAATGCAAATTAAAACCACGGAGACAGACTGCTCTGCCCCCACTGCAATGGTTGACATTTTAAAAATTAACTGTACCAAATGTTGTTGGGGATGTGCAAAACTGAAACTCTCATACGCTACTAGGAGAAAGTAAAATGATGTAACCACTTTGGGACAGAGTAGGAAAGTATTTGTGCATGTTTATTATTTATTAATTTGAGATGGAGTCTTGCTCTGTTGCCAGGCTAGAATGCAGTGTCGCCATCTTGGCTCACTGCAACCTCTGCCTCCCAGGTTCAAGTGATTCCCCTGCCTCAGCCTCCCATGTAGCTGGGACTACAGGTGCGCACCACCACGCCCAGCTAATTTTTGCATTTTTACTAGAGACGGGGTTTCACCATGTTAGCCAGGATGGTCTCGAACTCTTGATCTCATGATCTACCCGCCTCGGCCTCTTAAAATGCTGGGATTACAGGCGTGGGTCTCTGCGCCCTGCCGTACATTTTTAAGTGGTTAATTATAGCCAGGGAAGGGTGGCTCATGCTTGTAATCCTGACACTGTGGGAGGCTGAGGCAAAGGGATCACTTGAACCTCGACAAATAACCCAGACAAGTTCAAGGCAAATCTGGGCAACATAGGGAGACCCCATCTCTACATGTAATTCTTTTTTCTAACCAGGGGAAAGCGCAAATGCAGTCCCCCACTACCACAAATTATGCAGTCGAGTTTCCCACATTTGGGGAAATCACAGGGGTAGGCACATCCAGAGTGCAACGGATAAGCCTTGCCCTGGGAAAACCACCTTCATCATGGTGGTATCTCCCTGCTAGGTAAGTAATTTTTTAAAAAGAAATTAGCTGGGCTGCCGGGCGCAGTGGCTCATGCCTGTAATCCCAGCACTTTGGGAGGCCGAGGCTGGTGGATCACCAGGTCCGGAGATTGAGACCATCCTGGCTAACATGGTGAAACCCGTCTCTACTAAAAATACATAAAATTAGCTGGGTGTAGTGGGGTGCGACTGTAGTACCAGCTACTCGAGAGGCTGAGGCAGGGGAATCGCTTGAACCCAGGAGGCAGAGGTTGCAATGAGCCGAGATTGCACCACTGCACTCCAGCCTGGGTGACGAGCAAGACTCCATCTGAAAAAAAAAAAAAAAAAAGAAATTAAAAAAAATTAGCTGGGCATGGTGTCACATGCCTTTGGTCCTAGATAACTCAGGAGGCTGAGGTGGGAGGATCACTTGAACCTGGGAGGTCAAGGCTGCAGTGAGGTGTGATCACAACACCGCACTCCAGCCTGCGTGACAGGGCGAGACCCCGCGTTAGTCTGTTTTCACACTGCAATAAAGATACTACCTGAAACTGGGTAATTTATAAAGGAAAGAGGTTTAATTGATTCACAGTTCCAGATGGCTGGGGAGACCTCAGGAAACTTATAATCATGGTGAAAGGTGAGGGGGAAGCAAGAAACTTCTTCACATGGTGGCGGCAGAGGGAAGAGTGAGAGCGCAGAAAAAACTACTCTTTATAGAACCACCAGATCTCGTAAAAATTCACTCACTGGCAAGAGAACAGCAGCTTGGGGGAAACGGCCCCCATAGTCTAATGGCTTTCCTTCCTTCACACGTGGGGATTATAGATCCCTCTGTCAACATATGGGGATTTACAATTAAAGATGAGATTTGGGTAGAGACAGAGCCAAACCATATCAGACCCTGTCTCAAAAAAGAAAAACACATTAATTATTCACCTGCCATGTGACCTAACCATTTCACTCCTAAGTATTTACTCAAAAAAAATGAAAGCATATGCCCATACAAAGACTGTACGTCAATGTACATAGCAGCTTTATTAGTAATGGCCCAAAACTGGAAATAACCCAAGTGTCCATCAACAAGTGGGTGGTAAGCAGATGGTGGAACATCCGCACAATGGAATACTACTCAGCACTACAAAGGAATGAACTACTGTGTATGGTGTGGATCACTAAGTGAATGAATCTCAACAATTATGTTAAGTAAATGAAGCTAGACAAAAAAAACTTATCCTGTATGATTCCATTTATATAACATCCTAGAAGTGGGAGGATTGCTTGAGGCCAGGAGTTCGAGACCAGCCTGAGCAACATAGCAAGACCCTGTCTCTAAAAAAAAAAAATAGGAAAAAGAGTTAGCCAGATGTGTGTGCCTGTAGTCCAGCTACTTAAGAGGCTGAGGCAGGAGGATCACTTGAGCCTAGGAGTTTGAGGCTGCAGTGAGCTGTGATTGCAGCACTGCACTCCAGCCTGGGCAACAGAGCAAGACCTCATCTCTAAAAATAAATAAATAGGCCGGGTGCAGTAGCTCACACCTGTAATCCCAGCACTTTGGGAGTCCGAGGCTGGTGGATCACAAGGTCAGGAGTTCAAGACCACCTTGGCCAGATGGTAGAACCTGTCTGTACTGAAAATACAAAAATTAGCTGGATGTGGTGTAATCCCAGCTCTCAAGAGGCTGAGGCAGAAGAATCGCTTCAACCTGGGAGGTGGAGATTGTAGTGAGCCACTGTACTCCTGCCTGGGCGACAGAGCAAGACTCTATCTCAATAAAATAAAATAATTTAAAATCTAGAAAATGGAAATTAACCTATGGTGATAGAAATTTGACCAGCGATTGCCTGGGAGCAGGGTAGAGGAAGAATCAAATTAACAAAGAAGTACAAGGGCACCTTTGGGGCTGATGGTTGTGGTCGCCTTTTTTTTTCTTTTTGAGATGGAGTTTCACTCTTGTAGCCCAGGCTGGAGTGCAGTGGTGCAACCTCCACCTCCCGTGTTCAAGTGATTCTCCTGCCCCAACCTTCCAAGTAGCTGGGATTACAGGCACCCACCATGCCTGACTAATTTTTGTATTTTTAGTAGAGACGGGGTTTCACCATGTTGGCCAGGCTGATCGCAAACTCCTGACCTCAGGTGATCCGCCTACCTTGGCTCCCAAAGGGCTGGGATTACAGGCGTGAGCCACTGCACCAGGCCTGGAGGTGATCACCAGGTTGATTGTGATGATTTGTACCCCTATGTGAAAACTTATGAAATTGTACACTTTGGCCGGGCGCAGTGGCTCAAGCCTGTAATCCCAGCACTTCGGGAGGCCGAGGCAGGCGGATCATGAGGTCAAGAGGTCGAGACCATCCTGGCCAATGTGGTGAAACCCTGTCTCTACTAAAAATACAAAAATTAGCCAGGCTTGGTGGCGTGCACCTGTAGTTCCGGCTACTCGGGAGGCTGAGGCAGGAGAATTGCTTGAACCAGGGAGGCGGAGGTTGCAGTGAGCCGAGATTGTGCCACTGCCCTCCAGCTTGGTGCCTGGCGGACAGAGTGAGACTGTGTCTCAAAAAAAAAAAAAGAAAGAAATTGTACACCTCAAATAATTCCATTTCTTGTATATCAATTATATCTCCGTAGAGCTACTTTTAAAAGAATACATATCTTTGATTAGATCATGGCCTTAATAAACCAGCTCTAACTCAAATTTTAGAGAAATCTGACATGAGACAAAGTATCACATGATGTTAAGAAATTATTGCACCCAGGTGCAGTGGCTCATGCCTGTAATTCCAGCACTTTGAGAGGTCAAGATGGGAGGATTATTTGAGCCCAGGAGTTGGAGATCAGGCTGAGCAACATAATGAGACCCCCATCTCTACAAAAATACCAAAAATTAGCTGGGCCTGGCGCCATGTGTCTGTAGTCCCAGCTACTCAGGAGACTGAGATGGGAGGATCGCTTGAGCCTGGGAGGTCGAGGCTGCAGTGAGTGATCGCGCCACTGCAGTCCAACCTGGGCCACAGAGGAAGACTAGACTCTGTCTCAAAAAAAAAAAAAAAAGATTATTGTTAAAATGTAATAAAATGTTCTAATTTATTTTTAAAATGTGAGGAGGGAGAGGGGGCTTCTAAAATGGGCTCCATAAACAGCTCTGGAGCTTCCACCTCACAACCAACCAGGGGTGGCTATGTGCTAGCCTTCAGGTCTCCAACCTGCCCAGCCCAGTTGTCTTGGAGATGGGGATAGGAAGTGGGCAGAGAGAAGCTCTCAATCCTCTGCCTTCCTTGGAAATGTCCTTAGAACCTGGTAACATTGTACTTAACGCTTAACAGAAAATCTTCACTTCTTGCATAGAGACTCTTCGTCTTAATCCTCTGGGGCCGCTGGTTCTGAGGCAGTCGCTGTTGTCTAGATCAAGTTTCTGTCTGTGCACCTCTCGCTTGCTTGCTGGCAGACACCATTTGTGTGTGTGTCCCACTCCTCCCAGGGACTCAGGAAAATCATTCCATTCTACCCAGCTCAAGAGGTAAATCCTGACTGGTGTAGGCTAGTCTTCTTTGAAGAAATTGGTTTGTTTTTGTTTTGAGACGGAGTCTCACACTGTCACCCAGGCTGTAGTGCAGTGGTGCGATCTCAGCTCACTGCAATCTCCGCCTCCTGGGTTCAAGCAATTCTCCTGCCTCAACCTCCCAAGTAGTGGGGACTACAGGTGTGCTGCCACGCCCAGCTAATTTTTTTTGTATTTTTAGTAGAGATGGGGTTTCACCATGTTGGCCCTGATGGTCTTGATCTCCTGACCTCGTGATCCACCCGCCTCGGCCTCCCAAAGTGCTGGAATTACAGGTGTGAGCCACCTCGACTGCCCTTTGCAGAGACTGGTTTAGGAGCTGGCATGTGAATCAGTGAAATTTGAGAAAAGGGTGGGGAGGGAGATTGTATTAGTCATTACACGAAATACTTTAGAGAGCAGAACTGAGAGATAGCATAACTGTTTTGCTCACAGCTACAGAAGCTGGAAGTCCAAAATCAGGACACCATCAGATTCCGTGTCTGAGGAGAGCTTCCAAATTCCATCTCTGCTTCCAAATGGTACCTTGTTGCTGCATCCTCTGGAGGGGACAAATGTGGTGTCCTCCCATAACACAAAAGATGGAAAGGCAAAAAGAGATTAATGCTGCTTCCTCACATAGCAGACAGTGGAAGGGCAAAAGGAAGAAAGGCCAGCTAGTTCTCTCCTCGTTTTTTTTTTTTTTTTTTTGAGACAGAGTCTAGCCCTGTCGCCAGGCTGAAGTGCAGTGGCACAATCTCGGCTCACTGCAACCTCCACCTCCTAAATTCAAACCATTCTCCTGCCTCAGCATCCTGAGTAGCTAGGATTACAAGTGCCCACCAGCATGCCCAGCTAATTTTTTTATTGTTAGTAGAGACGGGGTTTCACCACGTTGGCCAGGCTGGTCTCAAACTCCTGACCTCCTGATCCACCCCCATCGGCCTCCCAAAGTACTGGGATTACAGGCATCAGTCACTGCACCCGGCTCCCTCTTGCCCTTTTGTAAAACACTAATCCCATCTGTGAGGACAGAGCCCTTGTGGCCTAATCATCTCCCAAAGGCTCCAGCTCTTAATACTGCTGCTGTGGGGATTCAGTTTGAACATGAATTTTGGGGGAGGCACAAGCACTCGCACCATAGCAGAGTCTTCTGGGAAATGTTTCCTTGCTCTTAAAAAGGACTCCAAGGTCTAGGCATCCTTCCTCTCACAGCGGACATTGTTGTTTCTGGATATGAAGTCTGGAGCGGTGGCAGCTCTCCTGAGACACCTATACACAGAGCCCTTCCCAGAACAGAACAAGCCAGTGAGCATGGCAGAGGAAACACAAGAAGAGCCTGAGCCACAGATTAGCCCATTCGGGAGCTGCCCCCACCTCCCGGCTTCCTGCTGTATGAATTCATACACTTTCCTCATTGGTTTTTTTTTTTTTGAGACGGAGTTTTGTTCTTCTTCTTCTTCTTTTTTTTTTTTTTGTTAGAGCAGAAGTTAAATTAGTGATAGGAAGGAAGATTTGTTTTCCAAATGAATGAGTTTGAAAAAGTCCTAGTGGGATTTTACTGAGTTTGTTTTATGCAGCAGAGAGAAGTCCTAGAAAGATGGGTTGCCATTTTACAGTGAAATGCAAGGGTTTTATAAACAAACTGGAGGGGAGTGGTGCTTCGTTTGCATAAGCTGAGAATGTCTCAGTTCCTGCCCCAAACCTTCTAGTGCACCTGAGGGTTTCCTAGCCTGAGTTACTCCATGTTGTTTATCTCTTCCTGCTGCAAACGTGTAAAAAAGGCTGGTGGAGTCCCAACACTCCAAGGTGGATGTGCCTGATTAGTGTAGGTCTCTTTTTTTTTTTTTTTTTTTAAGGAAAGAAAAAACAAAGGAGTGAAGGAGAGGAAGAAAGAGGAAGAAAAAGAGGGAGAGAAAACAGAAATGTTGCTTTATTCTAAAAATGGGTATTACTAATGGCCGATCAATATTTCATTTAAACCTATGAGTAGGTGTGATGTGGTATTGACAGGAATGTATATTTTGTGTATTTAAAGTGGAGAGCTCTATAAATATTTATTAAGTTTACTTGTTCCGGATCTGAGTTCAAGTCCTGGATATCCTTATTAATTTTCTGTCTCATTGAGTCTAAGTCTCTTTATAGGTCTTATGTGTCTGGATGTTAGGATCGTTAGCTCTTATTGTTGCATTGATCCTTTTACCACTATATCTTGGTTGCTTTAAAATCTGTCTTATCAGATATGAGAATTGCAACTCCTGCTTTTTATTTATTTATTTATTTTTGCTCTCCATTTGGTTGGTAAATCTTTCTCCATCCCTTTGTTTTGAGTCTTTGTGTATCCTTGCATGTGAAATGGGTCTGGATGTAGCATACAGTTGGGTTTTGGCTGTATCTTTTGATTGGGGGATTTAGTTGATTTAAATTTAGGGTTACTGCCATTTGATGTTAACTGGCTGTTTTATCCATTCGTTGATGTAAATTCTTCTTTATGTTGATGCTCTTTACTTTTTGGTATATTTTTAGAAAGGCGAATACTGGTGGTTTCTTTCTATGTGTAATGCTTCTTTCAGAAGCTCTTGTAAAGCAGGCCTGGTGGTAATAAAATCTCTGAGTACTTGCTTATTCATAAAATATTTTATTTTTCCTTCAGTTGTGAAGCTTAGTTTGGCTGGATATGAAATTCTGGGCTGAAAGTTCTGTTCTTTAAGGATGTTGAATATTGGCCCCCACTCTCTTCTGGCTTGTAGGGTTTTGCTGAGAGATTTGTAAGTCTGATAGGCTTGCCTTTGTGGGTAACCTGATCTTTCTCTCTGGGTGCCCTTAGTATTTTCTCCTTTGTTTCAACCCTGGTGAATCTAACGATTATGTGCCTTGGGGTTGCTCTTCTTGAGGAATATCTTTGTGGTGTTCTCTGTATTACCCGGGGTTGAATATTGTCCTGCTTTGCCAGGTTGGGAGAGATAGAGTTTCATTCTTGCCGCTCAGGCTGGAGTGCCGTGGCACGATCTCGGCTGACTGCAACCTCTGCCTCCTGGGTCCTGGTTCAGGCAATTCTCCTGCCTCAGCCTCCTGAGTAGCTGGGACTACAGGCACGTGCCACCATACCCAGCTAATTTTTTATATTTTGAGTAGAGACGGGGTTTTACCATGTTAGCCAGGATGGTCTCAATCTTCTGACCTCATGATCCACCAGCCTCTGCCTCCCAAAGTCCTGGGGTTACATGCGTGAGCCACCATGCCCAGCCTATATCATTTTTATGAAATTCAAGAACAGGCAAAACGAATTGATGGTGATAAAGATTAGAACAGTGGTTAGCTCTGGGTTTTGTGAATGTCAGCTCGCCAAGGGCATAAGAGAACTTTCTGATTTGATGGAAATGTTTTATATCTTGAACTGAGGGTCAGTTACATAGGTACACAAATGATAAAATGTATCAACCTATACATTCAAAATTTGTATATTTTTCTGTGTGTAAACTATACCTCCATAAAGTACTACAGCCATGCATTGCTTAATGAGAAGGATACATTCTGAGAAACGTATCCTTAGGTGATTTTGTCGTTGTGGGAACATTATGGAGTGTACCTACACACACCTACATGGGATAGGCTACTACACACTTAGGCTATGTGTACAGCTTATTGCTCCTCAGCTAAAACCCGTACAGCATGTTACTGTACCGAATAGTGTAAGGAAATAGTAACACGATGGTTAAGCATTTGTGCCATGGCAATTTTTAAGCTCCATTATAATGTTATAGGACCATGGTTGCATGTGGTCCACCACTGACCAAAACGTTGTTTGCAGTACATGACTGTATTTGCATTTTTTTTTTTTTGACACAGCTCTGTCACCAGGCTGGCGTGAAATGGTGTGATCTCTGCCCACTGCAACCTCCACCTCCTGGGTTCAAGCAATTCTCTGTCTCAGCCTCCTCAAGTAGCTGGGATTACAAGCACCCCTCACCATTCCTGGCTAATTTTTGAATTTTTTTTTTTTTTTTGAGACAGAGTTTCACTCTTGTTACCCAGGCTGGAGTGCAATGGCACGATCTCGGCTCACCACAACCTCGGCCTCCTGGGTTCAGGCAATTCTCCTGCCTCAGCCTCCTGAGTAGCTGGGATTACAGGCACGCACCACCATGTCCAGCTAATTTTTTGTATTTTTAGTAGAGATGGGGTTTCACCATGTTGACCAGATGGTCTCGATCTCTTAACCTCATGATCCACCCGCCTCGGCCTCCCAAAGTGCTGGGATTACAGGCGTGAACCACCACGCCCAGCCTCATTGTCTTTTCTAATTCAGTGTGAGATCTTCCTGGTTCTCTACATGACTGGTGATTTTCTATTGAGACCCAGTCACGTGAGGTATGACGTGACTCGGTCTTACTGAAACCTTCTTGCTTCCTATGATGCTAGTCCAGCACAGGAGGGGAGCTGCTGCCTCCTCGCTGTGTGGTGGAGGTACAAGTCCAGGTTCCCCACTCAGCGCCCATGGACTCGAGAGAACCGGGCACTTTGGAGGGTATGGGAGCCCTAGATTCCTCTAGACCACCACTGGCTGTGCAGGGTGGGGGTATCACCTGTTAGGGTCACAAGAGGACAAGCATAGACCCCTTCTCCATTCTCCCCTGCAAAGCTGAACTCATAAGAAAAACACCCTCAAGCCTTGCAAACAGGGCACCTGGGTTCTAGGATGTGGTCGCACCCAGCTCTTGAACCCAGGATGGTGACCCAATTAAGCAGAATGTTAGCACCTAAGAACAAAGAAGCAGTTTTTCTTAGAATAGCACCTGGCTACCTGCAAACCCCCTATATAACCCCCATAGTCTGTAAGCCAGGCTGCTGCCTTCACTGCCTGTGGGTGAAAAAAACTTGCTAAACCTGACCCTGGGTCTGCCTCTCTGCTTACATTGCCTTATTGCTTCTTCATGGCCCCCATTTTCACCATATTCTCAGGATGGCAGTGACCTTGGAGTGGAGAGAGGAGATGTGATTGGGGAGGAGACACAGGAGGCTTCAAAGGAACTGGGAATGTTTTATTTTTTGGTTGGGAAGTAGGTATACAGGTTTTGTTCTTTTGTTTTTTGAGACAGAGTCTTGCTTTGTCACCCAGGCTGGAGGGCTCTAGTGCGATCTCAGTTCACGGCAACCTCCGCCTCCCGGGTTCAAGCGATTCTCCTCCCTCCCCAAGTAGCTGGGATTATAGGCATGCGCCACCACCCCGGCTAATTTTTGCGTATTTGGTAGAGACGAGGTTTCACCACGTTGGCTGGGCTCGTCTCAAACTCCTGACCTCAGGTGATTCATGGGCCTCTGCCTCTCAGCGTGCTGAGATTACAGGTATGAGCCACTGTGCCCAGCAGGAATACAAGTTTTAATTTTATTATTATTATATGTTACAGAATATTTTTAAAACAGAAAAACCTAACTCCAACAGAGTAGAAATATGCCGTGTGTGCTTAGAATATTTGTAACATAGTTAGCTGAGCTCCTCAGACAGCGATATCCATTGTCTATAGTATTAAGCACTATCTATGTGCCAAGTACTGTGCCAAGCACTTCACACACATCATCTTATTTATCCCTCACCACACTCCTAGGGGATAGATACTAACCCATTTTACAGAGCAGGAAGCTCAGGCTCAAAGAGGTTAAGTCGATTGCCCAGAATCACAGAGCAATGTGTGGCTGAGATGGGACGGGAACTCAGGCCTGTCTGCAGAGCTTGTATTCTTCAACCCACAGCACCCGAACAAGATGAAAACCAGTTAAATTCATTCATCATAATCATCACATGCCATGTCCCAGCCACAGCTGATACAATCTGACAGAAAGCATTGGACTCCCACAGGATGAGTAATGTGTCTTGGGAGGACCTTGTGGGCAAAGTGAATACAAGTGGCAGCTGCATCCAAACAAGCCCAGGGTCAGGACCCACCCAGGTGAGCAGGGCTTAGAACTAGCCAGTGAGGCAGGAGCTGTGGCTGAGGCCTGTCCAGCCATGTGTCAGGGACGTGAAGGCAGGCAGAATAGCAAGGAAGGGATGCCAGAGGCAGGGAACCACGAAAGATGTCTCGCCTCCTATTTCAGAGAGAGGGATCCGACCGGCAGGACAGGAGAGGCTGGAATTGGAGGGAGAGAATAGTGTCTGCAGAAGCAGACCACCAGACATCAGAGCTAGCAATCCAGGCAGGGGCCAGAACCTAGGGCCACAGAGATCATGGTCTGCCCCGTCCCATCGCTTTCTCTGTGGCACAGGGGAAAGAGGACATAGAAATTGAGTGAAATTGGCTAAGGTGAATCAGCCAAGAACTGTACCCTCTCAGGAGCTGCAGGCGCTGTCCTACCCAGCCTGCCCAACTGGTGGGTGGCACAGACCTGTCCGCCCACTAGGATGGGGGAAGAGGCAAAGCTACCAGTTAGGAGCTCACTAGGTCACCGTCCATGGGAATGGTGGTTCAGGTCAACAAAACAGAACTGTCAGGCCGGGCATGGTGGCTCATGCCTGTAATCCAAGCACTTTGGAGGCCAAGGTGGGTGGATCACCTGAGGTCAGGAGTTCAAGACCATCCTGACCAACATGGTAAAACCCCGTCTTATAAAAAACAAAACAAACAAACAAACAAAAAACGGAGTTGTCCAGGGACAACTGTAGACTCCCCACTGAAAGGCCACAGCCCTGGTATGGGAATTCTGGTTGGACCACAGCTCACAGTCACGCTTGGAGTATTTGTGCAGCCAGATTCAGGCTGAGTCCCTAGCAGCTGAGAGCCTGGCTAGGATACAGGAAGTATAGTCTGGCATCTCTGGGTTTAGAACTACAACAGGGAAGGGCAGGAGCAAATGAGGAAAAGTGACCCAGATGGCAAGGGACCCACCCTTTCCCCTTAGAGCTGCTGCAGGAGCAGCTCTCCTAGCTGCAGCACGTTCTGGGCACTGATTCACAGCTGGTAGGCGCCTGTGACCTGGACTGGCTGGACAAGTGGGCCAAATCGATTGTTCCTTTGGAGTTTGATTACTATGAAATATTCCACTTTTTCTCTTGTTAACACTTCTGCACTTAAAGTTTGTATAGTATATTGATATTAGCTTTCTTGGGAATAATGCTGACATGAAATATTGCTTGCTTGCTTTTTTTCTCAGATCAAGTCTTGCTCTGTTGCCCAGGCTGGAGTGCAGTGGCGCAATCGAGGCTCACTGCAACCTCTGCCTTCCAGGTTCAAGCAATTCTCCTCCTCAGCCTCCTGAGCAGCTGGGACTACAGGCACGTGCCACTAAGCCTGGCTAATTTTTTGTATTTTTAGTAGAGACGGAGTTTCACCATGTTAGCCAGGATGGTCTTGATCTCCTGACCTCGTGATCCACCCGTCTCAGCCTCTCAAAGTGCTGGGATTACAGGCTATCACACCTGACTGAAATACTGCTTTCTAACTTTTTACTTTCACCTTTTTATGTCCTTATGTTTATTTTATTTTATTTATTTTTGAGACAGTCTTGCTAGGTTGCCCAGGCTGGAGTGCAGTGGTGCAATCTCCGCTCACTGCAATCTCCGCCTCCCATATCCAAGCAATTCTTGTGCCTCAGCCTCCCGAGTAGTTGAGGAGTTGTAGTCCTGGGCTACAGGCGTGAACCACCTTGCTAGCTAATTTTTGTTTTTTTAGTAGAGAGGGGGTTTCACCATGTTGGCCAGGCTGGTCTCGAACTCCTGACTTCAAGTGATCTGCCTGCCTTGGCCTCCCAGAGTGCTGGAATTACAGGAGTGAGCTACTGTGCCTGGCCTATGTCCTTATATTTAAAGTGTGCTTTTAGTAAACAGCAGAGTTGGAGTTATTGAATCTAATCTGACAATATTTGTTTGTTTGTTTTTTTGAGACAGAGTCTTGCTCTGTTGCCCAGGCTGGAGTGTGATGGCACAATCTCGGCTCACAGCAACCTTTGCCTCCTGGGTTCAAGCGAGCACGTCTGGCTAATTTTTATATTTTTTGTAGAGATCGGGTTTCACCATGTTGGCCAGGCTGGTCTTGAACTACTGACCTCAAGTGATCTGCCCTTCTCAGCCTCCAAATGTGCTGGGATTACAGGCATGAGCCATCGTGCCCAGCCAGTGTGTGTCTTTTAATTTGCATATTTACACTATCTACATTAATTGCAATTACTGGCATAGGTGGGTTTATGAAGTCGTTTTCTGTTTCTCTTTTGTTCCTTTACTCCTTTCCTACCTCCCTTTAATTAGTCAATATTTTTAAAAACTAATTTCATTTTGTTCTGTTAGCTTTTTTTTTTTTAGATGGAGTCTCGCTCTGTCCCCAAGCTGGAGTACAGTGGCAAGATCTCTGCTCACTGCAATCTTCACCTCTGGGGTTCAAGCCATTCTCCTGCCTCAGCTTCTTGAGTAGCTGGTATTACAGGGGCCCACCACCCCACTCAGCTAATTTTTGTATTTTTAGTAGAGACGGGGTTTCACCATGTTGGCCAGGATGGTCTTGATCTCCTGAACTCGTGATCTGCTTGCCTCTGCCTCACAAAGTGCTGGGATTACAGGTGTAAGGCACCTCTCCCGGCCTACTGTTAGCTTTTTAATTACATTTTCTTTTACCATTATTTTAGTGATCATCTTAGAGATTATAATATGCATCCTTGATTTATTGCAATCTACGTTGTTAGAGCATTTATAATTTACACTTAAATGATGCAATAACCTTATAATAGTTAACTCCCATTTAGTTCCCTCCCTTCTTTGTGTTATTGTTGTCATATATTTACTTTTTTTTTTTTTTTTTTTAAGACAGGGTCTTGCTGTGTTGCCTAAGCTGGAGGGCAATGGCATGATCTCAGCTCACTGCAACCTTGACCTCCTGGGCTCAAACGACCTTCCTGCCTTATTGGGAGGTCTCAGTAGCTGAGATAGGGTCTTGTTATGTTGCCCAGGCTAGTCTCAAAATCCTGGCCTCAAGCAATCCTCCCACATTGGCATCCCAAAGTGCTAGGATTATAGGTGTGAGCCACCACACTGGGTCTCCTATATCTTATGTAAAAAGTCTTATGAGATGTTGTTTTAAATAGCCAATATTTGATTCTCATTAGATACATTTTTACTCTTTGCCTGTGCTCTTCATTCCTTCTTGCAATACCATCAGGGATCATTTTCCATCAGCCTAAAGTGATGATCATTTTCCATCACTCCACACAGGGAGACCCCGTCTCTACAAATACTTTTTTTTTCTGGAGACGGATTCTCACACTGTCGCCCAGACTGGAGTGTAGTGGCACGATCTCAGCTCACTACAACCTCTACCTCCTGGGTTCAAGTGATTCTCTTGCCTCAGCCTCCCGAGTAGCTGAGATTACAGGCATGTACCACCACGCCCAGCTAATTTTGTATATTTAGTAGAGACTGGGGTTTCACCATGTCAGCTAGGCTGATCTCAAACTCCCGACATCAGGCGATCCACCCGCCTTGGTCTCCCAAAGTGCTGGGATTACAGAAGTGAGCCACTGCTCCCAGCCTATAAATACTTTTTAAAAATTAGTTGGATGTGGTGGTTCGTGTATGGTGTGGTCCCAGCTACTTGGAAGGCTGAGGCAGGAGGATGGCCTGAGCTGGAGAAGCTGAGGCTGCTGTGAGCTGTGATAGTGCTACTGCACTCTAGCCTGGCCGAAAGAGTGAGAGCAAAACCCAGTCTCAAAAATTAAAAAGCAAAAGCAGGCTTACACCTGTAATCCCAGCACTTTGGGAGGCCGAGACGGGCAGATCATGAGGTCAAGGAATCGAGATCATCCTGACCAACATAGTGAAACCCCGTCTCTACTAAAATATAAAAATTAGCTGGGCATGGTGGCACATGACTGTAGTCCCAGCTACTCGGGAGGCTGAAGAAGAATTGCTTGATCCTGGGAGGCAGAGGTTGCAGTGAGCTGAGATCGCCACTGCACTCCAGCCTGGCACCTGGCGACAGAACGGGACTCTGTCTCAAAAAAAAAAAGGAAAGAAAAGAAAGCTCCTCAAGTTTTTCTTTTCTTTTTTTTTGAGATGAGATTCTCAGCTCACTGAGGCCTCCATCTTCAGTATAGCTGGAACTACAGGTGTGCACCACCGCACCTGGCTAATTTTTTATTTTTTGTAAGAGATGTGGTCTCACTCTGCTGTTCATGTGGTCTTGAATTCCTGGCTTCAAGCAACCCTCCCAAAGTGCTGAGACTAGAGGCCTGAGCCACTGGCCCCAGCCTCAAATATTTCCTAACAGTGCAGACATGCACTAGTAACAAAGCAAATTCTTTCTGCTTTTGTCTGTCTGACAACATGTTTTTTTTACTTTATGTTTTGAGGTGGGCATAGAATTGTAGCGTGGGAGGTATTTTTACCATTTTATCTTATTTTGCTCTTTTATTGTATTCTTATTTTTTGAGAGAGAAGCCTGCTCTGTTGCCCAGGCTGGAGTGCAGTGGCACAATCTCGGCTCACTTCAGCCCCACCACCTGAGTTCAAGTGATTCTCGTGCCTCATCCTCCGAGTAGCTGACATTACAGGCATGCACCACCGTGCCTAGCTAATTTTTGTATTTTTAGTAGTGATGGGGTTTTGCCATGTTGGCCAGGCTGGTCTCGAACTTACAGCCTCAAGTGATTTGCCTGCCTCGGCCTCCCAAAGTGTTTGGATCACAGGCGTGAGCCACCAGGCCTGGTCCTTTTTAGCATTTTAAAGACATCATTTCATTTTTGTCTGCCTTCCATAGTCTGCCAATCAATTGCATTGTTTGGATTTTTTTTTTATCTCTCTCTCTCTCTTTTGAAATATGGTTTCTTTTAGCCGGGGACAGTGGCTCACACATGTAATCCCAGCACTTTGGGAGGCTGAGGCAGGTGGATCACAAGGTCAGGAGTTGGAGACCAGCCTGACCAACATGGTGAAACCTTGTCTTTACTGAATGTACAAAAATTAGCAGGGTGTGGTGGCGCGAGAAAAGAAACCATATATATACGATTCCTTTTAAGACTTTCTACTTTGCCTTTGATTTTCAGCAATTTAACTATGATAAGCCTAAGTGTAGTTTACTTTATGCTTACTCTGCTTGGAGCTCATTGATATTCTTGAATCTATGGCTTGATGCCTTACATCATATGTGTGGAAATCTCAGCCATTTCTTTTTCTTTTCTTTTTTTTGTTGAGACACAGTCTCACTCTGTCATCCAGACTGAAGTGCAGTGGTGCAATCTCAGCTCACTGCAACCTCTGCCACCTGGGTTAAAGTGATTCTTGTGCGTCAGCCTCCCAAGTAGCTGGGATTACAGACACATGTCACCATGCCTGGCTAATTTTTAGGTACATGTCACTATGCCTGGCTAATTTTTAGTTTCATCATTTTGGCTAGGCTAGTCTTGAACTCCCGACCTCAGGTGATCCCCTCTCCTTGGCCTCCCAAAGTGTTGGATTTACAGGCATGAGTTGGCCCAGCTGCTGGAGTGCAGTGGTGCAGTCGTGATTCACTGCAGCCTCACTCTCCCAGGCTCAAGTGACCCTGATCCTCCCACTCGAGTAGCTGGAACTACAGCTGTCTAATTTTTGTATTTTTTGTAAAGACAGGGTTTTGCTATGTTGGCTGGGCTAGTCTTGAACTCCTAGGCTCAAGTGATCCTCCCACCTCAGCCTCCCCAAATGCTTGGAATACAGGCATGAGCTACCATGCTCAGCCCATTATTTCTTCAAATACTGCTTCTCTCCTATTCTCTCTCTTCTCTCCTTGAGAAATTCCAAACACATGTATTAGATCTTTTGAGCATGTTCCATGCATCTTTCATACTCAGTTCTGTTTTTCCTTCTATTATTCTTTTTTGCTTTGTGATTCAAGGTGAATAATTTCTATTGACTGGTCTTTAAGTTCACTAATCTTGCCTCCTGCTGTATATAGTCTCTTGCTAAACATATCCAGTGAGTTCTTAATTTCAAATATGTTTTGCAGTCCAAAATGTCAGTTTTTTGGCTGGTTACAGCGACTCACACCTGTAATCCCAGCATTTTGGGAGGCCGAGGCAGGTGGATTGCTCAAGCCCAGGAGTTTGAGACCAGCTTGGGCAACATGGCAAAACCACATCTCTACAAAACATACAAAAATTAGCTGGGTGTGGTGGTGCATGCCTATAGTCCTAGCTACTCTAGAGGCTGAGGTGGGAGGATCACTTGCGCTGGGAAGGTCAAGGCTGCCATGAGGCAAGATTTGCACCACTGCACTCTGGCCTGGGCAACAGAGCTAGATCCTGTCTAAAAAAAAAAAAAATTAGATTTTCTGTTTAAGTACTCAGTCTTTTAACATGTTTTGTCCATCTCTTGCTCTATTCACCTTAACATATTAATTTTACTTATTTTTAAACCCTTGTTTATTAAATCCACTATCTGGGTCATCTCTGGGTCTGTTTCTGTTACCTCTTTTATCTTTCAATTGTTTGTCACTTTTTCGTGCTTCACATATCTAGCAATTTTTTATTGTAGTTGCCATATATTAGAATCTCTGAATTATGGTATTTTCTTCTAAAGTATGCTAAAGTGTTAAGTTTTGTTTTGGTGAGCATTTAAATTACCAATAAGTCACCTGGATCTATAGAGGCTTGGTTTTAGGCTTTGTTAGAGGGGTCATTTCAGTTTTGCCCTTTCTCCTAGGGTACAGCCTTTACTCCTGGGGTGTATGCAGCTGTTCCAAAATCATAACTGAAGCTCTGGGGTATTCACAAAGGTCTCTCCTCTTTCCCTGGGCCTGAATTCCAAAGTCCTCCAGCACTGTTTGGCTGCTAAAGTCATGGCCAGCTCTCCAGCTTCTCCATGGCTGTTCTCTGCTGGATCTTTCAGAGACTCACCACGAACACGTAGAGGTTAGGAGTCAGCCAAGGAACCAGATAGGATCTTTACACAGATTTTTGTACCTGCACTCCAAAGTCAATTGCAGATATTTATTTTTTGGCCCATTAAGACTGTCACTTCCTGCTTGGTCCACTTCCTTGTATCTGAGTTTGGGAAACCGCTTCATGGAGAAAGCAATTTAAATGTGGGGCTTGCCCAGGTGAGATGGCCAACCAACGCCTATAATCCCAGCACTTTGGGAGGCTCAGGTGGGTGGATCACCTGAGGTCAGGAGTTTGAGACCAGCCTGGCAAAACCAACATGGCAAAACCCCATCTCTACTAAAAATACAAAAATTAGCTGGGTGTCGTGGCACAGGCCTGTAGTTCCAGCTACCCAGGGAGGCTGAGTCAGGAGAATTGCTTGAATCCGGGAGGCGGAGGTTGCAGTGAGCCAAGATCCTGCTACTGCACTCCAGCCTGGGGGATAGAGCAAGACCCTATCTCAAAAAAACCAAACCAAACCAAATAACAACAAAAAAGTAAGGCTCACCTCACTCCTTCTCCAGCGATCACAGCCCTGCATTGGCTGCTGTCCAACGCCCACAAACTGTTGTTGGATATTCTGTTTTGCCCAGTTAAAATTTACAGTTGTTTACCACGATAGGGTCAACCTAAGATCACTGAATCTGCCATGGCTGGAATCAGGTTTCTCCCTCAGGGGTTTGAGTGGCTGAGGCTAAGTTGAAAGGGTGTGTTTCAGAGCAGCCACAAAGCTGTCTGGACTCTGAGGTCATGCCCAGGAAGCTGAAAGATGAGGAAATGGAAAGAATGAGTTTGTGGAAGCTGGGAGGACGAGAAATGGCTGAACAAACGCGAGGTGGTGGTGAGCGAAGGGAGCGGATGCTGAGAGAGCTCAGGAAGTGCTGTGGGACCGTTCATCATGCCCTGTTGCCCTGACCCCTAGTGCCCACACCCAGTGCCACTTTCCAGCCCCAGGTTCCATGTCTGGACAGGTCCAGATCCTTGAAGTCCTGTGAGGCTCTGTCTCCCTTACTGATCATAATCCCCCAGACCCAAGGGAATCCAAGGGAGCTGCTGATCTGGCATCCAAAAGGACTCAACCTTCCACAACCCCAATAGGTAAAGAAACCAAGGCACAGAGAGGTTAGGTTCCCTTCTGAGGGCCACACAGGAATAAGTTGTACAGCCGGGATAAGTATCCACACACTGTAAACTCCTGAGCCTGAACTCTTAACAAATAGCTTCTCCTGCTTCCCATGAACAAGTACAATGACAGTCTCTTTTCATGAAAGGGAACCTTCTGGATGCAAGGCCCCCATGGCATCCCATGAGCTTAAGTAGCCTGTGCCCCCAGCACCCTTGGATGGCATGAGCTGCCTTGGGCCCATAGAGGGAAGGCAAGGCTCTGAACAGGCAGCAGAAGGTCTGGCTATGATCCCTGTTCTGGTGATGATTTGCTAGGCATCCCCAGGCCAGTCACCGTCCTTCTCTGAGCCTCAGTTTTCCCCAATACTTGTGATGCGATTGTAAATTGATAAACCCATGAGGGAGGCTGGGCGTGGTGGTTCACACCTGTAATCCCAACACTTTGGGATGGGTAATGGACCCTGAAGGTATATTGAGAATTAAAATGAAATTCCCCAAGGAGCTTAGTGCTCTGGATGGGGTCTCATTCAATGTCACAGTCTCTACTTTTTCTTCCTTACTTGGGCACAAGGACAGGTGGACCTTTAGCTAAGTGCTCCTTGGGGGATTTCATTTTAACTCTCGGTATACCTTCAGGGTCCTCAGGTAGACGGATCACTTGAGGTCAGGAGCTGGAGACTAGCCTGGCCAACATGGTGAAACCCCGTCTCTACTAAAAGTACAAAAATTAGCCGACCATGATAGCACGCACCTACGGTACCAGCTACTCGGGAGGCTGAGGCATGAGATTCGCTCGAACCCGGGAAGTGGAGGTTGCAGTGACCTGAGATTGCACCACAACACTCCAGCCTGGGCGACAGAGCGAGACTCTGTCTCAAAAAAAAAAAAAAAAAAAAACCTGTGTGGGAAACAGCCCTCAGGGCTCCCAGCGCCCAGCAGTGCAGGGCCCGAGGCTAACACTGCTCTAGGATGATTCACAAGGACTTTGTGAGTGGCCAAAGGCCCCTTGCTTGCAGCAATGAGAGCAGAATGGATGGTGTGCCAAGTCTCAGGGCTCCAGTGGGCAATAGGAGAACAATAGGAGAATTCTGTCAGTGCTGGGAAAGGGAGTAAAGAGGCAAAAGCAGCCTTCAGGCCTGGGTCTTCCAGCCAGAGGGGCTGCAGGGGAGACCCGGAAGAAGGATGGGTAGCTGTCTTGGAACTACCCATCACCCAAAGGAGCCATATTCTATGTTTGCCAGGGGTACCAGGGTCCTCAATATCATCCTCATTTGCACTTATCTGCATTTCTTGCTTTTAATTTGACATTTGGGTGGGGTCTCATTTAATGTCACAGTCTCTACCGTTTCCTCCCTCCTTGGGCACAGGGAGAGGTGGACCTTCAACTAAGTCCTCCTTGGGGAATTTTATTTTAACTCTCAATATACCTTCAGGGTCCATTAGACACAATTTTTTTTTGAGACAGAGTCTTGCTCTGAAGTGCAATGGTGCGATCTTGGCTCACTGCAGCTTCACTGAACCCTCCTGGGTTCAAGCGATTCTCTTGCCTCAGTCTCCTGAGTAGCTGGGACTACAGCTGTACACCACCATGCCTGGCTAATTTTTGTATTCTTTGGTAGAGACAGGGTTTCACCATTTTGGTCAGGATGGTCTCGATCTCCTGACCTCATGATCCACCTGCCTGGGCCTCCCAAAATGCTGGGATTACAGGTGTGAGTCTCCATGCTCGGCCACTATTAGACCCAAATTCAATTTTAATTTTTAAGTTTCTTTCTTTCTATTTTTTTTCTTTTTTTTTTAAAGATGGGGTTTCACCATGATGGTGAGGCTGGTCTTGAACTCCTGACCTCAGGTGATCCACCCATCTCGGCCTCCCAAAGTGCTAGGATTGCAGGCATGAGCCACAGTGCCCAGCCTCTTTCTCTCTCTCTCTCTCTTTTTTTGAGGCAGGGTCTCTGTTTCCCAGCTGGAATGCAATGACATGATCTCAGCTCACTGCAACCTCCACCTCCCAGGTTCAAGCCATCCTCCTGCCTCAGCCTCCCAAGTAACTGGGACAACAGGTGCATGCTGCTAATTTTTGTATTTTTATTTTTAGGAGAGGGGGGTTTTGCCGTGTTGCTCAGGCTGGTCTTGAACTCTTGAGCTCAGTGATCTGCCTGCCTCAACCTCCCAAAGTGCTGGGATTACAGGCATGACCCATCGTGCCTGGTTGAAGTTTCTTTATTGAGCAGTTCAAATGATTTATGAAGATTATTTTATGAGTTTTATTTGTTCACAGAGGTCTCCCAGAAACAAAAGAGAACTTTTAGTTTTTCGTTTTGTTTTTTTTTTTTGAGATGGAGTTTTCCTCTTGTTGCCCAGGCTGGAATGCAATGGCACGATCTCAGCTCACTGAGACCTCCACCTCCCGGGTTCAAGCAATGCTCCTATCTCAGCCTCCTGAGTAGCTGGGATTACAAGTGCCTGCCACCACATCCAGCTAATTTTTTTATTTTTTATTTTTAATAGAGATGGGATTTCACCATGTTGGCAGGCTGGTCTCAAACTCCTAACCTCAGGTAATCCATCCGCCTCTGCCTCCCAGGTGAGCCATCACACCCAGCCACTTTTTTTTTTTTAAATAAAAAAGAATGAAGGGCTGGGTGTGGTGGCTCATGCCTGTAATTCCTGAACTTTCAGAGGCCGAGTAGGGCAGATTGCTTGAGCCAGGAGTTCGAGACCGGCCTAGGCAACATGGTGAAACCCTAAATACAAAAATTAGTTGGGTGTGGCGGTGCACCCCTGTCCTGCCAGCTACTTGAGAGGCTGAGGTGGGAGGATTACTAAGCCTGGGAGGCAGAAGTTGCAGTGAGCCGTTGCACACAAGTCTAGATGATAGAGGAGACCCTACCTTAAAAAAAAAAAAAAAAAAAGAAGCTTATTTTATTTTGTAATTATCATATGGATCTACTGGATCATTTGTAAATCTAAAATATATCATGGGATCTTCATAATCTTATTTTTCCTATATCATAAAACATTTTGTGGCCGGGCACAATGGCTCACACCTGTAATCCCAGCACTCTGGGAGGCTGAGGTGGGTGGATCACAAGGTCAGGAGTTCAAGATCAGCCTGGCCAATGAGGTGAAATGCCATCTCTACTAAAAATACAAAAATTAGCTGGGCATGGTTGGGCGTGCCTGTAATCCCAGCTACTCGAGAGGCTGAGGCAGGAGAATTGCTTGAACCAGGACCCAGGAGGCGGAGGTTGCAGTGAACCAAGATGGCGCCACTGCACTCCAGCCTGGGCTACAGAGCGAGACTCCATCTCCAAAAACAACAACAACAACAACAACGAAAAAAACCATTTTGCTATTGTATTCTCTCAGGAACTATTTCATCATTACTCATCAACTATTCCCAACCATGCTTTGAAAAAAAAGACTAAACTAGTAAGAAAACAGAAGAATGATGAAATTGCCTGAGAGAAATGACTCAATAGTGACATGAGTCATTGCTAGTCCACCAATTTTCAGTTTTCTTATTGCCTTCTCCAAAGCACTAGGCCATCTTTCAAGAAAGTGTAAGAATTATACGCTGGAGATATCATCTTTGAATATTTTTGTTTTAGCTTTCATTGCACATAGTTAATTCAGAATTGTTCGTTTTCCTACAAAGAGCAAAGAGAAGGAAACTGACAAAGACATTTCACAGCTATTAGAGGAATCAGCAGATGAACGCAACGTGACAAACAGCAGCACTCCAGGCTGTAATGATGACGGTGAAAGCATCGAACCTTCAGATGATGATATCATAGATGAATGTTTTCTTTTTAAGATGGGGTTTCACCATGTTGGTCAGGCTGGTCTTGAACTCCCGACCTCAGGTGATCCACCCGCCTTGGCCTAAAAAGTGCTTGGATTACGGGCGTGAGCCACCACACCCAGCCATGAATATTGTCAAACCCAAGAATTGTCCCTATTTTCCCAGTGTTAGCGGAGAGCCAGAGGGGGATGGTGTTGGCCCAGGGTCACTCAGCTCTTGCTCTGTCCTGGGCTGAGAGATCTGCCACTGAGCCAGCCCCTCCAGTAGCATACAGCAGGTGCTGCCCCTGCAAGATGGGACAGGGCTGGGCCTTGAGGTGAGGTGGCTGTCCGGATACCTGATCCTGTCTGCTTAGCTCTTGGCTCAACTCACCTGCCACCTGTCCTTTGGCGTTGGGCTCCTGAGGCCGTGGTTTTCCTCTGGGTAGTGACACAGTGCCCACGGCCCATCTTGCATGTGATCTTCCCCTCTCCTGGACCTCACTGACTGCCCCAGCAGAGGCAGCTGTGGTTTTCCCTGAAGCAGCAACCACGAACTGCCAAGCCCACCCCACCCCTCCGTGTCCTCCCCTAACCTCAGGGGCCTCAACGGAAAAAGAGCAGGGAGGCCTCATAGGCCCATGGCACTTGGCATTTATAACAAGTTTGGCCCTCACAGCATCAGCATGGAAAATATTATCCCCATTCAATAGATGAGGAAAGTGAGACCAACGTGTGAGAGGGGCTTATTTCATTAATGCATTCATTTATCTACCAAGTGTTTCTCAAAAGACCACTAAAAAGGCCGGGTGCGGTGGCTCACACTTGTAATCTCAGCACTTTGGGAGGCTGAGGGAGGTGGATCATAAGGTCAGGAGTTCAAAACCAACCTGACCAACATGGTTTTAGCTGGGCGTGGTGAAAGTGCTTGTAATCCCAGCTACTCAGGAGGCTGAGGCAGGAGAATTGCTTGAACCTGGGAGGTGGAGGTTGCAGTGAGCCGAGATCAAACCACTGCACTCCAACCAGGGTGACAGACTGAGTCTGTCTCAAAGAAAAAAAGAAAAAAGCCCACTGAAACCCAGAATAGCAGGCACAGAGACACAATGTCCAGATGTGCCTCAAGAAGGACTTGCCCCTGGCGGCGAGAGGGTTGTGGGCGCTGAGCTCTCCAGGGATTGCCAGCTGCAGAGATTTGCCTCCTCCTAGGTAATGCCTTTCTCTGGACAGCCTCATATTCAAGGACTGATCCAGCTGGGCATTAATTCAGGCGCGGCTATTTAAGCCCAGTGGGGGCAGTGACAGGTCATTCGAAGCTCCCAGTGAGGCAGCTGAGGCTGGGGTTGGGCCTGTCGCAGCTCGACTTCTCCCTCTGCCCAGTTTGGCCTCTTTGCCCTCCCTTCTCCAGGCACTGCCTGCAACAGCTCTCCCCAGTAGACATCCTCACACTAACTCCAAGTCCAAATCCCCTTCCCAAGGTACCCAGCCTGCAACACTCAGCTTTCACAGAGCGACCAGCCTCGTGGCACAGAGGCATGTAAACAACCAGGGTAGGGAGAGAATAGGTTCAGGGAGACACAGCCAATGGGGCCCAGAAAGCCGGCTTTGGTTTTGTGGGGTGTGTGGGCCTCGGAGTTCAGCCCTGGGGCACAGCGCCAAGGCAAGGGCCCAAGTGCCTGAAAACCACAGCCCCCTGCCTTGGCTTGGAGAAGAGTGGGGTCCCCACCTGCCTATGATTATTTTCTCAGAGCCAGTCTGCTGCGATAAGCAGCCCCCACTTGGCTGGACCCTCTCCCAATTTACCTCTGAGCCCTGGAGCTGTCCAGAGGAACTGTGCTGGATCTGGGGGGTGTGGAAGGGAGAACAGGCCCTTCTGGAACCCCAAGATCCCATATGGGGAACACATATGGGTTCCAAACCCAGAAAAGGGAACGTGGCCAAGAGAAACCCACCTCCACCCCTGGGGGGTTGGGCTGCACCACATACTATGACTGTGTTGGCTGCAGTCCTCTGGCAATGGGGAACCAGAGGTCCCTGGGCTGGGCAACTTCGATAATTAGGAAGGTCTTCCTTCCCTTACAGTCCTCCTCTGGCTTCTATGGGGTCTGATGTTCTTTGGTATCAGGAATCCACACGTGAGGCCCCGATCTTCTCCGAAGTCACTGTAGGATCTTGGGCCTCAGTTCTCCATCTAGCTAGAAAGGGAAAGCAGAAGGGCCAGTCCTTCTTCTTCCTGCCTGCCCTGACATTTTTTTTTTTTTTTTTTTTGAGATGGAGTCACACTCTGCTGCCAGGCTGGAGTGGCAGTGGCGTGATCTCAGCTCACTGCAACCTCCGCCTCCCGGGTTCAAGTGATTATCCTACCTCAGCCTCCCAAGTAGCTGGGACGACAGGCACGCGCCCAGCTAATTTTTGTATTTTTTAGTGGAGATGGGGTTTCATCATGTTGGCCAGGATCTATCTCTTGACCTTGTGATCCGCCGGCCTCGGCCTCCCAAAGTGCTGGGATTACAGGTGTGAGCCACTGCGCCCGGCCTGCCCTGATATTTTATGGCTCAGTGACACACTGACACCTGCCCCTTCTGCCTCCTTGCTTTCTCCCCTCCAAGTTGCCCAGCTCCAGCGCCTTCTGCTGCCTTTCCCTTAACCTTCCACCTCTCCTGGGCTGACAAGAGCCGAGAGTGGTCAGAAGCTGGCCCTAATTCCCACCTGACACACCTGACTGCTCGAAGGAGATGCTGGTCACTAAGAGCAGGGCAGCAGCTGTAACAAGCCAGTATTCTGGGAGCTCCTAGTAATCATATTGGAGAATGCTGGCCTGGCAAGGGCTGGGGGGAAGGGTCTAGGGTGGGGAACAGTGAGTTCTGTAGCCAGGACAAGTGCTGTCCATGCTGGACTGTTTCATTCTGAGCAAGAATGACTCATCTCAGACGACCCCCGCTCTGTGCATATTACCATGGGCTGCACAAATCCCCAGCTACACAAGGAAGGCAGTGGGAGGCGACAGAAATGAATGGGCACAAGCTGTGGGGTAAATTCTGGTCCAGGAGGGAGAGAAACTACGCCAGAGCAAGCTAGCCAGGCCACAGCCACACCACCTGTGTCCTTGAGACAGGATTTCTGTGGCACTGGAGAGGGACGGTCCCAGCCGTCCATGTCTTCTGCGCCAGTCCTGACTTGTGTTTAATTGTATATATTATTAAGGGAGCTCGTGGCAAGGGATTGGGGCTCAGTCTGTGGCCACATTAGGACTCAGTCTGTGACCAGATTCAGTGCTTTATCTAGGACCGGGACCAAGACTCATTCTGTGGCAGGATCAGGGCTTAGTGAGTGATCAGGATGAGAGCTTAGTCTGTGACCAGATCATGGGCTTGGCCTATAGCTCATATTAAGGATCCCTTCCGGGTGGGGCTCTGAGCCAGGGGCATTGTGGAAAGTATCTGAAGACAAGGTGGGGTCAGCTGGGGGAGAGGGGAGAAGTGGAAGCACGAAGGCCAAGAGGCCCCTGGGCCTGAGACCAGCTGTGTGGAAACAGGCCAGGGAGTCAGGACTCCAGCTCTGCCACTGACTGGCTGTGTGCTTTTGGAGAGTTACTTTCCCTATTGAGGTCTATGCTGTCATGTGTGTAAAATGGGAATATTAGTTATGCCACTAATCCAGCACTTTGGGAGGCTGAGGCGGGAGGACAGGTTGAACCCAGGAGTTTAAACCACCCTGGGCCACACAGAGAAACCCTGCCTCTACAAAAAATGTTAAAATTAGTTGGGTATGCTGGTGTGCGCCTATAGTCCCAGCTACTTGAGTGGCTGAGGCGAGAGGATGGCCTGAGCCCAGGAATCCAAGGTTGCAGTGAGCTATGAGTGAGCTACTGAGCTCCATCCTGGGTGACAGAGTGCAACCTTGTCTCTGAAAAATAGTAATAATAAAATGTTTTAAAATGGGAATTTTTCCTTCTGTCCTGCCTGATAACAATCATATAACCGACATATAAGTTAATATTTCACAAAGCGCCAGGAACCGTTATCAATACCTGACTCCCAAGATTACTTATAAGAGCGAGACAACAGAAAAAATGAGGAGGGGTTGTTCGCTCAATTTCCAAAGGAGAATTGCTCGAGACAGGAACACCTCAAAAGGAAACAGCTTTATTGTCATAGCTTCTTCTCATAGGTCTTCAGGTCAGTGTTTGTTTCCCAAAATAATGTGTACAGAGTGTTTACACAGTCAAAAAATGCTAAAGGAGTACAATAAAAAAAGCATGCTTTTTACTGCATGTCAGCCTGCCCGCCAAAAGCAGCCATTTCAATTCATTCTGTTGTTTCTTCTGGTTTTTTCTTTTTTATTTTATTTTATTTTTTAAGATGGGGTTTTGACATGATGGCCAGGCTGGTCTTGAACTCCTAACCTCAGGTGGTCCGCCCACCTCGGCCTCCCAAAGTGCTAGGATTACCGGCATGAGCCACCACGCCTGGCCATCTTCTGGTTTTTACTTCCTAAATAAAGCATTGATTTCAATTCCGGTTATCTCCTGAGAGGTCCAATTTAGATGCTGTCTCTTGGCTTCCTATTGTGACAGAGGAGGGTCATTTCCACTCTTTCTCCTCTTCTTTCAATAGCATAATACCACAACTCTCGGTTACATTCACAGTCACGAGAAGGTATTTATGACTGAGCCAACTAATATACTATCTTTTTCAACCTCCTTTCCCCCACAGAGTTAATAATCATCCTCTAATTTTCTCATTTGTTTATTTTCTTCGACCCGTGATTAAATCTTCTGCAAAAGCCTACTAAGAGGATTCTCAATACTCATTTTCACTCTCAGTTCCAGTTCCTTAATTTTGTTTCCTTGAGACACCCTTTCCGGAGCCCTCGGTTCTCCTGCCTCCATCTGAGCCAGAAGCTCTCTCCAGATCAGCAGCCTGTTCGTCACCCTGGGGCTTCCCTTTGCCAACATCCTGCAACGTCATTTCTTCTCTTTCCTCTATGGATCTCTGATTTTCCTGGATTTAGATGCTGTCTCTTGACTTCCTGTTGTGACAGAGGAGGTTCACTTACACTCTTTCTCCTCTCGGCTCACTGCAACCTCTGCCTCCCAGCTTCAAGTGATTCTTATGACTCGACCTCCCAAGTAGCTGGAATTACAGGCACCTGCCACCATGCCCGGCTAATTTTTGTATTTTTGGTAGAGGCAGAGTTTCGCCTTGTTGGCCGGGCTGGTCTCAAACCTCTGACCTCAAGTGATCCACCCCTCTCAGCTTCCCAAAGTGCTGGTATTACAGCTGTGAGCCACTGCACCCAGTCCATTTTATACTTCTTTAAACATATTAAAATACTTTTTCTTTTCTTTTCTTTTCTTTTTTTTTTTGAGATGGAATTTCACACTGTCACCCAGGCTGCAGTGCAATGGCACAGTCTTGGCTCACTGCAACCTCCGCATCCTGATTCTCCTGCCTCAGCCTCCCGAGTAGCTGGGATTACAGGCACATACCACCACACCAAGCTATTTTTTTTTTTGTATTTTTAGTAGAGACAGTGTTTCACTATGTTGGCCAGACTGGTCTCAAACTCCTGACCTGGTGATCCACCTGCCACAGCCCCCCAAAGTGCTGGGATTACAGACGTAAACCACCATGCCTGGCCCTTAAAATTTTTTTTTTCTGTCTGTGTGTGTGTGTGTATTTTTTTTAGAAAGACACATGGGGTCTCACTATATTGCCCAGGCTGGTCTCGAACTCCTGGGCTCACATGATCCTCTTGTCCAGACCTCCCTACGTGCTGGGATTACAGGCGAGCACTGGACCTAAAATGCTTATTTTCTATCCTGCATCTCATCATTCTATTTTATGCAGTATTTGTGGGTCTCATCTTGTTATTCGTTGTTTCTGCTGACTCATGCTCCTTGTGGTTTGTTTCCTTATGAGTTTATTGATGTTTAATTATGAGCTTATGTTCCTTGAAATTCTTTGTGGGAAGTCTTTGAATCTGTGTTTAAAATATATTCTTCCAGAAAGGATTTTTGTTTGCCTTTGCCAGGAGCCTAGGGATACATCCAACTCAGATCCACTTAAAAATTGCTTTCGGCCTAGTGTTTTTCCAATCATGTAGGAAATATGATTTTGGGTTTTCCTCTATGTGAATATTAGCTTGTTATGCATTTTACTGAATTTCTTTTTCAGCCTGTGTTGCCTCTCCAGCACAGCTAAGTGGCTACAGCAAAGTCTTCTGTGGCTGAGTTGTTTTTTCCCCATTTCTCCCCTGGGGAATTGGCTTTTGAGAAGTCCCAAATTTGGGAGAGGAAAGATCTTTGATAACCTACTTCCCAGGACCAGACCTTAGGTCTTTTCTCCTCTTTTCTCCTTTTAGTTCCCCTAAAGTAGAGTGTCAGACAAAGGTTTTTGTGTAATTAATCAGGGAAATAATCCCAGGGAGCAGGGGTGAGGGCTAGAGAGAGAAGCAAAGAAAAAGGCAAGCCCAGGACGAGGTCATGTTATCAAGGGGACCCCGATAGGTGCTTGATTCCCATAGGATCCTCCGAGGAGTCTCATGAAATGGGAGATAAAAAAAGACACATTGAGGCCACACATGGTGGCTCACACCTGTAATCCCAGCACTTTGGGAGGCTGAGGCAGTCGGATCACCTGAGGTCGGGAGTTCAAGAGCAGCCTGGCCAGCATGGAGAAACCCTGTCTCTACTAAAAATACAAAATTTGCAGGTGCATGCCTGTAATCCCAGCTACTCAGGAGGCTGAGGCAGGAGAATCGCTTCAACCAGGGAGGTGGAGGTTATGGTGAGCCACGATCACGCCTTTGCACTACAGCCTGGGCAACAAGAGCAAAACTCCATCTCAAAAAGAAAAAAAAAGACACAGTGAATATTTGCTTGAGTCACTCATTGATCAAGAGTGGCCGCACAGACATGAACTCCTCTGAACTTGTGTCTGTGCATGCATGAGGGTCCAGGGGATTCCCAAGAGCATCTGCCCTGTGGGTCAGAGAGACTGAGGCAGGAAGGTAGGGGTGGGCCCCATGTGCCCAAGGTGAGGTGGCACCTGCATGAGGCCCACAGAACACTCATCACCTCAGCAGTGGCCAGAATAAGAACTGGGGTCAAGCAGACTGAAGTGGTGCCCAGGAGGCGCCTGGCACACTCCATTTACGGCCCAGGGCCTCGGGAAGCACAGGTCCTGGTGCAGGCTCACCTGATGGGGTCATGCTCTCTTGTTATTCTGGCTTCCGACCGATTCCTCATTTAACACCGGTCATCTGTGTTTTCACACACACGTTTTTGATCTTTCATTCAGCATTTTTAGGAAGGGATTTCTGTATTCAGTTAGTCTGCATATTTCCAGATATAGAAATAAATGGTCATTGCTTTCGAATGTTTACATACACTTTACTTTTAAATTATTATTATTATTATTATTATTATTTTAATTCTTCAGCTAAGACAGCGGAAGAGGTGATTTATTTTATGGTTGTTAAACTTGGCCACAAGTAAACACAGAAATAGTCCAGAATGTCACAGGTCTAAGACAAAGGACCAACATGGGCAGTTTTGGTCATGAGCACGGTGGGTCTCAGAGGTGATCGGCACTCAGATGGCAATGAAGTTCTAGATCCATTGAGACAAGCTCTAGACAGTAACATGTAGTCCCACGACTTGTACCAGCGTCCCCAGCGTCTGGCATTCCATGTTTCTGCTCCTGTGGCCTCCACGGTGCAACAAGCTACTCGGACCTCTGCCTCATCTTTCTTCTTTTGCGCTTGAGCCTGCGCATTCGTTTCTTCCTCCACTTGGCTCTCACGGCGCAGGGGTTTAAAAAAAAAAATGGCGCTAAGGCCGAGAGCTAAATTATTATTATTATTATATTATTATTATTATTGAGACAGTTTCACTCTTGTTGCCCAGGCTGGAGTGCAGTGGCATGATCTCAGTTTACCAAAACCTCTGCCTCTGCTTTCAAGCAATTCTCCTGCCTCAGTCTCCCCAGCAGCTCGGATTACAGGCATGCACTGGACTAATTTTTTGTATTTTTGTGTGTGTGTGTGGAGATGGGGTTTCTCCATGTTGGTCAGGCTGGTCTTGAACTCCCGACTTCGGGTGTTCTGCCTGCCTCGGCCTCCCAAAGTGCTGGGATTATAGGTGTGAGCCACTGCACCTGGCCTATTATTATTTTTTGAGACAGAGTCTTGCTCTGTTACCCAGGCTAGAGTGCAGTGGCATGATCTTGGCTCACTGCAACCTCCGTCTCCTCAGTTCAAGTGATTCTCATGCCTCAGCCTCCCAAGTAGCCGGGACTACAGGCGTGTGCTACCACATCTGGCTAATTTTTGTATTTTTAGTAGAGATGAGGTTTCACCAAGTTGGCCAGGCTGGTCTAAACTCCTGACCTCAAGTGATCCTCCCACTTCAGCTTCCCAAAGTGCTAGGATTGCAGGCGTAAGCCACCGCACCCGGCCTCAAAATGTTTATATATACTTTAATATTCCTTCTGTTATTATTTGCTGAGTATTGAAATCAAGCATTCCTTTCTGGAGCTCCCATAACCCACCTTTGTGCCCTGTTTTGAAAAACAGGCCAGTCAGTAATGACAGCAGCGACACAACAGCTCCCAGCATTCGAACACCTGCTATGTGACAGACACGTGCCGTGGCTTTGTAAACATTATGTCAGGGAATTCTCAAAACCACCCGAATATAGTCACTCTGGTTCCCTTTTGCATTTATTATTACTATTTTATTTATTTATTTATTTAGTTTGTAGAGATGGGGTTTCACCATGTTGGCCAGGTTGGTCTTGAACTGCTGACCTCAGGTGATCCACCCACCTCAGCCTCCCAAAGTGCTGGAATTACAGGTGTGAGCAACCACGCCCAGCTTGCATTTTTTATTTTTAAAATTGAGACAGGGTTTTGCTATGTTGCCTGGGCCGATCTTGAATTCCTGTGCTCAAGTGAACCTCCCACTTCGGCATCTGGTTTCCTTTCCCCAGCCACTGGTTCCCTTTTCATAGAAGAGGAAACCATTGGGGCCAAGGCCACATAGCATTTAAGTCAAGCTTATCTAGCCCATGACCCACGGGCCATATGCAGCCCAGGACAGCTTTCAATGCAGCCCAACATAAATTCACAAACTTTCTTCAAATATTATAATTTTTTTTACAAAGAATTAGCTAAGTGTGGTGGTGTGTGCCTGTAGTCCCAGCTACTTGGGAGACTGAGGCATAAGAGTAGCTTGAACCTGGGAGGTGGAGGTTGCAGTGAGCTGACATTGCACCACTGCACTCCAGCCTGGGCAAGAGAGTGAGATTCTGTCTCAAAAAATAAATAAAAATAAGTAAATAAATATATAATGAATATTTTTTTTTAGCTCATTCGCTATCATTAGTGTTAGTGTGTGTTTTTGTTTTTTTTTTTTTTTGAGATGGAGTTTTGCTCTTGTTGCCCAGGCTGGAGTGCAATGTCACGATCTCGGCTCACCACAACCTCTACCTCCCAGGTTCAAGCGACTCTCCTCCCTCAGCCTCCCGAGTAGCTGGGATTACAGGCATGTGCCGCCACGCCCAGCTAATTTTGTATTTTTAGTAGAGACGGGGTTTCTCCACGTTGGTCAGTTTGGTCTCGAACTTCTGACCTCAGGTGGTCCGCCCACCTCGGTCTCCCAAAGTGCTGGGATTACAGGCATGAGCCACTGTACCCAGTCAGTGTGAGTGTATTTTATGTGTGGCCCAAGACAATTCCTCTTCTTCCAATGTGGCCCAGGGAAGCCAGAAGATTAGATACCCCTGGTAAGTTGTTGAGCCGGGATTCTGTCCAAAGCTTCCCCACTTTCATTACATCGTGTGCCTTGCTATGGAAAAAAGGCTTCCCTTCCTCCCTAGTACTTCTCCCAAAGCACACACTCATATAGACTGGCACTTGAGATCCAGCGCCCCTTGGCAGCCGACTGCAGTGGGTAAGCTGAGCTGGAGTGGGGGGGCAGTCAGCACACAGAGCTTTCCTATCCCCCCAGGAAAACTGCATGGACCCCAATAGGCCTTAGATGACCAGTGCTGGCAAATCCTAACTGGGAGGCAAATTGGGAGAGCCCACTGCCCTTGCAGACTGGTTACTATCCCTGCTGGAGCCCTGTGGAAGCGGATAGAAATCCAGGCCCTAGGAGGCTGCCAAACCAGAGCCACCTGCCCCCTTGTACTCTAGCCATGGGCGATACAGTCAAGGTAAAAAGCAGGTTGCAACCTGAAGGCTGGATATTCCAGGTGTAGGGCTCGTTCTGGTTAAAATGTGTGGGTACGGGGACTAGGGGAGGTCACTCAAAGAATCTGGGGAACTGGAGCATCACTAGGGTAATCCTTTTGTTTGGGAGGGGCTTTCCCCAGAGTTTCTATGAGTGTGTATGTACTTTGAAACACTTAGAATCTTATTGTCAGCATGGACAGACAGGGACCTAGGGGACAGAGGGACATTACGGCCAACATATTGTTTTACAGATCAGTAAACTGAGGTCCAGAGACCCGTGACCTAGTGAAGGAGCGCAGGTTCAAGTGCCCGGCTTCTTGCCCACAGCGCACTGCCAAGGCACCTTCTCTGCACCACTGTGTGTGCGCGCGTGAGTGGGCAGCTGCACACCACCGTATACGTAAATGTGTTTATGCATGAAGTGCATGTGCTTTGTGGTCCATGGGTGAAGGCACAAAGGCCTGTGTACATGGTGACTGGGGGTTATACTAGCATACTGAGCAGACTGTAACAAGGGGACACACATCTCTCTTTTGGATCAACCCATATTTGGAGAAGACAGGAGCTTTCTCATGCAGAGGGGGCAAGGGAGGAAAGTAACCCTGGCTTTAGGCGTCTGTGCTGACTCGTGCCGTGGACCATGTGGAAGCCTGAAGACGCCTGGGGCCTTCGCAGTACCATTGTGTTTAGCCACCCATGGCCACCTGCAGCAGTGGCCATCACCCTTACTGTGTGATGGAGCTGCACTGCTAAAGTCCCCAAGGCCCTGTGGGATGGCCAGATGTCTGCCCTTGCCCCACTACCCTCTGTCTTCCCTGACCACTCTGGTCTCCCAACCTCAATGTTGACCCCCCATCTGCAGGTGACATCACTGTCCATGCAGCTCTGTAAGTCTTCAAACTGGGAGTCAACCTACCTCCCACCATCACTGACCTTCAATCAATCCAGATGAAAAATGCCTCTGGGCATTTTGGGGACAGGAGATATAAGGAATGAGTCATAAATATCCTGTCATATTAGACAACAGGATGCTATGAAACACTCCTGGGGTTGGCTGGGCGTGGTGGCTCATGCCTGTAATCCTAGTACTTTGAGAGGCCGAGGCAGGCAGATCACAAGGTCAGGAGTTTGAGACCAGCCTGGACAACATAATGAAACTTGGTCCCTACTAAAAGTACAAAACTTAGCCGTCCCAGCTACTTGGGAGGCTGAGGCAGGAGAATCACTTGAATTCAGGAGGCAGAGGCTGCAGTGGAGCCACTGCACTCCAGCGTGGGCCACAAAGCATGATTCTGTCTCAAAACAAAAAACAAAAAAAGCACTCCCAGAGTCATGTCAAACGGACACAGGAACCAATCTGAATACACTTCTATTAGCCAAAGGAAGGACTTTCTGAACATCAGTAAGATTAATAACTGCAATGGATTGACACCAATCATTGATGTTTAAATCCACTGATTCACACACATTTAAAAATAACTCATTTTTCACCTTAGGGGGATTCTAGGCAGCTGGTAAATAAAGAGAAAGCAGTAAATGTTTGTTCTGTCTTTTGCATGTGATCTCTACCTCAGGGTAACTAAATAATCAATGAGAGCAAGTTTCACTTTGTAGAAATATGCAGGTAAATAAAAGAAGAAAAAATTGGGCCGGGCATGGTGGCTCAAGCCTGTAATCCCAGCACTTTGGGAGGCCGAGGCAGGTGGATCACGAGGTCAAGAGATCGAGACCATCCTGGTCAACATGGTGAAACCCCGTCTCTACTAAAAAATATACAAAAAATTAGCTGGACACGGTGGCGCGTGCCTGTAATCCCAGCTACTCAGGAGGCTGAGGCAGGAGAATTGCCTGAACCCAGGAGGCGGAGGTTGCGGTGAGCCGAGATCGCGCCATTGCACTCCAGCCTGGGTAACAAGAGCGAAACTCCGTCTCAAAAAAAAAAGAAAACAATAGTTGGACCTGAATTTATGCAAGCCTCCATAACTAAATACATAAGACAGAAGATGTGTTAAATGGGACCACGGGGATGCAATCAAGCAAATTCAGACTGTGGGAAACTACAAGGCCAAACAATTCCATTTCCGGCCGGGCATGGTGGCTCATGCCTGTAATCCCAGCACTTTGGGAGGCGGAGGCAGGTGGATCATGAGGTCAGGAGCTTGAGACCAGCCTAGCTGATATGCTGAAATCCCGTCTCTATGAAAAATACAAAAATTAGCTGGGTGTGGTGGTGCACGCCTGTAGTCCAAGGTACTCGGAAGGATGAGGCAGAAGAATAATTTGAACCCTAGGGCGGAGGTTGCAGTGAGCTGAGATCACACTGCCACTGTACTCCAGCCTAGATGACAGAGTGAGCATCCATTCAAAAAAAAAAAATTTACAGATGTCTTGAGTTTGCTTCAAAATAATCCGGAGGTTGGGGAGGAGTCAGGGAGCAAACAGGTGAAACAAGATTGACCATGTGACAGGCAGGTACCCAGAGGTTCACTATATTATATCCTCTACTTTTGTATATATCTAAGATTTTTCATAATAAAACTTTTTTTAATGCTTCCGTATTCGTCTGTTATTGCTACAGTGTAACTGCATGACAAATGATCCCCCAAATTCAGAAAAGGCATTAAACCGCCAAGGCGACTTGGTCATCTACATCAGCCAGCTTCAGTCCTTGACCACCCTCATGCTAGCACAAAGGACACATAAAGTAATTGACCACAGTTGGAGAGATGGAGGCTATGTGTGGGCCCAACACATAGCATAGGCTCCCCCTAACAAAGGCTGAGTGAGCTGCTGGTGCTAATGCACATCCAGCCTGCCAGCAACAGAGAAGAACACAGAATTCCCCATAGAGCACCATTCCTTAAGGACGCCAATTGCCTTCTTGGGGGTAAATTAACTATTTTGGGTCCCTTCTATCCTGCAAAGGCCAGTGATTCATTATCGTAGGATAATATCTATCTATCTATCTATCTATCTATCTATCTATCTATCTATCATCATCTATCTATCTTTTTGAGACAGCAGACTCTTGCTATATTGCCAAGGCTGGAATACAGTGGCATGATCTCTGCTCACTGCAACCTCCACCTCCAAGGTTCAGGCAATTCTCATGCCTCAGCCTCCCAAGTAGCTGGGATTACAGGCATGCACCACCACACCCAGCTAATGTTTGTATTTTTAGTATAGATGAGATTTTGCCATGTTGGCCAGGCTGGTCTCAAACTCCTGACCTCCTGATGATCCACCAACCTTGGTCTCCCAAAGTGCTGAGATTACAGGCATGAGCCACCATAACCATGCTTGGCTTTTTTTTTTTTGAGACAGAGTCTCACTTTGTTACCCAGGCTAGAGTTCAGTGGCCCGATCTCCGCTCACTGCAACCGCCGCCTTCTGGGTTCAAGCAATTCTGCCTCAGCCTCCCAAGTAGCTGGAACTACAGGCTTGTAGCACCACACCCAGTTAATTTTTGTATTTTAGTAGAAATGGGGTTTCTCCATGTTGGCCAGGATGGTCTCGATCTCTTGACCTTGTGACCGCCTGCCTGGGCCTTCCAAAGTGCTAGGATTACAGGCATAAGCCACCGCACCCGGCCCTTTTTTTTTTTTTTTTAAGACAGAGTTTCACTCATTGCCCAGGCTGGAGTGCAATGGCACGATCTCAGCTCACTGCAACCTTCACCTCCGAGGTTCAAGCAGTTCTCCTGTCTCTGTCTCCCAAGTGGCTAGATTACAGGCTAATTTTTATAATTTTAGTAGAGACAGGGTTTCACCATGTTGATGATGGTCTCGAACTCCTGACCTCCAGAGATCCACCCGCCTCCAAAGTGTTGGGATTACAGGTGTTAGCCACCGTACCAGGAGGAAATTAATATTGATGCAGTCCATAGATCTTGTTCAGATTTCAGCAGCTTACATATTCGGAGTGTGACATGGTAAAAGCCCCACCAAACTGCATACCTCAACCATACCTCAGCTTTCTGTTGAAACTGCCCTCTCTAACCCAAATGTAAATAAGTAATTAAGGACTGTGATCCCCACCCTACCCAGACAATGTGTAGGCAATGCTAATCTTAGCTTTGGTGAACCACTTAAGTAACAACCGGAATGTCAAATAGTCCCCTGGCCCTCGGAATGTCTGAAACCCCTCACCCCATCCCCACCCCTCACCCCATCACCACCCCTCACCCTCATCTCTGCCCAGAAGGTGATTTGCAGAATCCACTAGCCCTCGGAATGTCTGAAGCCCCTCACCCCCATCCCGCCCCTCACCCCCACTTCCAAGGTGGTTTTACGGGTATAAAAAGGTCTCGTCACCCTTCCTTCTCTGCCACAGGTTGGAGAGACGTGAGTCGTCCGTGGTCGCCGGCAATAAACCCTGCAGTTTGGCATACTTTTGTCTTGGTGTTGACTTTCTATGCTCGGTCCACTATAACAGGAGTAACATTTTAAATAAGCAAATCTGATCATATCACTTACCTGCTAAAAACTTTTCCAAGGATATTTATTGCATCATTGTTTGAATTTGTTAAAAAGTTACAAATAATTGTTCTTGACAGCTGGTTAAAAAGAAAAAAAAAAAAAAAATTAAAAATTTAATTATAAACAACCTGAATGTACAGCAACAGGAGGATGGTTGAATAGATTACATTGCATTCATTCAATAGGCACACAATGCAGCCAGGAAAACTATGCTAGCAGCTGTACATGTACTGATATGTGTCGGGAACCAACCCAACCCTGTACATGGGTGCCCTGAGTCCCGGCGCTGATGAGGGAGTGAGAAAAGAAATAAGACAGAGCCTAGTAGAAGTTCACAGCGTGGGTCCGGGGTCCAACACACTCTCGCTAGGACCTGGCCCTTAGTGCTGGGCTTCACAGGCTTTTATTAGGTGCATTATCTTGTTAATCTTGCGGGCTGTGGGGAGGGGAGGTGAGACGGAAGATGGCCAGGGGAGGAGCAAGTGTCTGCGGCATTCAATAGCAAATGTGGTTCTTCTAAGAAATGCTAACTAAGGACACTGAGTTTTTACCACCCATTGTCTATCAGGTGCATTTGCAAAGTGGCATAGCGGATAAGGCGGCATAGGTCTGACCACACACAATGCATCAAGGGGTTTTTATCTCCCAAGCATTGCAGACACAGAGCAATCAGAATTACTCCATATGCTGAGAACATAGGCAGAGCCTGTGGCATTCTGGTTATCTCTGCCCTGCAAGACTTTCCTGCCCTGCAAGCTCCCATCTGCAAAGACTCTCCCTAGGCTTGTGAGCAGAGGTTGCATTCCTTCCCAGAGTTCTTGCTAGGAGACCCTCACACAGACTCTATGTTGGGAAGTGATATGGGACCAAAGCACTTCTTCCTGCTTTTCATAAAGCGCTCTGAGATGGCTTCGTTATAGACCTCCTGTTACCACTTGATCTCTGCTTTTATTTTACTGTACCATAGTTTGGAGTTTTCTTTTTTTTTTTTTTTGAGACGGAGTTTCGCTCTTGTTACCCAGGTTGGAGTGCAATGGCGCGATCTCGGCTCACCACAACCTCCGCCTCCCCGGTTCAAGCAATTCTCCTGCCTCAGCCTCCCAAGTAGCTGGGATTACAGGCGCACACCACCATGCCCAGCTAATTTTTGTATTTTTAGTAGAGACGGGGTTTCACCTCGTTGACCAGGATGGTCTCGATCTCCTGACCTCATGATCCACCCTCCTCGGCCTCCCAAAGTGCTGGGATTATAGGCGTGAGCCGCCACGCCCAGCCTGGAGTTGTCTCAATTCAATATTTGATCCGTGGCACCAATCTCAGTGTATAAAAAAGCAAAGCAGGGCCAGGCATGGTGGCTCAGGCCTGTAATTCAAGCACTTTGGAGGCCGAGGAGGGCGGATCACCTGAAGTTGGGAGTTCAAGACCAGCCTGACCAACATGGCAAAACCCCATCTTTTAAAAAAATTAAATAGGGCCAGGCGTGGTGGTTCACGCCTGTAATCCCAGCACTTTGGGAGGCCGAGGTGGGTGGATCACAAGGTTAAGAGATCGAGACCATCCTGGTCAACATGGTGAAACCCTGTCTCTACTAAAAATACAAAAATTAGCTGGGCATGGTGGTGCACCCCTGTAGTCCCAGCTACCTGGGAGGCTGAGGCAGGAGAATTGTTTGAATCCAGGAGGCAGAGGTTGTGGTGAGCCAAGATCGTGCCATTGCACTCCAGCCTGGGTAACAAGAGCAAAACTCCGTCTCAATTAAAAAAAAAAAAAAATTAAATTAATAAAAAATGCAAAGCAAACTTGTAATCATTTAACTATAAGTAACACCGGTCTGCCCCTGGCCGTCTTTTCCTACAGATACGCGCTGGGTTCCAGGGTCCATTATTTCCTACTGAAATGACCCAGATGCAGAATTGTGAATACCTTTTGGTATAAAGGCATAGAATAGAGGGAAGGGTAGGTAGCACACTGGCCACAGTAGTTGTCTCAGTAGGCTGAGATTCTGTACTGGGATGGAAAGTTAATTCACTCTGTTTTGCAGTGGTTCTCAAAGTTCTGGCTTTGAAAAACCCCGCAAAGTTCAGGACCCCTCTACATTCTAAAAATTACTGAGGGCCCCCAAAAACACTTTCATTAATGAGGGTTATTAGAAATTAAAGCTAAAAAATTGTAAAAATATTCACAAATTAGTTCATTTAGAAATAACAACCATAGGTTGGGGGGCTCATACCTGTGATCCCAACGTTTTGTGGGGCTGATGCAGGCTTATCACTTGATCTCAGAAGTTTGAGACCAGCCTGGCTCTCTACAAAATATACAAAAATTAGTCGGATCTGGTGGCAGTGCATGCTGGTAGTCCCAGCTACTCGGGAAGCTGAGGCTGAAGAATCACTTGAGCCCAGGAGGCAGAGGTTGCAGTGAGCCAAGATTGTGCCACTGCACTCCAGCATGGGCAATAGAGTGAGACCCTGTCTCAAAGAAGAAAGAACAATAAAGCAATTATAGGGTTAATATAAATAACCATTTTATAAAAAGTAACTATTCTTTCCAAAACAAAAACATTTAGTGAGAAAAATGATTTTGTTTTGCATTTTTGCACATCTCTTTATTATTGACTTAATTTAAAAATCTTCATTCTGGCTGGGCACCATGGCTCATGCCTGTAATCCCAGCACTCTGGGAGGCTGAGGCAGGCATATTACCTGAGACCAGGAGTTTGAGACTAGACTGGCCGACACGGCAAAACCCCGCCTCTACTAAAAACACAAAAATTAGCCGAGCATGGTCGTGAGCACCTGTAGTCCCAGCTACTTGGGAGGCTGAGGCAGGACAATCGCTTGAACCTGGGAGGTGGAGGTTGCAGTGAACTGAGATTTCCCCACTGAACTTCAGCCTGGGTGACAGAGCAAGACTCTGTCTCAAACAACTTAATTAAAAAAAACACACACACAATTGTTCTGCCTTGCACTTTTTTTTTTTTTTTGAAACGGAGTCTTGCTCTGTTGCCCAGGTACAATGGCCCGATCTCAGCACACTGCAATCTCCCCCTCCCGGGTTCAAGCAATTCTTCTGCCTCAGACTCCCAAGTAGCTGGGATTACAGGTGCCTGCCACCATGCCCAGCTAATTTTTTTGTATTTTTAGTAGAGATAGGGTTTCACCGTGTTAGCCAGGTTGGTCTCTATCTCCTGACCTCATGATCTGCCCACCTCAGCCTCCTAAAGTGCTGGGATTACAGGTGTGAGCCACCGTTTTCAGCCTCTTTTTTTTTTTTTGACAGGGTCTCACTCTGTTATCCAGGCTAGATTACAGTGGCTGGATCATAGCTCATTGCAACCTCAAATTCTGGGGCTCAAGCAATCCTCCTGCCTCAGTTTCCTTACTAGCTGAGACTGTAGGTGTGTGCCACCATGCCTGGCTAATTTTTTATTTTTTAAAATAAAGATGGGGTCTTGCTATGTTGCCCAGGCTAGCCTCCAACTCCTCAACTCTAGTGATCCTCCCACCTCTACCTACCAAAGTGTTGGGATTACAGGCATAAGCCACTGTACTCAGCCTTGTCTTGCACCTTAAATGAATATTTTATGTGAGTGTAATTTTGTAAAATTATGCATTTGTCATTTGGAAAGTACTGATAGAGTAATGCAGATCATCCAACTTTTGACACATTTCCTTAGACAATATTAAAAAATTACCTTTGTTAATATCACTACTAATCTCATAAGAAAAGTGTTTAAGTAAGGCTGGGCATGGTGGCTCATGCCTGTAATCCCAGCACTTTTGGAGGCTGAGGTGGGTAGATCAGCTGAGGTCAGGAGTTCGAGATCAGCCTGGCCAACATGGTGAAACCTCATCTCTACTAAAAATGCAAAAATTAGCCATGAGTGGTAGTGCGTGCCTGTAATCCCAGCTACTTGGGAGGTTGAGGCAGGAGAATCGCTTGAACCGGGAGGCAGAGGTTCTAGTGAGCTGAGATTATGCCACTGCACTCCAGCCTGGGTGACAGAGTAAGACTCCATCTCACAAACAAAAAAAGAAAAAAAAAAGTGTTTAAGTACCAGGAAGCTTGTCAAGCTCACAATGGTGGATTCAAATTTCAAAATTCTAACTTTTGCTTGAAAGCTCAAATTTTATCATTGGCAACAAATGCCGCCAGCTGCGTTTATGGAATGACAGTTTCACTTTATTTATTACTGAGAAACGCCTGCTAAATACCAATTGGAATAATCACAGTTTGTCAGTCTTTCAAGTAAGAATGGTGTTCTGTGAAAAAAGCAGCTAGTTTGACTGACAACTCAATCTCACAAGCATTCATCCTTCAAGAAACCCATCATCCTTTGGTAAGCAGCAGAAGTGCTTTCTACATGCTCCCCTTTCATCACACAAAATATCAAAAATATAAAAGATATATACCACTCATAGATTGACAGTTAATACAAATATTTTTTACTGTTCCATCAAGGTCATTCATAAATTAAATGTTTTTAAATTGCAAATACACGGCAATGAAAAATACAACGCTAGCCTGGGGAACATACTGAGACTCCGTCTCTACAAAAAAATAAAATAAAAAATTAGCTGGGTGTGGCGGTAACTGCCTGTAGCTCCAGCTTCTTGGGAGGCTGAGGTGGGAGGATCGTTTGAGCCTGGGAGGTCAAGGCTGCAGTGTCAGGGAGGAAAAACTTTTCCTCTACTTTCTTAGTTTCATTGATTAAGAGGTCTGTGAATTAAACTGACAAAGGGCTGGGCGCGGTGGCTCACGCCTATAATCCCAGCTCTTTGGGAGGCTGAGGCAGGTGGATCACAAGGTCAAGAGATCAAGACCATTCTGGTCAACAAGGTGAAACCCCGTCTCTACTAAAAACACAAAAAATTAGCTGGGCCTGTAGTCCCAGCTACTCGGGAGGCTGAGGCAGGAGAATTGCTTGAACCCAGGAGGCGGAAGTTGCGGTGAGCCAAGATTGCGCCATTGCACTCCAGCCTGGGTAACAAAAGTGAAACTCCATCTCAAAATAAATAAATAAGTAAACTGACAGAGGACAGAAATACAGGAGAAAAGGCATACAACTTTTATGAGTTTTTACGTGCATGAGAGTTCACAGAAAAGAAATGAAACTCAAAGAAGTAGTTAGACATGGGGACTTACATACCATTTTAACAAAGGAAAAAGGGTTTGGGCATCAAGATCAAGGGTGACAAATTATGGGGAAGTAGCTAGGAAATATATGGGGAATGAATGGACGATAAAAGTTATTTTAGTAAGATCTGTTTATGCAAAGTCATCTTGGTGTTCACAAAGGGTACGCCTTGTTTTTTGCAGCTAAGAGGAAAGCAGAGAACTCTTCCCGCAACTGTTGATTCTCAGTTGCATTCCACTCAAAATAGTCCTTCTGCCAAAGTGGCTTATTTTGGAGTGGCTTATTTTGATCTTCTCGAGCACTACTGCCTTAATTTGTACCAAAGCAATGACAGATTCACTTGCCATTGCTTTTGAGCAGTCTCAGTCATAATAACACAGCATTTGAATGAAAAGGGCATAGAGGCTGGGTATGGTGGCTCATGCCTGGAATCCTAGAACTTTGGGAGGCCGAAGTGGGCAGATCACCTGAGGTCAGGAGTTCGAGTCCAGCCCGACCGATATGGAGAAATCCTGTCTCTACTAAAAATACAAAAATTAGCTGGGTGTGGTGGCATGCGTCTGTAGTCCCAGCTACTCTGGAGGCTGAGACAGGAGAATTGCTTGAATCTGGGAGACTGCAGTGAGATTAGACTGTGCCACTGCACTCCAGCCTGGCTACAGAGCGAGACTCCACCTCAAAAAAAGAAAAAGAAAGAAAGAAAGAAAGAAAAGGGCATAAAATGCCTTAGTATGGCCGGGCGCAGTGGCTCACGCCTATAATCCTAGCACTTTGGGAGGCCAAGGAGGGTGGATCACAAGGGCAAGAGATCGAGACCATCCTGGTCAGCAAGGTGAAACCCCATCTCTACTAAAAATACAAAAAATTAGCTGGGCATAGTGGCGCGCACCTGTAGTCCCAGCTACTCGGGAGGCTGAGGCAGGAGAATTGCTTGAACCCAGGAGGCGGAGGTTGCAATGAGCTGAGATCGTGCCATTGCACTCCAACCTGGGTAACAAGAGCGAAACTCCGTCTCAAAAAAAAAAAAAAAAAGTCTTAGTATTAGGCTGGGCGTGGTGACTCACGCCTGTAATCCAAGCACTTTGGAGGCCAAGGTGGGCGGATCGGGAGTTCAAGACCAGCCTGACCAACATGGTGAAACCTCGTCTTTAAAAAATAAATAAAGTAAAATAAAAAGTCTTAGTATTATCATAAACATAGTTTTGACCTTGCAGATCTCTAAGTATCTTGGGGACCTTCAGGGTCCATAGGCCATACTTTCACAACACTCCTCTTCTATATTGTATTGCTTGTTTGTTTACTTTAACCAACAAATAAATGATTGTTTTTGAGACAGGATCTTGCTCTGTTACCCAGACTGGAGTGCACTGGCATAATCATAACTCACTGCAGCCTTGACCTCCTGGGCTCAAGCAATCCTCCTGCCTCAGCCTCCCAAGTAGCTGAAACTACAGGTGCACACTACCATGCCCAGCTGATTTTTGTATTTTTTGTAGAGATGGGGTTTCACCATGTTGCCCAGAGTGGTCTCAAACTCCTGGCTCAAGTGAGACCCACCTTGGCCCCCTAAAGTGTCAAGATTACAGGTGTGAACCACCACATCCAAATAAACAATTTTAAAGCACCCCTTCCATGGCTCCCCACTGCTGAGTGTAAGTACAGATGCCTTGGCCTAAGATCCAAAGTCTTTTTTTTTTAAATTGAGACAGAGTTTCGCATTGTTACCTAGGCTGGAGTGCAATGGCAGGATCTCGGCTCACCGCAACCTCCGCCTCCTGGGTTCAGGCAATTCTCCTGCCTCAGCCTCCTGAGTAGCTGGGATTACAGGCACGGGCCACCATCCCAGCTAATATTTTGTATTTTTAGTAGAGACGGGGTTTCACCATGTTGACCAGGATGGTCTCGATCTCTTGACCTTGTGATCCGCCCGTCTCGGCCTCCCAAAGTGCTGGGATTACAGGCGTGAGCCACCATGCCCGGCCAATCCAAAGTCTTATTAAGTGACTGGCTAAGTTACAGAAGCTACTGGGATTCTCAGACATACTTGCATGCATTTCTGTTCCTGCATCATCCATCTCTATTTTCTCCCAAGCATTCTTTTTTTCTTTTTTTGAGAAGTCTCACTCTGTTGCCCAGGCTAGAGTGCAGTGGTGCGATCTTGGCTTACTGCAACCTCCGCCTCACTGCAACCTCTGCCTCACAGGTTCAAGCAATTCTCCTGCCTCAGCCTCCCTTGTAACTGAGCACCATCCTGGCTGATTTTTTGTATTTTTAGTAGAGATGGGGTTTCACCTTGTCAGCCAGGATGGTCTCGATCTCCTGACCTTGTGATCTGCCCTCCTTGGCCTCCCAAAGGGCTGGGATTATAGGCGTTAGCCACTGTGCCCAGCCTCTCCCAAGCATTCTTTAAGTCCAAGCCCTACAATCAATCTCCCTAACTCCTCCAAGTAAAGGCCATTGTGACCGTGATTAATGAAGGGGCTGCAGATACACACATGGGGTGGGATGCACGGCAACTCACCAGGCATCTTCCCAGGGCTTAGTCTGCCATATGATCTCTGGTGCCAGACCTTAAAAATGTGTGCAGGAGCAATGGCGGCAGGTGCTGGGGAGAGGGGAGATCTCCTAGGAATTCTGGAATGCACCAAAAAAGGCCACTCCCTTCTGTTGCCAAGGTACTGTCTCTCTCTATGCTTTAGGCCAACGGTGTCTTGGGATGGTTCTTGTTGAGGGGCGACTGGGAACTGTAGTGGGGCAACCTAGTGTTGCCAGATAAAATATAGAAATCTTAGTTAAAATTAGATTTAAAATAACAACTACTCTTTTAGTATAAGCATATCCCAAATACTGCATGGGACTTCCTCATTCTAAAAAAAAAATTCAGTGCTAGGCTGGGTGTGGTGACTCACATCTGTAATCCCAGCACTTTGGGAGGCCGAGGCAGGTGAATCACGTGGTCAGGAGTTCAAGACCAGCCTAATCAACATAGTGAAACCCTGTCTCTACTAAAAATACAAAAATTAGCCGAGCATAGTGGCGGACCCTTGTAATCCCGGATATTCGGGAGGCTGAAGCAGGAGAATCCCTTGAACACAGGAGGCAGAGGTTGCAGTGAGCTGAGATCCATCATTGCACTCCAGCCTGGGCAACAGAGTGAGACTCCATCTCAAAAAAAAAAAAAAAAAAAAAAAAGAAAGAAAGAAAGGCCAGGAGCTGTCGAGCACACCTGTAATCCCAGCACTTTAGGAGGCTGAGGTGGGTGAATTCATGAGGTCAGTCAGGAGTTCGAGACCAGCCTGACTAACATAGTGAAACCGCCGTCTCTGCTAAAGATACAAAAACATTATCTGGTTGTGGTAGCGCGCCTGTAATCCCAGCTACTCGGGAGGCTGAGGCAGGAGAATCGCTTGAATCTGGGAAGCGGTGGTTGCAGTGAACAGTGATCATGCCATTGCATTCCAGCCTGGGTGACAGGGAAAGACTATGTCTCAAAAATAATAACAAAATAAAAATAAATAAAAATTCAATGTTTATCTGAAATTCAAAATGGAGTCCTGTATTGTTTGCTAAATCTGGCGTCCCCATGCCGTCCATTGCTCTTCAGCTCAGTGAACCAAGTGGTCCCTCTTCACTTACCTGGCCACCTATCAAACCTTCCCAGACCTGGTCCTGGCTGACTCTCGGCAGCACAGCCCACTGAAAGGAACCCTTTCCAGCACAAAGCTGCCCAGAGCCTGGGAGCAGAAGCAAACTGCACGCTGGGACGGGGTTGGCAGATTAGTTAGGCTATGCCTTTGGAGAACTAACTCCTCTCGGAGAAGGGGGCTGTCTCTCACAGCCAGGACTTTTGGGGGCGCCTACACGGACATGCCCTCCTTCCTTGACCCACTTCTGCTCCCCACTCCCCACCCCTGTCCAGCCCTGTCTCTAGCCTTCCTGGGTTGCCATCTCTGCAACGCTCCCCGTGCCAGGACTGCTTGTCAATCCTGCAGAAACTAAAGCCCAGTCCCTCCCCTAGGAGGTCTGGGTGTCCGGGATTCCCCTGGTGGATGAGTCTGGCCCGAGGTTGGAGACAATGATGCATTCTTCCTCCCAGACAGCGGCTTCTCTACCAGCCGCTGCTTTGCCTTTTCTCCTTTTAAGTACCCCAGGGCAAACTCTCCTTCCATCTGGGAGGACTTCTTCCTTCCAAAGGTCCCAGAGGCGGATGTGTCCTCTAGCCTGAAGCTGTCACTTTTCTCCATTCTCATGACCTTGCTCCCTTCCCTGTGAAGGGTCTTGTTATGCTGAAGGCACCTTTCCCTCCTTCCAGGCTGGCGTTCCCAGCATCCCCACGGAAACCGCAAATGCCTGCTGCTGAACCGTCTGGCCACATGGCTCCAATCTGCCTTCTCTCCCACCCTCGGATTCCCCTCCTGGAAGGAGCCACAGGGAAAGAGGGTTAGGCAAGGCATCCCTGGCGTGCCTCAGTCCCTGAGGCATAATAATGTAATGGTGGTTGTTTCATGCCACTAAGTCTTGGGGTGTTTTGTCGCATAACTGGAACTGGAACATGTTTGATCACAGGCTCCATCATCCTGCCCCAGGCACAGCTTGGGTTGGTGTGTGGGAGCTGCTGAACGCCTGTCCAAACTCTCTATGCCCCCCCATGTCCCTCTGCACAGACGGCCCCCATTGGCCATCCTTTGGGCCTAGAAGTGCATATCCTGCTGCCCCTGGGCAGCAACGTGGGGTGGAGGCCAGCTCAGGTCTGGAAAGTGCACTTGGGGCCTTGTGGGCAGAGGACCCAGAGAGTGACCTCGAAGAAAGTCATGGGCTCCACGTGGGTTGAACCCTTAGTCCCAGTGGGCCAAGAAGCAGGCAGAAGGGGACCAGAGTGAGGCTGTCTAAAGCGTATGGAGCCCCATGCCACGGCTAAGGAAAGTACTAGCTGAGCACTTCATATCTTTCATCTCTTTTTTTAAAATTTTTTTCTCTTTCTTTCTTTTTTTTAATAAAAACAGGGTTTCGGCTGGGCACGGTGGCTCAAGCCTGTAATCCCAGCATTTTGGGAGGCCGAGGCAGGTGGATCACCTGAGGTTGGGAGTTCAAGACTATCCTGGTCAACATGGTGAAACCCCGTCTCTACTAAAAATACAAAAAATTAGCTGGGATGGTGGCGCATGCCTGTAATCCCAGCTACTCAGGAGGCTGAGGCAGGAGAATTGCCTGAACCCAGGAGGCGGAGGTTGCGGTGAGCTGAGATCGCGCCATTGCACTCCAGGCTGGGTAACAAGAGCGAAACTCCGTCTCAAAACAAAACAAAACAAAACAAAACAAAAAAAACAGGGTTTCACCATGTTGGTCAGGCTGGTCTTGAACTCCCGACCTCAGGTGATCTGCCTGCCTTGGCCTCCAAAGTGCTTGGATTACAGCGTGAGCCACCTCCCCCGGCCTTTTAAATTTTTTTTTTGAGATGGAGTCTCGCTCTATAGCCCAGGCTGGAATGCAGTGGTGGGATCCAGGCTCACTGCAACCTCCACCTCCCAGGTCCCAGTTCAAGAAATTCTCCTAAATCAGTCTCCCAAGTAGCTGGGATTACAGGCATGAGCCACCATGTCCAGCTAATTTTTGTATTTTTTAGTAGAGACGAGTTTTCACCATCTCTGGTCTTGAACTCCTGACCTGGTGATCTGCCTGCCTCAGCCTCCCAAAGTGCTGGGATTACAGGCATCAGCCACCGTGCCTGGCCTCTTCATCTCTTGTTTGTTTGCCTGAGAGATAGGATCTCCTTTGGTTGCCCAGGCTGGAGTGCAGTGACTATTCACGGGCACAATCACAGCTCAATGCAGCCTCAAACTCCTGACCTCAGCCTCCCAAGTAGCTGGGACTACAGACATGAGTCACTGCATCCAGCACTATCCATCATCGCTTGATCCTCACCCAGTCCTGCTCCACTGGGCTCATCTTCACTGCCCCAATGAGAGCACCAAGGCTTGTAGAAAGCCAGCCGCCTGCCCAGGGTTCTTGGACGTATGTCTGAAGCCAAGGCCAGGAACTCTCCATTATACCACACGGCCTCAAAGACCCTGTCCTTGGTTCAAAGACACTTGACTGAGCATTTTGTAGAAACGTAGTCATGCCGGGCGCAGTGGCTCACGCCTGTAATCCTAGCACTTTGGGAGGCTGAGGTGGGTGGATCACCCAAGGTCAGGAGTTCAAGACCAGCCCATCAGGGTGAAACCCATCTTTAAAAAAAAGAAAGAAACATAGTTGCTTTAGCTTTGTTTAAAATCAACATCATCATCCCCTAACCCCCCACCACACACACACACACACAAAGATTACTGGGCACACTGGCTCACACCTATGATCCTAGCACTTCGGGAGGCCAAGGCAGGTGGATTGCCTAGGCTCAACAGTTTGAGACCAGCCTGGGCAACACAGCAAAACCCTGTCTCTACTAAAATACAAAAATATTAGCCATGCACGGTGACACATGCCTGTAGTCCCAGCTACTCAGGAGGCTGATTCAGGAGAATTGCTTGAACCTGGGAGGCAGAGGTTGTGGTGAGCTGAGATCGTGCCACTACACTCCAGCCTGGGCGACAGAGGGAGACTCTGTCTCCAAATAAATAAATAAATAAACATCAAAACTAAAACAACTTTAGGCTGTAACTGGGGAGCCTGAAATAGGAAGACCTGGCCTTGACCCTGGGGGATGAGGCCAAAACACAGAGGCTGTAGGGATCCAGCCACCTAACTTCTGTCCAGCCCGGAGCACAATTCCTTTGCAGGTCCCCAAACCATGCTGGTGGAGCCTCATCTATCTCTTTAGCTCCCCATCAGAGGGATCACTTTATCAGCTGTGCAGTCTTTCAGCCCAACGTCCACACCAGGACTCTCTTTTAAACCGGTTTGACCTTGAGAGAGGCAGTCCCGCTCCTTATCTATGTTTTGTTTCGCGTTGGCTTCCTGGCGGGTTTTCAGGGAGACTTTGGTTTCTCTGTTATCTCCCTGCTGGGTTTCAAAGCTGCCCCCTCAGCTGCTCTCAGCCTGAGATGTGCCTTCTCCTGCAGGGACAGAGAGCTGGAGGAGGAAGGGACCCCAAATGGACTCTGCCAGAGCCTTCCCTTCCAGCCGTCGTCTCCTGGGCACCCACCCCCAACGCCTGGAACTTGCCAGCTCTCATCAAGGCTGGCTGGGTGTCACTTGTGCCTTCTCCAGGGACATATAATGTCTAGAGAGTGGGCCTCATAGGGCCAAGATCGGGGGAAAGGAGAGGGGTTCAAAACCCCCTTTACAAAAATTATAACTGAGGAAATTATGACAGTAAAAGATCAGACCTAACCGACTCCATCTTGCTTCTAACCTTTAAGCTGTCCTGGCTCATTCCTGGGCATAGGCCGAACTAACATTGGGAAGGAATTCAGTTTATGGTTTGACTCTGAAACAAAATTGATAATAGATCTTTCCTGTAAAGACTCCCTTTTTCCTTGAGGACCAGTCTGCCTTTGCAGAACTAACAAATTAGCTGCAAGATTATAAGTTACGGTTTAAAGCTGGGGGCATCCTGGGTGGGATGGCAGAACTGGCTGAGCCAGATTACCGGTCTGGGTGGTGCCAGCTGATCCATCCAGTGCAGAGTCTGCAAAATGTCTCAAGCGCTCATCTGGGTTTTACAATAGTGATATTATCCCCAGGAGCAATTTGAGGAGGTTCAGTTTGGAGCCAGAGGCTGCATCTGCACGACCCTTAAACTGTAACTCCTCTTCTGGTCGCTATGTTGGCAACCAAGGAAATGACAGGCATACATTTGCTACGAATTTACTTACGAATGCCAAGGCACACTTTACCTCGTCTGTGCTACTCTTTTATTTTTTTGAGACAAAGTCTCACTCTGTCGCCTGGGCTAGAGTGCAGTGGCACCATCTTGGCTCACTGTAACCTCTGCCTCCAGGATTCATGTGATTCTCCTGCCTCAGCCTCCTGAGTAGCCGGAACTACAGGCATGCGCCACCACGACCAGCTAATTTTTGTATTTTTAGTAGAGATGGGGTTTCACCGTGTTGGCCAGGCTGGTCTCGAACTCCTGACCTTGTGATCCACCTGCCTCAACCACCCAGAGTATTGGGATTACAGGCGTGAGCCACTGAGCCTGGCCTGTCTGTGCTACTCTTAACTTTCCAGTATATATATTATTTTGAGATGGAGTCTTCCTCTGTTGCCCAGGCTGGAGTGCAGTGGCTTGGTCTTGGCTCACTGCAACCTCCGCCTCCCAGGTTCGAGCAATTCTCCTGCCTCAGGTTCCTGAGTACCTGGGACTACAGGTACGCACCACCAAGCCCAGCTAATTTTTTTGTGTGTATATAAAAAATTTTTTTTTTGCTTTCTTTTTTCTTATATCTTCCTTAAAATTCTAGGAGTATAAATTTTGTATTTTTAGTAGAGACGTGGTTTCACCATATTGGTCAGGCTGATCTTGAACTCCTGACCTTATGATCCGCCTGCCTTAGCCTCCCAAAGTGCTGGGATTACAGACGTGAACCACCGTGCCCAGCCTCTCCATTTCTTAAGTCTGGCAGCTGTGCTACTTACTTTTAATTGGCTGACAGAGGCCTGGTATTTTTTCTTTCATTTTGGCTATTGTGGAGTCTGCAAAAAGGATAGAAAGAGCAGTTCTTCCAGCCAGGCATGGCTACTCATGCCTGTAATTCCAGCACTTTGGGAGGCTGAGGCAGGCAAATCAGTTGAGCTCTGGAGTTTGAGATTAGCCTGGCCAACATGGCGAAACCCCATCTCTACAAAAATTAGCTAGGTGTGGTGGCGCATGCCTGTAATCCCACCTGCTTGGGAGGCTGAGTCAGGAGAATCACTTGAACCTGGGAGGTGGAGGCTGCAGTGAGCCAAGATCACGCCACTGCACTCCAGCCTGGGTGACAGAGTGAGACTCCATCTCACACACACACAAAAAGAAATAAAGAAAAGATCTGCTTTTATTCACCCTTCCACAGATCTTGGATGAGCCCCCAAAATGTTACAGGATCCTTGGGATGTCACTTTGCCAGCTGAAAACCTCTGTGACCAGTGGTACCTTTGCCTGAGTTTTGCTCTGGCCTGCTGGGCTCATTTTGCCCACTCGCCCTGGCAGGCTGCCCTCGGCTCATGCTACTGGCCTGGATCCCACACCTGCCAAGGGTGAGTCAGGCATAGAGTAGCGAGGGGTGTGTGAGTGAGCATGGGGTTCAGCCACAGGCACTCTGGCTGCGGCTGAGTAGGAAGCTCCAGGTGCTGGCACGGGCAATGGCTCCCTGCAAGGCTGCAGCTGGCCCAGGTGTACCATAAGTAGCTTCCACAGCTGACAGTGGAGAATGTGGTGGTGCCTGGAAGCTTGGAGATGCCAGGAACCACAAAACCCTAAAGAGGGTGTCACAGCCCTGGCTTGGGGAGCTCCTAGGTCTAAGTTCCCTGAAGGGCTGCAGCTCTTGTCTCCTTTCTTCTCTCCTTCTTGTCATGCACAACATGATGACCAAGGGGCATGTTGCAGCCCTGTTTGTGCTACAGCTCTTTTAGCCCTGCCATTTGGCCAGTCCCAAGTTCTTGTCCTGCATCCAGGAAGGAGGTATGCAGACAAGCGGAGAGTGAGCAAGAACAAGAGGAGCTTTATTGAGTGACAGAACAGCTCAGAGGAGACCTGAAGTGGGTAGCTCCTCCCTGTCGCTTCTGAGTGTTCAGCTCTCAGGAGAGAGGGTGGGTCCTTTCTGCAGCTGGTCATCCTGCTGTCTCTTCAGCTCTCATCAGAGAAGGTAGCTCCTCTCTGCAGATGGTTGTCCCATCATCTTCTCTTCTGGCTGAATCCAGGGCTTTTATAGGTCTTAGAGGGGAGGAAGCAAGTGTCGACCGGTCCATGGGCAGCCATGTGCAACCCCAGAAAAAGCACCACAAGTTCCCACTCTGGTTTGTGAGACCAGCAGCCTGGCTCCCAGCTTCAGGTCCTCCCCAGCTTGAAGGTGGGATTTCACTGGGGAACCTTCAGTTTCTGCCAAGGAGCCCGTCCCCTGCCTCTGTTCCTGATGCCCAGGTTGTTCATGCCAAGCGGTAGTTGGAGGCCAGTGCCAAGCTGCCCTCAGTGCCCCCTCAGCCTCCCTCTGGTGCTTGTCAGTGCCCAAAATCAGGAGGGGACTGAGGTGGCAGGGGGCTGGCAAGTCAGCACTGCCCCAAGTGTGCACACAGCTGACCAAACTGTGACAGTGCCCAGGCTTGGCCCCAGCCTCGCTCTGAGATTGGAGCAGGTGCCAGGAGTGGAGAGAGGCTGGGCAGTGAGAGAAGACACCTCTGAACCTACAGGGGCAAGACACCTCAGAGTCCCTTCCTGGGGCTCCAAGAGTACAGAGAATCTGAGTCCACAGCTGCAGCTGCTCCTGGAAATGTGGGGCTTCTACTTGCTCCTGGCCCCCAAGAACACAGGGAGGCCTGGGTCCACAGCTGTGACTTGGGTGGCCACAACCATGCCCAGTAGTGCCAGGCCCCTGCCTGCTTCTGGCTCTTGCTGGCTCCTTGGAGTGTGGCACCAGCCTGGGCCTGGCTCCATGTTAGAACCCCTTTTTGCGGCTGGGCGCGGTGGCTCACCCCTGTAATCCAAGCACTTTGGAGGCCAAGGCGGGCGGATCACCTGAGGTCGGAAGTTCAAGACCAGCCTGACCAACATGGTGAAACCCCATCTTAAAAAAAAAAAAAAGAACCCTTTTTGCCTGCCCCTCCATACTCAATTACACTGCTCCCCAGCCAGTGGGTGACTCAGCCCAGCCCCATAGTGGTGGCTCCCGGAGTGGTGGGCTCTAGGCCAGCTCCAGGGACTGCCCAGCTCCACTCTGCATTTTCCCTGCAGCAGCTGTGGGCAAGGTGCAGGTGGTGTTGTGGCCCCAGCCAACCCCACATATACAAACCCAACGCTCTTGGGGCTGGCCCCATAAGTACCAGCTATGCCTTTGGCCGAATGTGTGTGGGCTCATAGGACACAGCTGGGGACAAGGTTGAGGCCCAGGTGAAGGCTCTGGGTCTGGGAGCAGGTTCTGCGCAGCTATGAGAGGATGGGGGTGGTGCAGTCTACTGCCTCAGGGATGCAGGGAACAGGGGACATGGGCCACAGGGGTCGAACTACTGCCACTGCTGCTCCCACAGCTGCTCCTGCCACCACTGCCCATGCCTCCCTACTGCAGCCAGTGTGATGGCAGCAGCCACTTCAGATGGCTCACTGCTGCCATCAGAAGCACAACAGAGGTTTTTTTTTTTTATGACACTGTTCTGTTCTAAAAAAAAACTGTAGCCAGGCACAGTGGCTCACACCTGTAATCCCAACACTTTGGGAGGCCAAGGCGGGCGCATCACGAAGTCAAGGGATCAAGACCATCCTGACCAATATGGTGAAATCCTGTCTCTATTAAAAAAAAAAAAAAAAAAAAAAGAGGGTCCAAAGTGGCTCCCGCCGGAGGTCGTGACGCTTGTGAAGGCGAGGTAATGAGTTCAAGGCTAACCTGAGCAACCTTATAAGCTCAAACTGATTGGCAAAAAAAAAAAAAAAAAAAAAAAAGAAAGAAAAAAAAGAAAAAAAAAATTGTAAAGGGTTATAAAACGTTTATAAGAATCTTACTTTACCGTCAAACTAATTAAAGCTGGATACATTTACAGAATTTTATTAAAAACTAGCTTTAGCATTAAAGATGAACTAATACATACATGACATTTGGTTTTTCTTCTGAAAAAGATTTTTACGTAACATTGAAAGACAATGAAAGATTTTTGTTTGCCTTTTAAGTGAACTACAAAAACCACAGGCGGGAAGGAGAGAGAGATGAGACAGAGTTGGTTGGCCTCATGCTTTCTTCACTGGGTATTGTTTGCAAAGCTGAGTCTCCTCTCCATCAAAATAAAGGTTTTTCCTTACAAAAAAATTTTTTTTTTTTTTAGATAGAGTCTTGCTCCGTCACCAGGCGCCAGACACCAGGCTGGAGTACAGTGGTGTGATCTCAACTCACTGCAACCTCCGCTTCCTGGGTTCAAGCAATTCTCCTGCCTCAGCCTCCCCAGTAGCTGGGACTACAGGTGCACGCCACCACGCCCAGCTAATTTTTGTATTCTTAGTAGAGATGGGGTTTCACCATGTTGGCCAGGATGGTCACGATCTCTTGACCTGGTGATCCGCCCGCCTCAGCCTCCCCCCCCAAAAAAAATTTTTTTTTGAGATGAAGTCTTGCTCTGTTGCCTGGGCTGAAATGGCACAATATTGGCTCACTGCAACCTCTGCCTCCTGGGTTCAAGCGACTCTCCTGCCTTGGTCTCCCTAGTAGCTGGGATTGCAGGCACATGCCACCATGCCCAGCTAATTTTTTGTATTTTTAGTAGAGACGGGGTTTCACCATGTTGATTAGGATGGTCTCGATCTCTTGACCTCATGATCCACCCGCCTCGGCCTCCCAAAGTGCTGGGATTACAGGCGTGAGCCATCGCGCCCGGCTATAATTTGTTTTTAATAAAAATAAGAACTGGAGGCTGGGTGCTTACAGTTCTCTATAATCCCAGCACTTTGGGAGGCTGAGGTGGGTGGATCACGAGGTCAAGAGATCAAGACCATCCTGGTCAACATGGTAAAACCCTGTCTCTACTAAAAATACAAAAATTAGCTGGGTATGGTGGTGTGCGCCAGTAGTTCCAGCTACTTGGGAGGCTGAGGCAGGAGAATTGCTTGAACCCAGGAGGCGGAGGTTGCGGTGAGCCAAGATCATACCATTGCACTCTAGCATGGGTAACAAGAGTGAAACTCTGTCTCAAAAAAAAAAAAAAAAGAAAGAAAAAGAAAAAGAACTAGAGAGAAAAATTATGTTCCAAAAACTACGGTATACCTGTTGTTGTCTTTGAGTTTTTATTTTGATTTTTCTTCAATTTAGATTAAATCCTACATTTTTTTTTTTTTTGGACTACAAGTCCCCAAACTAATGCTTTCAAATCTTTACTTTAAAAACAGGTTTACTTTTTAACCTGGAATTCATTATTCACCTTATAGTACACTGTCCATTTAAATGCTGTACTAAAACTACAGATGATGAAGCCACCATAGCAAAATTATAACTGAGACACTGAAAGAGACCTGACCTAAGTCCATCTTGCTTCTAACCTCCAAGCTGTACTTATTTGCTCCTGGGCGTAGGCTGAGCTGACTTTGGGAGGGACTTGGTTTATAGTTTATAGTTTAAAACAACGATGATGACAAGCCTTTCCCAAGGGAAATCCCTTTCTTGCCTGGGGACCAGACTGCCTTTGTAGGACTGACAAATTAACCACAAGATTAGGAATTGTGGTTTAGGCGTCATGCAGCTGGAGGCTACAAGATTCTGGCCCTCCCAAAACTGCTCTTAAGATCAGTTCTTTAGATATTTTACAGACCCTGCACTTGATGGATCAGCTGGCACCACCCAGATCCATAAACTGGCTCATCTGATCTTGTGGTCCCCACCCAGGAACTGACTCAGTGTATCAACTCTCTCTGACTTGACCAATCAGCACTCCCGGCTCTCTGGCTACTCACCATCCACCAAGTTGTCCTTAAAAACTCTGAACCCAGCCAGGCACAGTGGTTCACGCCTTTAATCCTAGCACTTTGGGAGGCCGAGGCAGGTGGATCACCTGAGGTCAAGAGTTCGAGACCAGTCTGGCCAATATGGTGAAACCCTGTCTCTAAAAAAACAAAACAAAACAGAACAGAAAAACTCTGAACCCAGAACGCTCAGGGAGGCTGAATTGAGTAATAAAACTCCAGTCTTCTGCACAGCTGGCTCTGTGTGAATTGCTCTCTCTATTGCAATTCCCCTGTCTTGACAAATTGTCTCTGTCTAGGCAGTGGGCAAGGTGAACCCATTGACTGGTCACCATGAGAGTACTAACACCTTGTCATGAAAGCCGTGGAACCCCAGCTGCCCTGTGAGAGTGTGCTCAGACAGCTCAGACAGCTGCAAAGCAGTTCCACTCCTCACCTTGGGGTCAACAACTACCCCACTATGTCCCCTGTCAGCAGGAAGAGAGATGGATGGCTTTTTCTCATGTTCATAGCCCACACCTTAAGAATAAAGAGCTATAAGAAAAACAAAAAAGAAAAAAAGAAAAATAAATAATAAAGTACTATGAAACCCAAAGGGAAACTGCCTTTGCAAAAATAGTAACTGAGGAAATTATGACAGTGAAAGAGATCAGATTTAATCAACTCCATCTTGCTTCTAATCTTCAAGCTGTCCTGGTTCATTCCGGGGCACAGGCTGAACTAACTTTGGGCAGGAATTCAGTTCTTGGCTCGACTCTGAAACAAAATTGCTAACAGCCCTTTCCCAAAAAGACCACCTTCTTGCCTGAGACCAGTCTGCCTTTACAGGACTAACAAATTAGTTGTAAGATTAGAAATTACAGTTTAGCCGGGCACGGTGGCAGGTGCCTGTAGTCTCAGCTACTTGGGAAGCTGAGGTGGGAGGATCGCTTGAGCCCAGGAGTTGGGCTGTAGTGAGCTATGCCAATCTGGTGTCCGCACTAAGTTCGGCATCAATATGGTAACCTTCCAGGAGCGGGGGACCACCAGGTTGCATAAGGAGAGGTGAACCGGCCCAGGTCGGAAACGGAACAGGTCAAAACTCCCATGCTAATCAGTAGTGGGATCGCACCTGTGAATAGCCACTGCACTCCAGCCTGGGCAACATAGTGAGACCCCGTCTCTTAAAAAAAAAATTACGGTTTAAAGCAGGGTGAGGTGGCTCACCTCTGTAATCCCAGAACTTTGGGAGGCTGACTGCTGGGGGATTGCTTGAGGTCAGGAGTTTGAGACCAGCTTGGCCAGCACTGTGAAAACCCATCTCTACTAAAAATACAAAAATTAGCTGGGTATGGTGGTACGCATCTATAATCCCAGTTACTCGGGAGGCTGGGGCAAGAGAATTGCTTGAACTCAGGAAGCAGAGGCTCCAGTGAGACTGCACACCAGCTTGGGCAACAAAGCAACACTTCCATCTCAAAAAGATAATAATAATAAATTATGGTTTAGGGGTCATGTAGACTCTGGTTCCAAGAGTCTGAACCTCCCCAAATTCCTCCTGAGAATAACATCACTATTGTAAAACTGAAGATCAGTGTTTGAAATATTTTGCAAACCCTGCACTGGATGGATCAGCTGACACCACCCAGACTGGTAATTAGCTCAGCCAGTTCTGCCATCCCACCCAGGAACAGAAAACAACAGGTAAAACTCAATTCGACCCCCTATGAGTCCATCTCCAATCCAACCAATCAGCACTCCCCACTTCCCTAGTCCCTGCCTCCCAAATTATCTGCCCCACAGCTGGCTCTGCATGAATTACTCTTTCTCCATGGCAATTCCCCTGTCTTGATAAGTCAGCTTTGTCTAGGCAGTGGGCAAGGTGAACCCATTGGATGGTTACACGTTTACAGAGCAGCCACTTTTTTTTTTTTTTTTGAGACGGAGTTTCGCTCTTGATACCCAGGCTGGAGTGCAATGGCGCGATCTCAGCTCACCGCAACCTCCGCCTCCTGGGTTCAGGCAATTCTCCTGCCTCAGCCTCCTGAGTAGCTGGGATTACAGGCACATGCCACCATGCCCAGCTAATTTTTTTGTATTTTTAGTAGAGACGGGGTTTCATCATGTTGACCAGGATCGTTTCGATCTCTTGACTTCGTGATCCACCCTCCTCAGCCTCCCAAAGTGCTGGGATTGCAGGCTTGAGCCACCGCGCCCGGCCGCCACTTTTGTTAAAATTGAGGAAACCAACATAAACTTCTCACTTCACCTTTGTATGTTTGTTTACCAACCACAATATAAAAAGCAACTTTTTGCTTAAAAAAAAGACAGGATAGGCCAGGCACGGTGGCTCAAGCCTGCAATCCCAGCACTTTGGGAGGCCGAGGTGGGTGGATCATGAGGTCAAGTGATCAAGACCATCCTGGTCAACATGGTGAAACCCCGTCTCTACTAAAAATACAAAAATTAGCTGGGCATGGTGGCCCACACCTGTAGTCCCAGCAACTAGGGAGGCTGAGGCAGGAGACTTGCTTGAACCCAGGAGGTGGAGGTTGCCGTGAGCCGAGATCGCGCCATTGAACTCCAGCCTGGGTAACAAGAGCAAAACTCTGTCTCAAAAAAAAAAAAAGAAAAGAAAAGAAAAGAAAAGAAAAGACGGGATATTTTAACTCCCAATGAGTAGGAAAGATATAATGTCAGATTAAAATGACTGTGTTCTCATCAAGCGAGGTGGTTCATGCTTGGCCTTTGAGAGGCCAAGGCGAGTGGATGACTTGAGGTCAGGAGTTCAAGACCAGCCTGGCCAACATGGTAAAATCCGGTCTCTACTAAAAATACAAAAATTAGCCTGGTGTGATGGTGCATGTCAGTAGTCCCAGCTACTCTGGAGGCTGAAGCAGGAGAATCACTTGAACCAAGGAGGCGGAGGTTCAAGTGAGCTGAGATCCTGTCATTGTACTCCAACCTGGATGACAGAGGGAGACTCTGTGTCAAAAGAAAAAAAAAAAAAGATTGTGTTCTCCAACTCCCAGCCCTACCCTCTCCCACAAAGGACAGCGGACAACCTTGCATGATTCCCAAAGCCTGGATTACATCAGCCACTGGGCAGATATTGAGACCCAGATCTGGCATTCTGTTCCAAGGCCTCTGTGTGCCTGCAGAGTAGCCATCAGGAGCAAAGCTCACCCACCCGAGTTGAAAAAATTTATGGACAAGAAGTTATCATTGAAATTAAATGGTGGCAGACATGTCCAAGGAATATTGCGGGGATTTGATCCCTTTATGAATCTTGTGATTGATGAATCCCTTTATGAATCTTGTGGAGATGGTGACTAGCAGACAACAGAACAATATCGGAATGGTGGTAATATGAGGAAATAGTATCATCATATTAGAAGCCTTGGAACGAGTATAAATAATGGCTATTCAGCGGAGAAACCCATGTCCTCTCTCCATAGGGCCTGTTTTACTATGATGTAAAAATTAGGTCATGTACATTTTCATATTAGACTTTTTGTTAAATAAACTTTTGTAATAGTCAAAAAAGAAGGCCCAGATCTGAGGAAAGGAGAGGTTCTTGGAATCCCGCAGGGCTGCCCAGTCCTCACACACATTCGGGTGTTTGCTCACCATGCTTCCCATGGCACTCTGACACTCACACTCATCCTTCACACTCAGGTTAGGCATCTCCTCCTTCCAGCAGGGCTGGCTTCATGGAAGGAGACCTGTGAGGCCACAGAGCCCTGTGCTCAGTAGGGCCCTGTGCTTGGTTTAATGCTCTGCTACCGTCGTCTTGAAACCTGAACAAGAAGCCTTGCATTTTCATTTTGCACTGGGCCATACAAATAGTGTAGCATGATTCCATAACATCTTTTCCTTTTTTAAAGAGTTTTATTGGCCGGGCTCGGTGGCTCATGCCTGTAATCCCAGCACTCTGGGAGGCCGAGGCGGGCAGATCACCTAAGGTTGGGAGTTCAAGACCAGCCTGACCTTGGTGACCTTGGTGAACATGGTGAAACCCTGTCTTTAAAAAAAAAAGATGGCTCAAGCCTGTAATCCCAGCACTTTGGGAGGCCGAGGCGGGTGGATCACGAGGTCAAGAGATCGAGACCATCCTGGTCAACATAGTGAAACCCCGTCTCTACTAAAAATACAAAAAATTAGCTGGGCATGGTGGGTCGTGCCTGTAATCCCAGCTACTCAGGAGGCTGAAGCAGGAGAATTGTCTGAACCCAGGAGGCGGAGGTTGCAGTGAGCCGAGATCGCGCCATTGCACTCCAGCCTGGGTAACAAGAGTGAAACTCCGTCTCAAAAAAAAAAAAAAAAAGAGAGAGAATTTTATTAACCGTACTACTCCTTGCAAAGCAGGGTGAATTCATAAGCAGTGCGCCCAGAGTTAGCCCATAATATCTTCTTTTTTTCACTCAGAAAATGATTTGGTTCCAATGCACATAATATCTTTTTGATGTCACCTCTCAATGTAAGCTGAATGTGGTGACTCTCATGGCTTACACAGCTTCTCTGCTCACTCCCCTCCCTAACAGCCCTGATCTCTCTCTGAACTGTAAGCCTTTACTCACTTATCTGTCTCCCCTCTAGACTCTGAGCCCCTTGAGGGCTGGGGCAGTCTAGCTGCACCCATACCACACTTAGCACACAGTAGGTACTTACTAAATGTGTGCTGAAATGAACAGAAATGGGAAGGCCTGATCCAGTTCCACTACATGATTCTGGCTTAAATCCGTGTCTCTTGCTTTAGGGTGAAGACAACCCTCCCTACCCTCTCATTCTCCTGATCAATGGCCAAAGGCCAAAATCAACCCAGATCATAGCCAAATACAAATTTGTTTTTCTGATCTAGGACTCAAATTAATGTATTTTGTTTTTCTCAAAGGTACTCTGTTATTTTCTAGCCGACTAACCCAAAAAATCTTAACACTCAAGGGAGACTGGGGGCCCTGCTGGATCACAGGGGGCTCAAACTGGATCCAGAGGTGAGGAACTGGCGAGCTGTGGGCAGTTCACATTCTTCTGTGTGTGGGGGATGGGGGTGGGGGTATTCAGTGGGGAACGCCGAGGCTGGATTTTACAGGGGCCGGAAAAGGAAGGGAGGATGTGGCTTACACTAGTTCTGCCAAATCTATCACGCAACCCCCTTACAGCCTTTCATTCATTCATTCATTCATTCATCCATTCAAGCAGGGGATGTGACAGTGAGGCAGATCCACAAGGTCCCAGTCTTTTTGATGCTTCTGTTCCAATCCACTTTGGGATAAGCAGAGTCCCTTAGTAATATGAGGGGGTTCCAAGCAGAAAGGACCTCCCTGGCTTCCCGTGCCAGACAGACATCACATAAGGATGCTCAGGGCTTCTGCTGTGTTTAATGGCAGCCCCTTCCTTGGCTCTGGGACTCAGCCCAGAACTGGTTTGTGGCTGGTGGTTAATCTGAGAATGCAACAGGAAACTCTCTGCTGTGCTCCCCAACAGGGGCCCAGGGGCTCCTCAATTCTCTCTTCTCTCAGCTGAATTCTCACCCAGCAGGCTCTAGACCCCATCTAAGCAATTACTAGTTGAGACCAGACCCACAGCCACCAGGAGGTGTGTGAGGCCCAAGAGGCCATCAATTCCCACAAATACTTGCAAGATGCCCTCTGGGTGGCCGGCTCTGGGTCAGTTACCCTGAGGAGGGTGTGCCCAGAACCAGAATGGAAGGGCACTCTTCTGCTTTCTAGAGCTGGGATCTCCATGAAAGAGTTGTTGAAGGATGGAATGACCAGGCCTGGGCAAACTCTGACTTTTAGACAATTCTGGAGTGTGGGTACAGATAATCAGTGCTTGGCTGGTCAGAAAAGGGAAAGTCAAGAATGTGCGGGGAAGTGAAAATAAAATGTTTCTATTCTTTAAATTCACAATAGGGTTGGGGAGAGATCAGCCAGGCTCAGTGGCTCACTTCTGTAACTCCAGCCTTTTGGGAGGCCATGGTGGAAGGATCGCTTGAGGCCAGGAGTTGGAAACCAGCCTGGGCAACATAGCAAGACCCTCTCTCTACAAAAAATACATAAATTAGCAGGGTATAGAGACACATGCCTGCAGTCCTAGCTACTACACTCGGGAGGCTGAGGTGGGAGGACTGCTTGAGGAGTTTGAGGCTGCACTGAGCCACGATCGTGCTACTGCACTCCAGCCTGGGTGACAGAGCCAGACTCTGTCTTTGAAAAAAAAGTAGGCTGGGCGCGGTGGCTCACGCCTATAATCCCAGCACTTTTGGAGGCCGAGGCGGGTGGATCACGAGGTCAAGAGATCGAGACCATCCTGGTCAACAAGGTGAAACCCCGTCTCTAATAAAAATACAAAAATTAGCTGGGCATGGTGGCGCGCGCCTGTAGTCCCAGCTACTCGGGAGGCTGAGGCAGGAGAATTGCTTGAACCCAGAAGGCGGAGGTTGCAGTGAGCCGAGATCGTGCCATTGCACTCCAGTCTGGGTAACAACAGCAAAACTCCGTCTCAAAATAATAATAATAATAAAGTAAGAAAGGGGGGAAAAAACTGTTTTGGAAACCAGTCTGAAGTCAGGAACAAGTCACACAGACTTATTTTCAACTTGGTCCAATTAGTCATTCATCATGTTACTTCAGTCCCCTGAGAGCCAGCCAATCAGCAACAGCTTCATTCTAGGGTGAGAGCCAGCCAATCAGCAAGGGTCTTAACTCTAGCCATTCTCTTCTGAAGGTCAGCCAATCCCTAACCGCCAAGGCTGAAAGTCAGCCAATCTGCACACAGTTCAGCTTTTGAAAAATCAGCCAATTGCTGAATGCCATTCTTTCCGTACCCTATATAGTATCAGCTTTAGGGTTGCTCCAGATCTGGGGTTTTTGTAAGTAAAGTTTGCTTTTTTATTTTTATTTTTGCACTGCAAATACCGAATTCAGCCTCATTGTCTCTGAAATATATCCTGGAGGAAGACTTGAACTCTTACATGTCCCAGCGGCCCATACGGGGGTCCGTGGTACTGCCCCCCCTTCCCCCTGCATTCACCCCCCGAAGGTTGGTTGGCCCCCTGGGCCCCCTGGCTACAGCCACCTCACTGGCAGCTTCAGGGCCTCATGGCCACTTCTCGAAAACCCCGTCCTGTTCTTTCTCCTGTGGTTTCCTGAGAAGTAGGGAGGGAGGCTGTGGCTAAGGAGACTGGGTGGAGGGGGTTTCTCCACGTCTTTCATGAGGTCCAGAGGCAAGGGGGAGGGGCTCAGTCTAAGGGGATAGACTGAAGAGGAGACAGCCTGCTCTCTAAGTGCCAGTCAGTCTGACAGGGACACTGATGGATGGGGGGCACATCCCAGGGCATCACATCGGACTGGGTAATGTAGTCTGATGGGAGAGGCAGGACACCTAAGTGTGCCCAGAAAAGCAACTCATGATTAGACTGCAAAGGGTCAGGTCTATCTTCCGGGGCTTGTACTAAGTACTGAGGTGGGCTGGGGATGGGGATGCAGAGGATAAGTCAGGGAAGGTTTCCTGGTGGAGTGAAGCTTAGGGGCCAGAGTGCCTAATCAAGCCATGCTGCTGGGTCAGGGCATGGAAGAGGACAACAGGACTCACCCCTCTTTCTTCTCCCAAACCCCTCCTGCAATGTCCTACAGACCAGGCCTCTGATGAGGCGAGCCCAATGCTGAAGACCCTCTCAGAAGAGAGCTCCTGTGGGCTTCTTGGAAGAGGGGACCTGGGTTGGCCTTGAAGAAGGGTGGGATGGACCACTTAGTGGTCGGAGCAATAAGGTTCCGGATCCTCTGCCGGGTCTGCCCTGCCCACCCTTTCCCAAACACCTTCTCCATACCTCCCCTCCGCAACAGAGCCCCAAGCTTCTCTGTGCTGTGAACACCCACCCATGCCCCCTCCCTGCAGTCTGGCTGGGGTGCTCTGTTCTTGGCTTCTCCACCCCCACCGTCACCACCCACCGCCCTGCAAACCTCAAAGAGGCTGATTTGCATAGCATTTGCCTGTGCTTTACCTGCGGCTTTTCTGTTTGGAGCCAGCCAGGAACTCCTGAGTTTGGTTTCAAGGAGCTCTACCCCTCCTGCCTGTGGGAAGACTAGGTTCCTCAATCCTTCTGAGGTCAGGCTGAGACTAGAGTGAGGCAAGCAAGGTGCTTAGGGCAAAAAAGTTTTAGGAGGCCCGCCCTCTTAGGTGCACCTGAATGACCCTGAGGGCCAGTGCCACCTTGAATTGTGGGCCCTCAGGTGCCTCATTGCCTTACCCCCAACTCCTCCAGCCAGCCCTGACCCTGATGTGGTGTTCTGGCCTCGAGAGTCTGAAATCTTCTAAAATATGTCCTAAAAGCTGGTAGTGCTGAGTCCTGGGGCTGGCCTGGGCAGCCAGGTGCCTGTCCTCCCCACCTTCTGCCCTGGGCCTTGAGCCCTTTTGGGAGAGGAAGCCAGAAGCACTGAGGCCTGGGGTGGGTGGGACTGTGAGATTGGTATAAGGATGGGGGATCCCCATCCCCAAGGAACTGAAAACCATGTGGATGGAACAGAGTGGGCTGCCCACAGCGGGAACTAAGCAAACCAGGCCTTTGGAACCAAAGGCAGATGTGAAACCCAGGGCCCTGAGCTGACCTTGATCCCACCGAGGCCTGCCCTGGGGATCACTGGGCCCTTCCGAGAGAGAGCTGAATAGTTCTGGGAGATGCTAGGCTGAAACAGGGGCCTTAGACCCCAGGTCTCTGAAGGGAACTCGCTGTGGAAGGAGACAGCTGTGAGCACCAGGAGAGATAACGCGGTAAGAGACCCTGTCTGTGTGTGTCAGGCGCAGGGATCCATGAGGGGTCTCCGACATCTCCGTGCCCAGGCCTCAGTACCTGGGGGGTCTCTGGGGCCTGTGCCTTGGATCCTGTCTGCAGGTAGTATGCTCATGCCTGAGTCCTCAGGCATCCTGCCTTTTGAAACTTGCCTTGAGCCAGGAGCCTCCCTGTTGAGATATTTGTGTAATTGGGTCTTGGGGTCTCCTTTGGAGAGGTGCCATAAGCCGAGATTGCCACTCTCTAAAGTGCGGGGGAACACAGGGCGTGGCGGCTCACACCTGTAATCCCAGCACTTTGGGAGGCCAAGGTGGGCGGATCACCTGAGGTTGGGAGTTCAAGACCATCCTGACCAACATGGAGAAACCCCATCTCTAGTAAAAATACAAAAACTCAACTGGGCATGGTGGCGCATGCCTGTAATTCCAGCTACTTGGAAGGCTGACGTAGGAGAATCGCTTTAACCCGGGAGGTAGAGGTTTCGGTGAGCCTAGATCACCGCTGCACTCCAACCTGGGCAACAAGACTCAGACTCTGTCTCAAAATATAAATAAAGAAATAAGTTCGAGACCAGTCTGACCAATATGGTGAAACCCTGTCTCTAAAAAAAGAAAAAAGGAAATAAAAGAGTCGGGGGAATTAGGGCTGGGTGAGTGTCCTGTGAGACACATGGAATATCGGGAGCCTTTCGTTACTCACAGATCGATGAGAGAAGTGAGCGCCAATGAGGGTCGACAGGAATCACGGAGACAGCACAGTGCTCAAGTAGCAGGTGGAGAGTGAGAGAGAGGTGGGGGACCTGTGGGACAAGGCCTTTATGGGGTCCAGGGCATCACCCAGGCAGGTTTCCCAAGGGGGGTAATAATTGGTGGGTTTAGAACAAGCAGGGTCACACTGTGGCTGAGAGAGGGTCACTGGCCGATCTGCAGAGTCCACGCGGGCTGTGGGGTCAGCGGGACCAGTCAGGTGGGCTGTATGTAGCTGTCCCATAGGGAGGCAGTCACCAGGACATGACTGTCTAAGGTAGATATTTGGATTGAGCACATGGAGAAACTGGGAGGAGGCAGGGAGCTGGAAACCGTATCAAGGGTGACTGAGCCCTGCTTCTGGTGTAAGAAAACCCAGCTTCTATTCAAAACGGTTGCCAGGGCAGCATCAAAATGTACAGGAATTCACTACACTCCCTCTGTGCCTGGGTCACTGTTTGTGGTCTTCAGGAGGGCGGGCCCTGCTTATTGGCCTCTTTTGGTACTCAGGTGGGGTTGGGGTGGTCTGTAGCACCATGAGGGCAGGATGGGGGTAAACCAAGTTCAGGGTGAGCATCCCCCTATGTCTGGGGAGATGCCGAGCTACAGCTACAGTGTGTGGATGGTGGGGTGCTCCCCAGTTACTCCAGGCTATGCCTCCTGCATTCCAGTCTCTGCATGGGACAGGGCTGGCACCTGGTAGGTAGGGCATTCCCCACCCTGGCACCTGATAGGCAGGGCATTCCTCTCAGGAGGTGTTTCCTCACGTTTGTTTGGGAACAGAAAAAACAAAGGCGACATAGTTGGCTGGAGGTTCTGAGTTTCACCTCCCAGGGTGTGGAGTGAGCCCAAACTCCCTGCCTGCCACATCTCTGCCTCCTCTGCCACCTCTCCCAAGGCTGGAGAACCCCCGAGAAGATTGAGACTCAGCTTCCACCCATACCCTAAGTGACCTCTGACAGTCAGGCCTCCAGCCTTGGCTTACATCCCTCCAGTGATGGCTCCCTCCAGAGCCAGGAGCCAGTGATAAGGTGTTCGGGGGAGCTAATGAGCTCTCTGTCACTGGAGGAGTGCAAATAGAGAGTAGCCCATCATCAGGACTGCCAGGGCTTCTGGAAGGTCCCCGGGAAAAGGACAGAACTCTACCTACTCTGGAAGAATGACCAGGAAGCGTGCCCTGGCCCATCTGAGAGGGCTGGGAGATGGGGAATAGGGAAGTAGAGCCTGGGGGTTACCTGCACGTCTCACTCTCAGAAACACCGCACTCTTGGTGTCAGTAGCCTGCCCTTAGTTTCTTCCTCCAGCTACGTTTCTATCTCGGCTGGTCCCCTGACTCAACCCCCTCTCACAGACAGGTGAAGGCAGGACTGGGTTCAGATGCCAACTGTGCCTAGCATTGGATTAGGACATCCTGTGTCCCTCTCAGACTCTTCAGGGCTGGACCTTGCTTCCCTCTAGTGCCTTTTGAACCCAGGTGGGTGGGGGGCCCTTCTCAGGTCCCTGGCTGCTGCTGGGGTAAAGTGGCTGAGGTCTGACAACAGACCTTCCCCTCCTGCCTGACCCTCCTGGGGAGAGCGGCTCAGGCAGGGCCAGGCTGCTTCCAGGCAGTGGGACTGCAGTCACCGGGAAGTGGGGTTTGGCGACACTGAACAGGGGAGGTATTTGGAGCCAGAAGTGGATCTCCCTGAGCCCTAGGACCCTACAGGTCTGCCCACTCTGGGTGTGGGGTATCGAGATGCATGTCGCCCTGCAGTGCCCCAGCCAGCCCCTTGGGTCTCCCTTCTCCCTCTTCCTCTTGCCCAATGGCCCAGGGAAGCCAGGTCAGGGCAGTCCCGGAGGAGACAGCTGCCTTTGGCTCACTCACAGGAGATGTGCCTTCCCTCTCTCAGCCTCAGTTTCCATACTTAAACCGTCTTTATGAGCCTGTCTCATGTGAACAGAGGCCCGGGAGGCTATCCTACCAGTCCTGGGAGTTGGGTTGGGGGTGGGTAGGTCTTGGAGGCTGCAGAAAGAGGGAGGCCGTCTCAGCCCTGGGACTTGGCATCAGCCATGTGGCTGGCACTTGGCCACTGGCTCAAGGGTGACAGATTCTATCCTAATAGAATAGAATACAGTCTATTTATCTGCCTTTATTCTCACCATGTGCTGGTAATTCTGAACAATGTCAGTGATACAATACTTCTCTCTGAAAAAGTATTTTATTGGTCAAAGTTCTACATGATTGCTATGATTACTGTTGAATTTAAACAATTTATACAATGAGCTTCAAAGTAACATTTTAATTCTTTATTAGCAGTTTGTTCTTTAATAAGCATTGTATGCTACACGAAAGTCAAATCAGAGCCCGGTGAAGTGGCTCATGCCTGTAATCCGAGCACTTTGGGAGGCCGAGGCCAGTGGATCACCTGAGGTCAAGAGTTCAAGACCAGCCTGACCAACATGGAGAAACCCTGTCTCTACTAAAAACATAAAAATTGGCTGGGCATGTTTTCACATGCCTGTAATCCCAGCTACTCAGGAGGCTGAGGCAGGAGAATCGCCTGAACCCAGGAGGTAGAGGTTGTGGTGAGTGGAGATCACGCCATTGCATTCCACCCTGGGCAACAAGAGTGAGACTCTGCCTCAAAAAAAAGAAAAAAAAAAAAGACAGTCAAAGAACGAGTTTCCCATTATACACATGCAGGCTTAGCTGCATCCATATATTTCGATTTCATTTGTAATTCCTAGCCAGTTCCTCCTTCCTCCGTCCTCTGCAGTAGTTGCTGTTCTCCAAGTCCTGTGGTACATGTCCCCATGTTTAATCAGTTGGTTCTGAATAAAGAATGGTAGCACACTGACTGGAAAGACAAAGAAACAGAACATGAGCTCCTCCAATTCTGCCACTCTATGTGACAGCTTGGAGGTTTGATCTGTGTGTGGAATTTAAAGCAAATAGTGCAAACCAGGCGATGGAACGTTTTTGTTTTTGAGTTGGAGCCTCACTCTGTCATCCAGGCTGGAGTGCAATGGTGTGATCTCAGCTCACTGCAACCTCTGCCTCCCGGGTTCAAGTGATTCTCCTGCCTCAACCACCCTGAGTAGCTAGGATTACAGGCCTGTGCACCATCACACCTGGCTAAGTTTTGTATTTTTAGTAGAGATGGGGTTTCACCATGTTGGCCAGACTGGGTCTCAAACTCCTGACCTCAAGTGATTCACCCCCCTCAGCCTCCCAAGGTGCTGGGATTACAGGTGTGAGCCACCATGCCTGGCCATGTTTTTGTTTAATAAAAGAAAATTTTAGTCCATTATTGTCTTAGTTGTTCCTGCTGCTATGAGAAAATTACCTGGCTGGGATTGGTGCCTCACACCTGTAATCTCAGTATTTTGGGAGGCCAAAGTGGGAGAATCCCTTGAGCCCAGGAGGTTGAGGCTGCAGTGAGCCATGATCACACCCCTGCACTCTAGCTTGGGCAACAGAGGGAGATCCTGTCTAAAAAGAGGGGAAAAAATTACCTTAGAGTAGATTATTTATTTATTTATTTTTGAGACTCAGTTTTGCTCTTGTTGCCCAGGCTGGAGTGCAATGGTGCAATCTCGGCTCACAGAAACCTCCGTCTCCCTGGGTTCAAGCAATTCTCCTGCCTTAGTCTCCCGAGTAGCTAGGATTACAGGCACCTGCCACCATGCCAGGCTAATTTTTTTTGTATTTTTTTTTCCTCAGCCCTACACCCTTGACTCACCTTTTTTGTATTTTTAGTAGAGATGGGGTTTCACCATGTTGGCCAGGCTAGTTTCCAACTCCTGACCTCAGGTGATCCATCTGCCTTGGCCTCCCAAAGTGCTGGGATTACAGGCATAAGCCACTATGCCCAGCCTAGAGTTGATAATTTATAAACAACAGAAATGTATTGCTCACAGTTCTGGAGGCTGGGAAGTCCAAGATCAAGGCACCAGAAGATGCAACGTCTGGTGAAGCCTGCTCTCTGCTTCCATCCTCACACAGCAGAAGGCATCAATGCTGTGTCCTCTCATGGTGGAAAACCAAAAGGGACAAACGGGCTCCCTCAAGACCTTTTATAAGGGTACTAATCCCATTCATGAGGGCAGACCCTCACAACCTCATCTGGACCTCCAATCCTGGGCTTCCCAGCCCAACCATAGTGCCTCTCCATATCAACTCAATTCATCTATAAGTGAGGTTCTCCAGGGATAGCCTACAGCCACCTCATTGCACTGGTGCAGGGGCAGAGGGATGCAATAGCTTTAGGTTGGCCTTGAGCAAACTCTGATAAGGAGCAGAAGTCCCAAGAGTGCCAACTTCAGCCAGGCAGGACAAACTAGACAGTGGCTAGAAAACTGGCAGGTGCCCTCCAGCCTGACCCTGCCATCCTCTATCGTACCCTCTCCCCTGTCATGATAGAAGGGATACAAAATATACCTCTGCGGCATAAGGATTAATTTGAGTTGGTGACATTTGAGAATCAACAGGTGCAGGAAGAATTTTTTTTTTTCCTGAACTCCCTTTATCTGCCTAAAAGCTGAGCCTCCTGAAATAATTCAAATGTCATAAATCCCTTTCCCAGAGTTTGGGAGTTTCCCAATCAAGGAAGATGGGCTCCTTTTATGAGACATAAAGACTAGAAGAGAAGACCGGGCGCGGTGGCTCACGCCTGTAATACCAGAACTTTGGGAGGCTGAGGCAGGCGGATCATCTGAGGTAGGGAGTTCAAGACCAGCCTGACCAACATGGTCTCTAAAATAAATAAATAAAAACAAAAAAGACTGAAAGAGAAATCACACCAAGATAAGAGATCGACTGAACAAACATTGTCACAAAACTATCACATCTCCCATCTTTTCTCCTAAGGGTCCATTTACCTTTCCTAAAAGGCATTTGTTTTCCCAAAAGTGTCCTTTCTCTTTTTTCCTTCCCCTGTTAAGATGTAACATTGAGGCCGGGCACGGTGGCTCATGCCTGTAATCCCAGCACTTTGGAAGGCTGAGGCAGGTAGATCACGAGGTCAAGAGATCGAGACCAGCCCGGCCATGGTAAAACCCTGTCTTTACTAAAAATACAAAAATTAGCTGGTCATGGTGGCACATGCCTGTGGTCCCAGCTACTTAGGAGGCTGAGGCAGAAGAATCGCTTGAACCCAGGAGGCAGAGAATGCAGTGAGCTGAGATTGCACCACTGCACTCCAGCCTGGCCACAGAGCAAGACTCTGTCTCAAAAAAAAAAAAAGGTGTTATATTGGCCCCAAATTCTAAATCACTTTTTTGAGCCACATTTTCAGTGAGTTTCTTCCTTTCTATGTGAATAAATTTTGTCTTTCAGATGAGAAATTATTAGGATAATAATAATTTGTATTCTAATAATTTTGCCTTTTTGCCTATTACTAGTTTACCAGTTTAATTTGCAGGCTCTGAAGCACTGAACCTTTGTGGGTAGAGGAAAAGTTTTTCCTCTCAACATGATTATTTATTTATTTTGAGATGGAGTCTCACTCTGGCACCCAGGCTGGAGTGCAGTGGTGTAATCTCCTGCTCACTGCAACCCCGCCTCCGGAGTTCAAGCTATTCTCCTGCCTCAGCCTCTGAGTAGCTGGGATTACAGGTGCCTGCCACCACACCCAGCTAATTTTTTTATTTTTAGTAAAGACAGGGTTTTATCATGTTGGCCAGGCTAGTCTCAAACCCCTGACCTCAGGTGATCTGTCCACCTTGTCCTCCCAAAGTGCTGGGATTACAGGTATGATTCACCTCAGCTGGCCTCCCAACATGACCAGAATAAAAATAATCCTCGGTAATCTTCATTGCTCGTGTACTATATATATACCCCCTATTCTAAACCTTTATATATGTTATCTAATATAATCTTCCCAACAACCCTTTGAGGTGAGTGCTACTGTGAAATCCACTTTATAAATGCAAAATTGAGGTGCAGAGAGCTTAAGTCCCTGCCCTAAGGCACAGAGAATAGGTGACAGAACTGGAATTTGAACTTAGTGATTTCCAGAACTTAAGCTCTGAATTTGGGCAAGGCTGCAGGTGCTGTGAGTCCTGCTTCTGGCTCTGCCACCACTGGCTAGGTAACCTTGGGCTTCAGTTTCCCAGTCTTCAAAGTGGCGTGGTACGGTCCCTCTTGGCTCTGACAGTCCTCAATCTGGGGACTGGGGTGTCTGGGGCTGGCAAGGAGGACCGTAACTTGAGTGTGATCTGTTGACATGGTCAGCAGAAGGAATGTCATGCAGCCATTGGCTGCACACTGGGGGGCTGTGGACTGGAGGCTGAGACTCAGGCGTTCTGCCCAGCTCTGGCACTGCCTTGCTTTGGGCCTTTGGGACAGTTGTTTGCTCCTCCCTGAGTCTCAGCCCCTTTGTCTCTCATCTGCTTGGTCCTCAGTCTATGGGAGCAGAGGAGAGGTATAAACTATATAGAGTAAACTCACAGCATAGAGTCTATTACTGCCTGAACTGTGATTCTCTCTTTTTTTTTTAAATTTTTATTTATTTTTTTTTTAAGGTTTAAGACAGGATTTCATCATGTTGGTCAGGCTGGTCTCGAACTCCTGACCTCAGGTGATCTGCCCAGCTTGGCCTCCAAAGTGCTTGGATTACAGGTGTGAGCCACCATGCCTGGCCATGAACTGTGATTCTCAAGTTCCAGTGCTACAGTGACCACAGTGTCTTATCAGCGTCAAGAGATGAGGGTTGACTAATTTGCATATTTATTTATGTATTTATTTTGAGATGAAGTCTGGCTCTGTCTCCCAGGCTGGAGTGCAGTGGCACTATCTCAGCTCACTGCAACTTCCACATCCAGGGTTCAAGCAATTCTCATGCCTCAGCCTCCCAAGTAGCTGGGATTATAGACATGCACCACCATACCCAGCTAATTTTTGTATTAGTAGAGATGGGGTTTCACCATGTTGGCCGGGCTGGTCTCAAACTCCTGGCCTCAAATGATCCACCTGCCTCAGCCTCCCAAAGTGCTGGGATTTTGGGCATGAACTACTGCCCCAGCCTGCAAACCTGTCTGTTAGCAGAATACATAATTGTCTATGTAGAAAATCACAAAGAGTCTACAGAAAAGCAACTACAACGAATAAGTGAATATAGTAAGGTTACAGGATACAAGGTTAACACAGAAAAATTATTATGTTTCGATATATTAGGAATGACCAATTAAAATGGGAATTTATAAAACCGTGCCATTTTAAATGGCATAAAAAATGGAATCTTGGTATAAAGCTAACAAAACAAGGTGCCAAGTCAATTCAATGAAGAAGTAACAGTCTTTTAATTATCTTTTCAACAAATTGTGCTGGGAGAATTGAACATTCAATTTTATTTATTTATTTATTTTTAATTTTTTGAGATGGGGTCTTGCTGCGTTGCCAAAGCCAGTCTTGAACTCTGGGGATCAAGTGATCTGTCTACCTCAGCCTCCCAAAGCACTGGGATTACAGGTGTGCACCACCACGCCCAGCTAATTTTTGTATTTTTAGTAGAGACAGGGTTTCACCCTGTTGGCCAGGCTGGTCTTGAAGTCCCAGCCTCAAGTGATCCACCCACCTCAGCCTCTCAAAGTGCTGGGATTATAGATGTCTTTGTCTCAGGTTCCTAGCACAGAGCTTCTGAAACCCTTGGCCTTTTCTTTTTCTCTCTTTTTTTTTTTTTTTTTTTCCTGCCTCAGGTTTATTTGTACAAATAGCACAGGAGGACCCCAGCCCCATGCAGATGGCAGCCCCAGGGGAGTTACACCAGTCCTTCTGTCTTCACATTGGCAGATAAAGATATCTATTCTGAAGCCTTTGTAGGGGCCTGGGCACCTTTGAGAGCCTGAGCTGGAACTGAAACTGGAGCTGAAGCCTGGGCCTTGGTTTGATCCTTGGCCTTGACCTTGACCTTTGGCCGGCAGAGCCTGAGCCCCTTGGCAATGCGTGCCCGAGCACGCTTCCCAAGCTTGGGGTGGGCAATGTAGGCAAGTCGATCGAGCTTGCGGCTGACACCCTTTGGGATCTTGGGCTTAACCTCCTTGGGCTTTATGAGGGCCTTGATGGCTTCAGCTCGTGCACTCATGGCCTTGGCATTGTTGGCCTGCATCTTCTTTAGGCCCTTCTTGTTGTGCTTCTTGGCAAAGCGCATGTTCCTGAGGAACTTGGGTTCCACCCCCTTAAGAGACTCGTATCTTTGTGATCGGGGTTTCTTGATACCATTTCTGTGCCATTTTCGGGACTGGTTGTGTTTGGAAAACTCTGCCCCTACCGCAAAATCTCTCTCTCTTTCCCTCCCCCACAAAGAGGCTCCCTTATCTCTCACTTTACATACCGGCCCTAGCCCTCCCGCCGCCCAGCTTCCCGCCCAGCAGTTCAAACTGACCAACAGTTGCCCACCACCTCGGCTTTTGGCTTCCCCACCCCCCAGCCCTTCAGCCCCCTATAAAACAACCCTGCCCCTCTGAGCGGCGCGGCCATTTTTCCTTTTCGTCCCGGCTGGTCCGCCCGGAGGCTCTTTCCTCTCAATAAAGCCTGAACTTAAGGAATTTCCTCTAGCCTGCGGTCCGGTTTTTTCCGAACGAGCTCAGTCTTCCCGCAGAGGGTAGGTCGGACAAATGGTGCCGGAAACCCGGGACGGGAGCTGAGGCCGTTGGCCCGGCCACGGCCCCCCTCCCCGACCTACCCAACACTGGCCCTGCCACCTCCACGTTCCGATTAAGGTAAGCCAAGTTTTTCTTGCTTTGCCTTCCCCCGCTTCCTGTCTCCTCTTCCTACGGCATGGTGCAGTTGCTCCCTCTCCGGCGTTCCGCACGGACTCCTTGCCTAGTCTCGGCCGAGCCAAGGTAGTCTTCCATTCCGGCTCCAGGAGCCTTCCGAGGGACAGCCGCCAGACGGGGGACGCCCCTCTGACCGCTTCCCTTTCCGTACTTAATTGTACTCCGGGGAATTTGCAACGAACGGGGACGCCTTTTCGTTGTATCTGCCCATCCGCGCCGGAGAGTCTGTAGCTGCGCCTGCCATGGGAAATTCGGAGTCCAAAATACCTCTGAGCACCCCCCTTGGGTGCTTGCTGCGAAATTTTACCAAATTGGGATATTCCCAAACCCTCAGAAAGAAAAAGCTTATTTTCCTGTCCCAGGTGGCTTGGCCCCAATACAAACTCAGTAACCAGTCACATTGGCCCCCGACTGGCACTTTTGATTTCAACACCCTCCGAGATCTCGACGATTTTTGTCGCCGTGCGGGCAAGGACAATGAAATTCCTTACGTCCAGGCTTTTTGGGACCTCCGTACCCACCCCAACCTATGTTCTTCCTGCTCCACCTACCAAATCCTCTTATCTCGAACCCCCCGTAAATCTTCCTCCACTACCTCTCCCCCTCCCTACTCCTCACCGGAGGATCTGCCTGAACATCTGTCCTCTCCTGCCAATCTCAGCAACCACTCGCCATCAACGGCACGCCCTTCCCCCACTCCCTCTGCACCTCCTACCTCAGAGGCCATGCCTCGCTCTCCCTCTACTCCCTCCGAGCCCCCTCCCTCAGAGGCTGCACTTCCTCTTGCCTCTCCGGTGGCGGCCCACACCCGCCCCCACCAGCCAGCTATCCTGGCCCCACTCCGAGAAGTAGCAGGTGCAGAAGGTTTAATCAGGGTCCATGTTCCTTTCTCACTCCAAGACCTGTCCCAAATTGAGACACGTTTAGGATCCTTCTCAGCCAACCCGTCCACATATATTAAAGAATTCCAATACCTCACTCAAACATAAGAAGCCCTAGTCCGGTACACTCGACTAGATCCAGCCTCCCAAAATGGGGCCACTGTATTAGCCTCCCATTTTATCTCCCAATCAGCACCCGACATAAGAAAGAAACTAAAGAAAGCAGAAGAGGGGCCAGAGACTCCCATCCAAGACCTGGTAAAAATGGCCTTTAAAGTATTCAATGCCAGGGAAGATGCGGCTGAGGCTGCCCGCCAAACTCGCATGAAGCAGAAGGCTGCCCTCCAGACCCAAGCCCTAGTGGCGGCTCTAAGGCCGGCAGGGAACCAGAAGCCCAAGGCCGAAACCCATGCCCCTCCAGGGGCATGTTTCAAATGTGGAAAGGAAGGACACTGGTCCCGAGCCTGTCCACAACCATGGCCACCAACTAAGCCTTGCCCTATCTGTCGGCTCCCGGGACACTGGAAGTCAGACTGCCCCAGCTTCCCCAGGGTGCCGGTTCCTCAAAACAGACACACTGGCGTTACGCAGCCGGCGGTCACCCTCAGTAGGGAGGAGCCTGCTTGCCAGGAGCCGACCTCCGAGGGAGCTCCGTTCCCCAGTCTACTAGGGCTGCTAGATGACTAGCGGGGCCCTGGCTTTCCGACTCCGGTTACCCTCGCCGAGCCTAGGGTCACAAGACATGGGGGCTACCTACTCCGCTCTTCCTTCTTATTCTGGCCATCTCACCCCTTCCCAGGTCTTAGTCATGGGAATCGATGGGACCCCAAGTATCCCCTACCAAACCCCACATTCCCTAGGCCGAAACGTCCCTAGCGATGGGACCCCAAGTATCCCCTACCAAACCCCACATTCCCTAGGCCGAAACGTCCCTAGCTGTAACAGAACTATATGGGTAACCACTAATATAACAGCCCCACGAGGAACGTTTTTCGGGTGTAACAAGACCTTAACAAAAACTCTCTACATTGGCCTTTCCTCATCTCTTTTATGCCTCCCAGTAACCCTAGTCCCTCGACTCACTATATATTCCCCAGCCGAATTCCAGATGCTGCAAACTCCCCATCGCTGCACCCGATGAGCTGCCTTCCTACCCATTGCCGTTGGAGTCTCCCTTGCTGGTTCAGCACTTGCAGCAGGATTAGGAGGAGGGGCACTAGTCCACTCTCACCTGGCCATAGCCCGACTGACCTCACAACTCCAAGCGGCTATTAATGACTCTACTGAGTCTTTAGCATCACTCCAATGACAGATCACCTCAGTTGCCCAAGTTGCCTTGCAGAACCGAAGAGCCCTGGACCTGCTCACTGCTGAACGAGGAGGGACCTGTATCTTCCTACAAGAAGAGTGCTGTTACTACATCAATGAATCCGGCCTAGTAGAAACCCGAATCGAGAGCCTCCAGAAACTCAAAACTAACCTGCAGAGTCATAAGTTCTCGGCTGAAGCCACAGCGTGGTGGTCTTCCTCTATGTATACCCTCTTGTCACCATTGCTTGGGCCCCTAATAGCCGTTTGCCTAATCTTACTTATTGCTCCTTGCTTTCTCCAGTTCCTACAGCGGCTCTTTCAAGAACTGACTGGAGTCACCATCCACCAGATGCTGCTCCAACCCTACCCTGAACGAGTGCAAGAAACAGACCTCTCCCCAAACCTCCAGGCTCCTTAGGAAAAGAAACCTCTTCAGAACCCCCCGTCGACCCTTGTCAGCAGGAAGTAGCCAGAGAGACAACCGACGCCCCTGACCCCCTCTTTTTCTTTTCTTTAAGGAGTCGGGAATGTTTGGAAAACTCTGCCCCTACCGCAAAATCTCTCTCTCTTTCCCTCCCCCACAAAGAGGCTCCCTTATCTCTCACTTTACATACCGGCCCTAGCCCTCCCGCCGCCCAGCTTCCCGCCCAGCAGTTCAAACTGACCAACAGTTGCCCACCACCTCGGCTTTTGGCTTCCCCACCCCCAGCCCTTCAGCCCCCTATAAAACAACCCTGCCCCTCTGAGCGGCGCGGCCATTTTTCCTTTTCGTCCCGGCTGGTCCGCCCGGAGGCTCTTTCCTCTCAATAAAGCCTGAACTTAAGGAATTTCCTCTAGCCTGCGGTCCGGTTTTTTCCGAACGAGCTCAGTCTTCCCGCAGAGGGTAGGTCGGACAGGTTGTATGTGGTGTGGTTCTTGGACTTGGCCATGTCTGCACCCAAGCCGCGGTTCCTGAAGCTCCTGGGCTTTTTTTTTTTTTTTTTGATATGGAGTATCGCTCTGTTTTCCAGGCTGAAGTACAGTGGGTTGATCTCGGCTCACTGCAACCTCCGCCTCCCAGGTTCAGGCAATTCTCCTACCTCAGCCTCCCGAGTAGGTGGGACAATAGGCGCATGCCACCATGCTGGCTAACTTTTGGTATTTTTAGAAGAGATGGGGTTTCACTATGTTGGCCAGACTGGTCTTGAACTCCTGACCTTATGATCTGCCCTCCTTGGCCTCCCGAAGTGCTGAGATTACAGGCTGGGATTACAGGGGTAAGCCACCATGCCCTGCCATCCTTGCCATTTTCTCAGTAATAGAAGTCTGTTTTGTTATTCATAAAAAGCCCCTTCATTATACCTAAATTTATGCAAATGAGGTGACTCCTGACCTCATGATCCACCCACCTTGGCCTCCCAAAGTGCTGGGATTACAGACGTGAGCCACCGCACCCAATGAGTTTTAATTATAACTAGGCTCGGCTGGGCGCGGTGGCTCACGCCTGTAATCCCAGCACTTTGGGAGGCCGAGGCGGGTAGATCACGAGGTCAAGAGATCGAGACCATCCTGGTCAACATGGTGAAACCCCGTCTCTACTAAAAATACAAAAAATTAGCTGGGCATGGTGGCGCATGCCTGTAATCCCAGCTGCTCAGGAGGCTGAGGCAGGAGAATTGCCTGAACCCAGGAGGCGAAGGTTGCTGTGAGCCGAGATCATGCCATTGCACTCCAGTCTGGGTAACAACAGCAAAACTCTGTCTCAAAAAAAAAAAAAAAAAAAAACAAAACTAGGCTCAAACACATCTTTATTAATCAAAATAGGAACCATTACAATGAACATATTTTTGTGCATTTTCTGCATCCTATTGGTTGTGGAAGTGTTGTTTTCCATGCAAAAAGCTGTGGAAATGCTTGAAGAAGTGGTAGTCATCTGGCGAGGGTCAGGTGAATATGGTGGATGAGGCAAACCTTCATAGGTAGCCCAACTCATTCAACTTATGAAGTGTTGGTTGTGTGACATGGTTGTCGACGTCGGGGAGAACTGGGTCCTTTCTGTTGACCAGTGCTGGCCGCAGGCATCGGTTTTTGGTGCATCTCCTGGATTTGCTGAGCATACTTCTCAGATGTAACAGTTGTGCCGATTCAGAAAGCTGTAGTGGATCAGACTGGCAGCAGACCACCAAAGAGTGACCATTCTAATTAAAGAAAGAGGAAAGAGACACGAAACACGAAACACAGCTGGCTGTTAAAGACAGGTTTTCTTTAGATAAAACCTGAGGGGTGCTCCTGGCTGATTTCGGTCAAGAGCGCTTTCTTGGCAGGTTGGTCCCGCGGATCTGTCTCTTGTTTCAACAGTGTTTGGACGAAACAGATCCCGGGGACTCTTAGGAAAAAAAAAAAAAAAAGAAGAGCGCTTTCTTTTTTTTTTTTTAAAGATGGGGTTTCAACATGATGGCCAGGCTGGTCTTGAACTCCTGACGTCGTGATCCACCCACCTTGGCCTCCCAAAGTGCTAGGATTACAGGCGTGAGCCACCACGCCCAGCCAAGAGTGCTTTCTCTTACTGACCAAGAGTATATGTTGGTTTTAGGGTGAGGGGGCTCATTAGAAGCTTGGAATGTTTATGTGTGGGGAGAAGCTTATGGCAGGATTGGAATCTCTCTGGGAGGAGGGATGGTTGTCTTGGAGCAGACATCTTTCCAGCCCAGAGCGGGGATTATCTAGGGGCTAGCATGTCTCTGGTCTGGGAGGAGTTTGGAATGTTTCCGGCTGGAGATGTTATTTGTGGTTTATGATCATGGTGACCTTAGCCATTAGGCTGATGCCCTTTGGATTTAGGTGATTTTTTAAGGTGAACTTTAGAAGGAGGGGCTTGTCCAAGATGGTGATGCTCCTGCTCTGTGAAACATGACCTGTTATTGGTGCAAGTTTGGCTTTGGGAAGCACTTTGGAGCCTCTTCTCGGTCCAATCACTGAGTTGGTCATTGCTGGTTGTATAAAATACACTTTTGTTGAATGTCACAGTCCAATCGAGAAATGGTTAATTGTTGTGTAGAATAAGAGAAGATGACACTTTACAACGATGATTTTTAGTTTTCATTAGCTCATGAGGCACCCACTTGTAAAGCTTTTTCACCTTTCCAATTTGCTGCAAATGATGAATGATCATAGAATGGTCAAGGTTGGCCAGGCGCGGTGGCTCACGCCTGTAATTCCAGCACTTTGGGAGGCTAAGGTGGGCAGATCACCAGAAGTCAGGAGTTCAAGACCAGCCTGACCAACATGATGAAACCTTGTCTCTAAAAAAGAAAGAAAAAAGGCTGGGCGCGGTGGTTCACACCTATAATCCCAGCACTTTGGGAGGCCGAGGTGGGTGGATCACGAAGTCAAGAGATCGAGACTATCCTGGTCAACAAGGTGAAACCCTGTCTCTACTAAAAATACAAAAATTGGCTGGGCATGGTGGTGCATGCCTGTAGTCCCAGCTACTCGGGAGACTGAGGCGGGAGAATTGCTTGAACCCAGAAGGTGGAGGTTGCGGTAAGCCGAGATCATGCCATTGCACTCCAGCCTGGGTAACAACAGCGAAACTCTGTCTAAAAAATAAATAAATAAATAAATAAGAAGAAAGAAATTAAAAAAAAAATAGTTGTATATACATTTTTCTTTTTTCTTTGTTACCTCCAGTAATGGGTATAAGCAATATATATTTTTTAAAAGAATAGTCAAGGTTGAGTTCCTCAGCAACCTCTCATATGTTGTTGTAAGAGGATCAGCTTTTTTTTTTTTGAGATGGAGTTTTGCTCTTGTTACCCAGGATGGAGTGCAATGGCGCAATCTCGGCTCACTGCAACCTCCACTTCCTGAATTCAGGCAATTCTCCTGCCTCAGCCTCCCGAGTAGCTGGGATTACAGGCATGCACCACTGTGCCCCCGCTAATTTTTTGTATTTGTAGTAGAGACGGGGGTTTCACCATGTTGACCAGGAAGGTCTCGATCTCTTGACCTCGTGATCCACCCGCCTCGGCCTTCCAAAGTGCTGGGATTACAGGCGTGAGCCACCGCACCTGGCGAGGATCAACTTTGATGATTGTTCTCAGTAGTTGTTCTTAGTCCGATAGCCAGCCACTCTGCTCCTCATCTTCAAAGCTCTCATCTCCTTTGTAAAACTTCTTGAACCACCACTGCACTATACATTCATTAGCAGTTCCTGGGCCAAATGCGTTGCTGACAGTGTCTCTGCTGCTTTACAATCCATTTTGAACTCGAATAAAAAAACTGCTCAAATTTGCTTTTTGTCTAACATCATTTCCATAGTCTGAAATAAACAGCAAGAAGTAGTAAGTCATAAGCAGAAAAACGTAAAGTGAGAAATACTCATTAAAATGATGTATAAGAAAAAAGGCCAGGCGCGGTGGCTCAAGCCTGTAATCCCAGCACTTTGGGAGGCCGAGGCGGGTGGATCACGAGGTCAAGAGATCGAGACCATCCTGGTCAACAAGGTGAAACCCCGTCTGTACTAAAAATACAAAAAATTAGCTGGGCATGGTGGCGCGTGCCTGTAATCCCAGCTACTCAGGAGGCTGAGGCAGAATTGCCTGAACCCAGGAGGTGGAGGTTGCAGTGAGCCGAGATTGCGCCATTGCACTCCAGCCTGGGTAACAAGAGCGAAACTCCGTCTCAAAAAAAAAAAAAAACACAGATATATAACATAACCACATTTATTTAAGAATGTATTATAATATCAAACAGCAAATTCAAAAAACTTCAAAAACAATTACTTTTGTACTCACCTAATATAAAACAATATCTGAATAATTTATGAACAACAGAAATGTATTTCTCACAGTTCTGGAGGCTGGGAAGTCCAGTATCAAGGAAAGGGCGGTGGCTTCTGTGTCCTTGTAACTGCCCAGAGGTTCACCTTGCCCACTTCCTAGACAGTTGATTTATCAAGACAGGGGAATTGCAATAGAGAAAAAGTAATTCATGCAGAGCCAGCTATGTAGGAGAACGGAATTTTATTATTGCTCAAATCAGTCTCCCCAAGCATTCAGGGATCAGAGTTTTAAGGAAAATTTGGTGGGTAGGGCCTATGAGTCTTGAGTGCTGATTGGGAGATAAAATCATATGAAGCTGAAGTTGTTCTCTGGTGCTGAGTCAGTTCCTGGGCGGGGCCACAAGATCAGATGAACCAGTTTATCAATCTGGGTGGTGACAGCTGATCCATTAAGTGTCGGCAAATTATCTCAACCACTGATCTTAGTGATGTTATCCCCCGGAGTGATTTGGGGAGGATCAGAATGTTGTAGACTCCGGCTGCTGAGCTAAACCATACTTGCTAATCTTTTGGCTAATTTGCTAGCCCTACAAAGGCAATCTAGTCTCCAGACAAGAAGGGGATTTGTTTTGGAAAAGGGCTGTTAACTCTTTGTTTCAAACTATAAGCTAAGTTCAACCTACACCCAGGCATGAACAGGGACAGCTCGAAGGTTAGAAGCAAGATGGAATTGGTTAGGTCAGAGCTCTTTCACTGTTTCAGTTATAATTTTGCAATGGCGGTTCATCCTTACTTGGCAGAAGGGGTAAAGAAGCTTCCTTGGGCTTCTTTTCTAAAGGCATGAATCCCATTCAGGAGGGTTTTATCCTCATGACTTAATCATCTCCTAATTACAGTTCTGGGGACGTATTCACACCACAATAGATTGCCACTGCAGAGTGTAATAATTCCAAAGTTTCTTACTGAAACTGCCTTTGCAAAATGATGACTGAGACAGTGAAAGAAATCTAACTTAACTGACTCCATCTTGCTTCTAAGTTCCAAGCTGTCCTTTTTTCATTCCTGGGTATAGGCTAAACTAACTTTGGGAGAAAATGAGTTTAGCGTTTATGGTTTAAAACAAAGATGTTAGTGCAGTTATTCACGTCCAATAGACCGAATATTAAACACATTTAATAAAGAGATCTTCCAAACAGGCTTTGTGTGAGCAACATGGCTGTTTATTCACCTGGGTGCAGGTGGGCTGATGTCAAAACAGGTGTCAGAGAATGGCGGTGGATTAGGAGTTGGTTTTATAGGTCTGGGTGGGCAGTGGTGTTACAGTGTAAGATAAGTTACCATAAGTTCAGTTACAATGACGGGTGGGGTAAGGCGTGAGAGTAGTTAAGAGGGATATTCACAGAGCAAGAACAGTTAAGATGGCAGGGTGGGGTGAAGAGTATTTATATTATCATAAGAACAGTTAAGATGGCAAAGTTGGGAGAGAAGCTTAATGTCCAAGGGAAGCTTCGCTGGGCGATCAGGGACAATGGCGAATGCAGGCGGGGTGGGGGTGATCAGCCGAGGCAGGCAGGACTTCAGACTTTCTGGGTCCAGGCTTGCACATGGAGGCCTGTCTTATAAAAATAAATACATGCCTGGAAAGTGCTGTTTAAAAAAGAAAGAAAGAAAGAAAGAAAAGAAAAGAAAAAAAAAACACAAAAACCAAAGATGATAACAGCCTTTTCCCAGGACAGACCATCTTCCTGCCTGGGAACTAGTCTGCCTTTGTAGGACTTACACTAGTCACAATATTAGAAATTATGGTTTAGGAGTCATGTAGCTGGAGACTACTAGAGTCTGAAGTTCCCTAAACTGCTCCTAAGATCCCTGCCTGTTTTGCAGACTCTGCACTTGATGGATCAGCTGGCCCCGCCCAGATCAATAAACTAGCTCATCTGGTCCTGTGGCCCCTCACCCAGGAATTGACTCAGTGCCAGATTTAATCTCTGACCAATCAGCACTCCTGGTTCACTGGCTTTCCCCAACCCACCAAGTTGTCTTTAAAAACTCTACTCACGCCTGTAATCCCAGCACTTTAGGAGGTTGAGGCGGGTGGATCACCAGGTCAAGAGTTCGAGACCACCCTGGTCAACATGGTGAAACCCCATCTCTCCTAAAAATACAAAAAATTAGCTGGGCATGGTGGCGCGTGCCTGTAATCCCAGCTACTCAGGAGGCTGAGGCAGGAGAATTGCCTGAACCCAGGAGGCGGAGGTTGTGGTGAGCCGAGATCGAGATCGCACCATTGCACTCCAGCCTGGGTAACAAGAGCGAAACTCCATCTCAAAAAAAAAAAAACAAAAAACAAAAAAACTCTGCTCCCAGGGCTGGGTGTGGTGGCTCACGCCTATAATCTAAACACTTTGGAGGCCAAGGCGGGTGGATCACCTGAGTTAAGGAGTTCAAGACCAGCCTGACCAACATGGTGAAACCCCGTCTCTATTAAAAAACAACAAAACAACAATCACTCTGCTCCCTACAGGGAACAGTGGCTCATGCCTGTAATCTCAGCACTTTGGGATGCTGAAGTGGGTGGATCACCGGAGATCAGGAGTTTGAGACCAGCCTGGCCAACATGATGAAACCCCATTTCTAATAAAAATACACAAAATTAGCTGGGCATTGTGGTGGGCACCTGTAATCCCAGCTACTTGGTAAGCCGAGGCAGGAGAATTGCTTGAACCCCAGAGGCGGAGGTTGCAGTGAGCTGAGATCGTGTCATTGCATTCCAGCCTGGGCAGCAAGAGTGAAACTCCATCTAAAAAACAAACAAGGTCGGGGAAGAGGGGGGAACAATAAAAAAAACAAAACAACAACAACAAAAAACAAACAAACAAAAAATGGTCTCCCGAACAGCTGGCTCTGCATGAATTACTCTCTCTTTTATTCAAAAACAAACAAATAAATAAATAATTACTCTTTCTCTATTGCAATTCCCCTGTCTTGATAAATTGGCTCTGTGTAGGCAGCCATCAATTTGAACCCCTTGGGTGGTTACGAATTTGGGGGCTTCTCTGGGATTGCCCTTGTGGCTACCTGCTTGGGTTTGGTGGCCTCCCTCCAGCAATGACTCTAGAGGCCAGCCCAAGTGGCTGCCTAGCTCTTTTGGGCTGGGGGCTGACTCTGGTATTCTCTCTACTGGTGGGGTGCTGCTGACCCAATGTGCATGGATTTAATTGCAATAGAGAAATAGTCCTGGGGAGGTATCTCTCAACTGTATCCCTATCACAGGTGTCTGTCTGTAGCCCCATTGTGGGGTATCTGAGTTGGTGAGTATCCTAGGCTCTGCCAACACCTCCTTCCTGCTCCTGACTTGTTCTGTAGTCCCATGGTGGGGCGTCTGTAGCCCCATTATGGGGTGGGGTGTCTGTCTCCGTGCAGCTCCCGGGGGGTGGTGGTTGGCTCTCCCTAACTAGCAGGAAGAGTCTTGGTTCAGGAGACTTCCCCAGTCAGGAAGATTTCCAGGAGATTTATCAGATGGAGAAGAGGAGGATAGTTTGGAAAGGATACTCTTAGAGTTCTTGGTTAGGGATCTGATTCAGAAGGCCTTCTGGCTCTGTCTTTGTGTGTTTGTACATGTGCAGGGGATCTCAGAAGGAATTTCGGATGAAGTCCAGCTGGCCTAACTCAGAGGGATATTCACAGAGCAAGAATATCCTTATTTGTCTGGTTACATTCAGTGAGCCCTCAAGAAAGCTCAACAGGCCTGTCTTGGGTGACTATCTGCTCTTTGCCTTGCCCAGAGACCTTCTTGTGAATACCATTCAGAGGTCGCCCTTCCCCACCTGAAGTAGATCAAAGACAACAGGGACCCACCAACAGGAAGAATTGAGCACTGCCAAAGTGATCTTGGGTGACTAATGCCTGTTTTGTTGTGTGTCTTTTGCTGGGATGGAAATGTTAATTCGGTTTGCTCCTCAGGCAGTGCCTCCCATGTCTCTGTTGCAGGACAGAACTTTCATCTCAATAGATGGAATAATTCTATTATATACTGAGCGTCTTTATGTTTAATAATCCTATAACATGAATGATTTTGGAATGCCACCCAACTTAGCCTGGGTCCTTTGAAAAACAGAGCTTGGGTCAAGGATTAAGGTGGCTGTGGAGGCTAAAGCAACACCCTCTTGGATGCCGACTTGCCGTGTTGACTTCTAGTTAACCCCTGCTCAAAGAATGCCCCTAAGACTTCTACATCATCTACTGTTACCATAAATCCTGCCCTGAGGTCAAAACAATCTTGACCGTAAATCCTCCTCTTCGGCAGATTCACATAGCATTTTTGCCTTTCCCTGAAGGGTCAACTTCAGTTGTCCTACACATTCCTTCCCTATGTTGTATAAGCCCTAGGTCTGGGGGATAATGGTGGGGATTCACCATCTCACTTGCAGCTACTAAGACTGTGGCTTCTATGCCTAAGTTTTATTAAATGTTTCTTTTAGAGAAACTGAATTTGTCAGCTTCTGTCTTTTTTTTTTCTCTCTTTTTAGAGACAGGGTTTCACCATGTTGGCCAGGCTGGTCTGGAACTCCTGACCTCAGGTGATCTGCCCACCTTGGCCTCCCAAAGTGCTGAGATTACAGGTGTGAGCCACTGCGCCTGGCCTGTTTTTTTTTTTTTTTATTTTGAGAAGGAATCTCACTCTGTCACCACACTGGAGTACAATGGCGTGACCTTGTCTCACTCCAACTTCTGCCTTTCAGGTTCAAATGATTCTCCTGACTCAGCCTCCCGAGTAGCTGGGATTACAGGTGCCCATCACCATGACCAGCTAATTTTTGTATTCTTAGTAAAGATGAGGTTTCACCATGTTGGCCAGGCTGGTCTCGAACTCCTGATCTTATGATCCATCTGTCTCGGCCCCCAAAGTGTTGGAATTTGAGGCGTGAGCCACTGTGCCCAGCCCCAGCCACTGTCTTTGGCCTCTCAGCTTCCTCAGCCTTTAGGGATAGGTTTGCATAGGCCTGCACCCGGGAACAGTGCCAACACTCTATCTGCGAGATACCAGCCCAGGATGACGAGTGAAGAATGAGGGAAGTGAGGCCAGGGCAGATGGAATGCACCGTGGCTGATGTGCCAGTGTCCTGGCCATGGCTTCACAGCAAGCCTGGGTGAGACATAGCAGGTCGCTCAGCAGGCATGTTGCTCTGCGTAGGAACTTGTCCAGAGGGATGCAGGGAACCGCACCTTGGAGCCATTCAAGGAGAGTGAAAGGAGGGAGAATTTACCTTCCCAGCTCCTTCCCGTTTCTCATTGCTTAGGTTTCACCTGGCGGGTTGGGGGAGCTAACTCATCCATACTTTTGTGTTTCATCGCTGAACTCAGTGGCCAGTTTCATGCCTTGTGATGTGGAATTTTATCCAGTTCTAAAAATGGAGGAGCGACCTGACACTGGTCTTGTGCCAATCAAGAGAAATGAAGCAGATTGCTGGGGGAATCTGAACAGGCACCCAGGGTTTGCATCTTCAGTTTTGGGGGCTCCAAAATTTTGGGGTTCCAAGACTTACCCTGAGGCCAGTAGAGGTTGGTGTAATGAGTTCACCATGGGTTGACACACTTCTCCATCTGTGAAGTGAGGGGGCTGGCTGAGGATGACCTTCCCCACATCTCCCCTCCCCCACTCCCCACAGTCCTGTTTCCTGGGGAAGAAGGCCAGCAGAGGCCCAGCACAGCCTACCTTCCCCCACCACATCGCCACAAACCACTCTCAAACACAGCCCAGCCAAGGCTCAAGAGTTCCATCCACATTTCCCAGTACCACATCCTGTAGGCACACAGAAGTGAGTCAGACCTTCTCTCTACTATGTGATTGCTAATGATAATAATCATAGCCAACCTGTTACCATCCTGTGGTACTGAGTGCCAGCTCTGTTTCCAACATCCCCACATGAACAGAAACACGGGCATCCTGCTTAATACTCACCTCAACCCTGAAGATATGCATCATATTCCCATTTTACAAATGGAGAAAGTGAGGCTCAGATACACCCTGGGATTTGCCCAAGATCACTAAGGAGTACACAGGGCCTGGTTCAGACTCAAACAGCCTATGGTTTGAGTTTCTCTCTTATTTATTCATTTATTTTTTATTTTTATTTTTTGAGATGGAGTTTCACCGTTGTTACCCAGACTGGAGTGCAATGGCATGATCTCGGCTCACCGCAACTGCAGCCTTCTGGGTTCGGGCAATTCTTCTGCCTCAGCCTCCCAAGTAGCTGGGACTACAGGTGTGCACCACCATGCCCAGCTAATTTTTGTATTTTTAGAAGAGACAGGGTTTCACCTTGTTGACCAGGATGGTCTCGATATCTTGACCTCGTGATCCACCCGCCTCGGCCTCCCACCGCGCCTGGCCTATTCATTTATTTTTATTTTTTGAGATGGAATCTTGCTCTGTCATCAGCCTGGAGTGCAGTGGTGCGATCTTGGCTTACTGCAACCTCCGCCTTCCAGGTTCAAGAGATTCTCCTGTCTCAGTCTCCCAAGTAGCTGGGACTACAGGCATGCGCTACCATGCCCAGCTAATTTTTGTATTTTTAGTAGAGACGGGGTTTCACCATGTTGGCCATGCTGATCTCGATCTCTTGACCTCGTGATCTGCCCACTTCGGCCTCCCAAAGTGCTGGGGTTATAGTCGTATGCCACGGCGCCTAGCCTATGGTTTTAATTTCGGTGAGGAAACCCACAGAACATCATGCTGGAGAAGGCCCACTGTTCCTTCACCAGGTGGCTTTATTCACATGCTCTGAGGTAGTTTGTATCCACTGCGCCTGCACACACTTCAGGACAAGGTTCCCAGATGCTTCCTGCCTGTATGTCTGTGTGTTTCTGTGAGTGCTGACCTGTCCCAGTGAGGCTCCTGCTCCTCCTTTCATAATGCAGCACAGTCCCGAGAGCCATGTGCTAGGCCTGGGCTACCCCCAGTGGGATGATCACCTGGACAGAGCAGGGGGCATGCAGAGTGGGGCTGACCTTGCATCAACAGGCTACAGGAGCCTCTCATCCTCTGCCCACACTTGCAGCCCTCTTCCCTGGTGAGATGCTCCCGCCACTCCCAGCAGCTGGCCCAGAACATCTGGCCACTCCTGAGAAATGGAAATTATACCTTTCTGGACTGGGGCCAGCGTGGTTCGAGAAGCACCCCTTTCAAATTCCCTTTGTCAGGAAGTTGATGCCTGGGCCACCACAGTTATTCACCTCAAGGGAACAATTACTCTTGATACATGGAAATATTTCTTTCTTTTCTTTTTTTGAGATGGAGTTTTGCTCTTGTTGCCCAGGCTGGCATGCAATGGTGAGATCTTGGCTCACTGCAACCTCGCCTTCCAGGTTCAAGGGATTCTCCTGCCTCAGCCTCCCAAGTAGCTGGCATAACAGGCATGTGCCATCATGCCCAGATAATTTTTTAAAAATATTTTTAGTAGAGACGGGATTTCTCCACGTTGGTCAGGCTGGTCCTAAATTCCTGACCTCAGGTGATCCTCCTGCCTCGGCCTCCAAAAGTGCTGGGATTATAGGTGTGAGACACCCCCCCTCCGCCGCCAAAACATGGAAATATTTCTTAAGCCAAAAGCTGTTGTTCTAGATTTGCTAAAACTAGGTCAATAATTTGGCTTCAATCCCCAGGACAAATATCAGTGTGCAGAAAACTTTTACAGTTGTGGGTATTCTCTAAACCAATGAATGCAACCAATTGTTCGCTGCACAGATGGGCAGTGAATTGAGTGTTTGAAAATGTTATCTTTCACCTGTTTAGAAACAAAAGATCAATTTTTAGAAAGTATTTCTCAAAAAGAGAAAAGCGGCACCATGCAGATATAAAATGGAAGCGGTGATGCAGATGGTGGATGATAAATGTTCTGTAACAAAGGCTGTATTTTTTTGTTTGACAAGTTTTTGCCAAATTTCATGCGTGCTTCCCCAAAGTAGGGGAGATTTCTGAGAAGGGAGGTGAGTCTCCTGGCCTCTGCTCCCCTCAAGGCACCCAGGTTTCTCTGATGTGGGGACTAAGGGACTAAAGTTCCTAAGGAATCATCCTGCTGGGCCATTCTTTTTTTGTTTTCCTTGATAGGAGTCTCACTCTGTCACCCAGGCTGGAGTGCAATGGTGCGATCTCGGCTCCCTGCAACCTCTGCCTCCTGGGTTCAAGCAATTCTCCTGCCTCAGCCTCAGGAGCAGCTGGGATTACAGGTGCCCACCACCACGCCCAGGCTAATTTTTGTATTTTTAGTAGAGACTGGGTTTCACCATGTTGGTCAGGCTGGTCTCGAACTTCTGATCTCAGGTGATCCACCCGCCTCAGCCTCCCAAAGTGCTGGGATTACAGGCATGAGCCACTGTGTCCAGCCAACCTGCCACACCATTCTTATCTCACCTGGATAACACATAGTAAGGTGCACTTCAGTGCAGCCCACAAACAAGGCCCCGTACTTGGTTCAGTACACTAGGACCAATCAGCACTTTGAAATTCTTCATAATTTTATCTTTGAATTTGTCTTTTTGTTTTTTGAGACAGTCTTGTTCTGTCACCCAGGCTGGAGTGCAATGGGCCCACTGCATTCTCTGCCTCATGGTTCAAACAATTCTCCTGCCTCAGCCTCCTGAGTAGCTGAGATTACAGGCACATGCCACCATGGCTGGCTAATTTTTGTATTTTTAGTAGAGTCGGGGTTTCACAATGTTGGCCAAGCTGGTCTTGAACTGTCACCTAGTCTCGTTCTGTCACCCAGACTGGAGTGCAGTGTCGTGTCTCTGCTCACTGCAACCTCTGCCTCCCAGGTTCGCCTCAGGTGATTCACCTGTCTTGGCCTCCGAGAGTGCTGGGATTACAGGCATGAACCACCATGTTCTGCCTAGAACTTTAAAAAAATGTATTTAGGTTGGGCGCGGTGGCTCATGTCTGTAATCTTAGCACTTTGGGAGGCCGAGGTGGGTGGATCACCCGAGATCAGGAGTTCAAGACCAGCCTGGCCAACATGGTGAAACCTCATCTCTTTAAAAAATAAATAAATAAATAAAAATGTATATATATATATATATATATATTTAGAGGCCGGGCACAGTGGCTCACACCTGTAATCCCATACTTTGGGAGGCCGAGGTGGGCGGATCACGAGGTCAGGAGATCCAGACTATCCTGGTCAACATGATGAAACCCCGTCTCTACTAAAAAATATAAAAATTAGCTGGGCATGGTGGTGCGCACCTGTAGTCCCAGCCACTTGGGAGGCTGAGGCAGGAGAATTGCTTGAACCCGGGAGGCAGAGGTTTCGGTGAGCTGAGATTGTGCCACTGCACTCCAGCCTGGGCAACAAGGGCGAAACTCTGCCAAAAAAACAAAAAATGTATTAGAGCTGGTTGTTAAGCATTTACCAGCACACCACCGTACAGAGTACTCAATAAGTCGGAAACTTCTTACCCTTGTTAATTTAATTGGCTAAATTGGGCAGGCCCAACCTTCTAGGAAGAGAGTACAGAGGCATGGAAGGAAGGCTAGGGAAGAAAACAGCTTAGTAAGTGCCGGGTGCTGCTCCACACCATTTCACCACCTTTTCAGGAATGAGGAAATAAGCTCAGAGGGGTAATGGGACTCACCCAAAACCACACATCAAGCCGGCTACTGTGCTAACATTTGGACCCAAAGTCCTAGTTCTTCTTGCAGCAAAAGGAGAGGCTTCTTTTTTAAAACTAGAGATAGGGCCGGGCACGGTGGCTCACTCTTGTAATCCCAGCACTTTGGGAGGCCGAGGCAGGTGGATCATGAGGTCAAGAGATTGAGACCATCCTGGTCAACATGGTGAAACCCCGTCTCTACTAAAAATACAAAAATTAGCTGGGCATGGTGGTGCATGCCTGTTGTCCCAGCTACTCAGGAGGCTGAGGCAGGAGAATTGCTTGAACCCAGGAGACGGAGGTTGCGGTGAGCCGAGATCGCGCCATTGCACTCCAGCCTGGGTAACAAGAGCGAAACTCCGTCTCAAAAAAAAAAAAAAAAGAGAGATACAAGGTTAGAAAGGATAATGGCATAACAGTGTAAATCATGGTAGGCACCTTAAATCTGACTGGGATGGTGAGCGCTGGTAACGTAAAGTAGCCAGAGGTCCAGCTCATTCCAAACTAATTTCAAACATTCACCCTTTCCAGTTGAGTCACATGTGATACTACTTTGTATTAAAAAAAAAAAAACTAAACTAAAAATAGGGTCTACTATATTGCTCAAGCTGTTCTCAAACTCCTGGGTTTGGGCTTAAGCAATCCTCCCATCTTGGTCTCCCAAAGTGTTGGGATTACCGACATGAGCCACTGTGCCTGACCAGAGAGGTTCTTTAGAGTCACATCTTTCTTTCTTTCTTTTTTTTTTGAGACAGAGTCTCGTTCTGTCACCCAAACTAGAGTGCAGTGTTGCGTCTCTGCTCACTGCAACCTCTGCCTCCCAGGTTCAAGCAATTCAATTCTCCTGCCTCGGCCTCCCAAGTAGCTGGGACTACAGGCACATGCCACCATGCCCTACTAATTTTTGTATTTTCAGTAGAGATGGGGTTTCACCGTGTTGGCTAGGCTGGTCTTGAACTCCTGACCTCAAGTGATCCACCCACCTCAGCCTCCCAAAGTGCTGGGATTACAGGTATGAGCCACCATACCCTGCCAGAGAGTTTCTTTAGAGTCATGTGTGCTTTTCTCGCACAGGGCCTGGCACAAGGTTCTAAACTTCAGGAATAAACTGGGGCTCAGGAGGTGTTGGCAGGAGGGGGGCTGGCGAAGGACCCGGAACTTCCGACCCTGGGATCTTGATCTCTTGCAGTAACTTCACAGCCTGAGGCAGAAGCCGAGATGAATGAGAAGCAGGACAGAATGTTCCAGCAGCCACCAACTAGATCAGAGACACAAATATTTACTAAGCCTGGGGGCCTCCCTGACATGCTGGCAGAGTTGGAGGGAACAAGTGTATGGGGCCTCTCTCTCTAAGGGCAGGGAATACATGGCAGGGAAAAGCCCTTTGGAGAGGTCTCCCTTGACTCCAGCCTCTCTGTCACATTGGTATTGTCAGGTCTCCGTATGCAAGCCTGGGCCCTGAAAGTCTGAAGTCCTGCTTGATTCGGCTGAAGTCTCCCACCCACTGCGTTTGCCATTGGCTCTGATCACCCATTGGAGCTTCCCCGACAAGCCCGTCACCCACCTCTGCCCAGACTGGTCTCAAACAGTCCTCTTCCCCAGCCTCCCAAAGTGCTGGGATCACAGGTGAGTGCCATCTTGTCTGGCTCCTCCCCTTTCTTCCTGTTTCCCAGCTCAGAGAAGCCTTCTCATCTCACACCTCTCTCTAAACAGCGGCCCTCCTCCCTCATCTAGCTCAGACCTGGCCTCTCATCCAGGAAGCCCTCCTAGACTGCTCCCTCCTACAGGGCTCTTGGGCTTTCAAGAGTGCATGAGGTTTCATATTGTACCGTCGATTATTAAAAAAAAAAAAAAAAGAGTTCAATAGGGACTAGCACACAGGGGTTTGGGTCCTAGCTGTAGCTGTCACCAACGTACTAGGTGACCTCAGGCTCCCCTGCTGTCTCTGAACCTCGGCTCCCTCATCTGTAGGTAGCCTCACCAGCGAATAGTCTAGATGAGAAAACCCTGGTGGTGGGCACAGGTCACAGCTGTTGGCGTTTTTGCCAGGATTGGCATTGTGCCCTCCAGATCCGTTCCCATCCATTACCATCTGGCCACACCCTGCCTTGTTCTTGTGCTCCCCTAGGGGTGGGAGGCCTGTGTCTGGCTGGAGAGCCCCCGCTCAGGAGGGTGCTGTGAGTGTAGGGAGCCCTGCTGTTCCCCACTGGCCACAGTGAGCCAGGCCTTGGCTTGGGGCTGGAAAGGGCCCAGGACTGGGAAGCGCTGTCCTAAGCGAGGAGCCCCAACCGCTAAGCCGCTCTGCCGTCCGAACCGCCAGGGTGTGAAGTTTACCTAGCCAAGAGCAAACTCTCTCTCTGTGCCAGCAGTGTTAGAAAGAACCCCTGGGAAATGCTGCTTTTGTCCCCTGAGGCAGACTTTTGGGGAGTCCAAAGAAGGGCTCCCCACGGTGCTGACTGTCACAGAACAGAGGACAGGAGCAGGAGACAGGCCAGGAAGGTGCGGCGACTGGGAGACACAGATGGAGGGCCCTTGTCCTGAGGCTGCGTGGGAGTAGCAAGCTCCGGGATTTTACTTCGTTGGAACGTTCTTTTTTTTTTTTTTGAGACGGAGTTTTGCTCTTGTTACCCAGGCTGGAGTGCAATGGCGCGATCTCGGCTCACCGCAACCCCCGCCTCCTGGTTTCAGACAATTCTCCTGCCTCAGCCTCCTGAGTAGCTGGGATTACAGGCACGCGCCACCATGCCCAGCTAATTTTTTGTATTTGTAGTAGAGACGGGGTTTCACCATGTTGACCAGGATGGTCTCGATCTCTTGACCTCATGATCCACCCGCCTCGGCCTCCCAAAGTGCTGGGATTACAGGCTTGAGCCACCGCGCCCGGCCTGGAACGTTCTTTTGAGCTGCTTTGGGGCTGTGACTGAGAGAGCCCGTGGGGGCTCAGGCCCTTTCAGTCACCCGTGTGGCTCGGCCACTGCGCCAGGTCTTAGGACCAACGCCCGCAAGTCTCGGGCCCCTGGGGCTCCGTCCAGCTCTAGGAGTGGGGGATTGGGGGGAGGTGTGGGGCTGGCAAGGTGGGGGCGGGGCGGGGCCCGGCTGCCGTGACTCCACCCCGCGCCCCAGTAGGGTAAACAAGCGGCGGGCGGCCCCTGGGGGCAGCTCCTGCAACCCGGGCGCCGGGTTACATCAGGGTTCCCCCGAGACTCCCGGCCCGGCTGGGTCCCTGAGGCTTGCGGCCGCCCGCCGCTGATGTCCAAGAATCAGAGAGCTGGCAATGGCCACCCAGGGCGGGAAGGCTGCCACGTTTTCTCCGGAGGCTCCTAGGACATTGTTGCAATAGGGTGCAGCCCCAGCGTGGGCTGAACGTGGACGTGCGGGAACCGCGCCTTGCTTTCCCAGTCTGTGAAACCCGGAGGCTGTATGAGGATTCTGCACCTCCTATTAGGATTCAGCTGGGGGAAGGACAGAGACCAGCCAGGGCCGGCTCCAGGCGGGCTGTTACCAGAGCCGGGCTTTGTACCTTCGGGTTTCGGTGGGTATTCGGTGGGTACTCTCACAGCCACAGTCCCAGAACGCACTCTCTCCCTCCTTGGGGAGAAGGAGACCACTCGCTGGGCCAAGGCGCAGCAAGGACTGCCTTGTATCCTAGCATCCTCCTGTTGCCACCTACTACTGGACAGGGACCCTCTAGGTAAAATTCAACAGTGGTTCCTGCCTGCCACCCTCACAGCGGGTTCGTGGCAGTGCTTTGGAAAAGATGCTGGGTTGCTCAATTAGGAGGGAGGGAGCTTTCTGCTCAACTTCAACAACTCATCCATCTCGGAGCCTGAGCCATTGGCCTGGAGACGGCTGCGGGGGAGGCAGGGGTCGTGAGCACCCGGCTTGGGAGACACTTAAGCAGAGTACGGGCCAGGCACGCGCAAGAAAGTGGCACAGGGCATGCTTGCCAGCGTCTCCGGGAGCTGCCCTGCCCCGGGGTTCCATGATTTAATGATCCAGCACCTGCACCATCTGATAGGGTAGCCGCATACTGCTGCTGTGCAGTTGAAATGTGTGGGAAACCCACTAGGAGCCCCCGAGTTGGCATAAACATTATTTTAAGCTGAAGACATTTGAGATGCAGCAGACACAGGAAAAAGCCTCCTAGGAGCTTTCTTTATCTGATAAAAAGCAGCAACTTCTGGGAAGTAAGGCTACCATAAACTCTCTCATGGGGGGAGTTTTATGGCCCCAAGAAGGTGAAGAGACCCCTTGTACCTGTATAGACAAATATTTTCACAAACTTTCTTATCTCTTGTCAGTTCTCTTAAAACTCCATTTGTCCTTCCTGAAGAAACCTATTTGTTTTTCCCATGGACGCCCTTTCTTTCCCTTCCCTTTTCCCTACTAATTTAAGTACATAAGCCCTCAACCCTATTTAACCAGCCAGCTCCGTCCTTTGTTGGTATGGTATGCAGACATAATAAACTTCTGTCTTTTGTCAGTTTAATTCAAAAGCTCCGATCACGGAACAAATGAGTGTAGAGGAAAAGTTTCTTCCTCTCCTGTAGGGGCCAGTACACATTGATATGGGCAGTAAGTGTAACATACACACAGGATTTAGGAGAATTAGCAGAGAAACAAAAGAATGTGAACTATCTTAATAATTTTGTTTATGATTACATATTGAAATGGTAACATATGATGTGATCTATTTTCAGATCTCCCAGCAAAAAGAGAAAAAAAAACTTAAAAAAAAAAAAAAGAAATGGTAACATAGGGTTCCATTAGATAAATTGGGTTCTCGTAAATATATTGCTAACATTGGTTTCACCTGCTTCTCCTTACTGTCGACTGGAAAATTTCAGATAACATATGTGGCTCATATTTTATTTCCATTGAATAGCACTGCTCAATGTTAGGTGACCTTGTATCTTTGGATTGGCTTTTCCCAAGCAACGTCAACTCATCTCTATTAACTGAATGCTCTGTGTCAAGTCCTCAGCAGCGTGGGCAGTGGGGAGTGGAAAAGGAGGAGGCACAGTGCCAGCCCTCAGGGAGCTGCCAACCCCCTCTTGGCTTCAAACTCGGTCTGGCCACATCCTCCTGCAGTCCTGCCTCCCCTCTGCTGACAGCCAGGCCAGCAGAAAGCTGGGCAGAGGGTTCTGGGGCTGGCCAGAGCCCTGAGAACTCAAGGAGGGAGCTCCGTGTGGGCCAAGGATTCAGAAGCCAGTGTGGCCAAGGCCAGGAACCATGGCTGCAGCCCCAGTGCTCTTCCCATGCCCTGGACCACAGACTCGTCCCAGGCCCCACTGCCCAGTGCCTCCTGGCTTAGTGGCAGCAGCGTCCTCTTCCTGCTCTGCCAAGCACCATCTGGCTGTCCCATCCTGTCTGCCATCTCCCATTTCCCCAGGCCCTGCTGGATTAAAATATTCTCCTGATAATCATTCAGGAATATAGCATTCTGAGAAAGCAAGCTACATCAAGGCTCCTGAAAAAATAAAATAAACTTCAGCTGGTATTTCTGATAAACAGCCCACACCTGGCAATTAATTTAGAGGGATGGTCCTGGTTGGTGTGACCCAGGTTTAACCCCTGCAGCTGATATGAATGTGACAGCTTTACTGCTCCATAAAGCTAACCAGATCTGTACATAGTTAAACAACCTTATCTAACATTCCTCATTCTTCTATATAAACTTGCTCATAGCAGCTAACACTCATATCATGCTTATTGTATGCTAGGCGCTGCTTTGGGATCTTACATGTATTAATTCATTCAAGGCTGGGTGCAGTGGCTCTGTAATCCCACCTACTCAGGAGTCTGAGATGGAAGAATTGCTTGAGCCCAGGAGTTGGAGACCAGCCTGGGCAACATAGTGAGACCCTGTCTCTACAGAACATAACATTTAGCTGGGTGTGGTTAGGAGCACCTGTAATCCCAGCTACTTGGGAGGCAGAAGTGGAGGATCATTTGAGGCTGGGAGTTTAAGACCAGCCTGGGCAACACAGAAAGGCACTCCCCTACAAAAATTAAAATGAAAATTAATTCATGTAATTTGGATTAAATTGGATTTCAGGCACCACAAGCCTGTGGAGTGCTGTCATTGCCTGCAGTTCACAGGTGAGAAGCTGAGGCACAGAGAGGTTAAGTAAACTTGCTCAAGGTCACACAGCTACAAGGAGGCAAAGTTGGGATTGCAGCCAAGGCCATCGGGCTCCATGTTCGGTATTTGTGCTCCAGATCGCTCCATGACACGGCTTCTCCCGAAAGGCTGGAGGAGTTGGCTGTGTTTTGTTTTCCTATACTTGTTCCCAACTTGTGATAAACCTGTGACAAGTGTTCATGATCCAAAATGTGTCTGAGATCAGCTTTAACAGATTAAACATGAGATGAGAAAGTGACCAAAGGCATGAGGAAGAAGAAAAAAAATCCCAGAATAAATTTTTTTTTTTTTTTAATTAGGGATGGAGTTTCACCAAGTTGGCCAGGATGGTCTCGATCTCTTGACCTCGTGATCCGCCCACCTCGGCCTCCCAAAGTACTGCTGGGGTTACAGGCATGAGCCACCACGCCCAGCCAATCTTTTTTTTTTTTGAGACAGAGTCTTGTTTTGTCTTGAGGCCCCAGGCTAGAGTGCAGTGACGCGATCTCAGCTCACTGCAACCTCCACCTCCCAGGTTCAAGCAATTCTCCTGCCTCAGCCTCCTGAGTAGCTGGAACTACATGTGCCCACCACCACACCCAGCTAATTTTTGCATTTTTTTAGTAGAGAGGGGGTTTCAACATGTTGGCCAGGATGATCTCAATCTCTTGACCTCGTGATCCACCCGCCTCGGCCTCCCAAAGTGCTGGGATTACAGGCGTAAGCCACTGCACCCGGCCTATAAATCTTTCTACCATCCTTTGTCTGTGCGGGTGGACAAGGGGAGACTATGTAAGCATGGGTGCAGCTTGTTCAAAGATAAAGTGTAGCTGAAGGTTGCAGCCTGAGTTGATAATTGCCCCTGGTTTAGGGAGCTGCCCGAGCTCCGAAATGGAGACATACCCGATTTGCAGAGGCAAGGGAGGAGGGCTACATTGCCACAAATGAGAATAAGAGAACAGGCATTTCAAACAGGGATGGGGATGGGTAGAAACCCAAGAAGGTGTCAGCAAACTGTGACCTGAGTGGGGTGTAGCAGCACAGAAACAGCTCTGATGGGCTTTCAAACAAGGACAGCTACTGTTTAATTATCCCGTTGCTTGCGCTGAGCTGGGATGTCATTATTCTCAATCTCCTGACCTTTGGTTAAAGCCTAACATGAACCCTGCTTTGTGACTGTCAGTGCTGACACAGTCAGTGCTAAGGGGCCAGGGGGCATGAAGCCTGGGGAGGAATGGGCCTGGAGGTCATGGGCACTGGACAAGTTGCCGAGTGGGGAGTTGGCCTGGAGAAACAGAAGCACCTCTGCCATCCTCAGAGTCACTGGGGGTGCCGGGTTTCTGCCAGGCACAGGTTGTCCAGCCAGAGTAGCATCTGGCTTCTGAAATCCACCACATGTTCTCCTCCCAAGTCAGGTGTCCGGGCCTAGGGCTCTGTCTGCAGAGAGTGGTGCCTTTGGGCTGGCACTGGTCTTGCATGTATTCTCTCCTGAAAGCTGATGACCTTGGGTCCCAGGCACAGTGCAGGCCCTGGACTACTGCTCTCGACTTCCTGAGTCAGAGAAAGCCCTGCTGGGCCTCCCAAAGCCTCATCCTGATACCCGAGTCAGCTTCTCCCTTCTTTCTGAGCCACCCTCAGACAAGAAGCCCCTCTCTGCTGGTGTGGAGACCAGAAACTGTAGAAATAAAAGATACAAGACACAGAAAAGAGAGTTTGGGCCCAACGGTCCAGTGCAGACCAAAGCGTGGGGTCCAGCAGTGGACCTGAGTATCGGCAGACTCTGACTTTTATTGAGTACAAAGCTGGGGGCAGGGTAGGTGGGCACTTTCCTAGCGCTGGTGCTGCCGCACAGCCGAGGTGTCCTCCAGCAGCCCTTACACAGGCTTAAAGCATCTTGTCTTAGGGTTATTCCTTTCACAATGTCACCCCAGGTGCACACTTTGTGACCTGAGAGGCATTAGTAAAAGAACTAAGATCACCTATGAATAACTAAGATCACCTATGAATAACTAAAAATCATATATGAATAACTACTGTGGTTATCTCTAGTTATTTTCTTCTTCATTATTTATATGGAATTAGGCTGAGGTTTCTGACTCCTGTCTCAGCACTTATGGGGGCTGTCCCCTACAAAGTGCAATGGTATGATCTCGGCTCACCCAACCTCCACCTCCCAGGTTCAAGAGATTCTCCTGTCTCAGCCTCCTGAGTAGCTGGGATTACAGGCTTCTGCCACTACGCTCGGCTAATTTTTTTTAGTAGAGATGGGGTTTCACCATGTTGGCCAGGTTGGTCTCAAACTCCTGACCTCAGGTGATTCAGCCACCTCGGCCTCCCAAAGTGCTGAGATTATAGACATGAGCAACTGCACCCTGCTGATACATAGGTTTTTAAATTTAGTCTTACACTATACCAAAACATACAGCTCACGGTAGCCTTGACCTCCCAGGCTCAAGTGACCCTCCCACCTCAGCTTCCGGAGCTGGGACCACAGGTGTGTGGCACCACACCCAGGTAATTTTTTAAATTTTTGTACAGATAGGGCCTTACTATGTGGCCCGGGGTGGTCTTGAACTCCTGGACTCAAGAAGTTCTCCTGCCTCCCAAAGTGCTGGAATTATAGGCATGAACCACACCACGCTCGGATGGTAATTTGATTCTTTTTTTTTTTTTGAGACAGAGTCTCACTCTGTCACCCAGGCTGGAGTGCAGTGGTTTGATCACTGCAACCTCTGCCTCCTGGGTTCAAGCAACTCCTCAGCCTCCTGAGTAGCTGGGTTGACTGGTGCCCGCCACCACACCTGGCTAATTTTTGTATTTTTAGTAGAGACGGGGTTTCACCCTCTTGGCCAGGCTGGTCTTGAACTTCTGACCTCGTGATCCACCCGCCTCAGCCTCCCAAAGTGCTGAGATTTATAGGTGTGAGCCACTGAGCCCGGCCAGTATTTTGATTCTTAAATTACAGATGAGGAAACTGAGGGGCTGGGGACAGCTGGGACACAATCCTGTCTGAATTGTGCTGGTCTTCCAGCTTGGTAGGGGTGGAACGGAGGCAGCCTGGGCTGGGGACCTGAAAGCAGAAGAGGGGATGAAGGGAACTGGGTAAGCTCATGGACCACAGACCCACGTGGGAGCCATACCCTGGCAGGAGAGGGGATTGTGAAAGAGAAGGCAGGTGGGGTTCAAGACAAAGATGGGAAAAGTGGGGGCAGGGAGAAAGAGATCCTCCAGGCCTTGCAGAAGTAGGAGTTGGGCAGGTAGAGGATAGATGGGGTGGGAGAGAGGTGGCTGCCCAACAGGGATCACCCTGCAGGGGAGGTCCCAGGCAGAAGTGATGCAACTACTTGGAGTGGGGGTGGCCCACCCAATACTTGGGCTAAAGAGAAGGGAGGGGAACTAGCTGGGTGATCTGTGCATTCAGCCACCCCTAGGGGCTGTCCAAGGGCACTTGTCCTCAGGAGGGGAGTTGGAAGGGAGAGAAGGGAGGGGGAGAGGAAGGGAAGGGGAGAGGGAGGAAGGGAAGGAGAGTAGGGAAGGGGAGAGGAAGAGAGGGAGGGAGGGTGGAGGATGGGGTAGGGAGGCAGGCAGGCTGGCCACAGTTGCCTGTGTGTGTTTCTGTGTGTGTGTGCATGCACACGTTTGCATGTGCGTTTGGGCAACATCTTTTTCTCCTTGATCCTCTAAGCTCCTGTGAGGCCTGCTGGGCCAGGAAGTCTCCATGTGGGGTATGGGGTTGGGATCCCCAAGCTTGCCTAACTCCTGGATCTGCTGCTTCCTGCCCGCATCATCTTGAGAAGTTCCTCCACCTCAGCGTCCTCCTCTCTAAAACAGGCAGGATAAACCATAGCTCAGGAGATTACTATCCACGAAAGTAATTTATGAACCAAAAGGCTCTGAACTGATATCATTCTCCTTATGAGAGTCAGCAGCCCTAGATGTTGTCCACAGGCACTGGGGGTGGTCAGGAGGGCTGGAAAGGCCACGGGGAGGGGTAGGAGCGGTGAAGCCTTCAGGCGTGCGGTGGCTGAGAGAGGCAGTGTGAATGCCCCAAGCAGGCCTATGGAGTGGGGGGGGTGGGGGACGGACTCTGGGTTGTCCCATGCCAGACAGTCCCCAACACGCCTGTGTATTCCAGGCTGCAGGGCCCAGCTGGGACCCTTCCTCACCCCTTAGGCTCACTTACTCTAGAAGCACTGAGCATTTCTGTGCCGTTCTGCACTGGGTTCTTCATATTCACATACAATTGATCTGCCGGATTATCCCACGATGTGGTTTGCAGTTATTCTTTTTTTTCCTTTTTTTTGAGTCAGAGTTTCACTTTTGCTGCCCAGGCTGAAGTGGAGTGACCAAATCTTGGCTCACTGCAACCTCCGTTTCCCGGCTTCAAGAGATTCTCCTGTCTCAGCCTGTGGAGTAGCTGGGACTACAGGCGCCTGCCACCATGCCCGGCTAATTTTTTTATTTTTAGTAGAGATGGGCTTTCACCATGTTGGCCAGGCTGGTTTCAAACTCCTGACCTCAGGTGATACACCCGCCTCAGCCTCCCAAAGTGCTGGGATTATAGGCTTGAGCCACCAAGCCTGCCATCCTCATTTTTTATTTTATTTTATTTTTTTGAGACAGAGTTTTGCCCTTGTTACCCAGGCTGGAGTGCAATGGTACAATCTTGGCTCACTGCAACCTCCGCCTCCCAAGTAGCTGGGACTACAGGCACGAACCACCACACCCAGCTAACTTTTGTATTTTTAGTAGAGATGGGGTTTCACCATGTTGGCCAGGATGGTCTCGATCTCTTGACCTCATGATCCACCTGCCTGGGATTACAGGTGTGAGCCACTGTGCCTGGCCTATCCTCATTTTTATATCTGTGTAAACTGAGCCCCAGAGAAAGGAAGTGACTTGCCTAAGGCAGCACAACTAAGAAGCAGCAGAGGCAGGATTTGAACGCAGGTAGGCAGGGCACCAATCTCAGCCCCTAGCCCCTTTAGCACAGAGTGAGGGTCCCCTGCCTTCTACTCCACCCCACCCTCCCAGCCTCAAGAGCACATTCACAAGTCCAGGGAGAGACCCTCTTCTGTTCTGTGAGGCCCATATCAACTAGTCATGGGGTGGAGAGCCCAGCTCCCTGGTGGAATCACATCAGGTCATAGTGACAGAGTCCTGGCTCCCCAGGGACTGGGTCTCAGCCACAGCTCTAGGGGCTGGGATAGCACTCTACCCCACTGAACCTGCAGCACAGGGCCAGCCGGTCACGGAGCCCCTCAAATCCACTGGGGTGCTGCGGGTCAGAGAGCTTGCAGGAGTGGATGAGAGGTGGCTCAGCCTTGGGTAGGCCCTGGCTGAGAAATAACGAGGCTGTTCATGAGTGCAGATATGGCTCTGGTCGGCTGGGCCCCAGGGAGCCTGAGCAGGCCTCGCGTGAACCCAGATCTACTTCTTGGGTTTGTCAGCATTCCCTACCACTGCCCTCACCTCCTCAGCCCAGCCGAGCAGTGGGCCCGATCTCTCAAGCTGCCCTGAATGCCTTCTCAGGCCTCTTGTCTTCAGGAGTTGCATGCTGTCTGGAAACAAACAGGGACCATGATACCAGGCGGGGCTAGGCTGCCACTCCTGCCCTCCCCCTGGCTGCAGTCAGATGTCAGCACAGCGCTGGGGGTATGGGTCACAGGAAGCCCCTGTGGACTTCTGGAAAGTTCCGCTCAGAAGACACATCACAGCCAAGGAGGACTGGGCAGGGGTGGCAGGTGTCCCTCTGATTGCCTGTTACAGATGGGGAGCTGTGGAGGTTTCTGTGTCCCTTCCTTTTAATTGAACAACCCCAGCTGGGCACCTGTAATCTCAACACTTTGGGAGGCCAAGGGGGGCGGGTGGATCACCTGAGGTTAGGAGTTCGAGGCCAGCCTGACCAACATGGTGAAACCCTGTCTCTATTAAAAATACAAAAAAATTAGCTGGGCATGGTGGTGCGCGCCTGTAATTCCAGCTACTTGGGAGGCTGAGACAGGAGAATTGCTTGAATCCGGGAGGCAGAGGTTGCAGTGAGCCGAGATTGCGCCACTGCACTCCAGCCTGGGAGACAGAGCAAGACTCCCTCTCAAAAAGACAAAAAAAAACTTGAACAACCCCTTTCCAGGTGTTTTGTCCCCATTAGGAGTGTCCTGTTGTGTTCCCTGGCTGCTACCTCAGAATTAGGTTAGGAATGGGGACAGAACTGGGACTGGGAGTTGGGATTAGAATGGACTAGGATTGGGACGGAGATGGGCTAGTCTGGGCTGGACACAGCTGGGGGTGGGGGTGGCGGGCTTGAAAGCAGAGGGTTTTATTGGAAGGACTGCCCCCTCTGCATTGAGCCTGTCAACCTGAATGAGATTCAGGCAATATGATTAAATATTGAGTTTATTGAAGTGCAAAGTTTGAGGATGGCCACTTGGGAGGACATAGGCTGCAAAAACAAATGGGGTCCAAGGTGCTCTGAAGTGGAGAGATTTGAGAGTCATTTATATAGGCAAGGATGTAAACAGAACTCATCATTTTTCATACATAGTTACAGCAATTGACTGGTTATGGGCAGTGTTTCTTTTTTGGGAAAGGTATATTTGACATTCCACATTAAGGATGTAATAGTCAAGGGGTCTTTTATCTCAGTTAAGGGGTCTTCTATCTTCGGGCCATCTGGTCTAAGCCAGGAAGAAGGAAGGAAATTCGTTTATAACAAAAGGTCAGTAATTAAGAGGTCAAGCTCTGTGACTCAGCCTCCAAAGTCAACCTTCTTCAGAGCCTAGGAACCTTTATTTATTTTTGTTCTTGTTTTTTTGTTGTTGTTGTTGTTTTGGAGACGGGGTCTTGCTCTGTCTCCCAGGCCTGGGTACAGTGGCACAGCTCACTAAAACAACCTCCTGGGCTGGGCTCAAGCAATCCTCCCATCTCAGCTTCCTGAGTAGCTGGAACTACAGGTGTGCACAAGCATGCCTGGTGGGTTTTTTTTTTTTGGTAGAGACAGGGTCTCACTATGTAGTACAGGCTGGTCTCAAACTCCTGGGCTTGAGCACTCCTCCGGCTTTGGTCTCCCAAAGTGCTAGGATTACAGGTGTGAGCCACCGCACCTGGCCCCTAATAACTTTTAGAAGCCCCAAACAGATGGTCCAGTTCCTTTCACCAGCCTTCGGTGGAGTGGCAGACTGAGGAGGTGGTTTTGGCTTTCTGGGCTTCACAGAACTTCTTTCCAGAGAAGGCAAAGCAGACTTCAGCCCTGCATCTTCTCAGAGTCCTGCCTGCTTCCGAGGAATTGGCCTGAGAAGGAGAAACACAGGTTCGCTGAGGCTCACTGCATGGCGGGCCTGATTCCGGGGCATTAGAACATTGGGCAGCTGATCCCATCACAAACCTGGGGGCACAATTCATCATCCCACAGTCAAAGACTTTGGAGCTCAGAGAGGTTAAGAAGCTTGCTCCGAGTTACTCGTCGAAGAGTGGCAAGTTGGGATCTGGGCCTGGATTAGGTGGCTGGTGCTGGTTTTGTCCCTAAGAAGGCGAAACTCATTCAAGCAAGGAGACACTAATGGAGTGTCAGCACCAGGAAAGTGACGCAGCAGTTTCCGAGCAATGGGACTTTTCCGGAAAGCACTAGAGGCTCATTTTGGGGTCAAGCGCTGTTCCAGCCAAGCCTCCTCCTCAGCTGCAGGGCATCTGCCTGGCTCCCACGACTGGAGCTCTAATCTCATGCCTGGCCTTGGCTCAGGGTCAGCCCCAGGATGCCTCTCAGTCCAGGGGCTGGGGTCAAGGCTGACTTCTGGCCTGTCTGGGTTACCTGCACCTCTCACCCTGCCCTGTTCACACTGGTTCTCTGGGCCTGATGTGTTCCCTCCACAGAGCCCAAGCAATACACTGTGGGCTCCCACTCCCCAACAAGACCCCTCTCCCTGGATCTGTGCTGCTCTGTGTCTGGGACAGAGGCAACAGGGGACTTCCCTGGAATGCCGGTCTTCAGCTCTGTGCCGCCGCTGCTGGCTTCCCACAGAGTAGCCCCGCTGCTCACCACACCAGCTGCCTCTTGCCATCATTTCCAGAAGCTGGGGGCTTTGACCATTCTTGTTGCAACATTACAGATAGGGAATCTGGCCGGGTGCGGTGGCTCACGCCTGTAATCCCAGCACTTTGGGAGGCCAAGGTGGGCAGATCACCTGAGGTCGGGAGTTCAAGACCAATCTGACCAACATGGTGAAACCCGGTCTCTACTAAAAATACAAAATTAGCCGGGCGTGGTGTTGCATACCTGTAATCCCAGCTACTCAGGAGGCTGAGGCAGGGGAATAGCTTTAACCTGGGAGGCGGAGTTTGCAGTAAACTGAGATTGTGCCATTGCACTCCAGCCTGGGCAACGTGAGTGAAACTCCGTCTCAAAACAAAAACAAAAACAAAACAGGCTGGGCGTGGTGGCTCACGCCTGTAATCCAAGCACTTTGGAGGCCAAGGTGGGCTGATCACCTAAGGTATGGAGTTCAAGACCAGCCTGACCAACATGGTGAAACCCTGTCTTTATGAACAACAAAAACAAAAACAAAAAAACCGGGAATCTGAACTCAGCAAGAGGAAGTCTCAGCCTTCTCTTATCCCAGAGTCACTCTGCTGTGCCACGGTGCCACACGCCCCCTGGGAGCACCTCACCTCTCCTCTCCTTTCTTGGCAGAAGGCTCTTTCTGACCCCACCACATAGGCTGTCTCCTACCCCTTGCTCTCAGCTCCAGCAGCCTTTCCAGCCATAATCTATCCACTTGCAACCTGACCATAGGCTGGGTTGGGGGCATTCTATTCTCTTCAAGAGCTGAGGGACTGTGAGTGAAAGGGATGCCAGGGACTGAGGGGTCATCAGGAGGTGACGCTGAAGAGAGCCAGGAGGCCCCGATGGAGGTCTGAAGGGAGAAACAGAGCTTCTTTCTAAATCCCTGGCTGTGCCAAGCCACCCATGGGGACTTTCCCTTACTGACCTCACCCCAACTGGATTTTGGCATTCTCCTGGCTTCCCCAGCCGGGCAGGGTGCCTGACTAGGCAGAGGTGACTGAGGCTGATAACAGGAGCCCAGGGACAGCCGACACAGCCTTGTCCTGGGTGGGGGACCCTCTTCTCCTTACCCAATTCCCTGGCGGATTCTTTGGTCTCCCTGCCCTATGCTGGGGTGCAGGGAGGCCACCGGGGGGCCTTGCCAGCCTGGACTTGCCCCAGCTCTGGGCCCCTGAGGTCTTGGAGACCTCCTGAAACTCTCCCCAGGGGAGGTGTTCATGGGCAGACAGGCTCCTTGAGGTGCTAATTTCTGAGCTAATTGGAGCCTGATCTACAGATGGCTTGGTTGACAGGAGGTGGGGACTGCTGGAGCAGAGGGGGCTGCAGAATAGGGTCTGGAGGGAGGACAAGGGAGCCCAGAGCTGATGCAGCGTGGGCTGTGTTTGTTCAGGAATTGTCAATGTATTAGTAATGATCAGCTCTTTTTTTTTTTTTTTTTTTGAGATGGAGTTTCGCTTCGCTCTTGTTACCCAGGCTGGAGTGCAGTGGTGCAATCTTGGCTCACCGCAACCTCCACTTCCTGGGTTCAAGCAACTCTCCTGCCTCAGCCTCCATAGTGGCTGGGACTACAGGCGCACACCACCATGCCCAGCTAATGTTTTTGTATTTTTAGTAGAGACGGGGTTTCACCATGTTGACCAGGATGGTCTCCATCTCTTGACCTCGTGATCCACCTGCCTCGGCCTCCCAAAGTGATTGGATTATAGGTGTGAGCCTCCGCGCCCGGCCTATGATCAGCTCTTTGAAATGCGTTCTCCTCTCCTCCATATCTCTCCTGGCCGTGGTTTTTTCTCTGGGAAAAGATTGGTGTTCTGAAGCTACTGCTTGTTGGGAGGGGTTCACCGAGCATTTGCAGGCAGAATGTTCTGCTCTGGGGAGTGATTTGAGGAGGAGGGAGGCCCACAGCCTGTCCTGGGGATTCCAGGCCTGCTGCAGTCGGCAGACATGACACCGGGTGGTCTTGGAGATGGCCTGTCACAACAGAGTGACACTACTGAGCTGGGTCACCTTGGAGGGTTCTGGGGCACACCCCACACCTGGTTTTTTTGGACCTTGACTTGCTCCTGCCTCTCTGTGAATAGCTGGTAAGGGGCCAGTGACTCTAGAGGCCTCATGAATTGGAGATGAGACTGTCTGCTCCCTGGAATGAGGGCCGGGGGTGGGGGGTCTAAGGAGTCCACCTTGCTGCATCCAAAAAGGAAAGGCCTGGTACCTTCTCCCCTCCCCCAGACTCCCTTCTTCACAGCCCACCCTTCTGGCACAAGTCATTCTCAGCACTCTGGACCCAGGGAAGACTTACGCCATGTTGGGTGAGACCCCAGCTCTCAGCAGGGTAGAGTGTGGCTGTCACTCACCCATCTCTAGGCCCACCGGCTCCCCAGGGCTCCTGGCACATTCCACACTCTCTCTGGTCTCCAGACCTTCATCTGGCTGCCTCCAGCTCTGCCCGCTGGGCTGCTTTCTGCCTAGTCAAGTCCTCTCCACTCCACAGGCCAGCTCCGGGTCCATCTGCATTGCAGGCTGCACAGCAGCCTCCTACCCGGCCTCCTGCAGCATCCTGCCCCTCCACACCCCACACGTGGCCCAGAACCCAGATGGTTGGTTATGAAAGCTGGGAGGCTAACCCCGTACCTGCTCTGCAAGCTTGTTCTCCTCTCTCCCAGAATGCTCTGAGAACTAAATCAGATGATGGAGAGGAGCAGACCGTGGCAGTAACTGTGACAATTGCTCCAATTGTAAGAGTGTCTATTTCTGAGCCAAGCGTGGAGCTATGTACTTCTGCACAGGTCTCCTCATAGCAACCCTCCAGGGCTGCAAGTTTTACCATCCCCACTTCTCAATGAGGAAACTGAGGCTCCAAGAGGCCAAGCAACTCACCCAGAGTCACACAGTTCCTAAGTGACAGTCTGGGGACTCAAAAGTCACTATCTCCCACAATGGGAAGGGGGTTGTTGTTATTTTTGCCAGCCTGTTTCCTTCTCCCTCCCTCCCTGCCTGCCACCATCTGCCTGGTGAGTTGCATCACTCCTAGGGCCCAGGGGTCCAATTAGGGGACTCCTCCCAGGGAAGCTGCCTGAGGCAATCCCTGCCCCAAGGGGGCCTCCCTGAGCTAAAGTTTTAATTAGCCATCACTGCTCTTCCTGGAACTCTGACCTGCCCATGGCTCTACCATTCCAGGCTGGTCTTACATCAGGAGGCAGGACTGGCGTTCAACCCAGCTGCACAGCAGAGGCTGCCTTGGCAGGGCAGGGCAATGTGGCCCGGCTTCCCTCTCACACAGCTCTCTGCATCCACCTCAGCATGACCTCATTTAATCCAGTAAATGGATTACTAAAATAAATGGACTAAATGACTTAATCCATTAAATGGATTAAATACAGCCAGGCTCGGTGGCTCACGCATGTAATCCCAGCACTTTGGGAGGCCGAGGTGGGTGGATCATCCGGTCAAGAGATCGAGACTATCCTGGTCAACATGGTGAAACCCCATCTCTACTAAAAATACAAAAAATTAGCTGGGCATGGTGGTGCGTGCCTGTAATCCCAGCTACACAGGAGGCTGAGGCAGGAGAATTGCCTGAACCCAGGAGGCGGAGGTTGCGGTGAGCCGAGATTGCGCCATTACACTCCAGCCTGGGTAACAAGAGCGAAACTCATCTCAAAATAATAATAATAATAAATAGCCGGGCGCGGTGGCTCACGCCTATAATCCCAGCACTTTGGGAGGCCGAGGTGGGTGGATCACTAGGTCAAGAGATTGAGACCATCCTGGTCAACAAGGTGAAACCCTGTCTCTACTAAAAATACAAAAATTAGCTGGGCATGGTGGTGCGTGCCTGTAGTCCCAGCTACTCGGGAGGCTGAGGCAGGAGAATTGCTTGAACCCAGGAGGCGGAGGTTGCAGTGAGCCGAGATCGTGCCATTGCACTCCAGCCTGGGTAACAACAGCGAAACTCTGTCTCAAAAAATAAATAAATAAATAAATAAATGGATTAAATACATGAAATGAGCTAATATTTAATTTAACAGGCACTCCTACCCTTTACTATGTACTGGGCACTGCTTAAAATTATTAAGCAGTGCCCAGTACATAGTAAAGGGTAGGAGTGCCTGTTAAATTAAAAAAACAAGTCAGCAGGGATGAGGGGGAGCAAGGTACCAGGTAGGGGCCCAGAGCTATTCATGGACATGAAGAGGGCACATCCCTGGGTCACTTGGCAATGGTGGGTGGCCCATGGGTGGGCTGTCAGCAGCTGTAATCCTGCCCCCTGCAATGTGGGAAGCTTGGGCGTGGAGGGAGGGAATGGATGGGTATGTGCCAGCCACTGCACTGAGCATTCATGCCCTGCAAGCTGTCTTATGAGACGGGGTTACCATCCCATTCTCCAGAGGAGGTGGCCGGAGTTCACAGAAGCAATCAACACATCCACAGCTATCTCAGTGACTCATGCCAGTAATCCTAGCGCTTTGGGAGGTCAAGGCAGGAGGTTTGCTTGAGGCCAGGAATTTGAGACCAGCCTGGCCAACATGGTGAAATCCCCCCCTACAAAAAAATACAAAAATTAGTGGGCGTCGTGGGTGCACACCTGTAGTTCCACCTACTTGGGAGGCTGAGGCAGGAGGATCGCTTTGGCCCAGGAGGTTGAGGTTTCAGTGAACCGAGATCACACCATTGCACTCCGACCTGAGCGATAAAGCCAGACTCCGTCTCAAAAAAACAAAACAACACAAAAAAAGTCCAAGAAAGCACAACCACGAGAGGCAGGGCAGGGTTTATTTATTATCATTATTATTTTTAGTTTTCTTTTTGTTTGTTTGTTTTTGTTTAGGGCAGGATTTAGATCCAAAGCCTAAGCCCTGCACACTGGAAAATCTGTCTCCTTGTGCCCCTTCCCCCTACTCAGGACACAGAGTGGTGGGCAAGAAAGCCACAGGGCCGCACCCCCAGACGCAAAAGGGAGAAGCATGCCCTTCTCTGCTCCCACTCAGCTTTCCCTCAACCTCCAGGAAACCTGAGGGTTCTAAGTGTGGCTGTCTGTGTTGAGGACCCAAAACCCCTTTCTTGGGGGTGGGCTGTGAGTCTAAGGCGAGATGAGGACAGGGAATTTCTGAAGCACTGCCCCCCACTGACTCTGGGGAGCAGCAAGCCTCCTAACCGTGACCTTTGTCTCCCACCCTGCTTGGCTGCTCGCCTCCCGCCTCAGCAGCAGCGCTGCTGTGCCAGCCCTGAGCCTGAGCCAAGCCCTCCTTGGACGCGGTTGCCAGGTAACCAGCCCTAAGAGACGGAAACCCAGCCGCCCCAGCCAGCCTTAGAAAGGCTTCCACGATAGTCCACCTGGCCTGCCCACAGTAGGAGGGGAGGGTGCCCCAGCACTGGGGGGGGCATGGCAGGGCAAGGAGGAGTTGGGTTGGCAGCCCCCCAAAACTGGGTTGTTGGAGAAAGGTGATCCCCGATGAAGGCCAAGGCGAGGGGCAGGCACTGGGATGCAGTCAGTGTTGTGGCTAGGGCCTGCCCAGGCCCCAGTCACCACCCTGGAAACAGCTGTGATGGCTGTACCCAGGGTGCTGAGACCAGGGGGAGGGGATCCCCAGAGAGAGGCCCTGGACTGGGAGAGAAGGTGATGAGGGCGGCTGGCAGGAGGAACAGCTCCTATAGCACAGGGAAATGCATCAGCCCCTCCTATCTTTGCAGGGGTCCCCCTCCTCTTCTCCTCACATCCCTACTCCAGGCTGATGGCCTCCAAGGAGGGGGCTGCTGGCAGCATGAGGCAGGCAGGTGGAGCTCGGCCAGGTGTTTTTCCATCGTAGGTCTGAGTGGGGAGGAGAGGAGGGAGAGGCAGTGGCAGAACCAGGAGGAGGCCTGGGTTACGGACTGGACAGGCCTTCAGGAGACTTGGGTTCTGGAGCTGCCAGCCAGAGACCCCAGGCAGGTAACTGCACCTCTCTGCATCTCAATTGCCCCATGTTGAAATCGGGGCTGGAAACAGGGTATTCCTGGTGTCATAGGTCCTCAGAGGCTGAGAGGAGGAGTCTAGAGGCTTTAAGGAAGCTTTGGACAGCGGAGGCTCCTTCAGGCTCTCATCTCTGGGACTGGGTAGGCTTTTCTGCCTGCCTTCCCTTTCGGATGTGCACAGTCCTCCGTCACCATTAAACCTTCACTCCATAACCACAGCCTGACTCAGCCCCATGGTGGGCACTGAAGTCACAGCCCCAGGGCAGACACAGGCCCTGCCCTGGAGGAGGTTCCTCCCGGATCTAGGAGGGAAGCCAGGTTATAGCCAGGCAACTTCAGCACTGGCAGCTGAGGCTAGAATGGAGGTGAGTTCAGAATGCTCTGGGACCTCAAAGAGATGACCAAATCCAGCCTAGAGACCAGGGAAGGCTTCCTGGAGGAGGGGTTCCAAGCTGAGTTTTTTTTGATAGGGGCTGTGTAGGGTCTTGCTTTGTTGCCTAGCCTGAAGTGTAGTGGCCTGATCACAGCTTAGTCCAGCCTCAACCTCCTGGGCTCAAGTGATCCTCCCACCTCAGCTTCCTGAGTAGCTGTGACCACAGGTACATGCCCCCATGCCTGATCATTTTTAAAATTTGTCCTGCTCTGTTGCCCAGGCTAGTCTTGAACTCCAGCACTCAAGTGATCCTCCATCCTCTGCCTCCCAAAGTGTGGGAGGATTACAGGAATGAGCCACTGTGCTCAGCTTCTGAGCCGAGTCTGAAAGGCCAACAGGAATTAGCAAGGAAAGCCACACCAGCAGCCAGGGCAGAGGGAGAGCATATTCCAAAGTGTGTAGGTGTGACCTGAAAGGAACCTTGGCTGGCTGGGAGGCAATCAGGACAATCGGGAGACATGCAAAAGCCAGAGTGGGGAATTGGAACCTGAGGGCACCAAGGAGCCACAGGAGACTCCAAGCTGGGAGTGATGGGTCAGACACAGGCATTAGAAAGCTCTCTCTGGAGGTAGGAGGGAATATTTCCTGTGCCTCCAGCACCAAGCCTCCAATGACTGGGCTTCAGCACAGCCAAAGTGAGACGTCACGATACCACCCTCCCTGAGTCCAAGGTCCAGCAGTCCTGTTCCTGAGGCCTCTCCCATCGTGGCAGACCCACCTCCACACAAGCACCCATCTCACTGGAGGGCAGTGGTCTGTTTGAAGTCTGGGAGACAGCACTGGGACCCATCCTTTGCTGTACCCTCTATGCCAGCATAAAGCCTGGAGATCCTCAATATCTGAAGGAAGGAAGGATGGGAGGGAGAGAAGGAAAATCAGCCCACCCTGGCTCTTAATTAGAGAGTGCTCCCCTCCTCTGTAGGGGTCCCTAAATTTTTTTTTTTTTTGAGACAGTCTCACTCTGTCGCCCAGGCTGGCGTGTGGTGACATGATTTCGGCTCACTGTAACCTCCGCCTCCTGGGTTCAAGTGCCTCAGCCTCCTGAGCAGCTGGGATTACAGGCTCGTGTTCCACGGTGGGTAATTTTTGTATTTTTAGTAGAGATGCGGTTTCTCCATGTTGGCCAGGATGATCTCAAATCCTGACCTCAAGATATCCATCTGTCTCAGCCTCCCAAAACACCTGGGATTAAAGGCGTGAGCTGCTGCACTTGGCTGGGGTCCCTAAATTATTGTGCATGGTATTTTGTTGTTTTTGTTGTTTTCTAGCCAACAGGTCAGCAGATGCAGTTCCCCGGTGAAAGCCTGCCCCAATTCTCAGTCTTTGGGCCTCCCCTCAGAGTGACTCTGACTTTCTGGAGGTAGCGGGGAGTGGGGGCTCCCACTCCCTGCTCACTGTGGCAAAGCAGTAGGCTGCCCCCATCCCCAGCCTCCCCTGCAGAAGGATGCCCTGGTTTCCCAGCATACCTTTGGAAAGTGGCTCACCTCACCCCAATCAGTCCCCATGGCCCTGACCCCTGCCCAGGTTCTATCCAACCCAGATCCCTATGATGCTCTGAGCCCATGCTGATGGCCACAGATGCAGCCCAGCCTCAGGCTCTGCTTGCTTTAGTGGCAGCGGGTTCCTGAATACCAGCTGTGCCTGAGCCTTCCCTCAGAAGGCACTGGAGTCGCACAGTCCTCCAGAGACAATCCCAGCTCCTCCACTTCTTGGTTAAGTGGACAAGCGGCCTCCTGCTCCTCCTCTAGAGCTACTATTACTGGTTGAGGGTAGTTGGCCAACTTCTTGGTGTTTCGAAAATAAGTGGACAAAACACCCTAGCAAGGCAGCAAGGGCTGGAGCAAGAGGCTCAGGATCTCTGGTTACAGAATTTTCTAGGATTTATGTACCCTCTATAGGTTTCCCATTGGTTCACCCTAGTGGCCTGCAACCATTCTAATTGGTTAAAGAGTAGGCCCATGACCAGTCTGATGGGTTGTGGGAGGGGATCAATCAGAGGTACTTTCATTTTCCTGCTGCCACTCAGCAACTGCCACACAGCAAAAGGAGGGATTGCAACTACCATATAGCATTGCCACCTAGAAAAAGGAGGGGTTGAAGAGGGAGTAGCCTCTGCTATCAGTCGGCGTGAGTCGGCCTTAGGTTCCCTGCCTCCAGACCCTATTCTCCTGCCTTCTTACCACTGGTTGAAGGCTTACTACAAATCAAGCTGTGGTCACTGGAGCCCTGTATCTAGTCATGTCCCTGCAATGATGAGTGAGCTGAGAGCTAAGGGGCTTTCCTAAGCTACACAGCTTGGTAGATCAAACCTCAGCATGCTTGTTTTTTGAATTCCTGCTTCATATGGTTGTAAGAATTAAATGAGATATCAATTATCTCCTAGATAGATGTGGGAGCTCCATACCCAACCACTGACACTGAGATATTCCTCTTCTGGGAGGGGAGAGGAAGCAATGAGGAAGTAGAGGGCAGACAGGGCAGCAAAAGCAGTCTGAGAGGTCTCCCTGGAGGTAGTGTCTGTAGCTGGGTCTCCTAGGATGGAAGAGGGCATTGCTGTATGTCTTAGGGAAAGGTGCCACACTTCTCTGTTTCCCTGCCTGTAGAGTAGCTGCCAGCTCCACCTCACTGTCCTCTGGGGTGAGCGGGCTCCTCCAAGGAAGGAGATTTGTAAATAGCAGGTGTGGCCTCATTAGAGGGAGCGCCTTCGTTATTCATAACCATAACAGAACGAGCCGAGGCTCAGGAGCTGACCTTTTACCTCGCCTTCCCAGGGAGCCGGGAGAAGCAACCAGTGTCTGGGGTGGGGTGGAAGAGGAACAGACTGCAGACCTGGTAGGGTGGGGTGGGAAGAAACCTCCTTTTCTATATTACTTTCTTTTTCTGTGTTAACTCCACCCAGGAAGCCCATATAAGGACAGACTGTTCCCTTCTCTGCTTTTATTCGCAGTATTCCTTCTGATTAGGATATCACATATCTGCAAGACCACAGTGCTGATAAAAACATGTGAACTCCCAAGGCGGTTACCTTGTGTTGATTGCCTTCATTCTCCACAGGCTCTACATACAACTACCGGTATAGAGGGGGAAAGGGCAAGGTCAGATCCTTCAGGCGCTCATTGTGTGGGGACACTATGAGCTTCCTAGAGTTTACAAGCAATTTCTCACACCGATGTTGGCTGACACTTACCTGTTGGCTGACACTTACCGCAGTTGCTAAGGCAGATCTCCCACTCTTCCCATTTTGCAGTGAGGAAACCTGAGGCTCAGAAAGTTACAAATAGCTCCCAAGTCCCCCAGTATTGTGTCCTTCCTTTGGCAGTCCAGGGTATTAAGTGATGCAGGAAAGCAATAGACAAGGTACAGCTGAGCAGGGCTGAAGTCTGTGTGAGGTGTCCCTGAATTAACACAAGGCTCAGCGGCGCTGCAGAATCTTAACTGACCCTTAGTGTCACAGGCAGCTGCTCATCCTGGCCTGGTTGGGTCACACTCCAGCTCAGAGAAATTGGAGAGCCAACCAGGCCACATCTGAGCACACAACCTGAGCATCCTAGACCGCAAGGGCTAAGAACACGGCCCTATTCCCCACCCCCACTAGCAGGGCACCCCCACTAGGATGGGGTCATGGGTGTGGTGCTAGAGGAAGGAGGGGCAAGCCGACTTGGTAAGGGGCAAGAGCAGGGAATAGCTTGTGATCCACTCAGCTGCAGGCTGAGGTTAAGGGTGTGATATTTGGTGTGATGTTTGCTGTCAGCACACAGATGTATTTTCCTGAGATCTGGGATTTATTTTTTTTTTTTGAGACAGAGTCTCACTCTGTGGCCAGGTGCCAGGCTGGAGGGCAGTGGCACAATCTTAGCTCACTGCAACATCTGCCTCCCAGGTTCAAGCAATTCTCCTGCCTCAGCCTCCAGAGTAGCTGGGATTACAGGTGCACGGCACCACACTCAGCTAATTTTTGTATTTTTAGTAGAGACGAGGTTTCACCATGTTGGCCAGGATGGTCTCGATCTCTTGACCTCGTGATCTGCCCACCTCAGCCTCCCAAAGTGCTGGGATTACAGGCTTGAGCCACCACACCAGGCCAAATCTGGGATTTTGTACCAGTCTGCTGTGTGACCTGGGGAAAGCCCAACCCTTTCTGAGTGTCTACTCCCCAGATGGTTCCAGACTCTATTTTTTTTTTTTTTTTGAGATAGAGTCTCGCTCTGTTGCCCAGGCTGGAGTGCAGTGGTGTGATCTCGGCTCACTGCAACCACCGCCTTCTGGGTTTAAGCGATTCTCTTGCCTTTGCCTCCCGAGTAGCTTGCTGGGACTACAGGTGCTTGCCACAACGTCCGGCTAATTTTTTGTATTTTTAGTGGAGACAGTTTCACTGTGTTATCCAGGATGGTCTCGATCTCCTGACCTCGTGATCCACCTGCCTCGGCCTCCCAAAGTGCTGGGATTACAGGCGTCAGCCACTGCGCCTGGCCTCCAGGCTATTTCAAGGTCTTTCAGCTCTAAATGAAGTGACACTCTTCCCCCTCCCCCAGGTGACCTCACTTCCTCTTCCTACCTGCAGTGCCCAGCCCCTCCTCCTCAGCTCCAGCTGCTCCAGCTGCTTGGTGACTCTTGGAACCTGCGGCCTCGGGCCTGTTCTGCTCTGACTCAGGGAGAACCTACCTTTGGGATCTGAGGGGTAGTTTTGCTTCCTGAACTGACTGACCTTTGGCATGGCCACCTGCCTTCCTCTCTCCCACTGCGCACACCTGTTCCCAGTCGTCGGGCAGCCCAGGAACTTCGAGGAACCAGATTTCTTCAGATCAGGTAGCAGCACTGAAGGGCTCTCATCCACAGTCGGATGGCCGAGGGAGAGGCACCCCTTCCACCCCTCCAGCCTCTCTTCGCCACACACCATTCCTGGCTGAGCGTGCGTCACCCTACCGGCCTCACAGGCTTCACGCAGGTCTGCCTCACGGAGGCAGCCTCACTTACTTTGCAAGTCTCCCAGCACTCTCATTCCCAGCCCTTCCAGGGATGGAGAGATCGCTGCTTCCTGACAGTCGCCCTGCTCTAGCAGGAGTTGAAATACATTTGTCTGGAAATTGTCCCCATTGACTACACCGAAGTGAGGGAACAGATCAGAGTCCTTCTCCAGGGCCCTAATACAACTAGTGCTGGATAGGGGAGTGCCGGCACCTATTGTGTGCCACATATTTGCAAACACCCTTTTCCACGCTTACACTGCCACCACTATGAGGAAGACAGAATTCCACTTTTGCAAATGAGGAAACTGAAGCTCAGCGAGGTCAAGTGGCAGGAGCAAGGTCGCATCGCTAGATAGTGGCAGTGAATGAACGATCTAACGGAGTGACTGAGGGCGCGCGACGGGCCCGCCGGGCACTAGTTCGTGGAGCGTGGCGGGTACCAGCGGCGCACGGCGCCCGCGGCCGGCTCCCGGCGAGCTAGCTGGTCCCACGCGGGCGCTCGGCTACCGCAGGCTCCCAGAGGCGGGGCCGGGCTCTTCCCCCACCCCGCGAGCCGCCCCGCCCCCTCCCCGCCCCCAGCCCGCCCCGCCAGGGACCGCAGACGGCGCCCGGCGGCGGCGCGAACAGCAGCGAGGTGGGTAGCTCCGGGCTTGGTGCTCGCCGCGACTTCCCGCGCAGGGCCCGGCCGGACTAGGACCCGCAGCCTGAGCGACGTTGGAGGATGCGGACGCGGAGGCGGCCTGGGGTAGCGACGGCGGGAGGTCTGGCGCTCTGCAGGTAGGAGCTAGCCCGCTCAGCGGGCGCGGAAACTTGGGCCGAGTTTGCGGGCGGCGCGTGTGGGGAAGGGGTAGGTGACGCTGCCCCAGGGCGCCCCTACCGGTCGGCCCGGGGACTGAGCATGCCGCTCCTGGGCCGAGGTGCGGCGGCTTCTGGCTGCCGCTGGCCCCCTCTGGCGGGCTGCGGGGCAGGGGTGGCGCCGCTGCTCCGACTTTCCCCGGACTTCGAGGCTCCAGGGGCCTGCTCTCGCCCTGGGGCTCCGGCTGAGGCCAGACGCCTAATCTAGCGAGAAGGGGCTCGGGCCGAGCTCGCGGGCCTCCTGCAAGGCCCGGCTCTAGTGGATTGCTGGGCGGGGGGGGAAGCGGATCGTGTTGGGGGGAAGGGGATGTTGTAGGGGGCGGGGACAAGGGGGTGACTGGAGGGCTGGGCCTGGGGTGGCGGGCGCTCAGGCGCCGCGGGGCCCTGGACGCGCCCTGCTGGGATGGGACGGCCCTGTGGTTTCCTTGCCTCCTCTTGACTCACCCTCTGGCCACAGCCCAGGCTGGCGGGATCGCCCTGAGGCGGAGGCCGCCCGGACCCCGCGGCTAGGCCGCCCCTGCTCCGGGACCTCCCGCCGGTCTGCGGGCGTCGCTGTGGGGCTGGCTGGGTGCACGGGCTTTCCTGCGTGCACACGTGTGCCGGGGCCCGAGCGAGGGGAGAGCGCAGTTCTGGAATGGCGTGTGTGCAGATGTGGGCCATGCATGGACGTGCAGGCGCGGGTTTGCATGCGTGGCGGCGGCCTGTGTGTCAGCCTGCTGGATGCACGTGCTTCTCAGCGCCGCCGGGAGGGGCTTGGGGACACCCGGAAGCCCGCCAGTACGGGTGCCGCGGCAGCCTCAGAGCCAAGTCGGCCGTGGGCCCCAGGCACCAGAGTCAGGCTGAGGGGGGTTAGGAGATAGGGGATAGAGACGGTCCGTTCACCTTCCCCTCCACTGGAGACTTCGGGCTGCCCCAGGTTGGGTTGTAGCGTCTGGAAAGCTCCGAGACTCAGGTAGGGAAGGTGGGAGGTGGAAGAACACTCGCAGAGGCCCCATCCAGCCCTCCGGGAGCATCCAGATGCTGGCCACAACTGGGCAGGAATCGACCTCTTCCTGGTCTTTCCCATCGGCCATCCCGAGGTCCCTGGAAGGTGAAAGCGGGAACGGAGACACAAAGCTGTTCCTTTTCCATTGCCAAAGGCAGGGGTGGTGCTGCGGTGGTGGGCTCTTCTCCGGGACCCTGGCCTGGGTGCCGAGTGAGGTTGGAGCTTGGCAGGGAGGATCAACAGAGCTGCTTTTCCAGGATGACCTGAGCCTGCTCCCTGGGCACGTGCCCTGTCCGAGAGCCTGGTTGCCTCAGTATGGGTCAGGGAAGGAGGCATCTACATTTTGGCAACTGTTTTGAATGGAGGAGCAGGCTCCCTTGAGGGAGTGAATCCTGGGCTCTCCACTTCCTACTGGCAGGACAAAGGTCACTCCCACACCCCTAAGAGTTCTCTGTGGGCTCCATGGAGCCCACACCCTCCCACAAAGACTCCCGAGGGTCCCAGGTGGCCTCCTGTTTACTGGCTGGGTCCCGGGTGGGGGCCTCAAGAAGTCTCCAGGGCAAAGGGTATTGCATGAGCTGAGGCCCAGGAGAGAGGGACTCCTGTGGTTGGGGGTGGGGATCCAGCAGGCCCCAAGGAGCATGTGGGAAGACCAAAGTCAGCACTTAATTAACCCTGAGTGTCCCAAGGGTGGGAGTGGGGAGGGTCCCCACCCCAAAACCCTACAATTACTTCTCACAGCATTGCTGTGGAGTGAGAAAGGGGGCTTGCACCCCTGGATAGCAGGTTTCTCTCATAGGCCACTGCTGTTGGTACTGTCACCTGTGTCCTAACGGCCTCTCCATGTCTTCTGTAGGCTGGCCTGAGGTGTGGGGTTCTGTCCAGGAGCTGAACCAGCTTTCTGAGTCTGCCTTGGTGGGCATAGGCACTGGCCCCCACACTAGCCTTGCCTTTCCTAGCCCCAGAATGTGCTGGTCTAGCTCAGCCTGTGGCTGTCATTGGCTCCAGCCAGAAGCAAGGAGAGGGATGGTCCTTTCTTGCTGGTCACCGAAACCTGTGACACTGCCCTAATTGTAGCAAGATTGAGCTGGCTGACCCTTTGTAAGCCACTGAGTTTCTGGGAGCAGGATGCTGGCTGGGGGAGGTAGAGGCAGGTCAGCGTGGCCCCAGCAGATGACCCCCTCATGGGTCACTGGGCATCTGTTGCCCGGAGGACAATCCCCATCCTTCCTTGGTCTTGCCTTAGAGTTTTGTCTTTCTTCAGCACAGTTTTTCCATCAATACAATGGGAGTAGTGGCCAACTAGCACTCTGTGGCCCCTGGGGCCTCCCTCCCTGGACTTTCTTTTTTCTTTTCTTTTTCTTTTTCTGAGATGGAGTCTTGCTCTGTCGCCCAGGCTGGAAGTGCAGTAGCGCAGTCTTGGCTCGTTGCAACCTCTGCCTCCTGAGTTCAAGCAGTTCTCCTGCCTCAGCCTCCTGCATGGCTGAGATTACAGGCGTGCACCACCATGCCTGGCTAATATTTTGGATTTTTAGTAGAGATGGGTCAGGCTGGTCTTGAACTCCTGACCTCAAATGATCTGCCCACCTCGGCCTTCCAAAGTGCTGGGATTACAGTCGTGAGCCACCACACCCAGCTGCCTTCGTGGACTTAGTACACACATGCCCCTGGTGCTGTCTTGTCCCTCCACCCCCTGTGTGCCTTGGATTGGAATTGGCCATCTGCAGCTTGGGGGCTGTGGGTGGAGCCAGGCTCCTCTTGCTCTGGGACCTTTCTGCTGGTGCTACACCACCATCTGCTGGGCTGCCCTGACTCCTGCAGAGGGGGAGGAGCTAGTGGGAGGGGTGTGGCTTGTACTGACTGTGTTCCCTGTTACTTCTCCTAAGGGACTGCCCTCTAGAGCCAAGTCCAGGATCTCTGCGTTGGCTTTGGGCCTAGGGATCTGGGCTGGAGGCCCAGCTCTGCCATTTTTGACAAGATGAGCAGGTCATAGGAGTGTCACAAGAAATCTGTGAATTTGTAGACAATACTCAGATTCCATGTTTTGGCTGCAGTGGGCATCACTATGGCATCTTGAAATAGAACCCCGTGGTGGGAGGCAGGAGATCTGCTTCCAAGAAGGGGCGGGGGTAGGGTACGCCAAGTGACCCTCAGACCCAGTGCGCCTACAAATTGTGAAACCCTAAGAAGGAGAGGGTCTTGGGAGTTGTATGTAGGAAAATCCAACAGAAGGGGCCCCTGGAGTATTGGGGTGGGGGGTGGTCTGTGTAGAATAGTTCATTAAATAAATGGTTCTGCAGCTTAAAATCAGGTGTGATGGGTTGGGATCAGGTGTGATGGGTTGGGATCAGGTGTGATGGGTGTTTCATGCCTGTGATCTCAGCACTTTGGGAGGCCAAGGCGGGAGGATCTCTTGAGTTCAGAAGTTCAAGATCAGTCAGGGCAACATAGTAAGACCCTGTTTCTACAAAAAAATACTAAAATTAGCCCGGCATGGTAGCAGGTGCCTGTGGTCCCAGCTCCTTGGGACATGACTTGAGCCCAGGAGGTTGAGACAGCAGTGAGCCAAGTTCATGTCATTGCACTCCAGCCCAGGCAACAGAGTGAGACCCTGTCTCTCTCTTTTTTTTTAAGATGGGGTTTCATCATGTTGGCCAGGCTGGTCTTGAACTCCTGACCTCAGGTGATCCACCCACCTTGGCCTCCCAAAGTGCTAGGATTACAGGCTTGAGCCACCACGCCCGGCGACTGTGTCTCAAAAAAGTATACCTAGGAATTGAAAACCCCTGTCATGTGAATCATGCACTCAGTCTTAACAGAGCATCAATTAAGGGGCAGGTTTTTGGGTGTGGCAGTGAGCCTATGGGAGCAGCCTTTTGCCGCTTGCCTGTAGCCTGTTTTCCTGACAGCCCTTGCCTCTCTCCCTCTATCCCAGGTCAGAAGTTGAGTAGCAGGGGCCCAGGAGGGCTCGAAGCCTTCACAGTGATGGCAGAGAAGCGACCACTGGGAACTCTGGGGCCTGTGATATATGGCAAGCTGCCCCGCTTAGAGACAGACTTGGTGCCCGAGCACAGCCTGCCCCCCTCTGATGGCAGCCAGGTCCCCTGCAGCTACAAGGGGTCCTACTTCTCCTGCTCCATGGGGGGTGCTCCCAAGGCTGAGTCTGAACAGCTGGCATCCTGGACCCCTTACCCACCCTTGTACTCTACGGGGATGGCAGGACCCCCACTCCGGGCGGACAACCTGCTGACCAGCTGCCTGTTCTACCATTCACCAGCAGAAGGCGCTGAGAAGATGCGGGACTCCAGCTCTGCTGAGCTCCTGCCCTTCAGTCCCCAGGCCCACTCCTACCCAGGCCCGCCGCTGGCAGTGCCCAAACCTGTCTACCGCAACCCTCTGTGCTATGGGCTCTCCACCTGCCTGGGGGAAGGAGCGGTGAAGAGGCCACTGGATGTTGACTGGACTCTGGTGACTGGGCCCCTGGTACCCTCGGCTGACCCACCCTGCTCTCTGGCCCCAGCTCCTAGCAAGGGCCAGACCCTGGATGGCACCTTCTTGCGGGGGGTGCCAGCTGGGGGATCCAGCAAAGACTCCTCAGGGAGCTTCTCTCCCTGCCAGCCCTTCCTGGAGAAGTATCAGGCCATCCACAGCACGGGCTTCCTGGCCTCCAGGTACACAGGTCCTTACCCTAGGAACTCCAAGCAAGCAGTGTCCGAGGGGCCCTCCAATCCTTGGACCCAGCTGGCCAAACCCCTGGGGCCACCCTGTCAGGATACTGGGCCCACCCACTACCTACCACCCCACCCTCCACAGGCCCCGCCTTGCCCTCCAGCCTGTCACCACCCAGAGAAGCAGGGCAGCTACAGCCCAGCACTCCCACTGCAGCCTCTGGGGGGCCACAAAGGGACCGGGTACCAGGCTGGTGGGCTGGGTGGCCCCTACTTGAGGCAGCAGGCAGCCCAGGCACCGTACATTCCCCCGGTGGCGCTGGACACTTATCCCTACCCCTCTGCCCCCCACCCAGCACCCTCACCAGGCCTCAAGCTGGAGCTGCCTCTTGCTCCACGGTGCCCACTGGACTTTGCCCCCCAAACACTGGGTTTTCCTTATGCCCGGGATGATCTCTCTCTCTATGGAGCATCCCCTGGGCTTGGAGGGACGCCACCTTCCCAGAACAATGTGCAGGCTCTGCCACAGCCTGGTGCCTTCCAGAGGGCATGCCAGCCTTCCCCAGCCAGCCAGCCCTGCTCGGAACCTGTGAGGCCTGCACAGGAAGTAGAAGAGAAGACCTGGCTGCCCAGCTGCAGGAAAGAGCAGCTCCAGGCTCAGCTCAGTGAGCACTCTGGGCCGCCCATCGTCATCAGAGACAGTCCAGTTCCTCATACCCCGCCAGCACTGCCCCCCTGTGCCCGGGAGTGCCAGTCTCTTCCACAGAAGGATGGTACGAGGCCACCCAGCTCTCCACCAATGCCTGTTATTGACAACGTCTTCAGCCTGGCCCCCTACCGTGACTATCTGGATGCACCTGAGGCCATAGCTGAGCCTGACCCTGCCACAGACGAGCCTGACTCAGCCCTAGCCACCGATGAAAGCCAGGACAAAGGCTGCAGGGGGTCCCTGCCCGCCCAGGAGGACCCCTCAGGGAGTAAGCCCTTAAGGGGCTTTCTTAAGGAGGACGTAGCCCTGGACTTGAGTATGAGGAGGCCCACAACAGAGGCCTCCCCTGTCAAGGCTCCCAGTCCTGTGGAGCATGCCAAGCTCACTGCAGCTGGGGACGTGCCAGATGTGGGCATCATGGCATCAGATCTGCCAGGCCTGAAAAAGGTAGACACAGAAGCACTAGGCTTGTCTGGGGTGCCAGTGACCACAGATGCCATGCCAAGCACCAACTTCCACAGCTCTGTGGCCTTCATGTTCCGGAAGTTCAAGATCCTCCGTCCGGCACCTTTGCCTGCAGCTGTGGTCCCGTCCATGCCCACCTCAGCTCCTGCTCCTGCACAGCCTGTGCCCACCCCCACATCTGGGCCCATTGGACTGCAGATTCTCGCTCAGCAGCCCTTGTCCCTGACCTGCTTCAGCCTGGCACTGCCCAGCCCTCCAGCCGCAGCTGTGGCCTCCTCTGCCTCTGCCCCTGCCCCTGCCCCTGCTCCAGGCCCTGCTCCGGCATCTACTTCCGCAGCAGAGGACTCCCCGGAGCAGCACTTTACAGGACTACACACATCGCTGTGTGATGCTATTTCAGGCTCAGTGGCCCACTCTCCTCCAGAGAAGCTTCGAGAGTGGCTAGAGACGGCTGGGCCCTGGGGCCAGGCTGCGTGGCAGGACTGCCAGGGTGTGCAGGGGCTGCTGGCTAAGCTGCTTTCCCAGCTGCAGTGTTTCGATCGCACCCACCGGTGCCCCTTCCCCCACGTGGTGCGAGCTGGCGCCATCTTCGTGCCCATCCACCTGGTGAAGGAGCGGCTCTTCCCTCGGCTGCCACCTGCTTCTGTGGACCATGTGCTGCAGGAGCATCGTGTGGAGCTGCGGCCCACGACGCTGTCGGAGGAGCGGGCACTACGGGAGCTCGCCCTACCGGGCTGTACCTCACGCATGCTGAAGCTGCTGGCACTGCGCCAACTGCCCGACATTTACCCTGACCTTCTCGGCCTGCAGTGGCGTGACTGTGTACGCCGCCAGCTGGGTGAGCATGGGGCCGCCCCAGTGGCCACCGGAGCGGTGTGAGCAAGTGACAGGTGTGTGTGCTGTGTGAGTGGTCACAGCTGGGGCTGAGTGATTCCAGGGACTCCTGCCTGGGCAGGGGGCTCTCGGGTGGGCTCTAGGTACCCCCGCTCATTGACCCTCCAGACTGTTAGTGAGCACCTTCACAGCCTCCTTTCTAGTCCCCTGAAAGTGCCAGCTGCTCTGTCCCCATGGAAACTCGGCCTCCCCTGGTGCTGCACCTTCCTGGGTCCCTCCTCTGCCTGTGCCGTCTCCATCTTGGGTGTGGTGTTCCCGGTGCTCTGGTTAGACCCTGTTTTCTAGCTGAGATCATTTCCCTGAGTCTAGCCTGGCCTCCCAATTTCTGAGCTTTCGCCCCAAATAACCCACTGCTTGCTGGTCTTCTGCACCGGGTCTCTTCCCACACTGAACTTATCCCAAATCATACTCCTGAGCCTTCCTCAGTCGCCACCCTCAGTCTTTTCCACGTCATTGAAGGGCACCCCTGTTCACAAAGCTCCTCATGCGTGAGATCTCCTGAGGGTCACAGGTGCCTTTCTGACCGAGCGGTTCTGCAGTCCTCAGCCCTGACGGCACAAAAGTGCCCATAGGCTGCGTCGTTTTGTGGTCTGTTTTTCCTCTACTCGACGTCTTGTGTCTACTATTCTCCAGCTTGTATTTTTAATGTCCTGGAGGATCACACAACTACGAAGTGTCCCGTGGCATGTATGATCACACTTCTTCAGCTAGGGATCTGATGATGGGACCGACGGGATTCCGCCATTGTCCCTCCTGCGTCAGTACACCTGGCATCACGGCCTGAGGCCCCCTCTAGTTCTACTCTCCCTGTGGCCTCCACCGCCACCCTCTCCCATCCGCCTCTTCCTGTAGAATCTGTTCCTCCTAGTTCCATCCCCATAGCAGCAGCCTTGCTCTGGCCCTTACCTGGTCAGGATGGAGAAGGGCCTGAGGCAGTGAGATGCAGATGCTGATCAGCAGCCTGGCTGACCAGCATCCCTGATCCCTGAACTTTACAGAATTGGAGCAGATGCCTTACTGGGATGCAAAAGAAATCCAGGCTTAGGCGTTCTGTTACCACTGAGTGTGAGGGTCAGGCATCACTCAGGGCTGGGCTGCCCAGCTCAGTCCTCTCCCCATACAGTTGGGCTGTCTGGGGTCCAAAGAGGGTCAGGTCCTTGTCTTCTGGGCTGCCTAGTGGGCAGTGGAGTCTGGGTTCCACACAGTCCCCGCCTGCTCTGAGTGGAGCTTGCAAGAGTCGGGGGCCTGGGAAGGAAGTGACTGGGACCAGGCTTCCTGCCTCTGGCTGAATAGTGTTGCCCCTGTTCTCACTCCCTCCCCCCATCCTTGGGGGCTCCTTTCTGTGTGTGCCCCTAGACAGTGATTCTGGCCTGCCTTTCTTCCGGGTTCCTGCGCTCCCCAGCGTGGCTTTTAGGGCAGTCCCTGCCTGGGCCTGGGCTGGGGCTTGGGTTCTGGCTCTGGGGCTGGCATAAAGATGATGGCGGTCTTATGTATGGCAGGGCCCTCTGTTCCCATCTGGACAGTGGGTATTGGGTCACACCAATGGTTCCTGACCTGCTGAGCCCCTTTCCTTTCATCCTTGTACCCAAACAGCCTCTCCTGAGCAGTGCCTGCATCAGATAGAGCTCTGGGGTCACCTGCGGAGAAGCCCATCTTTTTGGCTTGGATGGTCTGGCCAGTAGGCACATGAGGGGAAGGGGTGTGATGCCAGCCTGATGTGGGGCAGAGCAGAAGCACTGTATGGGGGGGCTCTGGAGGCCAGGAGGTGGGACCTGAGGGTACGGGGTCTGCAGCCTGACTATGTGTTCATTTTGCAGGTGACTTTGACACTGAGGCTGGAGCTGTGTCCCCCTCAGAGCCCACTGTGGCCAGATATGAGCCAGAGAAACTTGCCCTGGCTCGGAAGTCACCGGCCCCCAAGGTCAGGAAGCCAGGGAGGAAGCCACCAAGCCCTGGCCCAGAGAAAGCAGAGGCAGCTGCTGGGAAAGAGTCCTGTGGTGCCTCCGCTACCCCTGCTGCCAGCACCAGCCCACCTGGCCGCACGCTGAAGGCCCGCTTCCGCAGTCTGCTGGAGACCACCTGGCTCAATGGGCTGGCCCTGCCTACCTGGGGCCACAAGGCCTCAAGACCAGACCGGCCTTCGCCCCACCCACAGCTGCTGGACAGCCAGAACCCTCACCTGTAGCGCTGGTTGCCAGTGCCATGTGTACGGCGGTCACTCTCCAGCCTTCCTTCTGCCTGCCCAGCTGCCTGGGCCAGGAGTGGATGCTGGGGCCATGGCTGCTCTCCTGGATGGGGTCCAGCTCTGACCCTGGGGCCCACCCAGGGTGGGCTGAGAGCCCCTGAGCTTTTCATGTGAGGGTCTTTATTGGAAGGACTCCTTCCTGTTTCTCCCTGGAGAACACACACATGGGCTCTGGAGCCCGACAGGCCTGGGCTTGAAACCCGGCTCGTGTTCTTGCTGCGTGACCTGGGCAAGACACGTCACACAGCAGAGGGCTCTGTTGAGCCCTCATTCCCCACGTGGAAAATGGGACAACGCCACCTACCTCACAGGGTTGTCGTGGGGATGCTGCCTGACACGTACTCCGTCACGGGTTGGTCTCTGCTTCCTCCCTGGGATGGCAGAGAATCGGAGCCAGAGAACCTTCCTATAGAAAGTCTTCATGTGTCCTAGGACCTGGCTGTCGAAGAGTGGTGCCTTATGCAGTGGATGTGACTCACACCTTCAGGAGTCTCCCCCAGCACCTGGGGTTGGGTTGGCCCCAGTCCTCCAGCCTGGAGCTCCCTGAGGGAGCCTGCACTGCCCACTCCCAATCCCCAGTGATGGTGCAGGGATGCAGCCTGGAGCTGGTGTCCTTGTTCTGGGGCTGCCACTGCCACCCCAGGAGGCCCCAGGCCTGTCCTGAATCGATGTCAGTGCTTCCCTGAAGTGCCTCCCCCACCCCAGGCATTCTCCCAGGAAACTTGCGTTTTTCTAGAAGCGAAGCAGCTGCTGGGGTTCGGGGACTGGTGCAGGCAGGCTGAGTGGCAGCTCAGGCTCAGAAGGCCACTGATCGTCTGGACTGAGGACCCTGCTGCTCCCCAAGCCAGAACCCATCAGCCAGGCCCACTGGCAGCCACCTGCCTTCAGAGGACTGAGTTGAGCCAGAGGCTGGCAAGCTCTGGATCTTATTTAAGGGATGTTGATGAGCCTCTGGGCCTTCAAGGCAGCCATTAAAGCACCTGGCTTGTGTTCGGAAGTGGGGCCTGGCTGTGTGTGGGGTGGTGGCTTTCATGTTCGTCACTATGTACCTACCCGCTGCTCTCAGGCTGCTCTCCCTGCTCCCAGTCCAGAAGGTGCTGAGCACTTGCTCCAGCAAGCGGCTAGCTCTGGCTCTGTGGGCCCCTCTCCCATGCATACTTGCTCCGGGAAAGCTCTCCCTCCTGGGACCCCATGGGTCCTGGTGGTGGTGGGTCGGTGGCTTACTGCCTGTTGAGAAATGCTGGTCACTAGGCCCCAGCACATGCCCCTCTCCCAGGGCTAAGCATGCCCTTCACCGTCTGTGTGGAACTCCCAACCTCCCCATTGCTGGTGACCATGCGGCTCAGTGTCATCAGCTTGGGTGAGTGGCGGGTGGTTTCCTGGGCCCACTCTCAGAGACCCTACCCCAGCTGGGCTCGATTTCCTCAAAGGCTTGTTCTCAGGGCAGCTAAGGTAGCTTCCTGGGCCAGTCTTCCCCCTCCACCTGGGCCTGGGGCCAGTCCATTGGGTCATGATAGACTTGTGTGGCATCCTGGTGGTGGGGCCCAGCTGCGCCATCCCTCCTGTAGCAGCCTGGCCTGACACTAGGCTGGGATTTGGAGTGGCAGCTGCCATTGTCCCCTTATACTGTTCATACTGGCCTAGGAAGAGTCCTGGGCTGTGGAGGGAACAGGTAAGCACAACACATTGGCCACTGCAGTGTCAACCTGGAAGAGGGTCCTTGGGACCCAGAAGAGGTTCCTAAACTGGACCTTGAAGACAATTAGGAAGTCATGTGCAAAGTGGGGTCTGGGTGGACAGAACCGAGCATGCAGAGTCTTGATGAGTCGTGCGGGGAAATCCCCAGGTGGGGCTGAGAAGCCTGACTAGAAATCGAGCAACCCGTAAACTCAGTCCCATAACCTGAGGAATGGGGGCGTGAGCCACGAGGGATCATGTGAGGCTACCCCTACAGGGATGGAAGAATTGCAGTGGAGGAGTTTCTGAATCCGGGGCTCCCCCAGGCCCTGGGCAGACATGGGTGCCTCATCAGCTCTGTCAGTCCGTCTCATGGCCAGCGCATGACTGGAGTAGGCGCTTTCTTTCCTTAGATCCTTCCTCTTCCCTCCCCCTTCTCCTCCCTCGCTCTCTCGCTGCACACCTGTGGCCCTGCTGCTTGCCTGACACACATCACCTATATTTTGGCCACTGTCTTTTATTTTTGCGATGGAGTTTCGCTCTTGTTACCCAGGCTGGAGTGCAATGGCGTGATCTCGGCTCACCAAAACCTCCGCCTCCTGGGTTCAGACAATTCTGCCTCAGCCTCCTGAGTAGCTGGGATTACGGGCACGCGCCACCGTGCCCAGCTAATTTTTTGTATTTTTAGTAGAGACGGGGTTTCACCATGTTGACCAGAATGGTCTCGATCCCTTGACCTCGTGATCCGCCCGCCTCAGCCTCCCAAAGTGCTGGGATTACAGGCTTGAGCCACCGCGCCCGGCCATGGCCACTGTCTTGAATGGAGGAGCAACCTCCCTTGAGGGAGTGTGTCCTGGGCTGTCCACCTCCTACCGACAGGACATAAGGTCACTCCCACACCCCTAAGAGTTCTCTGTGGGCTCCATGGAGCCCTCACCTCTCCCACAGACTCCTGAGAGTCCCAGGTGGCAGCCTCAAGAAGTCTCCAGGGCAAAGGGTATTGCATGGGCTGAGGACCAGGAGAGGGACTCCTGGGGTTGAGGGTGGGGACCCAGCAGGCCCCAAGGAGCGTGTGGGGAAGACGAGACCAAAGTCAGCACTTAATTAACCCAGAGTGTCCCAAGGGTGGGGGTGGAGAGGGACCACACCCCAAATCTCTACAGTTCTCACAGCATTGCCGTGGAGTGAGAACAGGGCTTTCACCGTCATAGGGGGCTCTGTCCACCAAGGCCCCTGACTTCCGGGGAGCCCACACCCACAGTGCCCTTCTTTCTGAATGCTGGCCCTTCCACAGCCTGGATGCTTGAGCCTGGGCAGAGGGATAACGACCCCTGAACTGTCTTCACAAGCAGAGAGGCTACTTGTCGCCAGGCCCTGACTGCTCGGGCTGAGCTCAGCAGCAGGCCTCTCTCACCAAGACCCCCTGGACAGAAGGGGTTCAGCCCTGAGGACCCAGCACTCCCCACACTTGCATGTCCCTGCCTGGCATCCACCCTGGGGACCCACTTGCCCCCTGCTCCCAGCTGCTGGCAGCCCCATCTTGACTCGTCCGGGATTCCTGAGGCCACACCAGGAAGCAGCCGGCAGCTGGGAGGCACACCTGCTGTTTCTGCATCTTTTTTTCTGGAGCTTACATGGGTGGGAGGGGCTACAGACTCCAGGGATCCTGCAGGCCACGCCTCCCACTCCCTGGCTGAATGAGCTTTCTTCTCAGGGGTCTGACTGGAAGGCTGGGACCGACCTGTCACAGAGGCAGGTCTGAGTAGTCCAGGCCCGTTCCTACTCTCCATCAGGGCCCCTTCTGTTCATTTGTGCAGCTGCCTTTGCCCAAAGCACCAGTGATGTCTGCGTGGACTGTCCCTTGTCCCCAAGGGGAGTGTGGCTCCTAGTCCCAGCCTGGGTCTCCATCACTGGCTGGCTGGTTCTGCTTGCTGCATTCTCTCCACACCTGCCTCCTGCAGCCCAGGGGTCAGTCTGGGTGCAGACCTGGGAAAGGTCCAGGAGCAGATTCTGTCCCCCAGCTCTTGCTTCCTGTGCACCAAGGCAGCCAAAATGCAGCAGCAGAACCAGGAGCACTGGCTTGTCCCAGTATCCGTGTTTTGGGAGGCTGAGGTGGAAACATCACTTGAGAGCAGCCTGCACAACATAGCAAGACCCTGTCTCTACAGATAATAAAATTGGGCATGGTGGCATGCGCCTGTAGTCCCAGGTACTCAGGAGGCTGAGGTGGGAGGACCGCATGAACCCAGGAGGTCAAGGCTGCAGTGAGCTATGACTGCACCACTGCACTCCAGCCCGGGCAACAGAGCAAGACCCTGTCTCTAAAACAAGAAACAAAGTGCATCGTGTGTGGAATCCAGCTTCTGTCGTGTGGACCTGACCTCACTCGGTCCCATCAGTGAGTGGGAGGCTGCCTGCTGTCTTCCAGAACATTCCCACCACTACACCTGTGTTTCTCCTGTGTTCCCTGGCAGGCTTTGTGAGGGGGCCTGTCACCTACCCTCTGGCTTCCCTAAGGCACAGCTCAAACCTTTCTTGCCACTGAGAACCTTCTCCTGAAGAGTCTTACCCTCACCCACAGGCCTCCTCATTTCAGAGCTTTTGGTGGGGTGAGTACCAGGATTGACTCACTGCTACCAGCTGGGAGGAATTGTCCCTAGGGTTGGGTCTCTGGATGGCATATGAGGATCTAGACGAGGACCCAGATGCCTGTAACCTGAAGGGCAAGGGCCTCAGCTACCAGGGCTTCACACAGCCCCTCGTCCAGCCTGACCTTCTGGGACAGGCCAGACCCCTCCATCCTTTGGTCTTGGTCCCTACTGGGAACCCTGGTTTCCCTGGATTACCCACTTTGACTCCAAAGGTAATAATGCCGACATCCCCCGTGAGACCGTGACAGACTGAGACTATCGTAGGGTTGCCTGGCTCAGAGTCACCATAGCCAGGCAGAGCTGAGGTCCTGGCCCTGTTCAAGGCTTTCCGAAATCCCTTCTAGCTCTGGTACCTGGGTTCTTCCTCACCCAGCTGCAGCTTCTCCCACCCCTTCCACCAGGTGACAGAGAACCTGGCAGTCTGTGAGCCATAGAAGGCTTCAGTTTCCTTCTGGTGAGGGATGAGAACCAGCTTAGGGCGGGAGGGAAGAGGGGTCTGGGGGCCCTCCCAGCCCTGCCTCTGGCATTTGAAGGATGGTGGCTGGGCAGCAGCATGGTTTAGGCTAGACAAGGCGGCCCCTAGGTTAATAGCCAGGCCTCAGACAGTTGCTGCCATGTCACCTTCGCTTCTGCACATGCTGACCTGGCATCCCACCTAGTTAAAGGTCCTCAGGCCTCCCGCCCCTGGGCATTTCCCCCACTCCCTGCCCAGGCACAGCTGTCCTTGTCCTGGACTCATCTTCAGAGATGCTTGTCCAGCACACAGCTTTGCTGGATGTCGCAGGCTGGGCCGGGCCCCCTGCCCTGCACTAACCTCTTCGTGAGTCTCAACTAGACTGAGCCGCAGCTTCAGGGTCAGGACCGGCTCTGACTTAATTGAGGACAAGGGGGTTACATCTGCTTGAGTTCTTGGCCTCTATGGTCTCTTTGGGGCATGATGCCCCTCTGTCCCATGCTTAGGTGCCCACATGTGGCCACAAGTGCCTTTCCTTCCAACATCCGTACTTCAGGCTGCTGTCCAGGCACCTGTGGCTCCAGGCAGAAGCGTGAGTGCAGAGCCAGGCCTGGGCTGACGTTCTGCAGGTGCTGCAGGAGTTGACAGCCTTGGCCACGCAGCCCATGGCCATCCATTCCCCTACACTGTGGCTGCCCCCAGTCCACCATCCTTCCAGGGCCAGGCCTGGAACCAAACTGACTTCTCTCTGGACCTGACAGGTTCTTGGCTGAGTATGATGGTCTTGCCCATTTCTTTGATTATCCTCAACAAGAGGTTTATAGAGCCATTGGGAACATCACATCTGTCTACCACGTCCTCACCAGAGACATGACTGCCTTGGGCCAGGCCTGGGACAGTCAGAAGTTACACTTGCCTGTTGAAACCCAGATTCATTGGCTTCAATCTAGGCAATGGGCTGATGGGCAGCTGTCAGTTCTCCTGTGCTTGGGGGAGGCAGGAAAGGAAGGTCAGGCAGGAGATCTGCTTGGCGCCCACCTGTGCCTGTCTCACCTGGCTGCAGGTGCATTGGAGACTGAACCCCTTTCTTGATCTGCAGGTGTGGATTTCAGGTTTCCAATGGTTGTCAGGGTGTGCTCCAGTGCTCTCCTGGCCCTAGGGAACCCTGGGCTCCATGAGGCCTTGGCCTAGGCAGGATTGTTTCCCACACTGTCATCTCCCCATACAGTCACCTCCCCAAACACTGGGCTGCAGGCTCTGGTATATGTAAAAGTTCAAAGGCAAAAGTCGGCCCTTCCGCTCTCCCGGAGTGGGTGGCCCCTCCCCTCTCAGAGTGGGCGGGGACAGGAGTTGCAGGGGCAGCTTTCCTTGGGATGCCACAGGTCTCTCTGGAGCTGCCTGGCCACGTCTCCTTTCCTTTCATCTTTCTCATGACCAATGGGATTGGAGCATGAAGGCCACGCCCCTGTTCTACATTCTAGTGTGGTCCTGGTTACGCCTCCTCTGGCTCAGACACACAGCTGCCTGGTAGAGGAGTGGAGCTGCTTACCAGTGCTCCTTTGAATTGTGCTGATGTGGCGCCAACCCCACCTCCCTCCCCAACCCCACCTCCCTCCCCCACCCACCATGTCGATGTCAGAAGAAATTCACAAGATAAAATTAGCCTCGGCTAGGAAAAAGGTAACATGGACACAGATCCCCTCCGACAGCAAGACTGCTGCCAGAGTCCATAACACTTCTGAGACACACCAGACTGGGTGGGCCTCTAACCCTGCTGCCTCTGGGCTCCCCCTACCAACGTCTTGTCAGTCAGCCCCACCCCTTCAGCAAGGAGCCCAGCCCCTACCCTTGCCAGTCACCCCAGGGTGACTTTGGATGTGTAACTCCTGAGGCTCCCCGCTCCCTACTTGGACCTCACCTTTTCCTGCCCCAAGCCTGACCTTCCTGGGCTCTGTGGGCTCGTGTCTCTAAGGACCTGGGTCTCCGAGCCCCCGCCCTCACCAGTCATTTCTGGGTGACTTTGGGCTGGTGACTCCTGGGAATTCCTGCTGCAGACTCTGCCCTCCCCTCCTCCTCCCCCAGGGTGACCTCCCTGTGCTCTTTGGGCTGGCATCTCCAAGGACCTGGGTCCCAGCCCTGCATCCCCCTCCCCCATCATGGAGCAGTGACTCAGGCATCTCGTGGATGTGGTCCCCTCCCCCAGGAGGAGTGGAATGTAGCGATGTCACAGTCCCCCTAGGAACCATCATTCCTGCTATAAGACCAGCCTTTGATCTTACCGCCCAGTCCCCTAAGCATTCTCATAGCATTTCTGGCTCCTCTGGTCCCAGCACATATTTCCAGCTGGTTGGGGAATGTGGACTATGGGACCTAGGAGTGAGAGGTTTCAGGCTGCCCACTCCTTTAACATAGACCTTGACAGTGTGAAAAGCCTACACTTCCCTCGTGAGCTCAAAACATTGACAGTGTCTCTGGGTGGCAATGGGAGAATGGGTTTGGTTTGGTTTTCTCTCAGGCTTCTACTCTCCAGAGAGACTTTCATGTTACTTTCTGAGTTCTCCAGCTCATCTTCAAATTCTCCATGGGTTTGGGACCAGACTGCCCTTCAGTCACTGGCCTCTGGAGTGAGATTTGCTCATCTTCTGTGGAACAGATCTTGGGAAATTGAAACTGACAGCTTGAATCTTCCTCAAATCATTGCAACTCAGGCTACTTTGAATGCCACGGGATAAACATGGGAAATCTTTCTGAAGCATCAGTTTCCCTTGAGTCTCTAGAGAGAGCAAAAGCATTAATGTACTTAGGGATGACAGTCACATAGGTTTCTAAGAGTATACCAGACCTCTCTCAATAAGACTTGGGTTGTCCTCCTTCTGATGAATTCCCAGATTTAACAAAAAGGCTGCCTTCTGCCATGAGGACACATTGATATAATAGTGTGAGAGGTACTGGTGCTCTTCTTTTTTTTTTTTTTTCTGAGATGGAGTTTCGCTGTTGTTACCCAGACTGGAGTGCAATGGCACGATCTCGGCTCACGCAACCTCTGCCTCCTGGGTTCAAGCAATTCTCCTGCCTCAGCCTCCCGAGTAGCTGGGACTACAGGCGCGCACCACCATGCCCAGCTAATTTTTGTATTTTTAGTAGAGACAGGGTTTTACCATGTTGACCAGGATGGTCTCGATCTCTTGACCTTGTGATCCACCCACCTCGGCCTCCCAAAGTGCTGGGATTATAGGCATGAGCCACTGCTCCTGGCCAGTGGTGCTCGTGTGAGGCTGTATGACTCTAAACCACATGGCATACAGTTCCTGCCTACTTCATGTTGATTTTTCTACCTCTGCCTGTGGTTTTGGTCTCTGGCAGTTGCTAATTCGTGGCAAAACCCTAGAGCTTGGAGTCAGAGGAATGAGTTTAAGTTTTAGTATTACTTTCTCTATTTTCTTTTTTTTTTTTTGCCATGACATCAATCCCTCTCGGTCACTAAGTGAGTGTGACAACACAGTATAGAGTTGTTGGTGGCATTAAATCAGATGGTGTATAACAGTATTTTGTAAAAACTGTAAAGTAGGTTGTGACTGTAGGGGTTTGTAGTTCTCATGGGCGTTACTGCTCTTTTTCCCACAGTTAAAAGAATTTCAACAAAGAAACAGTCCTGCTGTTCCATCTCGAGTGAGAAGAAGAAAGAAAAGAAACAACAGTAGCCGTGAGACATCCGCTTCTGATGGTTGCCAGTCACCATGCCATGTGAGTCTTGGCGGCCAGGCTTCTGGGGAAAAAGGGCCCAAGGGGCAGTAGAGGGTAATTGTTAAGGTTGTGGAAGAACTTCTGGGTACTGGTTAGGAATTCTGGGTTTGAATCCCGCCTCTCCATCTGTGAGGGATATGATTTAGGGCAAGTTGCTTGAGCTTTTTGGGCCTCTCCTTTCACATCTGTGAAATAGAGGTGATATTGTCTGACTTCCATTTGTGAGGGTGAAATGAGATTCGTTATTGCTGTTGTTTTGTTAATCCCTAGTACATGGCCTGCTGTAAACACCCAGGACACCCAGGAAATGGTCCTTGCTGTTTGGTTTTCCTCACCCCCCGTCTCAAGGGGAAGCCAGCCCAATGAGAACAGCCATTTGCTGTCAGGCTGTCCCTTTAAGAGTCACTGAAAGGGCCCCAGAAGGGGATGATGGGAGATCAGAACCATGAGAGGAGCTGGCACAAAGGAGTTATGGGACAAAGGGTCTGAGGGAGGCAGAACAGAAAATGCTGCCAGCTGATGGGAAGAAAGGAAGTCAGAGGCTTGGACACTGACGGGGACAGAACATCTCCATGTGCACTCTCATCTCTTGTAGTCAGCAGCAGGTGGTCACAAGGAGGGCCCTGCACCGTGTGCCACCATGAAAGGTCCAGAGGTAAGAGGCCCTGAGCTGAGGTACAGTGACCCTGCAGGCCAGCCCTCCACCCTTCTCCCACAGTGGCAGCTGGGTGCCCCTCTGCCAGCTGAGACAGCCCCACACACCCCAACCCTAATGATTGTTCTCTCTACCTCTCCCTCAATCCTCCTCCAACTCCTCTCCGCATGTGCCTCAGAGCGCACACCAAGTACAAATAGCCCTGGACCCGAGCTCAGTCACAACTAGTGAACTGAGTAACACCATCGACTTATTGGTAAGAGTCCAGTGGGGTCCCCTGATTCCACGCTGCCAATCCTGGGCTCCAGTTTCCCCTTGGGGCTGCTGTGGGTGAATTGAAGGGCGCTATGGGGAGCCAGCACTGGACGCAGAGTTTGGAGGCCAAATGCCCGCCCTGCCCTTACCTGGCTGTGGCCTTGGCCAAGTCCTAGGTGGGGGACTGGGCACTTGGCCCTTGGACTGTGAAGGTACAGAAGAGTAGCTTTAGTATGTTACCATTTGTGTAGAGAGAGGAAACGTGTGTGTGTGTGTGTGTGTGTACATACTATGATAATATACATAAAACATGTCTGCAAGGATTTGTAAAAAACTCAGGTGAGAGCACAGGTGGCTGGGAGATACTTCCCTTCTGTACCTTCTAAGTTTTGGACTATGTGAATGTATCCTCCTTTCAAAATATGAGCAAAAGATTCATTTCCCCCTTCCTGTCTGTGCCTCCAGACCCAGCAGAAAAAAAAATGGACTTAGAGAATCAGATGGACCTGGGTGTTCAAATCCCAGCTCTGTCTAAGTGATCTTAGTCAACCACCTGACCTCTAATACTCCATGTTTTCCGTCTACACAATAGAGGTAATGGTAGTAACCGCCCCTCATGGTGGTTGTGAGGTTAACTGGGACTGTTCGCAGGCTACCTGGTGACGCACTCAATAAAGGTTCCAACAGCGGTAGTAACGACAGGAATAACAATAGGATATGATGTGACCTCTCTGGGCCTCTGTTAGCCAGCTGTAATTGTGGCCTCTTTCCCTGTGCCTTCCAACTTTACTGAGTTCTTTTAAAATCCAGACCACGGGATTGATTGTGACTTGATCTTTACTGACCGAGTTGTGTATTAAGCCCAGCCCTAGCCCTTTTAAGGGGCACTGTGTGGAATGGCCCAGGCTCTCCAGATTGAAGCTTCTCGCTCTTCCCCATCCAGCCCTCAAGCCGCCGTGAAGCAGTCCTTGAGCAGCAGGTACAGCAGTTTCTACAGGAGCGGGAACTGCTAAAAGCGCAGGTGGCAGAGGTGAGACTATGCAGAGGGAGGGATGTGGAAGGAAGATGAGCCCAGGTGGCCAGGAGCAGGTGAGGACAATGACAGCCCTTCCTAACTTCTGGGTCCATTCCTGCGGGTGACGGAGTGTCTTAAGAAAGCTCAGCTAGAAAGAGACACTTACGCTCAACAACTCAAAACAGAGAAGGTGCAGTGGCAGCAGAAAATCCTCAAAATGGCAGGAGAAGTGAGAGCTGACCCTTCAGCCCCCACCTTAGATAGGTCACTGGATCTTTCTGGGCATCTGTAAAATGAGACTAGTCCAGCCAGGGGTGGTCACAGGACTGGGCTGTGTGGAGCTGGGGGCGGAGAGGGAGATGGTAGCCTGTCCAGCCACCAGCCCTTCTCCAGGGCCCTTTCCCGCTGTTCTTTGGGCAGATTGAAATATTCAAAATGGAGAAAAGTCAAGATGCAATGAAAATCGAGAAGCTGAAGGGGAGCCTTGCCCACCTACAAAACCTTCTGGGTAAGATGGGGCTGGCGTGACCCGGGAGCAGGACGGGCATCAGAGGGCTGTGGGGGTGGCTTAGAGTGCCCCAGGGAGGTGGGTGGCTGGAAGGGCTTTGAGGCAGAGGGAGAGAGATCTGTGCTGGGAGATGGCATGTCTTGTCATCTCCATGGGCCTCAGTGTCCCCATCAGAAAGAGGGAGGGTGCCCGTCGTCAGCCACCCACAGTGCTCTCTATCTGAAAGTGGCTTGGAAGACTGGCTACCATTTGGGTGTGAGGAATCATTAGCAGTGAGGCCAGGTTTGGGGAGCTTGAGAGGAGCTGTGCACCCAGAAGAGTTTTTTCTTTTTTAGAATCCAGAGGCCCTTATTGTCTGCTTCCTTTCTCAGCTGAACCCCCAATCCCAAAGCACCCACAGGGCCCTCTAACTTGGAAAAAAAACCTAAAAACTGAAACCAAGTACCTGAGAGATGAGCCACGGGAACAGGAGAGACTGCAGGAGGCGAAAATGAGGCTCTGGGAGACGGAGGTGAGGCTGAGAGAACAGGAGAGGCTTCTTGAGCAGGAGGGGCTTCAGGAGCAAGAGGAGGAGCTGGTGTGTTGCCCACCTGGGGAGGCTGCCCTCCTCCCCAGCCGTCCAGTCCTTTGTTTTCCCACCTGTAAAATGTGAGAGTGTAGCCCTCCCATGAAATGGGCTTTCTAAAGGCACCTGGGAGCCAGAACCCTGCTCTGATGGCTGTGGGAGAAAGGAGACAATTTTTCTAACCTGCCTCCACCCTTCCTGGTGCCATGGGAGGCAGACACCAGTCTGGACATCATCATTCCAGCTCGAGGCATGGAGCCCCCTAGTCATAGGGCAAGAGACAGTGGTGTGAGAGACTCTTTATGCTGGGTGCGGTGGCTCACACCTGTAGTCCCATCACTTTGGGAGGCTGAGGCAGGGTTTGAGATCAGCCTGGCCAACATGGCGAAACCTCATCTCTACTAAAATTACAACAACCACAAAAACAGCAAAGCTGGGTATGGTGGCACACCAGTAATCCCAGCTACTCAGGGGGCTGAGGCATGAGCATCGCTTGAACCCAGGAGGTGGAGGTTGTGGTGAACTGAGTTTGCACCGCAACTCTCCAGCCTGGGCCACAGAGTGACACTCTGTCACAAAACAAAACAAAGCAAAGTCTCCTTAGATCCAAACTGGATTCCGACCTTGATTCCACTGGTCACCATTCAACTGCTTTGCATCTCTAAGTCTCTGTTTCTTTACCTTCCAAAGGAAGTTAGCATTTTCCCTGCGTGGGTGCTGAGGAATAAATGAGATGATTCGTAGAAAGCGTTAGGCATGTAGCACACTTGGCAGATGGTGATTGGCTCCCTCTGCTTTTCCAGCAGTCTGTGGCCTACAGTTTAAATGGTGGAAAGAAGGATGTGAGATTTGAGGCTGTGGAAGGAGACACGGGGTTCTAGGCAAGGGAGGCAGTCTCTTAGGCTGGAGCCAGGGGCCAGGCGTGTGGGCAGGCCACCTTCCTCTGTGGTCCCTCCCAGACCCCCTTATGCTCTTGGTTTCCCTGCCTTCTGATTCCTCTGGACCCTCATCCCTTCCGGGAGCCGGTGGTCAGACACCTTCGTGACTGACAGGTGCACCCTCTGAGGCCCCAAGGGAAGGGGCTGTGCTCCACCTCCCTGCCCCGTCTGTCCTGTGTATGCCTCTACAAGAACCCTCACCTCTTGCCTTCAGGTGCCATTTCTGAACGCTGCTAAAGCCAGTGCCCAGGAGGAGCAGGCACGGCTCTGTGAGCAGCTCCAGAAACAACAGGTGTGCTGCCAGCACCAGGCTCAGCTGGGGGCCTCGGCCCTGAAGGAGCCAGAGGCAGCGGCCGCAGCCACAGGGACTGGGAGCGAGTCTGGGTGTGGGGAGACCCAGCGGGCCCTGCAGGGAGCTCTCGACCAGCTGCAGGTGAGTGAGTCCTGGCAGGGGCCAAGAAGGGTGGGGGAGGGGCAGGTCGCTCCCGAGATGTGACCCCATTATTTCGGCTCCAGAGAGACTTCATGGACATTGTGAAGGAGAATTCGGATCTGAAGGAGCGGGTGGAAAAACTAGAGCTCGGATTCATTCAGCTCTCTGGAGAGAGAGACGTGATAAGTGAGCAGGAGGCCAGGCAGGGCAGGGGGAGCTGCAGGGTGGTGGGAGGGGCCCCAGTGTCTGAGCCTGTCCTCCCACAGGAAAGTTCGTCAAACCAAATGACCGTCAGAGGGCAATGGCCAAGACCCAGCACCAGAAGAACGATGTTAGCATGCTGTCGCAGGCCGAGGAGGGGATGAAGGTAAGGTGTACAACATCTCTGCAGGGGTGAGGGGGATAAGGGTGGGCGTGAGCATGGGTGCCGGCACCAGCATGGCAGCTGAGCACCCGTTTCTCCAGGTAAAGCTGCTAGAGCTGCAGGGGCCAGTGATGCAGCTTATGATCAACCATGAGGTCGTCCAGCACCCTGCTAATGAGCCCACTCCAGGGGCCCCAGCCCCCCAGGAGCCTGGTGCTGCTGACAAGGATGGTGAGTAGAGCCCTCAGGCGGGGTGGGCAGGCAGGAGCAGGGGAGGCTGGCCCTGCACTCATATCCCTGCCTCCCTCTCTCCAAAGAACTTTGTGATGTGATCATCGCTGGCAGCCTGCAGCCTGCAGGAGGGAGAGTACACCACAACCCCACTGCACAGCAGATGGCACATGGCTTTGTGAGCTGCAGGACAGCCAGCAACACCGACCCTTGGGCAGCAGTCCCACCACGCCATGCTTTTACCAGGCTGTGGGCGAAGGAGCGGGTAAACATCACGATCAGCTAAGAGCTGGCCCAGAAGTTTACAAACAAACAAAGTTATAGGCTTAGTCTTCACGTTTACTTCATTTGAATGTTAGAGCCACTTAGGATAATTTGTGTTTCTAATCTATAGTTTATTTGTAAAAAGTTAAAGGAAAGTGGGTCTTCGTGTGGCTTTCACTGATGTTCACGCTGGCATTTTTTAGAATTTTTGATTTTAAATTTGATAATCGTAGGTCATTAGCATGCCTATCGAGTTTGCCCTTACGTGGTGGGAGTTCAAACACACAAAGACCCACTATTGGCACAAAACTATTCTCGCTAGTTTGGAATAGGCTGCCATGGTTATTTAATGTTATTGCAGCCATGTGTATTCATTATGGAATTCAGATACAATTTGCTTATGTTCTGCTATGATACTTGATCAAATCCTATTTACAGTGAGCTCTTAATTAGCTCAATATGTGCTTTGCCCTCACGTGCACACTGTTTATTACTTTGTAAGATGCCACTGTGAGTACTGACATTTAGAGTTGTTGAAAGGCCGAGAACTGGAAACAGCCTTTCTTCCATGTTCTGTGTATTGCAAATGGGAGTAATAACATTTTGGGGAGCTTTTAAAATCTCACAGAAGAGGAAAGCGGCCTGCTCTGGCTGGTATGTGCAGAATAGAGTAGTTCATTGGTTCCTGTGCCAAGAATAAGCGCTGCGCTATGGTAGTTCTTTTAGGGTTTTTCTGTGCTCTGGGCTCATGAAGATACTGCATGATAAGCTGCAGCAGCTGTACTCTTTTTTATGACCTACAAAGAGATGATTTCTGAGGAATAAAAGGCTCCCATCTTTGATGGATGTGGAAAACCTTTCCTAGCTTAGAGCATTTACAGCTATAATACATTGTAAAGTCAGAGCTCATGTTACCTGTTTTAATCACATGACTCTAAGTCTCAGTACACAAAAGGGCACTGGTTGGCATTCTTCTTAATGTATTTAGTAAAGGCCATAAGAAATCCTTTAAGATAAAGTGTAATTTATATATATACATATATATAATATATATGAATGGAAATTTGTATCTTAGAATGGATAGGCACTAAATATTGATGACTGAACAGTTAATGTTTTAGGACACTTGGTATAGTGAGTGCCTTGCACACAGAAAAAGACCACGGATGAGATTATCCTTTGTATCATTTCACAGTTTTAAAAATTGCTATTGATTACAGTTCACATAGCAAGTTGCTGATAAAATGTCTGTTTTTAGAAAACATCTCCAACAACAACAAAATCCTTTCAGAGTTTAAATGTCCAGAAAAAAAATAAAAATTTTAATAAAAAATTAAAAAAAGTTTAAATGTCCCTGGAACAGGCACACAGGGTGTAGTCAAGAATGAACTAGAGTGCAGGAAAGCCGTGTGACACCTGGCGTCCCTCTGTGTTCACGGAGCTTCTTTGAGGCGAGATTGACTTGACCGTCCAGACTTCTCTGGCTAATACCTATTTTTCAACCACCTTGGTTACTCTGACATAGGAATTGCCTTGTTTTTCTTCAATGAAAAGGACTTTAAACAATAATCACAAACATTATTATAAACTAATATATGTGAGAGTACTTGGCTGAAAAAAAAGGAGTTTCAGTAGACAGAATTGTACTATATTTGACAATCAAAGAGAAGTTTATGCAACGTAAAATGTTTATAGCCTGCAGTGCCATCTACTGTTTGTGAATGTCAATGTATTATCAGGAAAAGTGTCTAACAATCACAGAGTTCTATTTCCTCAGCAAGTTCTTTACCAAGAGAGAAATATGTTTTTATACCTTTCAGTCTCAGTTAGAGGCACATTTTGTGCAAGATTTATGTTAATGTGTCTCTACATTATGAATGAATTCTTTCAGTCAGTCATTGCATAAATCATAACTTTATGATGCTTGGGACAGAATCAACAGTTGAAACTTCATGAAGTTCTAATGTCCATGTACCAAAATATGTCCCATTATTAGGATGGAGGGAGATATGCAGGTGTGCTCCCTGAAGGGGAGATTCCTAGTTACTGACCATCTCCACATTTAGCATTTGGCATCTTCATGATACTTTCATAAATATGGCATTAATAGGAGAGCACTCATACAATTTGACAGATGGAATAACACATTTGCCTGCATTCCCTGAAAGAGTACAAATATTGGGTCCTGGTGATTTGAACTGACTCTTCCAAATTGTAGGGATTTATCAATGTATCAGATAAACCCAGTTTCAGAACGATCAAGGAGAAACGTTAGACCAAATAATGCGGCTAATTAACAGTGGCATGATTTCTAGCCGGGGGCTTAAAATGGACTTAAAGTTCTGTTTTGTGTTTTATTTCTGAACTTGCCGCTTTTGCATTCTTTGAGTTCAGTTTAAAGACAGTTACTCTAAGTCCATTTTCAACCCTCGGGCTAGAAATCGTACCCCTGTTAATCAGCCACATTATTTTGTCTAACAGTTTTTCTTAATCATTCTGAAACTGGGTTTATCTAATACATTGATAAATTATTTCAAAGGGATTTTGATAGTTCAAATCACTTCACTTTAACCCTAAGAAATACAAATTACTAGGAATGACCTTCAGATAGTGTTTAGCATCTGTACCCAATCTGATGATAACGTGTTCATCAGGTACCTGTGCAGTAAATCCCATACAGGCATGTTTAAGCTGAATGGCAGTCTGGAAAATACATTTACTATTAACCGAAATATCACTCTGAGTAGGTATTTTGTCATCTATTTAAGAAAAATCTAAAAGAACGGAAATCACATGACAGTGACTTAAGTCTTTCTTCAAAGTGCACGTGAGTCTCCTGAAGTACTTCATTCAGCCAAGTGTCTGTTCTCTTCCTCATTCAGTAGAAGGCAGCTTTCAATTGGCTTAGAAGGCAACATCAGAAGGTTAGCGTTCATCAAAAACACAGAATTTTAAAATGTGTGTTCAACTGACCAAATTTGAATTTCTGTAGGAAGAATCAAAATACCTGTTTAAAGATTGCAATATATGATAATCATTTTTAAAGGATTTTATTAAACCTGATAGGTTTTCCAGAAATGAATAAAACTCAGTTCTAAAAACAACGCTGATTTTTAGAAAATTTGAAAATGTAAATCAGTCCTATCCTATCCACAATATAGTTTCTCTAAAACTTTATCTTAAAGAGTTATTTTAAAATAACTATTTAAAAAATAACTGCTCTCTTAATGTTTTGAAATTACTTAAAACATTTAAAAATATGAATATTGCAGTTTAGAAGAAATAGGGGGAAGGAAAAGTGAAGAAATGCCAATTCCAGTCCAAAGCTTTATTTGCCAAGTTTTCTAAGAATGACTTTTACCACTGTATGAACTCCTGTGAACAGAATGTAAGATGGAAATCCTGAGCCTTTTGTCTAAAGCGGCAATACTGACTGCTGCTGTGATGCTCCTGTGATGTAATAAATTATTCAGTTGCTGCAAAGTGCTGTTTCTGCCTTAAAATTTTGTGCATCTTGACAGCTGTAGTATTAAAGGTATTGAGACTGCAAACACTGGGCACACTTGGCATGAGATAATCTGTTTTTATTTTTACAAAATTGTAATATAACTATGCAAGTGTGTTTATTAAAAGAACACAAACTAATAAAATTTATGGGATTAAAAGTTATGGGATAAAAAAGTCATCGGATAAAAAATGGAAAAGTTGTGGCAAAAAGCATTGTGGATAAAAAGTAGAAAAATTTTATGAAAAGTTATAAATGTTATGAAAAGGAAATTATGAGATTTTCTTTTTAAGTCATGGGATAGAAATAAAAATAAATAACAGCAGGCTTCTGTCAGCAAGGCCTGGAGAAGGGGGAACTGGAGTCTCTACCCCCACCATGTGCCACCCCATCCCAGTCACCCCTCTATTGTTAAGGCAGCAAGACAAGACCCCTGTCTAATGGGGAAAGACAGACCTTTTCCAGCTTGACCAGGGCTGAGTCCTTAAATCTCTGGATGATGATGGTTGTTATTTAGGAGCCAGAGGCTGCTGGAGTTGGTTGGTTTGGAGGAAGCCTGATGGCCTCCTTCCTCTCACCAAAGCAACTTTTCCCTCAGGGGGCTCCCATCTTATTCAGAGAGGCAGCTGAGGCAGGACAGTGGTGCTAACTGTGGACAGGTGAGGGCATGGGCTGCTGGGGTGACCCCCTTCCCCAGTGTATGTATTATATCTGTGTAACATTTTGTATATTTTAGGGGTTTGGGGTGCCCCTTGTATCATACCTGGCAGAGGTTGGAGCTGGCACATGGGGAGGAGGTTCAAATAATTATTTGCAGTTGGGAAACTTGTTTATTGATAGCAGAGGACAGTCTTTTGCTTTTTATTTTGGAACAAATGGATTTAGTCACACTGCTTAGCCCGGCGTATTCCCATTTCCCTCACTGGATCCTGGAGTTTGTGCCACTGAATGAGGAGCCCCAGTGTCTGGGAATGTCCAGCTGGCCTGTTGGGGACCTTCCAGGCCTGTTACCTGTGTGCTGCCTGGTGACACCTGGGGGATTTCACGGGGACTGCCATGGCACTTCCGGCCCTGACAGCCAGCAGGCTCAGAAGCCTGATCTAGCGGTGGCCAGGAAGGCAGGTACCAGCACCCAAGGCACTGACTTCCATCCACCCCAGGCATCTTTCTTCCATCCTCCTGCCTCCCTCTCCTGTCTGTGCCTGGTGGCCTATTCTGTCTGTTTCTCCAGAGTGCTGGATGCCATGCAGGCTCCCTCTAGGCTGAGTTCATGGCCCTGCCCCCTAGTAGCCAGAGCCAGCTTCACAGGATAAGACCAGCTAAGCCTCAGAGGCTTTCCAGGAACAGTGTCCCTTGGAAAGGGTGGGGCCCTTCACCGCTCCCAACAGCACCCCACAAATGGTTTGCCCTTTACCCTCCCCTGAGCACCAAAGAGAACAGTCCACAGAGGACGCATTCCCCCTCATGTAGAAATGGGTTTGACTCTCAGCCGAGGGACAGCAGGACTGGTAGACTGTCAGACCACAGGGCTGCCTGCACAGCACCCCCATGCTTGGCGGGGGCTGGAGGGATGGCGGGGCTTGGGTGTCCACATGCCGGGCATGACAGGGAGGCTCACTGGAGGTGGCGCACTTTGGAGGGGCAGTATCAGGGGACAACTTTCTCTTGGTGGACCACAAGACTCCACAAGGACAGCCCGGTGACTGACTCCCAGTGCCAGAGGTGAGGCGGTCGGCCACGTGTAGATGTGTATATATATGTGAGTATTTCTAGATATTTCTAGAACAGGGCAGGGGCATGCCACAGAGGGGGACGGTCACATCTGGATGTGTCAGCTCACCACTACAACAGACTAAGTCACAGATGAAGGGGGCTGGCTTTGGGGCTGGGGGAGTCACAGAACAGCCGCCCAGGCAGGCTTGGAAAGGGAGGTCTCTGACAGGAGGGGGGATCTGTGTAGAGGTCGAAGGGGGACCTGGGGCTCTCAGGATGCGATGAACTTCCCTGTCCCAATCAGCTGGCAGTTGCAGAGAAAGCAGAGAGGAAACAGGAGAGAGAAAAGCGAGGAGAGAGCTGGTGAGGTAAGCGCAGAGCAGGGGCGCTGCAGCAGCTGGGGGAGGGCTGGGGAAGGGAGGACACAGGTGCAGGTGTGGCAAGGTTCCTGGAAAAGGGGCTGGAAGGGAAAGGGAAGGAAGATGGAGGAAGGAGCCCGAGTTTCACAGGTAGTGCCCCGGGGGCTGCGGCAGCCCTCCCCATCCAAACACGCTGGCCTCTCCCACGGCACCCAGGCAGTGCACTCACAGTTCAGACCCATGTTCACCGGCCTCTGGCTGCCCTCTTTTCTGGTCACCCTGTCTTCCAATCCACTGGCCCAGGGTCACCCCTTGCCTTGGGGAGCCCCACACAACAGCCACCAGGCCTGATAGAGAAGGAACACTGCCTGAACCAGGAGGGTGAAGCTAAAAGGGCTGGATGGCTGGAGGGAGCGCCTGAAGACCCTCTGGGTGTTTAGAAAGTCCAGGACCCTCTGAAGGGACCCTGGGGGAGGTGGGGAGGGCAGGCAGCTGGATGCCAGTGGCCATAGACTTATAAGTCTAAGTGGGGACCCTCAGCTGGTCGGTGAGGGGGCGGGGGTTGCAGGTCACAAAGTTGAGGCTGGGCCCTTCCTGCAGGGAAAAGCAGAAGAGGGAGAGTCCGTGGCAGGGGAGGCGGGTGAGTTCTCTGGACAGAGCTCAGCTGGGCCAGCAGCCACTGTGGTCCGTTGGCTGAATAGAGGGTAAGAGCAACAGGCCAAGGTGCATGAGCCTGCTGGCTGGCGGTAGTGTTTCAAAGGGTCAGAGGGGGCCAGGGACCCTGCCTTCAGTCACATGACAGCATCTACGAGGGACCTGGGAGGGAGGGGAGGGGGCCGTGTGTCCTGCCTGACCTGTGAGGTGTGTGGTGGGATGATCATGTGTATGGGACTCTCAAGCTTTTACCTAGATCACCACTTGATTGCCGACAGACAAAGGAGGTGAGACCCTATCACCCTGGCTCTGCAGTGGATTGGCTCTCTGCACTCCCAGGCTGGGAGCTGGATGCCCTGCCTGTCAGCATGACTCACACTGCAGGACAGACACAGCGGGCCCAGGATGACGTTCCTAGGCCTCTGGCTCCGAGTCCAGCCCTACACACAACCCCTCCAAGCTCGCAGCCCTACACCATAAAGGACCCACTGTGTCAGCTTGGGCATAGAGCCTGTTCCATGAGCCCCAGGCTCAGCCATGGAGGCCTTGGGGCTCCCAGGGAAGGGAGGCCAGCAGCACAAGGACAGAAAGCTGGAAGAGCAAGTCTGCAGCTCCAGAAGGGTGGGGTGAGGAGCCTGGCTCTGAGGTCCCAGGTGTGCCTCATGTGGAGCTGGCGCAGCAGGACAGGGACATAGTTCATTCAGCAGGGTGGGCGAGGCATGTACCTACCATGGCTGATGCTCCTCAGGGTCACTGAGAGTGATTCGGAAAGACAGCATGAAACCAACATGGCAGCTCACAAGCATGGCTGTAGCATGACTGAGGGTGGGGGGCACACATGCACATGGCCACGTGTGCACACACTAACACACATGCCCACAAACAACATGCATACACCTCCTTCCCTGCCACCTCCCAGTGCCCAGCACCCTCACTGGCTTGCATGTGCCACATGGGTCTGGGGCGTGCAGCCACTCGGCACACTGAAGCACACGCATGGGCAGAGTCACAACACAGATGCTCCCACACAGAGTCACCAGCTCCCGGCACACTCATGCCTGGCGTGCTCAGAGGACAACCCATGCTGCTCATGGAGACAGGGCTTGCTCGCTAATGTCCAACTGTCATTTCTCCACCTAAGAGCCTTCCTACTGCCCACAGCACTGAGCCCCATCAAGTCAAACTCTTCAGACTTTGAAGGTTCTCCACCCTATGCCCACCCCCTACAGAGCGCTTCCTCATTCTGTCTCTGTTCCCTGCTTTGGCCAGTGGCTGTCCTCGGTGCCCACACTATACCTCTGCCCACACTGCCCACACTGCAACTCTTTATCCAGATACCCTCCAATTCCTTGCCAGGTAAGCCTCAGTCATGCCCCAGACCACAGTGAAGTCAGCCTGCCTTGAGGAAGCTCTCCCAGACTGCTCTTTTCCCCAAGGCAGGGCCATGAGTTGCCAAATGTCTCCTGTGTGTCAGTGAAACTGCAGTCGGAGCAGGCATCAAACCTTACCGTAGACCTGGGCACCAAATACCCTGAAGAGACTGAACTCACATGGGCAGTTAGCAAAGTGCCCCTACGGCCGCATCTGCAGTTAACACCGCATCCCTGTGGCCACTGTCTCCCTTGATCCCCACAACCACCCTGGGAGAAAGGCAGAAGGTCATCATTTGATAGAAGCCATGCTGAGGCTCTGGGAGGGAAAGGGACTTGCCTAGAGGCCCAGGGTGAGGCAGCATCTCTGGACTCCCAGTGCAGTGCTCTTGCCCAGTACCATGCTGCTTGCCACTACCCATCTACACTGGTCATGAGGAGGTCACAGGGCAAGCCCCAATCCCTGCCTCATTTTGGTTTATGGGCTCTGGACCCACAGCCCTACCCTCCAGTCATCTGGAGCCCAAAACAGATGCTATTGTTTCTCCTTAGAGACTTCGGCCAGTGGAAACAGGGCACACTGGGAATTGGAGTGAACGTCCTTGAAGAGGGCCACGGATCAGCAAGGCCGAGACAAAGGATGCAGCAGTACGCTCTTCCCGAGAAATCTTTGGGAGTGAAGCAGGCTTCAGGCATCTCCCATCCCTGTCCCTGTAGCCACCCCTACCACATGGGTGTAGACCTAGTAGGGTGGGGGGTCTGGGTGGGGGGTGGAGGAAAAAATCAGATTGCCTATGGCCCTCAGCCTCCTTCCCCAGCTGCTTCCATCCTGGCCCAGGCCTGGGAGCCATTCTTACACTCTCACGCTCGTGTGCATGCTCACACATGCATGAGATGGTCACACAGTCACAGCCTGGCCTCTGCTTCTGTGGGCCAGTGGCCAGACACCCCCTGGGATGGCTCAAAGGAGTCAGGAGTTGGAAATGGGGACATCAGAGTAGCTGAAGGAAATCCACACACTCAGAGCAGATCCGGGTTCAGACTCTCTGACCTGAGGTAGGCTCCCCAGGGGCTGAGGGGAGTTGGATAGAATGGAGGATGCAGGACAGAGAGAAGAAGAAAGGAGGAGGAGTGCAACATGTGGGCAGCTGCCCAGTGAAATTAGAGGGAAACGCCATGCAAGTGCTGGACAGAAGGGGCAGGTGGGACCAGTCCCATAGCCCCCTCCTTAGAAACAACCCCCTCTGGACTCAGCGCTCCCTCGGGGGCAGGCTCCGCCAGCCCTTGGCCACATGTGGTTCCAGTACTGAGGGTGTGAGTGCCTGGAATGGAGACAGTCGGTTCTGGCGGCCAGGTCCGATGCTCTGGAATCCAGCACCATTTCCCTCCTGGCCATGCCCATCCACCAGCCTCTCCCATACATTCAGCCCCTATGCACCCAGGGACCCCGGTAGGGAGAGGACCGGAGGGGTCAAGGGAAGCCCCAGCCTGGAGGGTACAGGGGCGCTTCCCCCAAGGTGGACCCAGCAGGCAGAGGCCCAGGAGCAGGGATCTAGGCTGGGTTGGGGACACGGCGGGGCTTGGCACTGTGTCCTAGGGCTAAACTTGGGAGACCTGCGGACCAGTCTTTTACTCCCACAATCAACTAAACTAGTTTTTTTTTTTTCACATGGAGTCTCACTCTGTTGCCCAGGCAGGAGTGCAGTGGTACGATCTCGGCTCACTGCAAACTCCGCCTTCCAGGTTCAAGTGATTCTCCTGCCTCAGCCTCACCAGTAGCTGGGATTACAGGCACCTGCCACTATGCTTGGCTAAGTCTTTATTTTTAGTAGAGACGGGGTTTCACCATGTTGGTTAGGCTGGTCTCAAACTCCCGACCTCGGGATCCTCCTGCCTCCGCTTACCAAAGTACTAAAATGACAAGCATGAGCCATCGTGCCTGGCCCGCTGAACTATTCTTGTCAAGGTCATCAGTAGCCTCGGTGCTGCTGGACCCTATGGTTATTCTCAGTTCGTCTCTTATTTAGTCTCTCAGGAGCACTTGACCTGTTGATCACTCCTTCCTCCTGGATACACTGCCTTCATTTGCACTGGTGAGAACATACTCTCCTGGTGTCCCTTCTACAGCACGGGTTTGTCCTCTTCTCTCCAGTAATCCTTAACATTAGCGTGACCACAGCAGAGTGGTCATGTCTTTTGTATCCATAGTCCTCTGATGGTCTCATCCAGACAAATGACTTCCAATACCACTCATGCTAGTAATGCCCAATTTTTAAAATCTCCAACCCTTTTAAAAACACTCCTAACTTGACTGGGTGTGGTAGCTCACACCTGTAATCTCAGCACTTTGGGAGGCCAAGGCAGGTGGATCACCTGAGGTCAGGAGTTCAAGACCACCCTGGCCAATATGGCAAAACCTCATCTCTACTAAAAACACAAAAATGAGTTGGGCTTGGTGGCAGGCACCTGTAGTCAAAGCTACTCAGGAGGCTGAGGCAGGAGAATCACTTGAACCCAGGAGGCAGAGGTTGCAGTGAGCCAGGATTGCATCATTGCACTCCAGCCTGGGCAACAGAGCCAGACTTCATTTCAAACAACAACAACCAAAAAGAAAACAAAAAACTCCTAACTCCATATATATTTATCCTGGACATCTCCCCTCAGAAGTCTAATGGCTGCCTCCAACCCAACATGTCCCAAATTAAATTTATGAGCCGGGCATGGTGGCTTATGTTTATAATCCCAGCACTTTGGGAGGCTGAGGTAGGAGAATTGCTTGAGCCCAGGAGTTCAAGACCAGCCTTGACAACATAGTGAGACCCCCATCTCTACAAAAAGTTTAAAAATTAGTGGTTGGGCGCAGTGGCTCATGCCTATAATCCCAGCACTTTGGGAGGCTGAGGTGGGTGAATCACTCGAGGTCAGGAGTTAGAGACCAGCCTGGCCAACATGACAAAACCTGGTCTCTACTAAAAATACAAAAATTAGCCGGGCATGGTGACCAGCACCTGTAATCCCAGCTACTTGAGAGGCTGAAGCAATGAGAATCGCTTGGACCTGGGAGGCGGAGGCTGCAGTGAGCCAACATCGTACCACTGCACTCCATCATAGGCGACAGAGCGAGACTCTGTCTCAAAAAAGACTAATAATAAAATAAAAAATAGGTGAGACACGGTGGCTCACACCTGTAATCCCAGCACTTTGGGAGGCCAAGGTGGGTGGATCACAAAGTCGAGAGATCAAGACCATCCTGGCCAAGATGATGAAACCCCGTTTCTACTAAAAAAAAAAAAAAAAAAAAGAAAGAAAAACAAAAATTAGCTGGGCGTGGTGGCACACACCCGTAGTCCCAGCTACTCAAGAAGGTGAGGCAGGAGAATTGCTTGAACCAGAGAGGTGAGGTTGCAGTGAGCCAAGATTGCACCATTGCACTCCAACCTGGTGACAGAGTGAGACTCTGTCACAATAAATAAACAAACAAATTAATTAATTAATTAATTAAAAATCAGCTGGGCATGGTGGCATGTACCTGTAGTCCCAGCTACTCAAGAGGATCCCTTGGGGCTGGGAGGTTAAGGCTGCAGTGAGCCCTGGTCGTACTGCTGCACTGCAGCCTGGGCAACAAGGTGAGACCCTATCTCAGAAATGAAAACGAACAAAAAACAAGTATCAGTCCTTTGCTTAAAACCCCGAAGTATCCACCTCTCAACATAAAAGCCAAAGTCTTTTCAAGGGGCTACAAGCTCTTTAATGTCTCCCTCTCCTTCTTGCCCACTCTGCCCCAGCCGAGACAGCTTTCTGACTCTTCTGACATGCCAGGCACATTCCCGTCTTAAGGCTTTTCCACTGTGTCTCCTTCCTGAAATGTTCTCCCCCTGGATAGCCACACGTGGCTTAACCCCTGTAAAATAGCACCTTCTCAGTAAGACCTGCTCTGCCATACACTACTTTGAAATGATTCCCATCCTCACCCCAAGCTCTGCTTAGTTTCTATAAGCTGCTCAGTTCTGTTTCATAACGGATCCCCTGCTAACATACACACTTTACTTATTCTTGATGTTTATGGTCTGGGAAGAAGGAAATTATCCAAGAGTCCTGCTGCAGACACATTGAGTAAGGGCTGATGATGGAAGACAGTGGGGCTGAGGGAAAATGAAGGGTAGGGATGAAGTAGAAACTAGAAGAGAATTGCATGAACATAATGAGTTATGAGTTAATATCCAGAATATGCCAAGAATACCTTCAGGCTGACTCTGAGTGCCCTGCCTAGGAGTTATTCCTGCTACCCAAGGAGAAGAAAAAAAAAAAAACTTCAAATCTATTAGATTAGGCTGGGCATGGTGGCTCACATCTATAATCCCAGCACTTTGAGAGGCAGAGGCAGGTGGATCGCCTGAGGTAAGGAGTTTGAGAGCAGCCTCACTGCAGCCAACATGGTGAAACCCGTTTCTACTAAAAATACAAAAATTAGCAAACCATGGTTGTGTGTGGCTGTGGTCCCATCTACTGGGGAGGCTGAGGCAGGAGAATCACTCGAACCTAGGAGGTGGAGGTTGCAGTGAGGTAAGATTGTACCATGGTACTCCAGCCTGGGCAACCAAGTGAGACCCCATCTCAAAAAAAAAAAAAAAAAGGCAGAGCACAGTGCCTCACCCTGTAATCCCAGCACTTTGGGAGGCCGAGGCTGGTGGATCACAAGGTCATCAATTTGAGATCAGCATGGACAATATAGTGAAACCCCATCTCTACTAAAAATAGAAAAATTGGCTGGGCGTGGTGGTGAGCGCCTGTTGTCCCAGCTACTCAGGAGGCTGAGGCAAGGGAATAGCTTGAACCTGGGAGGCAGAGGTGGCAGTGAGCTGAGATTGCTCCACTGCACTCCAGCCTGGGTGACACAGCAAGACTCTGTCTCCAAAAAGAAAGAAAGAAAGAGAGAGAGAGAAAATCAATTAGATTTTTGAAAACAAACGATCTATATTAGTTTTCTATTTTAGATACAGGATCTTGTTCTGTTGCCCAAGCTGGAGTGCAGTGGTGTGATCACACAGCTCATTGCAGCCTTGAACTCCTGGCCTCAAGGGATCTCCCCCACTCTTACCTCCAAAATCCCACCAGTAGCAGTAGCTGGGACTATAGGTGCTGCCACCATGCCTGGCTTTTCTTTTTTTTGGTAGGGACTGAGTCTCACTATGTTGTCCAGGCTGGTCTTGAACTCTTGGGCTCCAGTGATCCTCTCACCTTGGCATCCTTAAGTGTGAGATTACAGGCATTAGCCACCATGCCCAGCCTGGTGATGTTTTCTTACACTGGCTAAGTTCATGAGTATTTATTATACTTTATAATTTACATGCTATGTATATTATTTTCCAGCTATGGAATCCTTTATATATATAAAAGTGTCTTGTTCCGCCAGACACATCTGTGTCAGGCCAGATAGTCATAGGTTCATAAGAACTTTATATATATATATATTTTGGAGACAGGGTCTGGTTCTGTTGTGCAAGCTGGGGTGTAGCAGCACGATCATAGCTCACTGCAGCCTACAAGTCCTGGATTCAAGTGATCCTCCTCCCTCAGCCTCCCAGGTAGTCAGGACTACAGGCACGCACTACAATTCCTGATTATTATTTTTTTTTAACAGAGGCGGGATCTCATTTCTTTTTTATTTTTATTTATTTATTTATTTTGCCTAGGCTGGTCTTGAACTCCTGGCCTCAAATGATCCTCCCACTTCAGCCTTCCGAAGTGCTGGAATTACAGGACTGAGCCATGGAGCCTGGCCCGCAAGCATTGTATTGTAAAAGACAATGAAAAACACACAAAACAAAAATGATCAGAGAGAAGCTAGGTGGCGTCAAATGCCTCGGCAAAAAGGGGTTAGGGCTGCAGCGCTACAATCAGATGTAACTTACAGATACAACTAGCCCAGACAGCGTTAAACTTGTTAACTGAATGCTTGGTGGCCAGAAATCCATGTCAGGATAATTCATTTGAGCACAGACTAAAGGGTTTGGACTTGCACTTACAGTCCAAGTTTCTCAAACTTGCTGGGTTTTATGAATCCTCTGACACTCCTTAGTAATACAGATTTCCAGGTGGCTCCCTTATAGATCCCGATTCCGTGCTCCTAGGAAGCAGCCAGGCAATCAGTATTTCATGGATTCGGTGCCACCCGGTCCAACTTGACAGTGAAAACCCGCTCCGCCTGCCAGATGAAGGACCTGACGCTGGCGGGCAGCGAGGACTGCCGGGTCAGCCCCAGGGGAGCAGGTGGCAAGCAGCTCCACCGCAGGAGCCCAGTGGAAGTTAGTACAGTAAACCCAATCAACAAGCCGCAGTCACCCCTATTCCCCAAAAATGGCCTCTTCAGCTCTTGCAGGGGAGAATCTGAAAGCCCCAAAGGGCAGAAGTCTAGGAGGAAATGATACCTGCAGAAAGAGATGCAGTCTTGGTTATTGAAAACCGCCCGGAGACTCCTAGGGACCCGCCCCCACCCTTCGGTGCTTCTACCCTTTCCGTCAGCAAACGCTAAGAAAAGAAGAAACTGGAGATGCCAGTGCAGAGGCGTGGTCCCACTCTGACCAATGAGAAGTGAGGGCGTGACCTTAAGCTTTTCTTTCATTGGCCCAGGGTCCCAGGGCTTCCAGGTCTTGACGCGGTGCGACAGAGATTGCGCAGGCGTCGGAAAGCGCTCTCAGCGTCGGGTCCTGCAGCTGAGGCTTCCGCCATCATGGTGCGGAAGTTTAAGTTCCACGAGCCGAAGCTGCTGAAGCAGGTAGACTTCCTGAACTGGGAGGTCACCGATCACAACCTGGACGAGTTACGCGTGCTGCGGCGTTACCGGCTCCAGCGGCGAGAGGACTACACACGCTACAACCAGCTGAGCCGTGCAGTGCGTGAGCTGGTGCAGCGCCTGCGCGACCTGTCCGAGCGCTACCCGTTCCGCTGCGCTACTGGACAAGCTGTATGCTCTCGGCGGTGCCCACGCGAGGTTCGCTGGAGCTCTGCGACTTCGTCACGGCCTAGTCTTTCTGCCGCCGCCGCCTTCCCACCGTGCTCCTCAAGCTGCGCATGGCGCAGCACCTTCAGGCTGCCGTGGCTTTTGTGGAGCAAGGCCACATACGCGTGGGCCCTGACGTGGTTACCGACCCGGCCTTCCTTGTTACGCGCAGCGTGGAGGACTTTGTCACTTGGGTCGACTCGTCCAAGATCAAGCGGCACGTGCTGGAGTACAACGAGGAGCGCGATGACCTCGATCTAGAAGCGTAGAGGCTCTCCCACTCTCCACGGTTTTACAGATGGGAAAACTGAGACCTGATGCTGGAGATTCTGAGGGTGCTCTCCCCAAGGGTGTCAGACGGTCATTGGGTTTTTTTGTTTTGTTGTTTTTTTGGAAACAGAGTCTAGCCCTGCCGCCCAGGCTGCAGTGCAGTGGCACAATCTCGGCTCACTGCAACCTTCGCCTACTGGGTTCAAGTGATTCTTCTGCCTCAGCGTTCCAAGTTGCTGGAGCTACAGGCACCCACGCCCGGCTGATTTTATATTTTTAGTAGAGACTAGACTTCATCGTGTTGGCCAGGCTGGTCTCAAGCTTCTGACCTCTAGTGATCCCACCCGGTTCGGCATCCCAAACTACTGGGATTACAGGCATGAGCTACCGTGCTCCGCCCTAATAGGCTTTGAAAACCACTTTGACTATTGTGAAAAGACTGAATTCAATGTAGACCTGCATCCCTGGCTATGTGGGGGGCAATGAGGTGTTGAGTTTTCCAGGTGAGATATAATGGCTTGGATCGGGGGTCAGGTGGGGCTGGAGAAAAGTAATTGGATTCCAGTTTGTTTCGGAGGCTGTAATGGGTGCCCTTGATACCTTAGCCAAATCCACTTTACCTGGGCAGGATGCTGTGAGTTTTGGCTGCCCTCATCTGGAGAACTGGCTCTGCTGACTTGGGCCTCTTTCTCCAAAAGGATACACCCTTCATCACCACCACCACTCACTGGCAGCCAAGGGCTGACCAATATTAGGAACAAAAGGCTCAGCCCCAAAGCCCCACCTCGAAGCAGGGCAGCCCTAGCACAGAGCCCCTGTGCAGCAAGCTGAGCATAAAGCTGGCTGAGCCCACATCCTTGCTTTGTTCTGTCTTCTTTCCTATCCTGTTTCCCTCACCCCTTTGAGGTTTTACCTGAAGAGCACCCCCTAGACAAATGGCATGTACTCAGATCCCTGCCTCAGGCTCTATTTCTAGGGAACCCAACCTAAGACTGAGGAGGTGACGGGATTAGTGGCTGGTAAATAGGATATGAGGATTGAGGAGGGGAACAGGCGTGTCTCCCTTTCTCTACCTAGTTGTTCTAGACAGAACCTGCTCAGCAAAAGTGAAGGTGCCCACAGTGCTATCACAGAGCGCTGTAACAAGGTGATGTGGCAGATGGACTCTTGTGCAGGCCCTGTTGTCTGATGAGGTCCAGGTAACTCTGGCTAGGTCTGGAGAATAAAAATTATAGGGTCCAGGCATGGTGGCTCGTGCCTATAATCCCGCCACTTTGGGAGGCCGAGGCAGGCAGATCCCTTGATCCAGCAGTTCGAGAGCAGCTGGGGCAACATGACAAAACCCCATGTCTACAAAAAATAAGTCAGAGCCGGGCATGGTGACTCACGCCTGTAATCCCAGCACTTTGGAAGGCCAAGGCAGGCCAATCAGGAGGTCAGGAGTTTAAGACCAGCCTGGGCAACATGGTGAAACCCTGTCTGTACTAAAAATACAAAAATGAGCTGGGGATGGTGGTGTGTGCCTGTAATCCCAGCTACTCAGTAGGCTGAGGCAGGAGAATTGCTTGAACCAGGAGCCGGGAAGTGGAGGTTGCAGATTGCGCCACTGCACTCCAGCCTGGGCAACAGAGCAAGACTCTTATCTAAAAAAAAAAAAAAAAAAAAAAAGCACAGGCTTTGTTCCTAGCTTAGTGCTTGGCACAGAGCAAACACCACACAGATGCTGGATCCTATTCCAGCGGTGGAGGAGCAGAGGGGCTGCAGGGGCTACAGGGAAGAGGGGTCTTGCCCACCTCTGACTTGCTATGGGACTGGGGGCATAAGCCTCTCCATCTCTCTAGGCCTCCCTCCATCTCCGTTCTATAATAGGAAGAGGCAGGACCAGATGGCCTCTAGTTTCTGCTCTGTTTCTGATTTAGAGGAAAGGATATAGAAGAGGGCTGTCAGCCAAGCGCAGTGGCTCACGCCTGTAATCCTACCACTTTGGGAGGCTGAGTTGGGTGGATCACCTGAAGTCAGGAGTTCGAGACCAGACTGGCCAATATGGCAAAACCCCCTTCTCTACTAAAAATACAAAAATTAGCTGTGGCACATGCCTGTAATTCCAACTACTTGGGAGGCTGAGGAAGGAGAATAGCTTGAACCTGGGAGGTGGAGGTTGCAGTGAGTCGAGATGGCACCACTGTGCTCCAACCTGCACAACGCGAGCGAGAATCCATCTCAAAAAGTAAAAAACCGTGTTGTCAGCCCTTGTAAAGTAGAGAATAATTTGGAGGTGCTTCCTTGCCCCAACAGTCCCCAACCCTGGCTCAGGAAAGCTGTGCAATATTTAGGACAAACCTTGGTTTTAACATCCAAGAAAGGCCGGGCACCATGGCTCATGCCTGTAATCCCAGCGTTTTGGGAGGCCGAGGCGAGTGAATCACCTGAGGTCAGGAGATTGAGACCAGCCTGGCCAACATGGTGAAATCTTATTTCTACTAAAAATACAAAATATTAGCCTCATGTGGCTACTCAGGAGGCTGAGGCAGAAGAATTGCTTGAACCCAGGAGGTGGAGGTTGTAGTGAGTCAAGATCGGGCCATTGCACTCCAGCCTGGGAAACAAGAATGAAACTGCATCTCAAAACAAACAAACAATCCAAGAATGTGTCCCAACTTCAAAGCTCCTGGGCAGTTTGTAGAGGACATTTCCTCCCTACCTGGGGCCAGGCTGCTTCCCTGCATGGAGGGCAGAATCTCAGCAGAGATAAACCAAATCACCCATTCAGCTCATGAGCTGAAAATCAAGAGTGAAACTAGACTCCTTAAAATATAGGTCAGGGGCCAGGTGCAGTGGTTTACGCTTGTAATCCCAGCACTTCGGGAAGCTGAAGTGGGAAGATTGGGCCCAGGAGTTTGAGACCAGCCTGAGCAACATAGCCAGACCTTGCCTTTACAGAAAAAAAAAAATTAGTTGGGCATGATGGCATGCACCCATGGTCCCAGCTACTCAGGGAGGCTGAGGTGGGAGGAACACTTGAGCCTAAGAGGTCGAAGCTGCTGTGAGCTGTGGTCATACCACCACACTCCAACCTGGGGAATAGAGCAAGACCCTGTCTCAAAAAAGAAAGAAAGAAAGAAAGAAAGAAAGAAAGAAAAAATTACAGAACAGACAACATTCCATGGGATAAAAGTCAGGGATTTTGGCCAGGTGCCATGGCTCACACCTGTAATCCCAGCACTTTGGGAATCCAAGGTGGGTGGATCACCTGAGGTCAGGAGTTCAAGACCAGCCTGACCAACATGGAGAAACCCTGTCTCTACTAAAAATACAAAATTAGCCAGGTGTGGTGGCATATGCCTGTAATCCCAGCTACTCAGGGATTACAGCTACTCAGGGAGGCTGAGGTGGGAGGAACACTTGAGCCTAAGAGGTCGAAGCTGCTGTGAGCTGTGGTCATACCACCACACTCCAACCTGGGGAATAGAGCAAGACCCTGTCTCAAAAAAGAAAGAAAGAAAGAAAGAAAGAAAAAATTACAGAACAGACAACATTCCATGGGATAAAAGTCAGGGATTTTGGCCAGGTGCCATGGCTCACACCTGTAATCCCAGCACTTTGGGAATCCAAGGTGGGTGGATCACCTGAGGTCAGGAGTTCAAGACCAGCCTGACCAACATGGAGAAACCCTGTCTCTACTAAAAATACAAAATTAGCCAGGTGTGGTGGCATATGCCTGTAATCCCAGCTACTCAGGAGAATCGCTTGAACTGATTGAGGTGGAGGTTGTGGTAAGTTGAGATTGCACCATTGCATTCCAGCCTGGGCAAAAAGAGCAAAACTCTGTCTCAAAGAAAAAAAAAAAATCGGATTTTAGCCAGGCGTATGCCTATAATACCAACACTCTGGGAAGCTGAGGTGGGTAGATTGCTTGAGTCAAGAGTTCAAGATCAGCCTGGGCAACATGGTGAAACCCCATCTGTACTAAAAATGTAAAACCTCAGGCCAGGTGCGGTGGATCACACCTGTAATCTCAGCACTTTGGGAGGCGAGGCGGGCAGATCACCTGAAGTTGACTAGCCTGACCAACACGGAGAAACCCCATCTCTACTAAAAATACAGAATTAGCCAGGTGTGGTGGTTCATGCCTATAATCCCAGCTACTCAGGAGGCTGAGACAGGAAAATCACTCGAACCCAGGAAGCAGAGGTTGCAGTGAGCTGAGATCATACCACTGCACAATCTCAAGCCTTGCCAACAAGAGTGAAACTCTAAATTCTTGCACTCCAGCCTGGGAAACGGGAATGAAACTTCATCTAAAAAAAAAAATCCAAGAATGTATCCCACTGTGCTCAGCCCCCTTTTCTATTTTTTGTCAGATCTAATAAATCACAAGGGGAAAAATCTTGACTGGGGACTATACTAGGACACACGTATAATTCTTGCTAATTTCCCCTATTTTAAGATTAATAAACTGGCCAGACATGATGGCTTACACCTGTAATCCCAGCACTTTGAGAAGCCAAGGCAGGAAGATCTCTTGAGACCAGGAGTTCAAGACCAGCCTGGGCAGCATAGCTAAACCTAGCCTCTAAAAAAATAAATTATCAGGTTGGTGCAGTGGCTAACACCTGTAATCCCAGCACTTTGGGAGGCCAAGGTGGGCAGATCGTGAGGTCAGGAGTTTGAGACCAGCCTAACCAACATGGTGAAACTCTGGCTCTACTGAAAATACAAAAAATTAGCCAGATGTGGTACGGTCACCTGTAATCACAGCTACTCGGGAGGCTGAGGCGGGAGAATCACCTGAACCTGGGAGGCAGAGGTTTCAGTGAGGCAAGATTGCACCATTTCACTCCAGCCTAGGTGACAGAGTGAGATTCCATCTCAAAATAAGTAAATAAATAATCTGGGCATAGTGGAATGCACCTGTAGTTCCAGCTACTTGAGAGGCTGAGGTGGGAGGATCATTTGAGCCCAGGTGATTGAGGTTGCAGTGAGCTGTGATCACGCCATTGCACTCTAGCCTGAGCAACAAAGGCTCCATCTCAATAAAAAGAGCAATAAATGATCCAGGTTTTATTTCTAGATTATATTTTAATGCAGCTATTTCCTATCACATCCACCACCATACTTTCATGCAGTGCACTTACTCACTGGCTTCCAGGCCTCCACACATGGCTGGCTACATTCAGTTCTCTTCCAGGTAGCCAGTGTGAGCTCACTAAAGCCGATATCCTCTATCTCTTAACTGTTTAAAAACCCTCATCTGTGGCCAGGCATGGTGGCGCACTCCTGTAATCCCAGCACTTTGAGAGGCCAAGGAGGGTAGATCACCTGAGATCAGGAATTTGAGACCAGCCTGGCCACCATGGTGAAACCCTGTCTCTACTAAAAATACAAAAATTAGCCAGGTGTGGTGGCATGTGCCTGTAGTCCCAGCTACTCAGGAGGCTGAGGCATGAGAATGGCTTGAACCTGGGAGGCAGAGGTTGCAGTGAGCTGCAATCACACCACTACACTCCAGCCTGACTCCATCTTAAAAAAAAAAAAAAAAAAAAAAAATATATATATATATATATATATATATATATATATAATTAGCTGGGCATGGTGGCACACACCTGTAATCCCAGCTATTCAGGAGGCGGCTGAGGCATTGCTTGAACCAGGGAGATGGAGGTTGCAGTGAGCGGAGATTGTGCTATTATACTCCAGCCAGGGTGACAGAGCAAGACTCAATCTCAAACAAACAAACAAACAAACAAAAGCCCTCATCAGCAATGGAGGTAAAATCCAAACTCCCTCCCTGCAGGCCCTTACCTGCCCCTGTGTCCCAGCTGCCTCTATGATCTTACCTCCCTCCACTTCCCCTCTGGGCTGAACACCTTTCTGCTCTCAACTTCCTCTTTTCTAGGTAAGGATTCTCCTGCCCATGGGCAATCAGAAGATTTTTTTTTTTTTTTTTTTTGAGACAGAGTTTTCACCTTGTTGCCCAGGCTGGAGTGCAATGGCATGATCTCTGCTCACCTCAACCTCCACCTCCAGGGTGCAAGCAATTCTGCCTCGGTATCCCGAGTAGCTGGGATACAGGCATGCCCCACCATGCCCAGCTAATTTTGTATTTTTAGTAGATACGGGGTTTCTCCATGTTGGTCAGGCTTGTCTCAAACTCCCAACCTCAAGTGATCTGCCCACCTCAGCCTCCCAAAGTGCTGGGATTACAGGCGTGAGCCATTGCATCTGGTCACCAGATTTTTTTTTTTTTTAGACAGAGTTTCACTCTTGTTGCCCAGGCTGGAGTGCAATGGTGGGATCTCAGCTCACCATAACCTCCACCTCCCAGGTTCAAGCGATTCTCTTGCCTCGGCCTCTCCAATAGCTGGGATTACAGGCATGTGCCACCACGCCTGGCTGATTTTGTATTTTTAGTAGAGATGGGGTTTCTCCATGTTGGTCAGGCTGTTGGTCAGGTGATCCACCTGCCTCAGCATCCCAGTGTTGGGATTACAGGCGTAAGCCACCGTGCCCAGCCCACCAGATTTTAAGGGGCACACAGATTCCACTTAAAATACATTGAATAATAGAGTGAGAAAGTGGTTCTTCTCTTCTCTGTCCTCTTTGAATTTTTCTGATTACATTAAAGAAAAATTCTATTAATGTGACTACCACTTCAACACTTGCTAATCTCTGATCTTTACAAAGTGCCCAGACTTTCTGCATTCATATCTAGCAAGATTACGTTAGGTTGGTGCCATTAATTTTTTTTTTTTTTTAGACAAGAGTCTTGCTCTGTCGCCAGGCTGGATGCAGTAGCTCAATCTCGGCTCACTGCAATCTCCACCTCCCAGGTTCAAGGGATTCTCCTGCCTCAACCTCCTGAGTAGCTGGGATTACAGACGTGCACCACCACACCCAGCTAATTTTTTAGTAGAGACAGGGTTTCACCATGTTGGCCAGGATGGTCTCAATCTCTTGACCTCGTGATCCACCCACCTCAGCCTCCCAAAGTGCTGGGATTACAGGCGTGAGCCACCGTGCCTAGCCCGGTGCCATTAATTTTAATGGCAAAAACTGCAATTACTTTTGCACCAACCTACAACATTTCCACTGTATTTATGTTATAGATACCTTCTAAGAAAGTGGGAAGTGATTGATGTAAAGTAATGCTATGATGTTGCCCTTTTAAATAAATGTAGTCAGGCTTTTTTTTCTTAAATGAATTGATTTAAAGATACTAAGCACACTGTGTATATATGGCTAACATTCTGAAACTGAGATTCCAGTGACAGCCCCTTCTGAAACATCCAGTAGTTCTTAATGAACCCCTGGGCCAGGTGTTCTGATTTTTGTTTTGAGACAAGGTCTCCAAGCTGAGTGCAGTGGCAGGATCACAGCTCACTGCAGCCTTGACTTCCCGGGCTCAAGTAATCCTTCCACCTCAGCCTTCCAGGTAGCTGGGACAATGACTCGTGCCACTAGGCCTGGGTTTTTTTTTTTTTTTCTTGGTAGAGATGGGTTTTGCTCATGTTGCCCAGGCTGGCTCAAACTCATGGGCTGCTTCCACCTTGGCCTCTCACAGTGCTGGGATTACAGGCATGAACCACTGTGCCTTGCCTGGTTTTGTTTTTTCAGTGATATGTGAAGTTATTCAGCTAGGTGGAAGTGAGGAACTAGAACCTTTCTCCTGGATCTCTGTGCATGAATTTGGGAACTTCTTTCTCAATCTCAGTCTATTTTCCTCCAATGTTTAGGGTCTCTGTTCTTTTTCTGTCCAGTCCTGACCATTAGATGTGCCCTCCATCGTTGTAAGGGATGGTAGTTTGGACACAAAATACCTAATATCCTGGGTGTCAAAATTCCCTAGCGAAGTCAGGCCCTGGGCTTCTCCGTTTTGTGAGTCTCATAAATCAGGCAGACATGAGCTTTTATGTGTGGAGGCAGCAAATAAACACCCTAGTCCACACTTTTGCTCAGCCTGGCCACTGAAAGAGCCACCTAAATAAAATTTCAGGTCCAAAAAAATTGGCTTTCCAGGGCCCCAGCACCTTTTACCAGTCTAGTAATAACCTTTCATCAGCCTAATTTCCTTTTCTTTTTAATCTGAATGTATGGTGTAATATGCATAAAATACACACACAAGTCCACATCTTAGCATTCCGTGGACTCAAAATGTGCCAAAGGTGGAAACTTTGCTTCTGTCATATATTAGTAGTCAACTTCTCTATACCTCAAACATTCAGCAAATTCAAATATTTTCCTCAAAAGCTGTGTGACTTTGGCCAAATTACTTGACCTCTCTGAGCTTCAGGGTGTGTACTTCCTCATGTCATGATTTTTTTGTTTTTTTATTTTGTTTTGAGACGGAGTTTCGCTCGTTACCCAGGCTGGAGTGCAATGGCTCGATTTCGGCTCACCGCAACCTCCACCTCCTGGGTTCAAGCAATTCTCCTGCCTCAGCCTCCCGAGTAGCTGGGACTACAGGCACACGCCACCATGCCCAGCTAATTTTTGTATTTTTAGTAGAGACAGGGTTTCACCTTGTTGACCAGGATGGTCTCGATCTCTTGACCTCGTGAACCATCCGCCTCAGCCTCCCAAAGTGCTGGGATTATAGGTGTGAGCCACGCGCCCAGCCCATGTCTGATTAAAGGAGATTTAATATCTATTGGCTTACAAAAGGAAAAAAAATTAAACGAGATGATGGGTGTGAAGCAGTGTGTGGCTGAACGTAAGCATTCAATAAATACTCAGTTTTAAAATTGTACTCTCAGCAGTCGAGCCCTGCAGAGGCTATACCCTGGTGGGACCAATCTCCTAAATCTCTGCCGCTTCCCCTAATCTCTTGCACCAGTTCAATCATTCCTTCACCCAGGGTCTACTGAGCGCCATCCCTTGTGCTGGACGCTGGCTACTTGAGTAGGGACCAAGCCAGGTCCCTGCCATTCCTCAGCCCGCAGCCGAGTAGGAAAGCCGCTCGCAAAACCAGCAAACGGGCAGTAATCGAGGTGTGTACCTGGTTTTGTAAGGGCAAGCGGGGAGCGAAGGTCTGTGTCTGAAACGGTGTGAGGGGTTAGGAGGAGTAATCCAGGAATCTGGCACTGCCCGTTTAGGAGCACGGGCGCAGGAGAAGGGGACTCTGGGTGCAGCCCTAAGGCCCGGGAGGATCTGCGGGAGGCGGCAGGACCCAGGGCCTTGAATGCCGGGCCACAAGATCAGCCTCCTTCCATCGGCGAAGGGAACCCCGAAAAGCTTGTGCCCCGCAGGGAGGCCTAGGCCTGGCCGGTCATCTTGCAGGAAAGGTCCCGACAGCGCAAAGCAAAGGCAGGAGTCCCCCCGCCCTAGCGAATGGGAAATGCCCCCGCCGTTGAAGGCGGAAGTAACGGCCTGCAGGCTACGCAAGGGCGGGAGGAGCCGAAACTCCGGGTTCGAGGCCGGTGGGCCCAGCGGTGCGGCCACCGCCGAGGGGGCGGGCCCAGCTCTCCCAAGGCAGGTGATTGGTCGGCCCTGGTGGCGGCGGCGGCGGCGCGCGCGACGGTCACCTCGGTCTGGGTGAGTCCTGGTTTCGAGCCCGGTCCCCGCTAGCTCCTGAATTGCCTCTCGGTGCCGGGCTGACTCCCTCTGGCCGGCCCGTACTCTGGCTCCCGCGGTATCATCCGGAGGGATAGAGCTGGGCCGGGGCCTCCTTTCGGAAGCGTTTCCGTTCTTCTATTCCTTGCTGCCGGGCCAGGACCCCTCCGGGACTTTTGTGGGGCAGGGGCGAATCATGCGTGGCCTAGGTGACCGCATGCCTAGAAAAAGGCAGTGCGGGGCGGTGGCGGCGCGCACGGCCGAGTGGAACAGAGGGCGTCCCCGGGGCTGAAGCCCGGTAGCTGGGGTAGGGAGACGCGAAGGCTGCTGGGATGCGGACCCAGAGGACGCCGGGCTGGAGCGCGGGAGCTGGGGACGCGGAGGAGGAGCGGGAATGGGATGAGGGAGGGGGCCAGACTGGGAGGGAGGGCGGAGCATGGGCAGGTCCCGGGCGGGTCGGACTTTAGGGAGTGGAGAGGAGGATCCTGGTGGAGAGTTAGACCACCTGGAGCTAAGGTCCGAACACTTGGAGGCAGCACGGTCCTAGGAAAAGGTTGAAACAGCAGGAGCCCGCCAAGAACCGCCCTGAAGGAGGATAAAGGAACCACCACTGTATCCAGGACATCCGTTTCAAAGATTTTGTGGTTCTTGGCAGAGCGGGAGCCCACACCAAGATAGAGCATGATAAGCCTAATAAAGGTGCTTTCGATTCGGTCATTACTTTGGTGATAAGCTGAAGATATAATGACTTTTAAAAAGTTTTTATTATGAAAGCTTTCAAACTTACTCAAAAGTACAGAAAAGTAGAGACGATAGCATACCATATGGATCGCAAGCGCTCATCATGAGACCTTTCAGGAATGGCAGCCCTGGTTGGCAATACCTCAGGCCTGGTGCGGTGGCTTATGCTTGCCATCCCAGCACTTTGGGAGGCCAAGGCAGGCAGATCACTTGAGATCAGGAGTTTCAGACAAACCTGGCCAACATGAGGAAACCCCTTCTCTACCGAAAATGCAAAAATTATCCGAGCATGGTGGTGCATGCCTATAATCCCAGCTACTCAGGAGGCTGAGGCAGAAGAATCACTTGAACCCGGGAGGCAGAGCCTTCAGTGAGCCAAGATCAAGCCGCTGCACTCCAGCCTGAGAGAGTGAGACCCTCTCTCACTAAAAAAAATTCACACTGATAATATGCTAATCTTATCTACTAATAAAGTTCCTTTCGTGTTTAAAGGGTATAGAGGTCCAGTTATTCAAGATAAAAAGAGTTCTGGAATGAACATACCTAACTTTACAGAGCTGTACACCTAAAAATGGTGTAGATGGTGATTTCATGATACGTGTATTTAGCCACAATTTTTTTTCTTTTTACAGTTGGAGTAAAAGGCCAGGCTGGCTTTAAATTCCTGGGCTCTAACGAATCTCCTGTCTCAGTCTCCAGAGTAGCTTGGACTACAGGCGAGCACAATGGTGCCTGGCAAACCACAATTTTTAAGTTCCTTTTACGTTAAACAAAATTTAATGTTTCAAATCAAGAAAAAGTTCTGACTTCACTTGTGCAATGGAAAGTAACTCACAGGCCAAGTAGAGCCCTATGGAGTTGTATTTCACTGGGGAGGCTCTGGAACGAACCTGTTGATTTTGGTGCTCAGCGCACTGGACCTGGCATGGGATGGAGGTGAAGCACTGGAGGTGCCCTCCGGTTTACACTAGAACCAGAGGGTTGGGCCAGCCCAGCAGTGCAAGTCAGATTTCTCCCAAATGTTCCTGTTTTCTTACAGTCGAAGACTCTCAGGAGTGTGAATGAAGTGTGAATTCACCCTTTTCCCCACTCTCATTCTTTAGGGTCCATATTCAAAATGACATCTACTCCATGCCTGTCTTGTTTCCCTAATGTACTTTATGGAAGTTCTTCACGCTACTGGAGCATTGGTATTACTTGTTAGACAGCCTTCCGTGTCCTAGCTCTTTTCCAAGTGAGTCCCACATAAATAGCCCTGAAACCACCTTTCTGCCCACCCAAAAACAAAACAAATGAAGTAACAGCCAGATTTAGTTTTTTCTTTGTTTTCTGAGATGGCATCTCCCACTGTCGCCTGGGCTAGAGTGCAGTGGTGTGATCTTGGCTCACTGCAACCTCTGCCTCTTGGGTTCAAGCCATTCTCCTGGCTTAGCCTCCTTAGTGGCTGGGATTACAGGCACCCACCACCACACCCAGCTAATTTTGTTTATTTTTTTAGTAGAGACAGGGTTTCACCATGTTGGCCAGGCTGGTCTCAAACTCCTCACCTAGTGATTTGCCCACCTCAACCTCCCAAAGTGCTGGGATTACAGGCGTGAGCCACCACACTGGCCTAGTTTTTTTTTTTTAATGAATTATATTTTAAAATAATTTTTTACTTTTTTATTTAAGAGGTAGAGACAGAGTCTCTCTATGTTGTCCAGGTTGCTCTTGAACTCCTGGCCTCAAGTGATCCTCCTGCCTTGGCCTCCCAAAGTGCTGGGATTACAGTCATAAGCCACCATTCCTGGCCAGAGTTTGGGGTTTTTGACTCCTCTTGTCATCCTCTAGGGACCCTAGAACCACTGTTTCCTCTGGAGCTAAATTTTAATAATATGAGTTGGCACATAGTTGAGAATTAAACCACCAATCGAATAAATTTCATAGTTATATTGGTTACTGAGTGATGGGTATGTAGGAAACTATAGAGGAACTACTCAGAAAAGGCTGGGTGGAGTAGCTCACACCTATAATTCCAGCATTTTGGGAGGCTGAGGAGGGAGGATTGCTTGAGTCTGAGAGTTCAAGACTAGCCTCGGTAACATAGGGAGATCCTGTCTGTAGTAATAAATTTTAAAACTGGCTGGGTGTGGTGGTACACACTGTGGTCCCAGCTACTGGGGAAGCTGAGGTGGGAGGATCGCTTGGGCCCAGGAGATTGAGGCAACAGTGAGCTGTAATTGCACCACTGCTCTCCAGCCTGGATGACAAAGAGAGACCCTGTCTCAAAAAAAATAAAAATAAAAATAAAAAAAACGCCGGGCGCGGTGGCTCAAGCCTGTAATCCCAGCACTTTGGGAGGCCAAGGCAGGTGGATCACGAGGTCAAGAGATCGAGACTATCCTGATCAACATGGTGAAACCCCGTCTCTACTAAAAATACAAAAAATTAGCTGGGCATGGTGGCATGTGCCTGTAATCCCAGCTACTCAGGAGGCTGAGGCAGGAGAATTGCCTGAACCCAGGAGGCGGAGGTTGTGGTGAGCCAAGATCGCGCCATTGCACTCCAGCCTGGGTAACGAGAGTGAAACTCCGTCTCAAAAAAAAAAAAATCAGTAAAATATCTGTAGGAAAATAATGTTATTGCTAATATATGACTCATTTAGCCTTTAACTTCCTTTTCTCATGGAAACAATTGTGATTTTGCATTAAGGTTTTTTTGAGGAATGTGGCCATCATATATCATAACTGCATAAATGCCTGTGGACAGATGATATGAAATGAATGAACTGTTTTCTTTCATTTTTCTTTGTAGGGAAGATGGAAGAGTTGAGTCGAGCCCTGGCTAGTAGCTTTTCTGTGTCTCAAGATCTGAACAGCACAGCTGCCCCACATCCCCGCCTGTCCCAGTACAAGTCCAAGTACAGTTCCTTGGAGCAGAGTGAGCGCCGCCAGAGGTTACTGGAACTGCAGAAATCGTAAGGCAGCTTTAACTCCTTGGCTTCATTCTCTGGGCTAGGAGCTGCGAACCATTCAGGAGGCTCTAGGCTTGTCTACAGAGTCCCCTTCAAAGTAGACCCTTTGTAGGCTATCTTCTTGCCCACAAGGTTGGGAGGGGTAAATCCTGGCAGAGGTAGGTTTTTCTTTTATACTCAGAGCTTAGGAAAAGATGAGGAAGTAGGGAGGACCAAGGTTTGAAAGCAAAATATCAATTATTTGGTTAAGTTTTTCTTTTTTTCCTGGCAGCAGTACTGAGCCCTGTGGTTTAGGAGCTTGTGAAAGCCACACCCAGACTTTCACTCCCCACATTCCCTGGGATGCTTGTGTGTGGCTTCTGCACTCTGAATGCTGGTATTGCTGTAATCTTCCCATCTGCCTTCAGCCCACATGTTTCTGTGGCACTCTTGGGAGTTGAAGACAGATAATTCCTAAGGGAATCTGAGGAAATGTCTTCCATACACTTAATTCTAAGTGCCAAGATGTGCAGACAGGGAAAGAGAGCAGAATAAGTGTGTTTGAGGCTGAGCTGCTCCAAAGGCAGGGCTGATCCTTATATTCCCAGTGCAGCCTGGGCCTCTTCTGGGTCATAAATTAAGGAATAAGGGATCAGAAGTAACGACTAACAGCTGCATCGTTTCCATACAGTCTGCATTTTGCCCAGTGTTGCATCACTGGATGTGTTTGGTGGAGATGGTTCCCTGTGACTCTGGGTGGCTTGCAGAATACATTCCCAGATGATTCTTCCTCTCCCCATTTTAAAAAATGTCATTAGTTATTTTCGAATAGCTAATACAGTCATAAGGTTGAAATTTTTAAATGTAAAGAAGAGGCCAGGCACAGTGGCTCATGCCTGTAATCCAGCACTTTGGGTGGCTGAGTCACCTGAGGTCAGGAGTTCATGACCAGCCTGACCAACATGACAAAACCCTGTCTCTACAAAAAATACAAAAATTAGCCCAGCATGTAGTTGCAGTTACTTGGGAAGCTTGGACAGGAGAATCACTTGAACCTGGGAGGTGGAGGTTGCAGTGAGCTGAGATCGCACCATTGCACTCCAGCCTGGGTAACAGAGTGAGATTCCATCTCAAAAAAATAAATAAAAAGAAATAGAAGAGTATATGGTGAAGTCTTCCCAGTTCTGTCCCCTAGCTATACAGTTCCTCTCCTGTATTATTAGTTTCTTGTGTATGCTTCCAAATATATATAATGTGTGTGTGTGTGTGTGTGTGTGTGAGTGTATTATACAGGGTGTCACTCTGTTGTCCAGGCTGGAGTGTGCAGATTCTGGCTTACTGCAGCCTTAACCTCCCAAGCTCAAGTGATCCTCCCACCTCAGCCTCCCAAAAAGCTGGGACTACAGGCACACTCCATAGCATTGGGCTAATTTTTTTATATTTGTTAGGGACAGGGTCTCCCTGTGTTGCTCAGGCTGATCTTGAACTCCTAGGCTCAAGTGATCCTCCCACCTTGACCTCCCAAAGTTCTGGGATTACAGATACGCCCGGCCCTTCCAAAGATGTTCTATGTACCTCTGAGCAAGTGTGTGTGGTTGCATGTGTAGAAAAAGCTTTTTTTTTGGCAGAGGGGACATGATCTTAATCTGTCACCCAGGCTGAGTACAGTGGCATGATCTCGGCTCACTGCAACCTCAGCCCCCCAAGTAGCTGGGACCGCTGGCACGTGCCACCACACCCAGCTAATTCTTGTATTTTTGGTAGAGACAGAATCTCACTATGTTACCGAAGCTGGTCTTGAATTCCTGAGCTCAAGTGGTCTAGCCGATTTGCCCTCGCAAAGGGCTGGGATTACAGGCAGGAGCCACTGTGCCTGGCCTTTTTTTTTTTAACACAAGTAGCCATATACTCTATACTGTTTTGCACATGTATTTAGTGGTGTTTGGGGGAGAAATTCCATATCAGTTCATAAAGCACCACATGATTCCTTTTCCATGGTGCCAGATGTTCCATGGAGTGCATACTTGATAATGCTGCCTAGCCAGTCCCTCCTGATGGGCATCTGGGCAGTTTTCTTCTCTTGTGATTATAAACAATGCTCAGGAAATAACCACAGACAGACTTTCTTTCACACATGTACAGATATTCCAGCTCTCTTTTATTCTCAAAATAAAAGATCATCTTGCTTTCTTTTTTTTTTTTTTTTTTTTTGAGACGGAGTCTGGTTCTGTCACCAGGCTGGAGTCCAGTGACATGATCTCGGCTCACTGCAACCTCCGCCTCCTAGGTTCCAGCGATTCTCCTGCCTTAGCCTCCCGAGTAGCTGGGACTACAGGTGCACACCACCATGTCCAGCTAATTTTTGTATTTTTAGTAGAGACAAGATTTCACCATGTTGGTCAGGATGGTCTTGATCTCTTGACCTCGTGATCTGCCCACCTCGGCCTCCCAAGGTGCTGGGATTACATTTGCTTTCATGTGTTCTCTCTGGTGTGTGTCTTTTTAGAATGAGCATGAACATGTATGTGTTTAAGAGATACCGGCTATGTTGTTTCACTGCCTCAGTGGTTGAATTCCTGCCTTAGCACTGAAGAAATCAAGTGTGGGAGGTTATGTGATATTTCCAAATCACTTTGAAACCAATTAGGTTCCAAAAGATTCTTTTGTTTTTCGTTTTCAGTTTCCCAAATTTCATAGCATATGTTGTTTTAAAACAAGATAATGATAAAGGGAAACAATAAATTAAAATATATTAAATTGTAAACTGAGGGGCCTTTTTTGAAAGTTAGACAGGAACTGGAGAAAGGCTTGGCTTTTCAGAAAGCTGTTTAAGCTAGGCACAGTGGCATACACCTATAGTCCCTACAAAAAAAAAAGTTCTCTTTAAAAACAAAAAAGTGTGGGCTGGGCGTGATGGCTCATGCCTATAATCCTAGCACTTTGGGAGGCCAAGGTGGGCAGATCCTGAGATCAGGAGATTGAGACCATCCTGGCTAACATGGTGAAACCCTGTCTCTACTAAAAATACAAAAAATTAGCTGGGCATGGTAGCACACACCTATAGTCTCAGGTATGCGGGAGGCTGAGGCTGGAGAATCGCTTGAACCTGGGAGGCAGAGGTTGCAATGAGCTGAGATAGCGCCAGTTTTCTCCAGCCTGGGTGAGAGAGCAAGACTCCATCTCAGGAAAAAAAAAAAAAAAAGGTATATAAAGCAGAAATTTCCAGAAGCTGTCCTTGCTTTAGACTTCTCACTGCATCTTAGTGGCTCTCCTCTTCCACCCCTGGGGTCTTTGGATGAGGTGTCTGTTAGGCAGGAAGGTGTCAGCTCCCATCTAGGGTGGGATGGGATAGGAGTGAGATCAGCCTTTCCAGCTAGTGAACCTTGAAAATTTCTTTAGCTATTTTAGGAAACTCTGAGGAAGGCTCAGTGTATTCAGAGGGGGTTTCCCTACTTAGGATTTTTGAGGAGGCAGTCACTGGTTAGCCTTGCAAAGGAGATTCCATCATTTCTATTTTTTTTTTTTTTTTTGGAGACGGGGTTTCACCATGTTGGCCAGGAAGGTCTTGATCTCTTGACCTTGCGATCCACCTGCTTCAGCCTCCCAAAGTGCTGGGATTATAGGCGTGAGCCACTGCACCCGGCCCTAGATTCCATCATTTCTTACTTCCACTAGAATCCCCAAGTTGCTCCTAAATTTGGAGCTTTTGTATAAAATGTTTCACATTGTAGGGCATCTTCCTAGAAGACATAAAGACCTGCCCTGGCCAAACATGGTGGCTCATGTCTCGTAATCGCAGCACTTTGGGAGGCTGAAGCAGGCAGATCACTTGAGGCCAGGAGTTTGAGACCAGACTGGGCAACATGGTGAAACCCCATCTCTACAAAAACTGCAAAAATTAGCCAGGCATGGTGGTGTGTGCCTGTAGTCCCAACTACTCTGGAAGCTGAGATGGGAAGATCACTTGAGCCCAAGAGGTCAAGGCTGCAGTGAGCTGAGATTGCACCACTCCAGCCTGGACAACAGAGGGAGAACCTGTCTCAAAAAAAAAAAAAAGATCTGTCCTTATGCCTTTTTTCCTTCCAGCAAACGACTGGATTATGTGAACCATGCCAGAAGACTGGCTGAAGATGACTGGACAGGGATGGAGAGTGAGGAGGAAGAGAAGAAAGATGATGAAGAAATGGACATTGACAATGTCAAGAAGTTACCAAAACGCTATGCTAATCAAGTAAGTGGTCCGGAGAAGGTTAGACCCAGCTAATCTCACTCTGTTTTCTATGTAGACAAAGCCCACTGAAATCAATGCTGTCATAAAGAGAGGAGAATGAGGCAGGAAAAAGGAACAGGAACTGCAAAGAACGTGCTGATGTACGCAGAGCGTATGGGATGTAAGGAGAGAGGCTTAGGGTGCTGTGACTGACTAGGAATCACTGATGGAGTCTGTGGGTAGTGGGGTTTGGGAACCGCTAGCCCATGCTGTTACCAAAGGCTGCCAGCCCACTGCAGAAAGCCCCTGAGCTATTGATACAGTAACAGACTCCATGTCCTTGTCATTTTTTTAGTTGTCATTGCACAACTGTTCTGGATTGGGCCTGCCCAGCCTACCACTAGCTCCTTCCACTTCCCTGGGTGGTAGAATCTTTCCCAGACAGTGTACTATGAGGCCAGTCTTGAAATTTCACACAGGTGGTGGCAGGTGGGAAGTTCAGCTGCCCTTGTATAAAGTGAGCCTGCCCAGCCACCCCAGACCAGCTAGTTGGTCAAGGTGAGGTTCAGGCCATGGAACAACAGATCACTATAATCAACCTGACTCAGTGCCCTTTTAGATCCAGAGAGGAAACCAACATGGCTGTGGTGCCACAGGGAAAGAGGCGTGGAGAGAGACTGTTCTTGTGTTCCAGGTAGCTCAGGTATTCCAGAAAGCAGGGTGTGGGTCCAAGCTGAGGAAGGGCTCTACCCTGCTATCATATACTTGTGTCTAGAACCTGTGTCTTGTCATCTCAGAATTCTCCCCTGCCTTTAGATTATGGTTCCTGGGGCAGAGTGTGGTGGCTCATAACAGTAATCCCAGCACTTTGGGAGGCCAAGGTGGGAGGATTGTTGAAGCCAGGAGTTCAAGACTAACCTGGCCAACATAGTGAGACCCCATCTCTTTTTTTTTTTTTTGAGACTGAATTTCTCTCTTATTGCCCAGGCTAGAGTGCAGTGGTGCAATCTTGGTTTACTGAAATCTCCGCTTCCTGGGTTCAAGCAATTCTCCTACCTCTGTCTCCTGAGTAGCTGGTATTACAGGTGCCTGCCACCACGCCCAGCTAATTTTTGTACTTTTAGTAGAGACAAGGTTGACAGGGTTTCACCATGTTGGCCAGGATGATCTCGTACTCCTGACCTCAGCTGATGCACCCACCTTGGCCTCCCAAAGTGCTGGGATTACAGGCATGAGCCACTGTGCCTATTGAGACCCCATTTCTTAAAAACAAAAACTACAATATAGTTTTTGGATGCACTCCCATAGCACCTTTCTCTACCTCAAATACAGTACAGATCAGATGTTCTCTGGGGGCGGTAGCTCACGCCTATAATCCCAGAACTTTGGAAGGCTGAAGCAGGTGGATCACAAGGTCGGGAGTTCGAGACCAGCCTCGCCAACGTGGTGAAACCCCGTCTCTACTAAAAATACAAAAATTAGCTGGGCTTGGTGGTGGGTACCTGTAATCCCAGCTACTTAGGAGGCTGAGGCAGGAGAATCACTTGAACCCGGGAGGCAGAGGTTGCAGTGAGCCAAGATTGTGCCACTGCACTTCAGCATGGGTGACAGAGCAAAACTCTGCTTCAAAAAAAAAAGAATTCTCTGTGACAAAGTACAATTCAATTTTGTTCAGTAAGCATTATTGAAAGACCTGCTCTGTGTTAAGCTAGGGTATTACATGGGAAGATAGACGTGAACTGGAAATAGCCCCTGTACTCCTAGAATAGGTGTAGAAAATGATTTGTGCTATAAAAAAGCGTGATTCCTTCCAACCAGGGTGGGAGTGGGTGTGAAATCAGAGAAGGGTTGGTGAAGGAAGAGGCATTCGTGACGGGTGGGTAGGACATTAATAGACGTGCAGAGAAGGATTGGTGAAGGAAGAGGCAGTCTTGAAGGGTGGGTAGCACGTTAATAGACAGAGTACAGCACATTCTAGGGCATTCCGGGCAGTGGGAACAACAGGCTGAGCATGAGGCCCAGAAGCAGGAAAGGTGTGTATGGTGTGCTTGGAAGCAGTTTGCAGGCCAGTTAGGGTGGATTGGCCTAGAATTGGGGGAAGGAGTATGGCAGAAAAGATGTAAAGGGCCTCAGAAATATGTGCAGGGGCCAGATGTGGTGGCTCACCCTTGTAATCCCACCATTTTGGGAGGCTGGGGCCAGGAGTTTGAGACCAGCCTGGCCAACATGGTGAAACCTCATCTCCTAAAAATGCAAATATTAGCCAGGTGTGGTGGGCACCTGTAATCCCAGCTACTCAGGATGCTGAGGCACAGAATGGCTTGAACCTGGGAGATGGCGGCTGCAGTGAGCTGAGATTACACCACTGCATTCGAGCCTGGGAGACAAAACTAGCCTCCATCTCAGAATATATATATATATGTGCAGGGAGGCCAGACGCAGTTGCTCACACTTATAATCACAGCACTTTGGGAGGCCAAAGCAGGAGGATTGATTGAGGCCAGGAGTTCGAGACCAGCCTGGGCAATATAGGAAGACCCCATCTCTATAAAAAACAAATGAAATGAATAAAAAGGAAATGTTGCCAGATAGAATGGAAGAACTTAGCAGTGGACTGAATATGAGAGGCAGTATGAGAAGTGGTCGAGGCTGTAAGCTTTGAGGTCACATAGATCTGATCTTAAAGCTAGGCTCTGTATTGACCGTAAGCAAGGTATGTAACCACTCTAAGTCTCTGGTTTCTCATCTGTAAAACAGGGGATAGTAATAGTACTTAAAAATTGGTAGAAGGGGACTGTCTGACATATCACCGCCAAGCTGGGCGTCGGGGAGATGGCTGAGACTGACCCCAAGACCGTGCAGGACCTCACCTCGGTGGTGCAGACACTGCTGCAGCAGATGCAAGATAAATTTCAGACCATGTCTGACCAGATCATTGGGAGAATCGATGATATGAGTAGTTTCATTGATGATCTGGAGAAGAATATCGCAGACCTCATGACACAGGCTGGGGTGGAAGAGCTGGAAGGTGAAAACAAGATACCTGCCACACGAAAGAGCTGAAGGTTGCTAATAATTTATACTGGAATCTGGAACACCATTCTTCCAAGCCAAGAGAAAATGGAATGGCTTTTTGCAGCTAACTACTATGTGTAGACAGGTTTTATATTATAACGTGTGCATTCTTATCACATACTATATAGTTAGTTTATAGAGTGATTTGCCCCCCAGTTTCTTGAACATGGTATCTTCACATCTTGGACCTTGGTCAGTTGTGCTGTTCATTATTAAACACTAAAACTTTGGTGGTTAAAAAATAATAATAAAAAAATTGGTAGAAGGATTAAATAAAATAATGTGCCTTAAATACCTAGCCCAGAGCCTGTAAGTGCCTCACAAGTATTAGCTGCTACTATTATTTTTTAGTTATATTGAGATATAATTCACGTACCACACAATTTGCCTATTTATATTATACAGTTTGTTTGGGTTTTTTTAATGTAGTCACGAGACTGTGCAGCCATCACCACTATTTAATTCTAGAACATTTTCCTTACCTCCAAAAGAAACCTCGTGCTGCTTAGTGTCACTCTCCATCTTCCCTGTAGCCCCTGATCACTAAGCTACTTTCTGTGCTTATTCTGCACATTTCATGGAAAGGAAATCATATACTATATGGACCTTTGTGACTTGCTTCTTGGTGTGAGCTTTTCAAGGTTCGTCCGTGTATCAGTACTTCACTCATTTTTATTGCTAAATAATATTCCACGGATAGACTACATTTTGTTTATTCATTCTTCAGTTTATGGCAATTTGAGTTGCTTCCACTTTTTGGCTATTAGGAATAATGCCATTTTAATTTTATTTTTAAATTAATTTAAATTTGAAATTAAATTATTTTTAAATTTAAATTTGAAATTAAATTAAATTTAAATTAATTTTATTTATTTATTTTTTTGAGATGGAGTCTCACTGTCACCCAAGCTGGAGTGCAGTGGCATGTTCTTGGCTCACTGCAGCCTCCATCTCCGAGTTCAAGTGATCCTCCCCTCTCAGCGTCCCTAGTAGCTGGGACTACAGGGATATGCCCCCACACTGGGCTAATTTTTGTTTTTTTAGTGGAGATGGGGTTTCACCATGATGGCCAGGCTGGTCTCAAACTCCTGACCTGAGCTGATCCACCTGCCTTGGCCTCCCAAAGTGCTGGGATTACAGGCGTGAGCCACCACACCCGGCCAAATAATGCCATTATTAACATTCATATACTAGTAAGTTTTGTGTGAACCTATGTTTTCATTTCTCATAAGTATATACCTAGAAGTGGAATTGCTGGGTCATAGGATAACTGTTGAACCTTTTGAGGAGGTGCTAGACTGTTCACCAAAGTGACTCCACTACTTAACATTCCCACCAGCAACATGTAAGTGTTCCAGTTTCTCCACAGCTTTGCCAACACTTGCTATTGTCCATCCTTTAAAGTTTAGCCGTGCTAGTGGGTCTGAAGTGGTTTCTTGTGGTTTTGATTTGTATTTCCCTAGTGACTAATGATGTTAAACATCTTTTCTTGTGCTTATTGGTCATTTGTATAGCTTTTTTTTTTTTTTTTTTTTTTTGAGACAGTTTTGCTCTTGTTGCCCAGGCTGGAGTGTGGTGGCGTGATCTTAGCTCTACAACCTCCACCTCCTGGGTTTAAGTGATTCTCCTGCCTCAGCCTCCCAAGTAGCCAGGATTATAGGCATGCGCCACCATACTCGGCTAATTTTGTATTTTTAGTAGAGAAGGGGTTTTTCCATGTTGGTCAGGCTGGTCTTGAACTCCCAACCTCAGATGATCCACCCACCTAAGCCTCTCAAAGTGCTGGGATTACAGGCGTGAGCCACCAGCCCCAGCTGTTCATTTGTATATCTTCTTTGGAAAAATGTCTATTCAAATCCTTTGCCCATTTTTAAATTGAGTTATTTGTCTGTTTCTTACAGAATTATAAGAGTTTTTAATATATTCTAGATACAAGTTCCCTTATCAGATACATGATTTGCACATATTTTCTTTCATTCTGTGGGTTGTCTTTTTGCCTTTTGTGATATTTTTGGTAGCACAGAACTTTAAAATTTTGTGATGTAGTCTAATTTGTCTTGATTATGCTTAAAATCTAAGATTCAGTAACAGAGTGGTGATGCCATTATCAAGGTTATGAGATGCAGAAGGGAAGGGTAGGTGTTTCAGGGGTGGAAGTACTTAGGCAACAGAAGGTAGTGAATTCCATTCTGGGTATACTGAGTTTTAGGTACAGAGGAGACAATCAGAGAAAGAGATGCCAAGCAGACATCCAGCAATATGGTTAGGTGTGGAGGAAAGAAGTCTGGAGATGAAGGAGGAGCCTTAGGAGGCATCCTCTTAGAAGTAACAAGTGAAGCTATAGACATAGATGAGATAAAAAATGAGCTAGGTGTAGTGGCACATGCCTATAGTCCTGGCTACTCGGGAGTCTGAGATGGAGGATCGCTTGAACCTGGGAGGTGGAGGTTGCAGTGAGCTGAGATTACGCCACTGCACTCCAGCTTGGGCAACAGAATGAGACTCCATCTCAAAAATAAAAAGGAAGAGATCACTGAGGGCCTTTAGTAGGGCTGTGGGGTAGCAAATCTGGACTGAAGCTGTCAGAGTGAGCAGGAAGGCAGCATCAAGAAGTATTAAGTAGTTTTTTAAACTAGGAGAAAGTGGAGTAGCCCAACAGAAATGCCGAGTGACAAAAAGGTTTTATTTTTGTCTTTTTGTTTTTACTTTTTTTTAAGGCAGAGTTTCGCTCTGTCCCCAGTCTGGAGTGCAGTGACACAATCTCGGCTCACTGTAATCTCCGCCTCCAGGGTTCAAGCAATTCTCCTGCCTCAATCTCCCAAGTAGCTAGAACTACAGGTGCATGCCATCACACCCAGCTAATTTTTGTATTTTTAATAGAGACAGGGTTTCACCATGTTGGCCAGGATGGTCTTGATCTCTTGACCTCATGATCTGCCTGCCTCAGCCTCCTAAAGTGCTGAGATTACAGGCATGAGCCACTGTGCCTGGCCTTGTCTTGTTTTTTAAGATTGAGGGTGAGTATCTAAAGGGAAGAAGAAATAAAAGATTCAATGGGAGGGATTAGTTGATGGGACAAAGTCTTTACAGATGGAAGAGACTGTGAGTGGAAGAGTTTGTCTTCTCAATTTCACCACATTACTGTGTTTGTTTGTTTGATTTGGTGTTGTTTTGTTTTCTAAGGCAGATTTCCTAATATCCTTTAGTACAGTATTGGGAGCATCAGTTTGGGAAGTGCTGGTCTAGTCTAAGAGCATCTTAAGGACAGGGATCTCATTCATCTGAGTTGTGGCCGTGGAACGTAATAGTAATGATGATAAGAGGAGGTGGGCAAAGTAAGGAAAGGAAGAGGGTTCACCCCGACCCGGGAGGTGAGGCAGTAAGCGTGCTGTGGGTACAGGTGGAGATGGAGGAGTGAAGCCGGACTTCACAGTCAGTGGCCCCCATCCTGTCAGTTGTGCGGAGACACAACCAATTCCCTAGAGCACATGGGGTGGAGGTACCACTTTCGGCCTTTTCTGCCCTCATTCTTTCACTCAGGTTTTAATATACACACAGGATATGAATGCCTTGCCATTGCAGACATTTGAGTAGCACACCCCTGCTGGTCTTTAACACTATTTTTTGCATTTCCAGTTGATGCTCTCTGAGTGGTTAATTGATGTCCCTTCAGATTTGGGACAGGAATGGATTGTGGTCGTGTGCCCTGTTGGAAAAAGAGCCCTTATCGTAGCCTCCAGGGTGAGTAGCTGCCTGCCCCCATGCCAGTAGGCCTGGTCTGTAGCGGGAGGGATTCTCTGCGCTCCATTTACCTTATCTGCCACAGCAGCCGTGCCCGTAGTGGAGCTTAAAACGCTTTCCTGCAGGATGGTTTGTTGAGAGCCATCTTTGGTCTGGTGACATCCATGCAGAGTGAGGAAGTATGAGGGCGAGGAGACCCTGTGATCTAATGAGAATGATAACTTTCTCTCCACACAGGGTTCTACCAGTGCCTACACCAAGAGTGGCTACTGTGTCAACAGGTTTCCTTCCCTTCTGCCAGGAGGCAACAGGCGAAACTCAACAGCAAAAGGTGCCTACATAGAATATCTATGTATTAATCAGTAAAGGGCCGTGTAATTTGCTTTAAAGACCCACTATGATATCTTATCTTTGTTTGTTTTTTGAGATGGAGTCTCACTTTGTCACCCAAGCTGGAGAGCAGTAGTGCATTCTTGGCTCACCGAAACCTCTGCCGCCCAGGTTCAGGCGATTCTCCTGTCCCAGCATCCCGAGTAGCTGGGATTATAGGCATGCACTATTATGCCCAGCAATTTTTGTATTTTTAGTAGAGACTGGGTTTCACCATGTTGGCCAGGCTGGTCTCGAACTCCTGGCCTCAAAGTGATCCACCCGCCTTCGCCTCCCAAATTGCTGGGGTTACAGGCTTGAGCCACCGTATCCAGCCTGAAAGCTTATCTTTGAAACTACATATAGACACCACCCTGGCCCCTGGACCAAGTACCTCCCCTTCAAGGACAGGCCTTCTCAGTTGCAGAATAAATGCAGCCCCATGAGGCCTGATGGGCCATAAATTCCTCAATTAAGATCAACATGCCTTTGGACTTCTATTATAGGACAACAGATACAGATTTGGGGGGAAAGGTCCGTGAGAGAATGCCAAGAATAATGGTAGAGTCAGCTGATGCTGGGGCTTCCCTGCCAAACTCCCTTTTCTCCTTTCTCATTGTTGCAACCTTACCTTCTTCCTCCCTACTGGGCCCAGCTAAGTAGACTAAGGTCCTGCAGGAGAAATAACTTACCCACGGTTATTCAGCAAGGAATTGTCAGAGCTGGGCTTGCTTTCTTCTCTACCTTCTCAGGCTCCTTGGGTATTGTTCCTCATGTTCTCTGTACTGAGTCCAGACTTCTTTCTCTTTTTTTTTTTTTTTTTTTTTTTGGTGCAGTCTCATTCTGTGACCCAGGCTCTGGGGTTCAGGGGCACAATCACAGCTCACTGTAACCTTTACCTCTCAGGCTCGAGTGAGCCTCCCACCTCAGCTTCCTGATTAACTGGGACTACAGGAGTGTGCCACCATGGCCAGCTGTATTTTTGGTAGAGATGGGATTTTGCCATGTCGCCCAGGCTAGTCTGGAACTCCTGGGCTCAAGCCATCTGCCTGCCTCGGCCTCCCAAAGTTTTGGGACTACAGGCGTGAGCCACTGCACCTGGCCTAGCTCTTACTTCTCTCTTTTCGTTTAGTACTTTTCACATGCAGGCTTTGTCCCACCCATCCCGTGTCTTTACCCTAATCCTTGTACCTACCTTCTGTTCGGCTGACTTGCCTCCCCACATATGCCCCATTCATTCAGCCTCTGGGCCTCTGCTCATGCCACATCAGTACTTGGGTCTGAAACGCCCTCCCTTCTCCCCTCTCCCCTCTGTTGTTTAAATCCTCCTGGTCCCAGAAGACTCTATTTATATCGTGTCTCTCCCTTGAAGCATTTCCTGCTATTCCAGCCTTTTCTTTCTGGAGCTCCTGTTGCTCTTAGTATGAGCTCTATGATTCAGCTCTTCTCTCTTTCCTCTGTGATCATCCTATTCCCTTAACCAGATGGTAACTTCCTTAAAAACAGGGAATACTTATAGTTAATATTCCCCACATAACAAAGTGCCTATGATAGGAACTCAAAAGGCAGTTGTAAACTAAAATGGCAGATGACTTGCTTTTAAACCGCTGAGTTGAGTAAATGTGCCAGTTTATCTATAACTTCAGATTTCTCACTTGGCCTTGATCCGTCTTGTGCTGTCTTACCCGAGTCACCATGAAGCTGTAGCTGGCAGCCAGACAGGATTCTCTCCCCAGTGAATCCTTAGTCCTTAGTGCCAGAGACTGCTGCAAGCACTGGGGATTGTTGGACCCGAGCATCTAGGATGGGCCTCCCTAGGTTGTGGTGGTGGGAACCTAGTTGGAAGAAGAACTTTGTGCTGACTTTCTGCTTTGTGTCCCCAGACTACACCATTCTAGATTGCATTTACAGTGAGGTAAACCAGACCTACTACGTTCTGGATGTGATGTGCTGGCGGGGACACCCTTTTTATGATTGCCAGGTAGGGATGGATCCTCCCCTTGTGATTCTTCCTGTCTTCTTCTCTTCTCCTGGGAAAGCGGATCAGCATGACCAACTTCTTGGTGTGTATAGGATGTGGTATATCAAGAACATTATCTAATGCTCCTTGCATCTTTGAGCATGTTTAAATTAGCTTAGTTTTAAAAGAGAAATAGGAGGAACTAAGAAACATGCAGTTCTTGAGAAGAGGGAAGAGAGAAACGGCAGGGGTGTAGGCTGGGACTTGGTAGCAGCCGCCCCCGCCCCCTTATCTCTCCCCAGAGGATGGGAGGATTTCTGGCAGTGAAGATTATAGGGCAAGGGGGTGGGGATGCCACCTTCTTAGGGCAGCCCCAGGAAGAGAAGACGAAATGTAAGTCACCATCTGGTAGACTCCTGCAACCTCCACTCCTTCACCAAACATATGCTGCCCCTGAAAATGGCAGGACCTCCTTGGTGTGACCCAGAACCTCAAATCTCAGAGTTAGCTCTAAGAGGAGACTTTCCAAGTGAGGAGAGGCCGCAATATTCTCCCCTTTAGTTTCACCATACCCCCAACATTTTACTGTTGGTGATTTTTTTTTTTTTAATGGATGAGGGGTTTTTATGTTGACCAGGCTGGCCTCGAACATGTAGCCTTGCCTCCTGAAGTGCCAGGACAACTGACCTGAGCCACAGTGGCTCCCTACCATTGGTGATTCTTAACAGGTGACAGCAGCAGTCATCAGGTGAGGCTGAGTCAGCCCCACAGGCCTCCATCCCTGTTAACAACAATTCTCCCTATCATTGTCCCAGTTGTATAATGGGGGATTTTGGACTTCCTTTGCTCCCTATCAATTAGTGTATTATAGTGGTTCTCAATGTGTAGTTTCCAGACCAGGCATATCAGAAAGTTGTAGAAATGCACTTTCTCAGACCTGCTAACCTGAAGCTATGGGGCCAAGGCTGATGTGTGAACAGGTCTGCCGTGATCTTCATGCAGGCTGTCTCCATAGGCTGCTGCTTTTCTATAGGTTTCCCCCACACTAGGTTTCCAAAACCTGCTAGGTATGGTACACAGAATTCTAAGATACATCTCATTCAAACAATAGCAATCATGATTTGCATTGCTAAGTACTTTGTGCATTATCTCACTGAATCCCTTACAACACCCCCTTAAGGTAAGGTAAATACTATTATTAAACTTTTTTTTTTAATTTGAGATGGAGTCTCCCTCTGTCACTCAGGTTGGAGTGCAATGGTGTGATCTGGGCTCACTGCAACCTCTGCCTCCTGGGTTCAAGCAATTCTCCTGTCTCAGCCTCCTGAGTAGCTGGGATTACAGGTGCGTGCTGTCACGCCTCACTAATTTTTCTGTTTTTAGTAGAGATGGGGTTTCACCATGTTGGCCAGGCTGTCTCAAACTCCTGACCTCAAGTGATCTTCCCACCTCCGCCTACCAAAGTGCTGGGATTACAGGCATGAACCACTGTACCCAGCCTGTCCTTGCCATATAGATGTGGAAGCTGAGATCCTAAGAAGCGCAGGTTAAGTACCTTGCCCAAGTGCAGAACCAAGCCTACAACTCAGAACATAAATTCAATGTAGAACATACTTTCCGGGGCCTGGCGCAGTGGCTCAAGCCTGTAGTCCCAGCACTTTGGGAAGCTAAGGTGGGCGGATCACCTGAGGTCAGGAGTTCAAGATCCACCTGACCAACATGGTGAAACTCGTCTCTACTAAAAATACAAAAATTAGCCAGGCATGTTGGCGGGCACCTGTAATCCCAGCTACTTGGGAGGCTAAGACAGGAAAGTCACTTGAACCCGCAAGGTGGAGGTTGCATTGAGCCGAGATCACACAATTACATTCCAGTCTGGGCAACAGAGCAAGACTTCATCTCAAAAAAAGGGTATTTATGTTTATATTACAGTTTAAAATGGAAAGTATTTCATCTTTCTATTTCTCTTCTCTGTGGCAGACTGATTTCCGATTCTACTGGATGCATTCAAAGTTACCAGAAGAAGAAGGACTGAGAGAGAAAACCAAGCTCAATCCTGTAAGGCCTGCCGGGCAAGATGGCTCATGCCTGTAATCCTAGCACTTCGGGTGGCCAAGGCAGGCAGATTACCTGAGGTCAGGAGTTCAAGACCAGCCTGGTCACTATGGTTAAACCCCGTCTCTACTAAAAATACAAAAATTATCCGGGTGGTGGCAGGTATCTGTAATCCAGCTACTCAGGACGCAAAGGCAGGATAATCACTTGAACCTGGAAGGTGGATGTTGCAGTAAGCCAAGATTTCACCATTGCGCTCTAGCCTGGGGGACTTCATCTCAAAAAAAAAAAAATCCTGTAAGACCTGGTGTTAGGATCACAGAGTTCTTTATGGGGAGTGGTATGGAGTGGTGTGGATTGGTCCGTTATCTAAATATGATCGTTGTGAATGAAATGATCTTTTTCGAGACGGCATGGTATAAAGGGAGCATATCAGTTTAACAGTCATGCAGATCTGACTTCCATTTTTGGCTTTAATTATTATTAGTTTAACAGCCTGTGTTCTCACTCATAATTGGGAGCTAAGCTATGAGGATGCAAAGGCATAAGAATAGTACAATGGACTGTGGGAACTCAGGGGAAGGGTGAGGGATAATTGTGTACAGTGTACCCTGCTTGGGTGATAGATGCACCGCATCTCAGAAATCACCATTAAAGAACTTATTCATGTAACCAAACACTACCTGTTCCCCAAAAACGTACTGAAGTAATAGTAACTAAAAAGCAGACAAAAAAAGTTTACCAGGTTAAGTTAATAATCTCACTTAACCTTAGTTTTTTCATCTGTAAAACAGGATAATATCTAATTTACAGGGTGTTACAAGAACTGAATGATATAAATATACAAGTCTTCCTAACATAACACTCAGGGTAGGCACTCAATAAATAGTGGTTGATAGCCAGGTGCGGCTCATGCCTGTAATCCCAGCACTGTGGGAAGCCAAGGCAGGCAAATCACCTGAGGTCAGGAGTTCAAGACCAGCCTGGCCAACATGGTGAAACCCCATCTCTACTAAAATACAAAAATTAGCCAAGCATGATGGCGGGTGCCTTTAATCCCAGCTGCTCAGGAGGTTGAGATGGGAGAATTGCTTGAACCTGGGAGATGGTGGTTTTAGTGAGCCGAGATCACACTGCTGCATTCCAGCCTAAGCAGCTGAGCAAGACTCTATCTCAAAAAAAAGAAAGGTTGGTATAAAATGCTACTAATTACTTTTATTAATAATGCTATTTAGAATTCTAGGCCGGGCACAGTAGCTCACGCATATATTCCCAGGACTTTGGGAGGCTGAGGTAGGTGGATCACTTGAGGTCAGGAGTTTGAGACCAGCCTGGCCAACATGGTAAAAACCTGTCTCTACTAAAAATACAAAAAATTGCTGGGTGTGGTGGTTCACACCTATAATCCTAGCACTTTGGGAGGCCGAGGCCGGCAGATTGCCTGAGCTCAGGAGTTCAAGACCAGCCTGGGCAACATGGTAAAACCCTGGCTCTACTAAAATACAAAAAATTAGCTGGGTGTGGCAGCATGTGCCTGTAGTCCCAGCTATTCAGGCGGTTGAGGCAGGAGAATCACTTGAACTCGGGAGGTGGAGATTGCAAGGAGCTGAGATCACGTCACTGCACTCCAGCCTGAGTGACTAAGACTCCATCTCAAAAAAATAAATAAAAAAAATAGTCCAGGCATGGTGGCTCATGCTGGAATCCCAGCACTTTGGGAGGCCGAGGTGGGCAGATCACTTGAGGTTCAAGACCAGACTGGCCAACATGGCAAAACCCCATCTCTACTAAAAATACAAAAATTAGCTGGGCATGGTGGTGTGGTCCTGTAATCCCAGCTTCTCAGGAGGCTGAGGCAGGAGAATTGCTTGAACCTGGGAAGCAGAGGTTGCAGTGAGCCAAGATCACACCACTATACTCCAGCTCAGGCGACAGAGCAAGACTCCGTCTCAAAAAAAAAAGAATTCGAGTTCCTTGGTTCTCAAACTTCAGTATGCATCAGCAGCACCTGGAGGCCTGGTAAAACATAGACTAACCTGTAGGGTTTCTGATTCATTAGGTCTAGGGTGGGACCTGAGAATATGCATTTGTTTTTGTTTGTTTTCTTTGAGATGGAGTCTCGCTCTGTAGACTGGATACGGTGGCACCATCTCGGCTCACTGCAACCTCCCCCTCCTGGGTTCAAGTGATTCTCCTGCCTCAGCTTCCCAAATAGCTGGGACTACAGGTGTGCACCACCACACCCAGCTAATTTTTGTATTTTTAGTAGAGATAGGGTTTCACCGTGTTAGCCAGGCTGGTCTCAAACTCCTGACTTCATGGTCTGCCCACGATGGCCTCCCAAAGTTCTTGGATTACAGGCGTTAACCACCGTACTCAGCCAGCATCAGTAATTTTTTAAAGCACCTCAGATGAAAGGCCAGGCACAGTGGTTCACAGCTGTAATCCCAGCACTTTGGGAGGCTGAGGCAGGTGGATCACGAGGTCAGGAGTTTGAGACCAGTCTGGCTAACATAGTGAAACCCTGTCTCTACTAAAAATAGAAAATATTAGCTGGGTGTGGTGGTATGCGCCTGTAGTCCCAGTTACTCTTGAGGCTGAGGCAGGAGAATTGCGTGGACCCCCAGGAGTCAGAAGTTGCAGCGAGCTAAAATGGCGCCATTGCACTCCAGCCCAGGCAACAGTGCGAGACTCCGTTTCAAAAAATAAACAAACAGGCCAGGCATGGTGGCTCACACCTGTAATCCTAGCACTTTGGGAGGCCAAGGTGGGTAGATCATGAGGTCAGGAGTTCGAGACCAGCCTGGCCAATATGGTGAAACTCCGTCTGTACTAAAAATTCAAAAATTAGCCAGGAGTGGTGGCATATGCCTGTAGTCCCAGCTACTCAGGAGGCTGAGGCAGAAAAAGTACTTGAACCTAGGAGGTGGAGGTTGCAGTTAGCCAAGATTGTGCCACAGCACTCCAGCCTGGATAACAGAGCAAGACTTCATCTCAATAAATGAATGAATGCTCCCCAGATGATTCTTGTAGATAAAGGAAGGTTGGGGCTGAGTGCAGTGGCTCATGCCTATAATCTCAGCATTTTGGGAAACTGAGGTGGGAGGATCCCTCACTGAATTTGAGGATGCAGTGAGCTGTGATTGTGCCACTGCTCTTTAGCATGGGTGACAGGGTTAGATCTTATTTCTCTCTCTCCTTTTTTTTTTTTTAAAGGAAGGTTGGGAACCACTGACCTAGTAGTTAAGAAAGTGGAGGGGGGAAGGGCCGGGCGCGGTGGCTCAAGCCTGTAATCCCAGCACTTTGGGAGTCCGAGGCGGGGGGATCACGAGGTTAAGAGATCGAGACCATCCTGGTCAACATGGTGAAACCCTGTCTCTACTAAAAATATAAAAAATTAGCTGGGCATGGTGGCGCGTGCCTGTAATCCCAGCTACTTGGGAGGCTGAGGCAGGAGAATTGCCTGAACCCAGGAGGCGGAGGTTGCGGTGAGCCGAGATCGCACCATTGCACTCCAACCTGGGTAACAAGAGGGAAACTCCGTCTCAAAAAAAAAAAAAAAAGAAAGTGGAGGGGGGAATTGGTAGAGAAGGATGAGACTGAAAACTTATCTTCTTTGTTTTTTTGTTTTGGTTTGATTTGGTTTGGTTTTTGAGACAGGGTCTTGCTCTGTCCCCAAGCTAGAGTGCAATGGTGCCATTTCAGCTCACTGCAGCCACAGTCTCAGACTCAAGCGATCCTCCTACCTCAGTAACCTCTCAAATAGCTAGGACTACAAATTTTTCTTCTTTGACAGAGATTTTTTTTTTTCTTTTCTTTTTTTTTAGAGATGGAGTCTTGCTCTGTTGCCCAGGCTGGAGTGCAGTGGCACTATCTCAGCTCACTGCAGCCTCCACCTCCTGGGTTCAAGCAATTTTCCTGCCTCAGCCTCCCAAGTAGCTGGGACTCCACTCCTGGATAATTTCTGTATTTTTTGTAGGGGTTTCACCATGTTGGCCAGGCTGAGACCAAGGTCCCTAGTTTAGCTGTCATGGCTGCTTGTAAAGTGAACAGGCATCTGTGACCTCAGGTGATCTGCCTGCCTCTGCCTCCCAAAGTCCTGGGATTACAGGCATGAGCCACCATGCCCGATCTGACAGATTTTCAACTGCTTGGGCCAATATCAATTACAACATATACTAATTCCTTGTTCTAATTTCTATTTCAGTTCAAATTTGTGGGGCTAAAGAATTTCCCTTGTACTCCTGAAAGCCTGTGTGATGTGCTATCTATGGATTTCCCTTTTGAGGTAACAAAACCATTGTCTTTATTGCCTTGATGTGATGATAGGCTGCAGAGAAACTTAGTTACACAAAATCTTAAAATATCTCCTGATTGTGCTGTGTCAAAGCATCAGAAAGGGACTGCAAGTGATTCTGGAGAAGGGATGTACTTGCTGCCCTTCAGAGCCTGAGCTCCACCCCTGCTGGATAAGTCAGAATGCTGGCACTGAAAGGGCCCTTACTGGACAACTCATCCAACTCCCTCATTTTACAGATGGAGAAACTGAGGCCCAGAGAGGGGCATTGCAGTGAGCTGAGATCTTGTCAGTGCACTCCACTCCAACCTGGGCAACAAGAGCGAAACTCCATCTCAAAAAAAATAATTGCCTAGTCACCACAAGCATTTGCTTGAACTGGGTAGATAAATATTTTTTTATGACGGAATTTCACTCTGTCGCCCAGGCTACAGTACAATGGCATGATGTCAGCTCATTGCAACCTCCACCTCCCGGGTTCAAGTGATTCTCCTGCTTCAGCCTCCTGAATAGCTGGGATTACAGGCGCTTGCCACCATGCCTGGCTACTTTTTGTATTTTTAGTAAAGGCAGGGTTTCACCATGTTGGTCAGGCTGGTCTCAAAGTCCTGCCTGGTGATCCACCTGCCTCAGCCTCTGAAAGTGCTTAGATTATATATATCCAAACTGGATATAATTTTGTAAAACGATCACAGCTTCCCGAATGAGGAAATGGCAAATGCTGAGTTGCCTGCATTTCTGGGAGTCAATTAAGAAGGTGGTAAGATCCCAGCATAGCTCTTGAGCAAAACAAAAAAAAAGAAGGTGGTAAGAATTTATTTATAACATTTATGCCCCGGTGACAATAAATGCTTTTTGGAGATGAGTCACTGAATCATAGAAAAGAAAATATGGGACTGTAGGAGGTCTTTCTGTTCAGAAAAACTGAGTTTCCCAGAACATAGCTCACAATTTAGGGGGAGGTTTAGGCAGCCAACCATAGCCGGGGAGGCAGGGTTTCTGGACAGCCTGTTTCCCCTGTACGCAGCAGTCTTTTGCCTCGGAGGGGCCTGTCCAGTTCCTCTGCTCTTCATTCTATGCACAGAGCTCATGCACTGTGACACAGACCCCTAAGTGGGGGAAAGTCCATAGAATCTGGGGACAGAAGACCAGAGTTCAAGTCAAATTCCTGCTTCCTATTCTCTGTGTATTTTAAGGAGGTCCTCAGAACTTCCTGAGCCTGAGCAGCCCCATCTCTCAGACACTCTCATGGGTAAGGGTAAAATAGTGGGCAGGAAAGCACTCTGTAAACAGGAAAGTGCTATTTATGTTTTGTTTTTTTTTTTTTCTTTTTCTTTTTTTGAGACAGAGTCTCACTCTGTCGTCCAGGCTTGAGTGTTGTGGTGCAGTCTCAGCTCCTCTGCTTTCCCCCCATCCTGTAGGTAGATGGACTTCTCTTCTACCACAAGCAGACCCACTACAGCCCCGGAAGTACTCCCTTGGTGGGCTGGCTACGCCCCTACATGGTGTCAGATGTCCTTGGTGTAGCTGTGCCAGCTGGCCCGCTGACCACCAAGCCAGAATATGCTGGACACCAGCTCCAGCAGATTATGGAGCACAAGAAGAGCCAGAAGGAAAAACTCACACACAAGTCCCCTGAGAATGGGCACTATGAGTTGGAGCACCTGTCTACCCCCAAGTTGAAGGATTCTCCCCATAGCCCAGACCAACCTGGAAGCCTCATGGAGAATTAAAGTGGGAAGCCTCTTTAAGGAGCCACAGGATGGTACCTGACTCCAAAGGGAATATTGGGGAGGAGGACAGTAATAACAGATGACTTCATTCTTTAGAGCAAACTTTACAAAGCCAGTCTGGCCAGAAACAACTTATCTATAATCTGAAATATTGGCTCAAACAGTTGTGGGGAGGCTCCCAGATTGGGTAGCATTCAGGCTGATTTGAGCAGCTCCTACTGTGATTAGTGTATCCTAGATCCTCAATGTAAATATATGTGATTTGTAAGAAAGAAGCATTTTGTGGTTCTTAAGCTTTAGATAGCCATGAATCTCTCCCCTTCCCACTCCAGTCCCCTGGGCAACTTCAGCCATGGCTGTTCAAATCTTGGCCCATTTCACTCTTTTCAGTAGTCAGAGATTCTGCTGAGTTTCCAGTTGTTGTTGCTGAAAGGTTTTACCAGGAACTGCAATTCTTGGTATTTGAATATGTTCCCTCTTCTGAGAAGAGAAGAGTGATTTTCTTTGGTTTAGACATTGCCAGAGATAAAATGCAAATAGAGTTCATTCACTCCTTCAGCAAACATTTGTGCCTCCCAGGAGATAAGCCTTGTCCTAGGCCCCTGCCAAGTAGAGGGGTTATGGAGGTGGACAGGACTTAGTCCCTGCCCTTGAGGAGCTCACACTCCCGTGAGAAAAGAAGCCCACCAGGAGAGTTTGGGAGAGGATGCTGGAAAGAGATAGGAGGTTTTAGATTTTGTGTCATGGATGAAGAAAGCAAAGGAAACTTTGAGCAGGCAAGGTCCCTTGAGATTTGTGAGCTAGAGTTCTTTGGCAGCTGTGAGAAAGGCAGACTGTGTTGGAAACTAATTAGCTTCTGCATTATGTTCAGGAAATGGATCCCACTCCCTGTGGCCTCAGTCAGCTCCCATGTTGCTTCCCGTCTTTCTAGGACTCTTGTCATGGATACAAATACTTCACCGTTCCCTCTAGCAGCACTAGTGTCCTGGGGACACATTTTCAAGGGGTCCAGGTCAGCTTTTGTCTGACATGCAGTTGTCCCTTTGTGTTGATTAGTTCTGGTAACAGATTTGGGCAGAGGTGGTAGGTATGTGGAGCCTGATTACACAACTTCAGCATATACAGTGGAACTAGTTTCAATGTCAGCTCTTAGAGAGCCGCTCAAGCTGACCTTGTAAAATTGGAGAAGGAAGACTCCGCCCTCCCACTCTCATTCATTGATGATCCTGCTGGCTGCAGATTCAAGCATTTGCCTACATCAGTAAGCTCTTTCCTGAATGTAGGTCAATTCTGCAATAGGAACATCGCGTTCCTCTTGCCAAGGAGCATGTTGTAGGCTGCCTAGACATTTAGTCTCTGTTTGGTTGGCTGTCAGCAGCCAACCATATCAACAAGCACAACTTGGTAATTTTGAATGGTAGCTTGAAGGGCTTATCTCAGAGTACCCCTTATATTTTTAACTGAGGAGCCAGTACTATCTATTAATCACTGAATAGCAGTGTGTCCCCTGGTCATATTTCTCTCACTTTGTCTGTCTTTTTTTGTTGTTAATGTAGAGACGGAGTCTCACTATGTTGCCCAGGCTGGTCTTAAACTCCTGGGCTCAAACGATCCTCCTGCTTTGCTCTCCCAAAGCACTGGCATTACAGGTATGAGCCAACACATCTGGCCACCTAGTCTTTTTTTTTTTTTTTTTAGATAGGGTCTCACTCTGTCACCCAGGCTGGAGTGCAGTGGCACCATTACAGCTTACTGTAGCCTCGACCTCTTGGGCTCAAGTGACTCTTCTGCCTCAGCTCCCAAGTAGCTGGGACTACAGCCACCATGCCTGGCTACTTTTGTATTTTTTTTGTAGAGACAGGGTTTTGCCATGTTGCCCAGCCGGCCTTGAACTTCTGGACTCAAGTGATCCCCCCCACCTCAGCCTCCCAGGGTGCTGGGATTGCAGGCATGAGCCATTACAACCAGTCTCTGATACTGTTGCCCAGTGTGGCCTACCTTGCTTGCCTTGGCAGGAGGGCCAGCTTGGCATGAGTTAGCAAAGAAGCACTATTTGAGATCACCTATTTTACCTCAAGTACTGCTGGAACCCATGCACCTAGAAAAGACCAGGGTTCTCAGCCAGTAGACGCAGAATACGTAGTCTTGGTTATCTTAATGTTAACTCAGAAAAGTCATGCTGAGTTCCAGTGGCTGCGTTGGCAGAGTTTGTGCCCCCTAATCCATTTGTGTTTGGCAGTGATTTCTCTATATTTGCTGTTTCTCCACTTGGTCATTTCTCATTCACGTCTAAACTACTGAAATCTGACTTCTGTTCTTGTCACTTCAAGTCCTCTCATTGAAAGACCAGTGGTCTCCTGTTTTCCAAATCTGAGGGACATTTCCCCAGCTTTTTCCTTCCTGACTTCAGCTGCCATCTATGTGCTGATCCCTTCCCTCCAGAACTGTGTATCTGTCTACTTGCCATTCATCTCCAATCACCTTAAAATTCAGCATGTCCCAAACTGAACTCAGTATCTTTCCCCTCAATCCCCCTCAACCATGCTCTTTCTGGGATCCTTGTCCTTGTTAGTGGCACTTAGTCCCCCGTATTAGGACTCTAGGAATCATCACAATGATTATTCCATTTCCTACATTTCACAGCTAGTGAGTCACCATGTTCTTTAATTCCCGCCTCTCTCCATTTCCTCCATTTCCTCTGCAACCTTGATTCAGGCCTTCATCATCTGTCTCACAAGGTACTGCCAGATCCTCCTACCTAGTTTACCTGCCATGAGTCTTTTCCCCTTTGAATCCATTCCTGCCATAGCCGAGTGATCCTTTCTAAAAATGTAAGTTTGATCATGTTACTTCAAGGATATCCCATTGCCTGCAAGATACATGTGAAGCTTCTCATCCTGCCATGCAAGTTCATTCATGACCTGACCTTAGTATATCTCTCCAGCCTCATAAATTACCTTGCCTCCTTTGCTGCCTACTTTTCAGTGATGCTGCTTTACAGTTTCATGTATAAAGGCATCTGTTTCATTCTTTTTCCCCCTGCGCCATCCACTCTCACTCTGATGAGATTCACCTGGTGGGTATACCTACTCATCTTTGAAGGACACCATTCAAAAGATACCTGTTTGAACATTTTCCTCTGCAGGTAGAATAGCCATTCTTTGTGCCCTCCCCATCCAGACAGCCGGCTCTCACAGTGATTATATTTTACCACACTTATGTATTTACATATGTATTTCCCAAACTTAGGGAGTAGTCCATGACTACCCTTACTTCTGATATCAGTTGCAAGTTTGGGGGTCCCTAAGACTACCCTCTGGTTTTATAATTCGCCAGAAGGACTCACAGACCTCGTTGAAAGCTGTTATAGTCACAGTTTATCACAAGAAACAAAACAGAATAAGTTGTTCAAGGGAAGAGATGCATGGAACAGAAACAAGGAAAGTTCCAAATGCACAGTTCTCATTGGAATCATGGACAGAGTCCATTTTCCCAGTATGTGTAACAATACTCACAGAATATTGCCAATCAGAATCTCACTTGAGCCTTAATATCCAAAGTTTCATTGTTTTGGGTTTTTGTTTGTTTGTTTGTTTTTGTTTTTTGAGATGGAGTCTTGCTCTGTTGCCCAGGCTGGAGTGCAGTGGCACAATCTGGGCTCACTGCAACCTCCACCTCCTGGGTTCAAGTGATTCTCCTGCCTCAGCCTCACAAGTAGCTGGGATTACAGGCACCAGCCACAATGTCCAGTATTTTAAGTGAGAGAGGGTTTCGCTATGTTGACCAGGCTGGTATTGAACTCCTGACCCCAGGTAATCTGCCCACCTCGGCCTCCCAAAGTGCTAGGATTACAGGTGTAAGCCACTGTGCCTGGCAAGGATAATGTCCAAAGTTTTTATTGGGGCTCAGTCATGTGAACCTGGTTGTCTGCCCATGTGACTGACAGCTCCTCCAGAAGTCTAGTTAATAAAGGGTGATCTAAAGTCTCCCTGCTCCCTCATCCCATTGCTAAACTATCTGGTACAGCCCAAAGACTTCTGCCTAAATCATATTGTTAGACTGTCCAGTGTGGCCTAAGGCCTGCCTCCTGGTAAACAAAGATCTTTTTATCAGACAGGGCATTCCAAGGGCTTTGAGCTTACCTCCCAGGAGCCAAGGGCAAAGGCCAGAACTCTCTTTGCAAGGTTAAGTTCTTTACTACACACTCCCCCTATTAGCTAGCAAGTTCCATGAGGTCAGAAACCTGGTCTTCTCATCTTTAGGTCCCCAGTGCCTGGCACTTGTTACGTCAATAACTTTTAGTTGAGTGAAAGAAGAAATACTAAGGTGGAATGAGAATGCACTCGAGGAGAGCCCCTCCTCTCTGCTTCTGCACAGGAGTGACCTTGATGAGAAAGCTGAGTGGAGGTGTGTGGTAGGCTGCTAACAGGTGCTTGGATATGCTGCAGACTTCTAGGAACAAGAACTATATTTAGTTATGTGGATGTGATTGAAAGGATAGCCTAAAAGCTCACTTTGTACATTGGAAGAGGGAAAGGCAATCACCCTAGCTGTCCTTTCTAATAAAGAAATGAGACTGGGCATGGTGGTTGACACATGTAATCCCAGTGCTTTGGGAGGGCAAGGCAGGAGGATCTCTTGAGGCCAGGAGGTCCAGACCAGCCTGGCCAACAACAGAACGAGACCTTGTCTCTACAAAAAATTTAAAAATTTGCCAGGTGCAGTGGCTAATGCTATAATCCCAGCACTTTGGGAGGCTGAGGCAGAATTGCTTGAACCCAAGAGGCGGAGGTTGCAGGGAGCCGAGATCGCCCCATTGCACTCCAGCCTGGGCAACAAGAGTGAAACTCTCCCTCAAAAAAAAAAAAAAAAAAAAAATTAGTTGAGCATGGTGATGTGTGCCTGTAGTCCTAGCTGCTTGGGAGGCAGAGGTAGGAGGCTCTCCTGTGCCTAGGGGTTAGCGCTGCAGTTAGCTGTGAGTTAGTAACACTGCACTCCACTCTATATAGATATATATTTTTTAGAGATGGGATCTCACTATATTGCCCAGGCTGGTCTCAAATGCCTGGGCTCAAGCAATCCTCCGATCTCAGCCTCCTGAATGTCTGGGACTACAAATGTGCACCACTATGCCCACCTTTCTATTTTTTTGGCAGAGTGGGGCAAATCTTTTATAGCCAAAGCATCTTTATAGCATAGCACAAGTCTCTTTCATAGGCAGTAGCTACTTTGGAGCAATGTTTGAGAAGAGCTTTGGATTTTAGAAATACAAGTGTTTGGTGGAGAAGGTTATAAAATTCCAACTTCAGCACTGGAAGTATGTCTATCATTAAACCAAAATAAATGTAACAAAAGGGAGGAGAAAATGGTAAGATAGGTCTCAGGTTTAAGGTGGCCATCTTCCTTGATTCAGTCATTCACCACACATTTATTAAGGGCTTGCCTACTATGTACTAAGTTCTAGGCACTGGGAGTTCAGGGGCCAACAAGACAGATGTTCCTGCCATCCTAAAGCTTACCCTCTAGTAGGGCACACAAACACTAGGCCAATGAATATAGAAACAAGTACATACTTACAAATAGTTCTCAGCTCTCTGACGAATAAAAGGGTGCTATGAGAATGTCTCAGAAAGTGCAGTTCTGTTGAGGGAGTAATCAAGGAAGATCTGGGGAAGTGACTTTTGAGCTGAGACTTCAGGATGAGTCAGATATATCTGGTGAAGAAGGTGCAACGAGGGGAGGATAAGCTTTCTAGACAGAGACCTGAAACTTACGCTATTTTTTTTTCTTTCTTTCTTTTTTGTGGGTACATCAAACAGTAGATGCATATATTTATGGGTCACATGAGATATTTTCATACAGGCATGCAATGCTTGATAAGCACATCAAGGTAAATGTGGTATCCATCCCCTCAGACATTTATCCTTTGTGTTACAAACCATCCAATTATATTCTTAATTAGTTTGAAATGTATGATAAAATTATTTTGTACTATAGTCACCCTGTCATGCTAGCAAGTACTAAATCTTTTTTTTTTTTTTTTTTTGAGACAGAACCTCGCTTTTCCACCCAGGCTGGAGTGCAATAGTGCAATCTTGGCTCACTGCAACCACTATCTCTCGGGTTCAAGTGATTCTTCTGCCACAGCCTCCTGAGTAGCTGGGACTACAGGTGCATGCCACCATGCCTGGCTAATTTTTTGTATTTTTATTAGAGATGGGGTTTCACCGTGTTAGCCAGGGTGGTCTTGATCCCCTCACCTCGTGATCCACCTGCCTTGGCCTCCCAAAGTGCTGGGATTACAGGTGTGAACCACTGCACCCAGCTGCAAATACTGAATCTTATTCTTTTTTTTTAAATTTGAGATAGGGTCTGTCACCCAGGCTGAAGTGCAGTGGTGTGATCTTGGCTCACTGCAACCTCTGCCTCTCAGGCTCAAGTGATCTTTATGTATTTTTATTTGAGACAGTCTTGCCGTGTTGCCTAGGCTGGTCTCAAATTCCTGAGCTCAAGCCATCCGCTTGCCTTGGCCTTCCAAAGTGCTGGGATTATAGGCGTGAGCCACTGCACCTAGCTCTTATTCATTCTTTCTATTTTTTTGTACCCATTAGCCATCCCTACTCCTCCCCCAGCCCCCCACTACCCTTCCCATCCTCTTGTTACCATCCTTCTACTCTATCTCCATGAGTTCAATTTTAATTTAAGTACATGAGTTTAATTTTTAGCTCCTATAAAATAAGTGAGAACATGTGAAGTTTGTCTTTCTGTGCCTGGCTTATTTCCCTTAACATAATGACCTCCAGTTCCATCCATGTTGTTGCAAATGACAGAATATTTTTTTTTTTTTTTTTGAGACAGAGTCTCACTCTATCGCCCAGGCTGGAGTGCACTGGCACAATCTTGGCTCACTGCAACCTCTGCCTCCCAGGTTCAAGCTATTCTCATGCCTCAGCCTCCTGAGTAGCTGGGATTATAGCTGTGTGCCACCACCACGCCCAGCTAATTTTTGTTTTTTTTTTGAGTAGAGACAGGGATTCATCATGTTGGCTAGGCTGGTCTTGAACTCCTCTCTTTTGACAAGGTCTGACTCTGTTGGCCAGGCTGGAGTGCGGTGGTGTAATCACAGTTCACTGCAGCCTTTATCTCCCAGGCTCCGGTGATCCTCACACCTCAGCCTCCCAAGTACCTGGGACCGCAGGTGTGCACCACTACTCCTAGTTAATTTTCTTTATTTTTTGTAGAGATGAGTTCTCACTGTGTTGCCCAGGCTGAACTCGAACTCCTGGACTCTTGGACTCAAGTGATCTTCCTGCCTCAGCCTCCAGGCATGAGCCACCTTACCTGGCCATATTTTTAGTTTTCTTTTAGGAGTGCCCAAACTGTTCTCCATAGTGGCTGTGCTAATTTACATTCCCACCAAAAGTGTATGAGGATTCCCTCTTCTTCACATCCTTGCCAGCATTTGTTATTGCCTGCCTTTTGGATAAAAACCATTTTAACTGGGGTGAGATGGTATCTCATTGTAGTTTTATTTTATCTATTTATTTTTTGAGACAGAGTCTCACTCTGTTGCCCAGGCTGGAGGGCATTGGCATGATCCGCCTCCGGGTGTAAGTGATTCTCCTGCTTCAGCCTCCTGAGTAGCTGGGATTACAGGCGTGCGCCACCATGCCCGGCTAACTAACTTTTATATTTTTAGTAGAGACGAGGTTTCACCATGTTCGCCAGGCTGGTCTTGAAATCCTGACCTCAAATGATTCACCTGCCTTGGCCTCCCAAAGTACGGGAATTAAAGGCATGAGCCACCCCACCTGGCCTCATTGTAGTTTTGATTTGCATCTCTCTGGTGATCAGTGAAGTTAAGCATCTTTTCATATACCTGTTTGCGATTTGTATGTCTTCTTTTAAGAAATGTCTATTCTGGGCTGGGTGCGGTGGCTCACGCCTGTAATCCCAGCACTTTCAGAGGCTGAGGTGGGTGGATCATCTGAGGTCAGGAGTTTGAGACCAGCCTAGTCAACATGGTGAAACCCCGTCTCTACTTAAAAAAAAAAAAAAAAAAAAATTAGCCAGAGTGGTGGCACACACGTTTGTAATCCCAGTTACTTGGGAGGCTGAGGCAGGAGAATCCTTTGAACCTGGGAGGTGGAGGTTGCAGTGAGCTGAGATTGCACCATAGCACTCTAGCCTTGGCAACATGAGTGAAACGATGTCTCAAAACAAAATGTCTATTTTGGCTGGGCACAGTGGTTCACGCCTGTAATGCCAGCACTTTGGGAGGCCGAGGTCGGCAGATCACATGAGGTCAGGAGTTTGAAACCAGCCTGGCCAATATGGCAAAACCCCTCTCTCCTAAAAATACAAAAATTAACCAGGCATGGTGGCACCCGCCTGGAATCCCAGTTTACTAGGGAGGCTGAGGCAGTAGAATTGCTGGAACCCTGGAGACAGAAATTTCAGTGAGCTGAGATCATGTCATTGCACTCCAGCCATGGTGACAGAGTGACCCTCTGCCTCCAAAATAAATAAGATAAAAAAGCAAGGAGGGGCCAGGCATGGTGGTTCACGCCTACAATCCCAGCACTGGGAAGCCGAGGTGGGCGGATCACTGAGGTCCAGGAGTTTGAGAGCAGCCTGGCCAACAGGGTGAAATGCCATCTCTAATGAAAATACAAAATTAGCTGTGCATGGCAGTGTTTGCTTATAATCTCAGCTACTCTGAAGGCTGAGGCACAAGAAACACCTGAGCCAGGGAAATGGAAGTTGCAGTGAGCTGAGATCGTGCCATTGCACTCCAGCCTGCGTTAAAAAGCGAGACTCCATCGCAAAAAAAAAAAACAAGAAGCGGCCGGTCGCAGTGGCTCACGCCTGTAATCCCAGCACTTTGGGAGGCTGAGGCGGGTGGATCACGAAGGTCAACAGATCGAGACCATCCTGGTCAACATGGTGAAACCCCGCCTCTACTAAAAATACAAAAAATTAGCTGGGCATGGTGGCGCGTGCCTGTAATCCCAGCTACTCAGGAGGCTGAGGCAGGAGAATTGCCTGAACCCAGGAGGCAGAGGTTGTGGTGAGCCGAGATTGCGCCATTGCACTCCAGCCTGGGTAACAAGAGCGAAACTCCATCTCAAAAAAAAAAAAAAAAAAAACCAAGGAGGCTGTGTCAGTACATATGGATCTACTTTAGGCGCTTTTTTAAAAAAATAAGGATCATAGTTTCACCTTTTTCATACTGTTATGATGAAAGTAAATAAATGAAAGTCATTTAGAACAGTGTGTGGAGTAAATGTCAGGACACAATAAATGTCAACTTATTATTTCAGTGTATGCATGTACTGTAATTTACTTACTGAGTTTTCTATTGATGGGCCATAATGTTTCTTTCTTTTTTTTTTTTTTTTTGAGACAGAGTCTCGCTTTGTCCCTAGGCTGGAGTGCAATGGTGTGATTTAGGTTCACTGAAACCTCCACCACCCAGGTTCAAGTGATACTCCTGCCTCAGCCTCCTGATTAGCTGGGATTACAGGTGCCCACCACCACACCCAGCTAATTTTTGTATAGTAGAGATGAGGTTTCACCAGGCTGAACTCGAACTCCCAACCTCAGGTGATCCACCCACCTCAGCCTTCCAAAGTGCTGGAATTACAGGCTTGAGCCACTGCACCCAGCCCTTCCCCCTTTCCCTCCAACCCCCGCTACCGACAGTTCACTGCAAACTCTGCCTCCCAGGTTCAAATGATTCTCCTGCCTCATCCTCCCAAGTAGCTGGGATTATAGGCATGCACCACCACACCTGGCTAATTTTTGTATTTTTAGTAGAGATGGGGGGGTTCTCCATGTTGGTCAGGCGGGTCTCAAACTCCCGACCTCAGGTGATCTGCCCACCTCGGCCTCCCAAAGTGCTAGAATTATAGAATTATAGGCGTGAGCCACCACACCTGGCTTTTTTTTTTTTTTTTTTTTTTTGAGACGGAGGCACACTGTCGCCCAGACTGGTATGCAGTGGCGCCATGTTGGCTTGATGCAACCTCTGCCTCCCAGTTTCAAGCTATTCATTCTCCTGCCTCAGCATCCAGAGTAGCTAGGATTACAGGTGCCTGCCACCATGCCCAGCTAATTTTTGTATATTTGGTAGAGACAGGGTTTCACCATGTTGGCCAGGCTGGTCTCGAACTCCTGACCTCAGGTGATCTGCCTGCCTTGGCCTCCCAAAGTGCTGGGATTACAGGCATGAGCCACCGCGCCAGGCCAAGATTTTTATTTTTTTCTCTCACTCTTGTTGCGCACGCTGGAGTACAATCACTCAATTTCGGCTCACTGCAACCTCTGCCTCCCAGGTTCAAGCAATTCTCCTGCGTCAGCCTCCGGAGTAGCTGAGATTACAGGCATGCAGCCTGTAATTTTTTTGTATTTTTAGTAGAGAGAGAGGTTTCACCATGTTGGTCAAGGTGGTCTTGAACGCCTGACCTCAGGTGATCCGACCATCTGGGCCTTCCAAAGTGCTGGGATTACAGGTGTGAGCCATGGTGCCCAGCCCAGTCTTTAAGATTTGACTGGTGCCAGGTGTGGTGGCTCACACCTATAGTCCCAGCACTTTGGGAGGCAGAGGCCCACGGATCACAAGATCAAAGGACCAAGACCATCCTGGCCAACATGGTAAAACCCTGTCTGTACTAAAAATACAAAAACTAGCTGGATGTGGTGGCGCGCGCCTGTAGTTCCAGCTACTCAGGAGGTTGAGGCAGGAGAATTGCTTGAATCTGGGAGGTGGAGGTTGCAGTGAGCAGAGATCGCGCCACTGCACTCCAGTCTGGGTGAACAGAGTGAGACTCTGTCTCAAAACAATAACAACAAAAACATTTGATTGAACAGGATGATAGTACCATACTTGAATTCATTGGTTCAAGCCTGCAGTTAGAGGCAAGCCAGGAAGCTGTCTCTCTACTCTGGTTCTCCTGGATTTACCTCTCAGAACAAAGTGGCCAGCCAGCTGCCTTGCACTTTGTTTTTTTATTCATGTTTCTGCTCAGAAATTTCCAAACATTGTTCTGTTAAGACAGTAATGGATAATAGTTCCGGAGAACTCTTTTTCCCTTACACACCCACACGCCCACACACACAGCTGTGCCTCTGAAAACACTGCTGAGTTCTCTCTCAGTCTACTCAGTTGAACGCCTTTTAATTCTCCTCACTGAATCCCTCACCAGGACTTAGAATGCCTGGGTCCAAGTTCTAGCTCAACACAATTAATTAGTTGTGTGATTTTTGGATAAATCATTGACTCCTGGTTTCCTGAGGATCAGTGGGCAAAACAAATGTAAAGTGTAAATAGTGATTTGAGACTCCATCCTCTCCTGTCTCCAGTCGGTGGTTTGTACTTCTCAGGTGCTGCTGTTTCTTATTCCAGTTTAGTCCTAGAGCCATTTGCTTGCCTAGGGACAAAAAGCATATTTGGCCTGGCACAATGGCTCACGCCCAACACTTTGGAAGGGAGAGGCAGAGCACTTGAGCCCAGTAGTTCAAGATCAGCTTGGGGCTGGGCGTGATGGCTCACACTTATAATCCCAGTGCTTTGGGAGGCAAGATGTGTGGATCACCTGAGGTCAGGAGTTTGAGACCAGCCTAGCCAACATGGTGAAACCCCATCTCTACTTAAAAAAATACAAAAATTAGCTAGGTGTGGTAGTATATGCCTGTAATCCTAGCTACTCTGAAGACTGAGGCAGAAGAATTGTTTGGACCCGGGAGGCAGAAGTTGTAGTGAGCTGAGATCATGCCACTGCACTCCAGCCTAGGTGACAGAGGTAGAGACCCTGTCTCTTAAAAAAACAAAACAAAAAAATGCCGGGTGTGGTGGCTCAAGCCTGTAATCCCAGCACTTTGGGAGGCCGAGGCGGGTGGATCACGAGGTCAAGAGATCAAGACCATCCTGGTCAACAAGGTGAAACCCCGTCTCTACTAAAAATACAAAAAATTAGCTGGGCATGGTGGCGCGCACCTGTAATCCCAGCTACTCAGGAGGCTGAGGCAGGAGAATTGCCTGAACCCAGGAGGCAGAGGTTGCGGTGAGCCGAGATCATGCCATTGCACTCCAGCCTGGGTAACAAGAGCGAAACTCCGTCTCAAAAAAAAAAAAAAAGGCAAGATCATGGTTACCAGAATAGTAACTGGCTGCGAGGGGGCAAAAGGCGAGGCTTTGGCAAGTTGAGAATATTCTATTTCTTTATCTGTGTATTGGGCACAGACACATGAGTATGTTCAGTTTATGAAAATTTATCTGGCTGGGCACAGAGAGTCATGTCTGTAATCCTAGCACTTTGGGAGGCTGAGGGGGGTGAATTGCTTTGAACTCAGGAGTTTGAGGCCAGCCTGGGCAACGTGGTGAAACCATGTCTCTACAAAAAACTAAAAAATGAGCCAGGCCTGGTGTCGTGTCCCAGCTATTTGGGAGGCTGGGGCTAGAGGATGGCTTGAGCCAGGAAGTGGAGGTTGCAGTGAGCTGGGATTGTGCCATTGTACTCTATCCTGGGCAACAAAGTGAGACCCTGTCTCAAAAAATAAAATTAGAAAAAATTCATCAAGCAGTACACTTATATTTAAACTTTTTCTGTATATTACACTCCAATAAAAAGAAAACAGGCTGGGCTCAGTGGTTCATGCCCGTAATCCCAGCACTTTGGGAGACTGAGGCAGGCAAATCACCTAAGTCAGGAGTTCAAGACCAGCCTGTCCAACATGGTGAAACAACGTCCCTACAAAAATAGAAAAATTAGCCAGGCATGATGGCTTGTGCCTGTAAACCCAGCTACTCGGGAAGCTGAGGTGGGAGAATCTCTTGAACCAGGGAGGTGGAGGTTGCAGTGAGCCGAGATCGCTCCATTGCACTCCAGCCTGAGTGACAGAGCCAGACTCCATCTCAAAAAAAAAAAAAAAAAAAGAAATGTACAAAAGATCATATAGGGGAAAGTCTCCCTTTCATTTCTGTTCCCCAGACTCCCAGTTTTTCTTTTGGGAGACAATGTTACCTTTCTTGTGTATTGTTCCAAAGCTTTTCTTTTTTCCTTTTTTTTTTTTTTTCCAAGGCACAGTCTTGCTCTGTCACCCAGGCTGGAGTGCAGTGGTGCAATCTTGGCTCACTGCAACCTTGCCTCTCGGGTTCACTTGGCTAATTTATATATATATATTTTTGAGACAGAGTCTCGCTCTGTCGCCCAGGCTGGAGTGCAATGGCATGATCTCAGCTCACTGCAACCTCTACCTCCTGGGTTCAAGCGATTCCCTTGCCTCAGCCTCCTGAGTAGCTGGGATTACAGGCGTGCACCACAAGGCCAGTTAATTTTTAAATTTTTAATAGAGATGGGGTTTCACCTTGTTGGTCAGGCTGGTCTTGAATTCCTGACGTCGTGATCTGCTCACCTCCAAAAGTGCTGGGATTACAGGATGAGCCACCATGCCCAGCCAATGTTTGTATTTTTTTTCAGCCATGCATGAGCATTGTAGTTTTAATAGAGCCTGGTTTTCACCATGTTGGCCAGGCTGGTCTTGAATTCCTGACAAGTGATCAGCCCACCTCGGCTTCTGAAAGTGCTGGAATTACAGGTCTGAGCCACTGCACCTGGCCAACCTTTTTGGTGTATAAATTTGCATAGTTAAAAAAACTTGCATAGTTAAGGCTGGACAAGGTGGCTCAGGCCTGTAAGCCTAGCACTCTGGGAGTTTGAGGCAGGCAGATCACCTGAGGTCATTAGTTCAAGACCAGCCTGGCCAACTTTAGTAGAGTGAAACCCATCTCTAATAAAAATACAAGAATTAGCCAGGCATGGTGGCACACACCTGTAGTCCTAGCTACTGGGGAGGCTGAGGCATGAGAATTGCTTGAACCTGGGAGGTGGAGTTTGCAGTGAGCTGAGATCGTGCCACTGCATTCCAGCTTGGGAGACAGAACAAGACTTCATCTCAAAAAACAAAAACAAATAAACAAAAAAAGATAGTCTTCCAGAGGAGTGTGGGGTTGCAATACTGAAACTAACTCCTGTAAGGAGTGGTGAAGTCAACCTCCAGTCAGCTGTATTGATGCAAAGGAGAAAATATCCTAGCTGAGATAAAGATTCAGACACCAGGGATATCTTTGATTCTCACCAAGGGCAGCCTGAAGTTCCTATTGCATTAATGCAGAAATTAGGTGAGGTCAGGGATTGCTTTTATTTTATTTTACTTTATTTTTTTTTTGAGACGGAGTTTTGCTCTTGTTACCCAGGCTGGAGTGCTATGGTGTGATCTCGGCTCACCGCAACCTCCGCCTCCTGGGTTCAGACAATTCTCCTGCCTCAGCCTCCTGAGTAGCTGGGATTACAGGCACGCTCCACCATACCCAGCTAATTTTTTGTATTTTTAGTAGAGACGGGGTTTCACCATGTTGACCAGGATGGTCTCGATCTGTTGACCTTCGTGATCCACCCGCCTCAGCCTCCCAAAGTGCTGGGATTACAGGCTTGAGCTACTGTGCCCGGCCCAGGGATTGCTTTTAAAATCCTAGAAGGCTGGGCACAGTGGCTTGAACCTGTAATTCTAGCACTTTGGGAGGCTGATGCAGGAAGTTCGCTTGTGCCCAGTGGGGTCACCTTGGGTGATTACACAGCCAGTACATCAAGACAGGGGAATTGCAATGGCAAAAGAGTAATTCATGCAGAGTCGGTTGTGCGGGAGACTGGAGTTTTATTATTACTGAAATCAGTCTCCCTGGAGCATTCGGGAATTAGAGTTTTTTAAAGATAATTTGGTGGGTAGGGGCTTAGGGAGTGGGGAGTGCTGATTGATCAGACTGGAGATGGAATCATAGGGAGTTGAAATGAGTTTTTCTTGCTGTCTTCTGTTCGTGGGTGGAATGGCAGACCTGTTTGGCCCAGATTACCAGTCTGGGTGGTGTCACCTGATCCATAGAGTGCAGGGTCTGCAAAATATCTCAAGCACTGATCTTAGGTTTTACAATATTCTCAGGAATTTTGTAAACATTCTCAGGAATATTATAACAGTGATGTTATTCTCAGGAGGAATTTGGGGACATTTAGACTCTTGGAGCCTGAGGCTGCATGACCCCTAAATTGTAATTTCTAATTTTGTAGCTAATTTGTTAGTCCTGCTAAGGCGGAATGGACCCCAGGCAAGATGGAGGTCTTTTAGGGACAGGGTTGTTATCAATTTTGTTTCAGAGTCAAAACATTAACTGAATTCTTTCCCAAAGTTCTGCCTAAGCTAAGAAATGAACAAGGACAGTTTAAGGATTAGAAGCAAGATAGAGTTGGTTAGGACTGATTTCTTTCATGATCATAATTTCCTCAGTTATAATTTTTCAATGGCTGTTTCACCAGGAGTTTGAGACCAGCCTGGGCAACATAGCAAAACCCCCAGCTCTACAAAAATAAAAAAAAAAAAGTATCGTGCACCTGCAGTCTCACTTACTCAGGAGGCTGAGGCAGGAGGCCTCAGCCCAGGACTTTGAGGCTGCAGTGAGCTGTGATTACACCACTGCATTCCAGCCTGGGCAACAAAGTGAGACCCTGTCTTACCAAAAAAAAAAAAAAAAAAAAAAAAAAAAAAAAAAAACAGAAAAAGAAAAAGCATCACAACTCACAGCACCCTCCTGTTGTCTGAAGGCCCCTCCCTTGGGTCTCTCAGGACTGGCTCCAGGGCTTCAGCCTTGGAACTAGTTGTGGACTTCTTTGGGTCCCTTTGGAATGTTTATCTTTGGCTTGGAATAATGCAACATACCAAATCCAGCTTTGCCTTCCCTATGTCCCTTTTTGTCCCCAAATGACTCCAAGGCTGTACACCGATCCTGAACCCTTTGCTGCACTTGCCCTAGTGAAAATAAAAGGTCTGCAAAGGCTGCGTCATTCCCGAATGAGGTGCGGAGTCGGATGTCGTTTCTGTGGGGAATTAAAATTAGCTACACTGGAAATGAATTACAGGATACAGCGAGTAAGGAGGGAGAGAGAGGGAGGCAGATGAGATTCCTTTCACGTGAACATCCTGGCCTGAGAGGCAACCTTTACAGGGTCTTCAGGCTGCAAGCGACAAATAGATGAGGATTGTGGGTTGCTCACGCGTAGGTGGCAGCTCAAGTTAACCCCAGGAGTGGTGCCAGTCAGCAGATAACTTGCAAACGAATGTATTCTCCTCCTCCTCCGAGGATCTGAGCCTCACGAAACACGCTCTTTCTTTTTGTCCCTCCCGCAATCGAGTCGCCTTCCGTCCAGCCCGGGTCTCCTCCCCGCCCGGATCCCTCCCCTTCCCGGTCCCCAGCCCCCTCCCGGGCTCCTCTCTGTCTCCCCCTCCCGGACGGCGTCCTAGCTCTGCCGGGCCCTACTCGCCGTCTGCTTGTGAATGAGACGCTCAGTTTCTCAATGGAGCCGCGGGGGGCTCGGGCGGCCGCAGGGCGGCCGCAGCGTTGGCCTTGAGCCCGGAGGGGGGCGCGTTTCCCTCGCTCGCTCCCCGCTCCCTCCCTCTCGCTGCGGCCGCCCGCGAGGAGCCGGGCTGAGGCCGCCGCGCAAGTCGCAGGGCCAGCGTCCGCGAGGACGGCCCGGCTGGGCGGCCCCGAGCGCCGTGGCGCCGTGGAGGACCGGGAGTGCGGCCTTCGGGAAATTTCTGCCGACCCTTCGCTCCCGGCTCTAAAAGTTCCTGATTTCCGATTTCCTTTTAAATCCCGAGTGGCTGTTAGCTCTTCGCCTGCACTTTTTGTCCCCGGGGAGTTAGAGGAGGAGTGTGAGGAAAGGAGCGAATAATATAAAAAAGGATTTTCTCCCGGAAGAGAGAGGCAGTTCGGAGAGATTTTTCTTAGAGAAGCTGAAGCGGCGTTTGCGGGCGCCGGGCTCTGCCGGCCCCACCATGCGCGAACCGGCCCCGGGCTGCTGAGGCGCGGGGACGCGGAAGCGGAGGTCGAGCGTGCTGGGCTCCCGCGCTCGCGAGCAAGTCCTGTCCGCCGGGCGACGGCGGCAGTGGCGGCGGCAGCGGGGGAATGGAGCCCGCGACCGCGCCCCGGCCCGACATGGCGCCGGAGCTGACCCCGGAGGAGGAGCAGGTAAGCGGGCCCGAGGCCGCCGCGGTGGGTGTGTCCGGGCCTCCGAGGCCTACGCCAGCCTCTGCCTCCCCAGCCCCGGCTTTCCGCAGTCCCCAGGCCCGCGGCGCCCCCGCCCCTGTGCCCGGCCCGCGGGCCTCCCCCACCGGCGACCGCGCCCCAGGCCTCCACCCCCTCGTCCGGGGACCCTCCGGACCCTGCTCCCGTCCCCGCCGCTTCTGTCCCCGAGGCTGACGGGCCTCCTACGGTCCCCTCCGCACCCCACCCCCCATTCCAGGGGCAAAGTTCCTTGGTTCCAGGGAACCGCTACTTGCTCCCGGCCCTTCCACTCCCTGGTAAATGTTTTCCGTGAGGTTTGTGGCTTTTGAAGGGCAGGAAAAAACCCATTTTGGGGGGTGCTTCCTGTGGGGATCATCTCCCTTCTCGAGGAGGGGCTGAGAGTACTGGATGCATAGATGCCCTAGTTTTTCAGAGGCGCCTCTTAGGTTTCTCAGGCCCACTTGGGCAGGTTCTGGAAGATCCAGCCCTTCTTGTGCTCCTCAAGTCTCTGGCCTTGACCTCCCTATTCAGCTATCGCAGACGGGGCGCATCTCCTTACCCCGCTTCCCTACTCTCGTCTCATCTGACTGTCTCCATCTTTCTGAAGCTTATATTGAGCTCTATTGTTCCTTAAAAGCCTATGACCTTTAGTTCTCAGAAGAAAGTGGTTTGCTATTTCATTTTGGGGGCCTGGTAACTTTCCCTCCCTCACATTCTAGCTGCGAAGACAGGGACCACTCCTGAGGAAGATGGGAAGGTCTGTTAGCTTAGATTGGGATCCCTACGGGCTTTTCTCTGCCTCTTCCTTGGCTCTGCCCATACCCCGCCATAGCTATGCTCGAATATAGCTATAGTCTGATTCCACGTTATAAATAAAAAAATTAAAATAAACATGAAAAAAGAAAAAAGCGAGCCATGCTGGCAACCCATTTCAAGCTCCACAGCCCTTGTTTCCGAGGCCCACATCCGCCAGCACAGCCTCCAGTGCAAAGACAATCTAGTTTAACAAACTATTATTGGCTAATGAGCTTGTTGACCTGATTTTTAAAAGTCCTTGTCTTTTCTCCTCATTTGTGGGGATGACATTTTTAATATTTGGCCTCAGGCCACGGTTTCGTGTTTCGACACCTGGTGATAAAATCAGTATGGGCAAAAAAATTTTTAAAGAATTCTGCTTTGTACAAGCAGGGGCAATGAATGTCCTGGTAACTGCAGTTAATAAAATGCTAGTCAGACCCTAGTGCAAGCAGGTGGCCAAGGAACCCATCCTGCCAGAATTGGAAGTGCTTCAGTAGTAAGATAGGATGTGTTGGCTGATTTTAAAGGGACAAATCTCTTTCTTTCATCCTTTTTCTTGGATCAGTCAGATTTCTAAGACTTAAAGGCATCAGTATTCTATGTAAATGGCATCGGTTGCAAATTTGAAAACTTTAGTTTTCAAATGTCAATACTATGTCAATACTGTCAATACTTTAATATTTACCAGGAAAAATAAATATTAAAGTATTGACAGTATTGACATAGTGTTGGCTTTATTCTGTATATAGTGCATACACATGTATACAGTTCTGTTGTTTAGTAAAAACCTTATCTTTTACACTCAAGTGATTGTGATGGGCAAGAACAAGGACTAGGATGGAAACAGCAAAATATGTATTAAAGCCAAGAGATTATGTATGTGTGTTTTTAAAAATCTTATCTCTTTGTTTCTACAAAATGTTATTTTACAAGCATTTCTAAATGTTGAAACAAGCAAAAGCAGCATAGTTCTAATTATGGTAATGCCTCCCTGGTGTTATCATATTTTAGTTCAATATGACATGAGTACTCTTTTTTATTTTTTGAGATGAAGTCTCGCTCTGTCATCCAGGCTGGAGTGCAATGGCGTGATCTCAGTTTACTGCAACCTCTGCCTCCCGGGTTCAAGCGATTCTCTTGTCTCAACCCCCTGAGTAGCTGGGATTACCAGGCAGCGCCACCATGCCTGGCTAATTTTTGTTTTTTTAGTAGAGATGGGGTTTCACCATGTTGGTCAGGCTGGTTTGGAGCTCCTGACCTGGTGATCCACCCACCTTCGCCTCCCAAAGTGCTGGGATTACAGGCGTGAGCCACCGTGCCTGGCCAAGACTATAACTATAAAGAGTTCTTTAAGGCCGGGCGCGGTGGCTCAAGCCTGTAATCCCAGCACTTTGGGAGGCCGAGGCGGGTGGATCACGAGGTCAACAGATCGAGACCATCCTGGTCAACATGGTGAAACCCCGTCTCTACTAAAAATACAAAAAATTAGCTGGGCATGGTGGCGCATGCCTGTAATCCCAGCTACTCAGGAGGCTGAGGCAGGAGAATTGCCTGAACCCAGGAGGCGGAGGTTGCGGTGAGCCGAAATCACGCCATTGCATTCCAGCCTGGGTAACAAGAGCGAAACTCCGTCTCAAAAAAAAAAGAGTTGTTTAAAATTTTTTTTTTTTTTTGCGACAGAGTTTTTGCTCTGTTGCCCAGGCTGGAGTGCAATGGTGCGATCTCAGCTCACTGCAACTTCTGCCTCCTGGGTTCAAGCGATTCTCCTGCCTCAGCCTCTCGAGTAGCTGGGATTATGGATGCTCGCCACCATACCTGGCTAATTTTTTTATTTTTAGTAGAGACAAGATTTCACCTTGTTGAATTTGGCCAGGCTGGTTTCAAACTCTTGACCTCACATGGTCCGCCCACCTTGGCTTCCTATAAAGTGCTGGGATCATGGGCGTGAGCCACCATACCCAGCCAAGAGTGCTCTTAAAAGAGTTTTTAAAAAAATGTTTAAATTAAACAGCAGCAAGTAAGTGTTAGCCTTATCAAAGTAGTCCTCATGGGAAATGACACATTCATTCCATAATGCTACCCTATTGTGCAAATCAATTTTAACATTCATTTGGTGTTGATTTCAAAGCTTGTGGCAGACTCTTTGAAATTTCTTCAGGATGGGAAAATTCTTGTACTTTTGAGAGTCAGTCTGATTTCTGTAAATAGCAAAAAATCTTTTAGAGCCTTATTTAACATAGGGGATCAAACTGGGTTTACACATTTTCATGCAAAGGTGTAGTGGACTTAGGCCCTTTTTGGCCTGTGTGAACAGCCTTGAAGACATTTCTGAAGCAGAATACCTCCTGAGTGATATCTCCTTCTGTACACTCATATGAATCAGAAACCCAGAAGTCTTAGACACTGCTGTCCCTCTGCCCTTGTATACAATACAGTGTTAGATTTTCCTGAATATCTCTTGAATTCATTGGCTTCCTTCTACCATAGCTGCCATCACCCTGGTCCAAGATACTGTCCTGACAGGACTTTTGTTTTACACCTGATCCATCTGTATTCCAGAATGCAGAAGCCAGAGTCCTGTTGAAAATCTGATTTCATCTTCCCTTCAGCCTGCCTGCCACGAAAAGAAGTATTCAAAAAATCTTTAGTGGCTTTTTTTTTTTTGGAGACAGGGTCTCACTTTGTCACCTAGGCTGGAGTCCAGTGGTATAATCACGGCTCATTACAGCATCGACCTTCTGGGCAAGCAGTCCTCCTGCCTTAGCCTCCCAGAGCCTTAGGATTGCAGGCTTCATCATTGCTCTTGAGATCAAATTATAACTTTTTTTTTTTTGATACCGAGTTTCACTCTTGTTGCCCAGGCTGGAGTGCTATGGTGTGATCTCGGCTCACTGCAACCTCCACCTGCCAGGTTCAAGCAAGTCTCCTGCCTCAGCCTCCCGAGTAGCTGGGATTACAGACATGTGCCACCACACTTAGCTCATTTTGTATTTTTAGTAGTGAAGGGGTTTCTCCACATTGGTTAGGCTGGTCTCGAAGTCCCTACCTCAGGTGATCTGCCCACCTCAGCCACCCAAAGTGCTGGGATCACAGGCATGAGCCAACACGCCTGGCCCCAAATCACAACTTTTGAATGAATAAAGGCTATATATCTAGGCCCTTGTGCAGCCTAGATTCTCACCCTTGTCTCTGCTCCATGCACACTGGCCTTATAGTCCTGCTTTCTTGCCGTTTTTCTTCTTGCTTATAGGATCTTTGCAGGAGCTGCTTTCCTCCATCTGGAAACACCTCCCTTTGTTAACTCCCCCTTCATCCTTCAGCTCTCAGGTTTCCTTGATTTCAGTTAGATTAGATTCTGACCTAATAGGTTCTCAGAGCACCATTTACTCGTCCTTCACATCACTTATCACAAGTTAACACTTATTTGTGTGATTACATGACTGCAAGCAAGCTCTATGTGGGTTGGGACTATTTTTGCTTTTGCTCCCCATCATATGTACATTGCCTACCATAATGACTGACATAATGACTGGCACTTAAGGAATGCAGATTGAATGAGGAGTAGCTGTACTCCTGATTTGTATACCAACAGCATCATCTTCTTCAGAGTGGCTCATAAAAATAAGGACATCGCACAGTTTGATTTTTTTTTTTCCCTTCAAATGGCAATATGTACTTTGATTTATATGCTGTACATGTGTTGATACAGTTTTTGAAAGTTATGATTATTTCGTAGTCTCATTTTCTGTCTAGGCATTTGTTGAACTGATACAAATCCTCATTCATAACTTTGATGTTTCTTGTTTTTTCAGCTCCTCAATAATTATAAAGCCTTCAATTGGGTTACAAGAACATATATGTTGTTCTTGCCTTTAAGAAGCTTATATGAGTAACAGCCATAACAGTATCTTGTCTTAACTCCTGTTTTGAGTCAGGCTCTGTGGTGGGCATTTCACATGAAATTAATCCTCCCTCCCAAAATTGGAATTACTGCCCTCACTTTGCAAAAGGGAAGGAAATTGCCCAAGGTCATAGTTAGCAAGTGATGGAGCCATGATTTCCACCCAGGTCTAGGTTTTCTGCCTTCACTGACGGTGTTTCCTCTATTACACTACATTACTTCCCAAGAAGCCATTAGCCAATTTACTTAGATGCCTAAGTGGGTATAAAGCAGCCAATATTTTGTGGGTTTTGGTATTGATATATGTGTTCGGTTTTGGTAATGCTTCTTAAAATATAGTTTGAAGAGTACAGACAAAGGAAAAGATTTAGAAAACCTTTACTCACCTATATATCGTCAGCAGAAATATATTGTATACTCTGTGCAAGAAATTACGATGAAATTACTCTTGGAAAAAAAATTGTTCCTTAAAATAGAGTTGGAAACTCTCCATTTCAAGGTGTGGTAACATTTTTTAAAAATTTTATTTTCTTTGTATCTTCTTTTTCTTTTGCACAAGAAGGCTAACTATTCTTTGAGCCAAATATGAAGAATATTATCTCTCCAAACTGTAAAAACTAAAATGTTTTTTGTGTCACTGATATATTCCCTTTTTGATATATTTATATACAAATGCAAAAACCTTTCTTTCTTTTTGTTTTTTCTTTGGAGACAGTTTTTGCTCTGTCGCCCAGGCTGGAGCAAAGTCTCAGTTCACTGCAACCTCCACTTTCCACATTCTCCTGCCTCAGCTTCCCGAGTAGCTGGGACTACAGGCATGCACCATCACATCCTGCTAATTTTTGTATTTTCATTTAGTAGAGATGGGGTTTTGCCATGTTGGCTAGGCTGATCTCCAATTCCTGACCTCAAGTAATTAACCCACCTTGGCCTCCCAAAGTGCTGGGATTACAGGTGTGAGCCATCACACCCAGCCATAAAAACCTTTTTTTTTTTTGACACGGAATCTCACTCTTGTTGCCCAAGCTGGAGTGCAATGGCATGATCTCAGCTCATCACAACCTCTGCCTGCCAGGTTCAAGCAATTCTCCTGGCTCAGCCTCCCAAGTAGCTGGGATTACAGGTACTCGCTGCCACACCTGGCTAATTTTTTGTATTTTTAGTAGGGATGGGGTTTCACTGTGTTGGCCAGGCTGGTCTTGAACTCCTGACCTCAGGTGATCCACCTGCCTCAGCCTCCCAAAGTGCTGGGATTACAGGTGTGAGCCACCACGTCCGGCCAAAACCCTTTATTAATGGGCTGGCAGTTTGGCAGTGTGAAGGACAGTTTCTACATATAAGTATTAATCTTCATTCTCATTATGTTATAAGGTTTTTTGTTTTTGAGACAGAGTCTTGTTGCCCAGGCTGGAGTGCAGTGGCGCAATCTCAGCTCACTGCAACCTCCACCTCCCAGGTTCAAGCAATTCTCGTGCCTTGGTCTCCCAAGCAGCTGGGATTACAGGTGCCTGCCACCATGCTCAGCTAATTTTTGTATTTTTAGTAGAGATGGGGTTTCACCATGTTGGCCAAGCTGGTCTCAAACTCCTGACCTCAGGTGATCCTCTCACCTCGGCCTCCCAGAGTGCTGGGATCACAGGTATGAGCCATGGCGCCCAGCCATCTGTTTATATTTTTATTTGAAACCAAAGATAGTTTTATACATATAGTATTTCTTTCATATTAAAACAATTTATGATTATTTAAAGTTGCTACAACAAATAACTTTATATTTTCAAAGCCTCTAATAAAATTTTTATTTTTTAAATTAGTTTTATTATTTTATTTTTTAAATAAGAGACAAGGTCTCACTGTGTTGCCCAGGCTGGTCTTGAACTCCAGGTCTCAAACAGTCCGCCTTGGCCTCCCAAAATGCTGGGATTATAGGTGCGAGCACCATGCCCAGCCTGAAAATTCTTTTTTTGTTTTGTTTCTATTTTTATTTTATGTTTTTTCTTCTGAAAATTCTTAAAGTTTATGTTGTTTAGACCTTATAGTATTTAAGGAGTAATAAGGAAATGCATGTGGAAAACTTAGCCCAATGTTTATGTAATAAGCAGTCGGTAAAGTTAGCCATTATTATGATATTCATCTTTTTTTTTTTTTGAGACTGAATCTCACTCTATTGCCCAGGCTGGAGTGCAGTGGTGCCATCTTGGCTCACTGCAGCCTCTGCCTCCCAGGTTCAAGTGATTGTCACGCCTTAGCCTCTGAATTAGCTGGGATTACAGGCGCCCACCACCAGGACTGGCTAATTTTTATATTTTTAGTAGAGATGGGGTTTCACCCTTTTGGCCAGGTTTGTCTCGGACTCCTGACTTCAGGTGATCCACCCACCTCGGCCTCCCAAAGTGCTGGGATTACAGGCATGAGCCACCATGCCCATCCTCATTGTTTTTCAGTAGTGAAAAATTTTAGAATCACCTTAGTTTAAGCCAATTACAAAGAAAAAAAATACTTGTATTCATCCTGGGGACCATCACCTAGTACAGGTTCTTATGAATTCCAGGAAAGTATTATCTTGCATTTTTAGAGTGTAGTTTTCAAAAGCCTATGCTAATTGTATGCTATGGTTTTTGCTTTATTTTTTTGGAGACAGAGTCTTACTCTGTCACCCAGGCTGGAGTGCAGTGGCATGATCATAGCTCACTGCAACCTTGATCTCCCAGCCTCAGGTGATCCTTCCACCTCAAATTCTCATGTTCCTGGGACTACAGGCATGTTATCACACCCGACCAATTTTTAAATATTTTTTGTTCAAGCATTTCTCTACCTTGGCTTCCCAAAATTCTGGAATTACAGGCGTGAGCATTGTGCCCAGCCTGATTTGTAATTTTATAATGGAATCTTTTAAAGCTAAAAATTTAACTGTTTTACTATTGACTTCAGAGATTTTTGGCATTTTTCCCAAGGATAAGGGTTTTCATCCCATTTCTTGTGGCCAGGAACTTCCCTTTCCCACAGTCTTACATGTCCTATGCTAAAAGTCATCTGTCCCCCCGGAAGTTACCATATGCCAAGGACCGAATTATTTATGATGTTAAATTGAGGCCTTCTACAGAGAGAAGGAAGTAAAGCTGAAGAACTAAATTTTCATCACTGCCTGTAGTTTATGATATTGTAAGTAGCAATTAGGTAAAATCTCATTCGGATATGAGAATTTTACTCTTAAAAATTTCTGAGCACATCAAGGGTCTTGGACTTTAGGAGGTTTTCTCTAAGGAACCTGACCTAGTATTTATGAATGAATTGAAAAGACCCTCCTTTAGAAAGGAGCCAAACTGTTTTTTTTTTTGAGAAGGAGTTTTGTGGTTGTTGCCCAGGCTGGAGTGCAGTGGCATGATCTCTGCTCACTGCAGCCTTTGCCTCCTTGGTTCAAGCAATTCTCCAGCCTTAGCCTCCTGAATAGATGGGATAACAGGTGCCCCCCACCATGCCCAGCTAAGTTTTATATTTTTTGTAGAGATGGGGTTTCACTTTGTTGGCTAGGCTGCTCTCGACCTGATTCAGGTGATCCACCCACCTTAGCCTCCCAAAGTGCTAGGATTACAACAGGCATGAGCCACCTCGCCTGGCCAGCAGCTAAAGTGTTTTAAAGAGATAAAAGTTAAGTTATTGTGAGTAAATTTGAGTTTCACTTTCTGACTTTTGTGTATTTATTGTCTTGGAAAAGACATAATAATTTTGGAATATTTTAACTTTGTTTTCAAAATATCAAGGCCCATTTTATAACAGAGGCTGGTCCATTGCAGTGCCAAGATTAGAAGTCATAGAACCTAACCCTGATTATTTGTTCAGATACAGCCTCAACCTCTAGTGTAAGGTTTTTTTTTGAGACAGTCTTACTGTGTCACCCAGGCTGGAGTGCAGTGGAGTGATCTCGGCTCACCGCAACCTCCGCCTCCTGGGTTCAAGCGATTCTCCTGCCTCAGCCTCCCATCCCAAGTAGCTGGGACTGCAGGCACCCGACACCATACCCAGCTAATTTTTTGTGTGTTTTCAGTAGAGACGGGGTTTCACCATGTTGGCCAGGCTGGTCTTAAAGTCCTGACCTCATGATCTGCCCACCTCAGCGTCCCAAAGTGTTGGGATTACAGGCGTGAGCCACTGTGCCCGGCCAATATTAGCTGTTTCACTTCTTCTATCTATCATCCTGCCTTGATATAGCAGACACTTGGGAATACTTTCTTTTTCATAATCAGTCATTTTAACATTTTCCCCCTATGCGAGATCTTGGTTGCTCTTCCTGGCCACTAAAAATAACCATCGTTTTCTATTCCTATTCCTCTGAATAAAGGAAAATGTTCCTGGAAAAGGTAATTTAGCCTGCACTCTTCAGTGCTGGAGGGCTTGGAATTAGCACTTTCATATCTGATTTGGAAAAGGCCCCTTAGGAGCCTAACTGAGCTTCTTAAGTGTTTGGTACTTGCTCAGTGCAGGTAGGTAGGTTTATGGAATTATTAAGACTGAAGTGGCTGGGGATGTTCATCTGTTAATTACTTTTTCTTTGCTTGAACACCTAGCTAATCTTTACCTTAGCATTTATTTTGAAGTGAGTCATTATTACAGATATACATCATTATTTATGATAATATGATATCATTAATTATATACATCATTATTACAATCAGTCTTTTAAAAAATGGGCTGTTTAAAGCTAGGCATGGTGGCTCATGCTTGTAATCCCAGCATTTTGAGAGGCCAAGGCCGGTGGATCACCTGAAGTCAGGAGTTCGAGACTAGCCTGGCCATCATGGCAAAACCCCATCTCTACTGAAGATACAAAAAAATTAGCCGGGTATGGTGGCGCATGCCTGTAATTCTAGCTACTCCAGAGGCTGAGACAGGAGAATTACTTGAACCCGGGAGGCGAAGATTGCAGTGAGCTGAGATCGTGCCACTGCACTCCAGCCTGTGAGACATAGTGAGATTCTGTCTCAAAAAAAAAAAAAGAAAAGAAAAAAGAAAAAACATGGGTTATTTAGATTACCTACAATAATGATCATATGTTTCTGTTGCCGAGGCTGGAATGTGGTGGCAGTCATGGCTCACTGAAACCTTGACTTCCCAGGGTCAAGCAGTACTCCAGTTTAGCCTCTTGAGTAGCTGGGACCACAGACATGTGCCATCACATCCAGCTAATTTTTTTTTTTCTCATAAATAGAGATGGGACCTCACTATGTTGCCGAGGCTGGTCTGAAACTCCTGAGCTCAAGCTAACCGTCCGACTCAGCCTCCCAAAGTGCTGAGATTATAGGCATGAAGCACTATACCCAGCCCATATGTTTCTTTTCCTTTTTTTTTGAGATGGAGTCTGGCTCTGTTGCCTAGACTGGAGTGCAGTGTCACTATCTCTGCTCACTGTACCCTCCGCTTCTCAAGTTCAAGCGATTCTCCTGCCTCAGCCTCCCAAGTAGCTGGGACTACAGACAGATGCCACCACACCTGGTGGCATTTTTAGTAGAGACCGGGTTTCACCATGTTAGCCAGGGTAGTCTTGATCTCCTGATCTTGTGATCTACCCACCTCAGCCTCCCAAAGTGTTGAGATTACAGGCGTGAGCCACCATGCCTGGCCCTATGTGTTTCTTTTATAATGAAAAATAACATTTTGTGAAAAGTACTATGTATTTTTTACACATTTTAAGATTATACTAACAAATGCTGAGATCTCAGTTTTTAATATTATTGCAAATCTGGCCTTTTTATAAACCAAAAGATTTTTTTTTAAGACAGAGTTTCACCATGTTGATCAGGCTGGTTTTGAACTCCCGACCTCAGGTGATCCGCCTGCCTTGGCCTCCAAAGTGCTTGGATTACAGGCATGAGCCACCATGTCTGGCCAAATCAAAAGATTTATAAGTAAAACCTAGGCCTTTAGGGTGATGACCCTTTGATAGAGCTCAGGAATCCCTCAGTTTCCTTTGTGGCTCTTGGTGTTTTACTTAACGTTTCTGAGTCTGTTTTGTCTTATTTCCTTAAGGATTTTTTTTTTGGAGATCTGCTTAATTAAGTAAAATCCCTTGTATTGCCGGGTGCAGTGGCTCACGCCTATAATCCTAGCACTTTGGGAGGCCAAGATGGGTGGATCACCTGAGGTCAGGAGTTCAAGACCAACCTGGCCATCATGGTGAAACCCCATCTTTAAAAAGAAAAAAATCCCTTGTATTTACAAAATACTCAATAAAAGTGGTAAGTATTCTTGCTGTCTGTGATAGAGGAAGCTTTTTTTTTTTCCAGGTAAGAATAGGAACAACCCTGGGCACGGTGGCTCATGCCTGTAGTCCCAGCATGGTGGGAGGCCAAGGTGGGCGATCACAAGGTCACGAGTTTGAGACAAGCCTGACCAACATGATGAAACCCCGTCTGCAGTAAAAATACGAAAATTAGCAGGGTGTAATCCTAGCTGCTTGGGAGGCTGAGGCAGGAGAATTGCTTGAACCTGGGAGGCAAAGGTTGTGATGAGCCAAGATTGTGCCACTGCATTCCAGCCTGGGCGACAGAGGGAGATTCAGTCTCAAAAAAAAAAGCATAGGAAGAAAAATGAGGAATCTGACTTTGTAGCATTGAAATAATAAGAGATTCCAAGACAGCCTAAGAATTCTAACAGTTACCATGCACGAGAGTAATGTGCGTAGAAGAGTAGTGAGGCTACCTTAGTTCATTTTTACTGTTAAGACTTTTTGCATCATCTATTGGTTCATTGGTTTATTTCTTCTTTCTAGGTTACACATTACCTTTAGGTGCACTGGTGGTGGCGGTCTGCTTCTATTCCTTCTTTTCAGATAAAACCTTAAAATGACATCTGATGATATAAAAATGACTTGCAAATGAGTGCAAAGAATGACCGTCTGTATTATCTTCCATATTTTATTTAAGCAGCTTTTATGAACAAAATTAATCATTTCATTGTTTGTCTCTGGATCCCTATCAGGATGCTCCTCCCCCCAGAACATTTGCTGATATCTAGAAACTTTTTTTTTTTGAGACAGAGTTTCACTCTTGTTACCCAGGCTGGAGTGCAATGGCATGATCTCGGCTCACCGCAACCTCCGCCTCCTGGATTCAGGCAATTCTCCTGCCTCAGCCTCCTGAGTAGCTGGGATTACAGGCATGTGCCACCATGTCCAGCTAATTTTTTGTTTTTTTTTATGTATTTTTAGTAGAGACAGGGTTTCGCCATGTTGACCAGGATGGTCTCGATCTCTTGACCTCGTGATCCACCCGCCTCGGCCTCCCAAAGTGCTGGGATTACAGGCTTGATCCACTGCGCCCGGCCTAGAAACCTCTTTAGTTGTCATGACTGTGGAAGGTGGTACTGGCCTCTAGTGGGTAGAGGCCAGGAATGCTGCTAAACATTCTCTAATGCAAAGGACAGCTCCCTACAGCAAAGAATTATCTGGTCAAAATGTCAAGAGTGCCAGAGTTGAGAAAAAATGGTTTATCTCTGAAAAATGTTGTAGTTAGGAACAGTTTGAAGTTTTCACTCTAAAGTTAAAGATAGGTGTTTGTTCAACACATTTAGTATTTTTGAAAATATTGCCGGGCACGGTGGCTCACACCTATAATCCCAGCACTTTGGGAGGCCGAGGCAGATGTATCACCAAGTCAAGAGATCGAGGCCATCCTGGTCAGCATGGTGAAACCCCGTCTCTACAAAAAAAAAAGCCACTGATTTGGCCTGGCGCGGTGGCTCACGCCTACAATCCCAGCACTTTGGGAGGCCGAGGCAGGTGGATCACGAGGTCAAGAGATGGAGACCATCCTGGTCAACAAGGTGAAACCCCGTCTCTACTAAAAATACAAAAATTAGCTGGGCATGGTGGTGTGTGCCTGTAGTCCCAGCTACTCGGGAGGCTGAGGCAGGAGAATTGCTTGAACCCAGAAGGCAGAGGTCGTGGTGAGCTGAGATCGTGCCATTGCATTCCAGTCTGGATAACAACAGCGAAACTCCGTCTTAAAAAGAAAAAAGAAAATATTGGCTGGGCATGGTGGCTCACACCTGTAATCCCAGCACTTTGGGAGGCTGAGATGGATAGATCATGAGGGCAGGAGTTTGAGACCAGCCTGGCCAATATGGTGAAACCTCGTCTCTACTAAAAACACAAAAAATTAGCTGGGTATGGTGGCATGCGTTGTAGTCCCAGCTACTTGGGAGGCTGAGGCAGGAGAATTGCTTGAACCTGGGAAGTGGAGGTTGCAGTGAGCTGAGATCTCACCACTGTACTCCAGTCTGGGTGACAGAGCAAGATTCCATCTCAAAAAAAAAGAAAGAAAATATATGTCACCAAATACTGATTTCAGTGATTGACTTCCATACTGAAAAGCTCTAGTCAAAAACCAATTGTTTTATAGCATAACCATCATAGAGGATAAAATGAGCCATTTCCACAGCCTTTGCAGGGGTTTTCAGAGATGGAGGGATTTTATTTAGCTTTTTAAAAATTATTATTTTTATGTATGTATGTATGTATTTTTATTTTATTTTATTTTATTTATTTTTTTTTTTTGAGACGGAGTTTCGCTCTTGTTACCCAGGCTGGTGTGCAATGGCGTGATCTCGGCTCGCCGCAACCTCCGCCTCCTGGGTTCAGGCAATTCTCCTGCCTCAACCTCCCGAGTAGCTGGGATTACAGGCACGCGCCACCATGCCCAGCTAATTTTTTGTATTTTTAGTAGAGACAGGGTTTCACCATGTTGACCAGAATGGTCTCGATCTCTTAACCTCGTGATCCACCCGTCTCGGCCTCCCAAAGTGCTGGGATTACAGGCTTGAGCCACCGTGCCCAGCCGTATTTTTATTTTTTTGAGATGGAGTCTTACTCTGTTACCTGGGCTGGAGTGCAGTGGTGCGATCTTGGCTCATTGCAACTTCTACCTCCTGGGTTCAAGTGAATCTCCTGCCTCAGCCTCCTGAGTAGCTGGGATTACAGGTGTCTGCCACTATGCCCAGCTAATTTTTTGTATATTTAGTAAAGGTGGTGTTTCACCGTGTTGGCCAGTCTGGTCTCAAACTCCTGACCTGCCTTGGCCTTCCATAGTGCTGGGATTATAGGCATGAGCCACTCTGCCCAGCCTATGTATGTATGTATGTATGTATGTATTTTTTTGGTGTATTCTGGTGCCAGGTGGTGCAATCTCAGCTCACTGCAACCTCTGCCTCCCGGGTTCAAGCAATTCTGCCTCAGCCTCCCAAGGAGCTGGGACTACAGATGCATGCCACCACGCCCAGCTAATTTTTGTATTTTTTTAGTAGAGATGGGGTTTCACCATGTTGGCCAGGATGGTCTCGATCTCTTGACCTCGTGATCTACCCGCCTCAGCCTCCGAAAGTGCTGGGATTATGGGCGTGAGCCACCGCACCCGGCCTATTTATTTTTAATAGAGACAGGGTCTTGTTATGTTGTCCAGGCTGGTCTTGAATTCCTGGCCTCAAGGGATCCTCCCACCTTGCCCTCCCAAAGGATTAGAATTACAGCCATGAGCCACTGCACTCGAGATGAAGGTATTTTATATGACAGAACACTACTGAGCCTTGCCATGGTATGATGATGTGGTATCATTTTTATTTTTCCTTTTCAAATGTTTTTCTTTTTAAAAATTATTATTTTTGTCAGGTGTGGTAGCTTAAGCCTGTAATTCCAACACTTCGGGAGTCTGAGGCAGGAGAATCCATTGAGCCCAGAAATTCAAGGTTACAAAGCTATAATTTTGCCACTGCAGTCCAGCCGGGGCAACAGAGTGAGACCCTGTCTCTATTAAAAACAAACAAACAAAAAAGACTGGCTGGGCGCAGTGGTTCACACCTGTAATCGCAGCACTTTGGGAGGCCAAGGTAGATGGATCACAAAGTCAGGAGTTTGAGACCAGCCTGGTCAACATAGTAAAACCCCATCTCTACCAAATATACAAAAATTAGCTGGACACAATGGCGCACGCCTGTAGTGCCAGCTACTCAGGAGGCTGAGGCAGGATAATCACTTGAACCTGGGAGGCGGAGGTTGCGGTAAGCCGAGATCGTGCCACTGCACTCCAGCCTGGGCAACAGAGCGAGACTCCATCTCAAAAAAAAAAAAAAAAGAAAAGACACATAATAATTGTATATAATTTACGTATTTGCACATAATTATAATTGTACATATTGTAATGTTTCAGGACACGTGTACCTCCAAATGTTTCTAAGTGTTGCTATGTTCCCTGCTAAGTGTCTCTGTTCCCTTTTTAATCACCACACAGTGTTGATTATGTTTCAATTCTTTGTCATATTAATGTCAACTGAGAGGAAATATTTGTAGATCATAAGTAGAAATATAATTATTCAACAGTCATTTATCATCTGTTGGTATGTGCCAGGTCCTTGTTTAGCAGGGTTGGAGCTCTCTATCCTTGAGGAATTGCCCTCTAGTTCTTTGAAAGCAGTTCTTAACTAGAGAGTACCTGTCAAGGAGGAGGATTGTAATGTGCAATGAGGACAGGGAGTTGAGCTGCTGAATTCTTAGTATACATTGGAGGGTTCATAATATGTTTTCTGAGAGATTGAATCAACCTCAAAGCCCATCAGCAGTGGATTGCATAAAGAAAATGTGGTATAGGCTGGGCATGGTGGCTCACGCCTATAATCCCAGCACCTTGGGAGGCTGAGGTGGGCAGATCACCTGAGGTAAGGAGTTGGAGACCAGTCTGACTAACATGGTGAAACCTCGTCTCTACTAAAAATACAAAAATTAGCTGGCTGTGGTGGCATGTGCCTGTAATTCCAGCTGTCTGGGAGGCTGAGGCAGGAGAATCATTTGAACCTAGGAGGCAGAGGCTGTAGTGAGCTGAGGTCGTGCCATTGCACTCCAGCCTGGATGACAAGAGTGAAACTCCATCTCAAAAAAAAAAAAAAAAAGAATAGAAAATGTGGTGTATTATACACCCTGGAATACTACACAGCCATAGAAAAGACCATATGTTTTGGAGCAAGGATGATGGAGCTGGAGACCATTATACTAAGCAAACTAATGCAAGAACAGAAAACTAAATGCTGGCCAGGCGTGCTGGCTCATGCCTGTAATCCAAGCACTTTGGGAGGCTGAGGCGGGTGGATTCTTTGAGGTCAGGAGTGCAAGACCAGCCTGGCCAACATGGTGAAACCCTGTCTCTACTAAAAATAAAATTAGCTGGGCATGGTGGCACATACCTTTAATCCCAGCTACTTGAGAGGCTAAGGCAGGAGAGTCGCTTGAACATGAGAGGAAGAGGTTGCAGTGAGCTGAGATCACACCACGGCACTCCAACCTGGGAAACAAGTGAGACCTCATGTCAAAAAAAAAAAAAAAAGGGAAGAAGAAAACAAAAAACAAATGCCACATGTTATCACTTATAAGTGGGATCTAAACATTAGGTACACATGGACACAAAGAAGGGAACAATACACACCTGGGTCTACTTGAGTGTGGAGCTTAAATAAAAAAAAAAAAAAATGCACATTTTCAAGTCCTCATCTCAGTCTACTGAATCAGAAGCTCCAGAAATGGGATCCAGTAATATGTATTTTAACATCTCTAAATGCGTACTCAACGTCTGACAACCAGTGATTCAGAAAATATGTAGGATGCTGTTGATCAGGGAACCATCTAGAAGTGAATTTAGACATTCAGGTACACTTCAGGAAGGGAAGTCTTGAATTTACAAATTGGCTCAGAACTAGGTATTAACCAGTCTGAACTGGATGAAAGCTCCATTTGGTTCTGGACTAGAACTGAGCTATTCTCTGGAAGAGGAGCAGCAAGGCAAACTTCTCAAAGACTAGCATTTTTCTTGGTTTCTCTCATCTGAAGAAAGAGCAGAGCCTCTTGAGATATGGAGATGGAACCAGTATATCTGCATGGTTGAAAAGAAAAGAGGGCATTGAGACACCTGATGTCCACTGCAGATGGCATTCCCTAGAGAGATGCTTGGCTTCCAGGGGAGTATTGAATGAAACAAGACACAGGCTGTTCTGATTCAGCCAGGAAAACCTGCTAATTTTGACAGGGCCATTCAGTAGGGAAGCTCATGTTACTCCAGTGTCAGTTGCCCTGAGAGTCTGGACGTGGGAGTTACCAGACCTTACCATCTGGATTCTGCTGGGGAGCTGAGCCAAGCCCAGTTCTAACTGGAGTTAGAACTGGACACTGCAGTGAGGACATCCAGATTACAGGCAGCTATTTAAGACTTCATTCTTTGTAGGTTTGCAAATAGTCTCTTAGGTACAATAAGCTGATCAACTTGTATCATTTTATGAGCATATATAGGTTTGTTACTGAGTTTATCTGAGGGCTTTTTTGGATTTGAAAGTATTGATCTAAGCCAGGCATGGTTGCTCACACATGTAATCCCAGCACTTTAGGAGGCTGAGGCAGGAAGATCACTGGAGCCCAGGAGATCGAGACCAGCCTGGGCAACAAAGGGAGACCCTGTCTCTACAAAAAATTTTACAGGCTGGGTGTGGTGGCTCACACCTGTAATCCCAGCACTTTGGGAGGCTGAGTCAGGCAGATCATCTGAGGTTGGGTGTTCAAGACCAGCCTGACCAACATGGATAGACCCCGTCTCTACTAAAAATACAAAATTAGCCAGGCATGGTGGTGCATGCCTGTAACCCCAACTATTTGGGAGGTTGAGGCAAGAGAATCACTTGAATCTGGGAGGTGGTGGTTATGGTGAGCCGAGATTGCACCATTGCAATCCAGCCTGGGCAACAAGGGTGAAACTCCATGTCAAAAAACTTTTTTAAAATTATCTGGGCATGGTAGTATGTTCCTGTAGTCTCAGCTAGTTGGGAGGCTGAGGTGGGAGGATCATATGAGCCTGGAAGGTTGAGGCTGCAACGAGCCATGATTGTGCCTCTGCAGTACTCCAGCCTAGATGACAGAGTGAGATTATGTCTTAAAAAAATTTTTAAAAAGAATAAAGGATTGGTCTAGCAGGTTTGAAATGGCTAAGATGACTGACGTTGCCTAATTGTATATTCCCGACCAGCTGCATCCCTTTAAAAGGGAGTAATGGAGGTGTGGGTCAAGGAGACATTCAGGAAGAGTCCTGGTTTCTTGAGTATGTGACTCACACTCAGGATTGATTCAGTTACCTAGGGCACAGGGTTGGGTCTCAGCCTTAGGAAGAACTTGCGGGCCAGTTAGATTTGGTACAGATTAGCATCGAGTCTAATCTGCAGGCCAGGGCCAGATTAGCAGCAAGGCTGACATGCCATATCCTAGAATTGTGGACTAGAAGTGAACAAGTCACTTCTGTCAGATTCATTTGGGGCTTTGAGACTGAGGCAAAATTGAGTGTGAGGGATGTGAATATGTTGTGGGGGATATGTGAACATGAACGTGTTACTGGGGAATAGAGATGGAAGCAGTTATCAGGTAGCTTTGTTTGGATGGAGTGGAGGGAATAGAGCCAGGAAGAAAGAGGCTAGTTACTATGTTTTCAGAGCTACTAACCATTCTCATCTGTCCTGGATTGATTTTTTTGCCGGTGACACTCTTAAAGTTTAGCACTCAGGACTAAAGATAGTATCAAGAATGAAGTCTGATAGGACTTCTTGCTTTGGACACTGTGCTTTAGTAATGGGCTCTAAATTCACAGTAATTTTTGGCAGTCTTAGCAAGCTGTTGATTCATAGATTCAAGTCAACTAAGATCCCTAATTCTTTCCATTTTTTTTTTTGAAACGGAGTTTCACTCTTGTTACCCAGGCTGGAGTGCAATGGCGCGATCTCGGCTCACCGCAACCTCCGCCTCCTGGGTTCAGGCAATTCTCCTGCCTCAGCCTCCTGAGTAGCTGGGATTACAGGCATGCGCCACCATGCCCAGCTAATTTTTTTATATTTTTAGTAGAGACGGGGTTTCACCATGTTAACCAGGATGGTCTCGATCTCTTGACTTCGTGATCCACCCACCTCGGCCTCCCAAAGTGCTGGGATTACAGGCGTTGAGCCACCGCACCCAGCCCCTAATTCTTTTCTTATGTACTCCTGTTAAGTTTCATCTGGTGCTTCTAAAATTGATGTACTTGCACTTTTCCTTAAATTTCATTTTGTTAGATTTAATGTGCAGTACCATTTGTTGAGTCTTTATGTCCCAAGAACTTTACAAATATTACTTTTTCTCCTGTCTTACAATTTCGTGTAGCCTTACAGTTTCATGTAGTATTACCTCCATTTTATAGATACCAAAATTAAGGTCCAGAGAAGTTAAGTAACTTGCCTGGATTCTAAACAGTAAGTGACAGAATCTGGTACACAAACCTTTGGCTACCTGACTGCAAATCCTGTTGCTTTTGAGTACCATTCTAGCCCATTGTTCCAACCAGTTTTGATTTTAGCTAAAGTTCTTCCTTCTATATGGTCAACATGACCCAGTGACCTTGTCTAAATCTTTTATGGGACTGTATCTAGTTTGCCAGTGACTCTCTTAAGGTTTAGCACTCAGAACTGAAGACAGCCTAGGTGCTTTTCAACTTACTCTGAGGTTATGTACCAAAAAAAATATGTTTTTGTGTATTAAATGCATTTAGTAAGTCGAAAATGCATTTAATACACCTAACCTACTGAGCATAGCTTATCCTATGATGTTCAGCTCATTTCTGAGCCTTAAACATGCTCAGAGGATTTACATTAACCTAGAATTAAGCAAGATCATTTAACACAAAGCGGATTTTATAATCAAGTGTTGAGTATCTCATGTAATTTGTAATTTATGGAATACTGAAAGTGAAAAACAAAATGGTTGTAGGGTGTCAAAGTATAGTTTCTACGGAATGCTTCTCACTTTTGCACCATTGTAAAATTGAAAAAAAAATTTTTTTTTTGAGATGGAGTCTTTTTTTTTTTTTTTTTTTAAGGGGCTTTCCGGCAAAAACCGGAAAGCCTGCTAGACAAATTCCAAAAGAGCTGTAACACTGAGATGGAGACTTACTCTGTCACCCAAGCTGGAGTGCAGTGGTACAATCTCAGCTCATTGCAACCTCCACCTCCCAGGCAAGTTCCAGCAATTCTTCTGCCTCAGCCTCCCGTGTAGCTGGGACTATAGGCATGTGCCACCATACCCAGCTAATTTTTGTAGTTTTAGTAGAGACAGGGTTTCACCATGTTGGTCAGGCTGGTCTCAAACTCCTGACCTCAAGTGATCTGCCCACCTCGGCCTCCCAAAGTGCTGGGATTACAGGTATGAGCCGCCACGCCTGGCAAAATTCAAAGAATTAAAAGTGAGACCATCATAAATTGGGGACCATCTGTATTAGAGATGAGGTCTGGTAAGCCTCCTTGTTTCTGATGCTATGCCTTTATATTGTGCTCATTGCCCTTAATGGGATTGGGCCAGAGACAGATGCTGAGTAAATTAATGGAAAGAGCATGGGGTGACCAGCCTGGCCATCATAGTGAAACCCCCTCTCTACTAAAAATAGGAAAATTAGCTGGGCTTGGTGACACGTGCCTGTAGTCCCAGCTACTCGGGAGGCAGAGGCGGGAGAATTGCTTGAACCCACCAAGGAAGCAGAGGTTGCAGTTAGCCGAGATTACGCCCCTGCACTCCAGTGTGGGTGACAGAGCGATACTCCATTTCCAAAAGAAAAAGAAAGCATGGGCTTTAGAGTCAGATTTCGTTTTGCAATCTTGGTTGTATCGTGGGAAGCAGTGTGATTTGGTAAAATCCTTAACTTCCCTTGGGCTTTATTTCCTCATATTTAAAATGTCTTAATAGCCCTGGGCAGGGTGGTTGGTGCATGCCTGTAGTACCAGCTACTCTGGAGGCTGAGGCCCGAGGATCCCTTGATCTCAGGAGCTCGAGGTCAGCCTACGCAACAGTGAGATTTTTGTCTCTGAAAAATTTTTTTTTAAGTCTTAATATCTACAAATGGGCCTGTTGGAGATGTTGAATAAAACATGGATGTAAAGTATTTGCCCAGCACACTGTAAGCACTCAGTAAACATTGGTCTGTCTCACTCCTTCCAGGCCATTCCTTTAAAATCTTAATTTTTGACCGGGCAACATGGCTCATGTCTGTAATCCCAATACTTTGGGAGGCCGAGGCAGGATGATTGCTTGAGCCTAGTTCAAGAGCAGCCTGGGCAATACAGTGACAGCCTATCTCAACAAAAAAGAAAGAATTAAAAAAAAAAACAACTTTAAAAAAAATTTTATTAAATTTTCTTTTAATTCAGTCTCCATAGAGACTGTCAAAAATCACCAATGCCTACTATATTGAAAGTCGTCACAGCAGGGTATTGGGAAAACTTTTCAATTAGCAATAAATCTTTTTATTTTAATGTCCTTTAAAATTGACTCCACCTTCCTACTTCCTAATGTCTCACCTCACCCCTGCCATGGAGCCTTGCCCTGTTGCCCAGGCTGGAATGCAGTGGCACCATCTTGGCTCACTATAACCTCTGCCTCCCGGATTCAAGCAATTCTCTTTCCTCAGCCTCCCAAGTAGCTGGGTCTACAGGCGTATACCACCACACCTGGCTAATTTTTTGTATTTTTTTAGTAGATAATGGGTTTCACTGTGTTACCTGGGCTGGTGGCGAACTCCTGAGCTCAGGCAATCCACCTGCCTCGGCCTCCTAAAGTGCTGGGATTACAGGTGTGAGCCACTGCGCCCAGCTGAATTTTTTGTATTTTTAGTAGAGATGGGGTTTCACTGTGTTAGCCAGGATGGTCTCGATCTCCTGACCTCGTGATCCTCCTGCCTCAGCCTCCCAAAGTGCTGGGATTGTAAGTATGAGCCACCGGCCCATCTTATAATGGTTTTTTAAGGCTGTGTTTGGGTGTGATTGATTGTCAGCAGGGCTATGATATGCCCCGTTGTGGCAGCACACTTGGTCACAGAAAGTAGTGGTTAAGAGCTATGGTTGGCCCTCTGTATCTTTGGGTCCCGCATCCATGGATTCAACCAAGTGCAGATCAAAAATATTCAGGGAAAAATACTAATAAAAATAATAGTACAGGCTAGGCACAGTAGCTCACACCTCTAAACCCAGCACTTAGGGAGGCCAAGGCTGGTGGATCATGAGGTCAAGAGATCAAGAACATCCTGGCCGACATGGTGAAACCTGGTCTCTACTAAAAATACAAAAATTATCCGGGTGCCACACCTGCCTATAACCCCAGCTACTTGGGAGGCTAGGACAGGGGAATCGCTTGAACCCAGGAGGCAGAGATTGCAGTGACCCGAGATCATGCCACTGCACTCCAGCCTGGCAACAGACTGATACTTCATCTCAAAAAATAAATAAATAAAGTATATGGGAGCTGATTGCAGTGTCTTCAGCCTTAGCAACAGAGTGAGACTCTCAAAAAATAAATAAATAGGCTGTGCATGGTGGCTCATGCCTGTAATCCCACCACTATGAGAAGCTGAGGCAGGCAGATCATGAGGTCAGGAGATCAAGACCATCCTGGCCAACGTGAGGAAACCCCATCTCTACTAAAATACAAAAATTAGCAGGGCGTGGTGGTGCGTGCCTGTAATCCCAGCTACTTGGGAGGCTGAGGCAGGAGAACCGCTTGTACCTAGGAGGCGGAAGATACCGTGAGCCAAGATGGCGCCACTACACTCCAGCCTGGCGACAGAGCAAGAATCCGTTTCAAATAAACAAACAGATAAATAAAGTATATGGGAGCTGATTGCAGTGTCTTGAGCCTGTAATCCCACCCACTTAGGAGGCTGAGGTGGGAGGATCGCTTGAGCCCAGGAGTTTGAGGCTGCAGTGAGCTTTCATTGGGCCACTACATTCTAGCCTGATGACGAAGCAAGACCCAGTCTCTTAAAGAAAAAGTATATAGGAGAATGTGCATAGATTGTATGCAAATACTATGCCATTTTATATGAAAGTTGGGCATCCACAGATTTGGTATCTGAAGGCAGCCCTGGAACAAATTCCCCACTAATACCGAGTAATTGTTGCATTCTGCAGATTTCTGTGCGATTATGGGTGAGATGCCTAACCTTTTTCTACCTCAGTTTCATCATATGTAAAATGTGGATAATAATAGTACTTGACATAAAAGATTGTTATGAGTATTAAATAAGTTGGCTGGGTGTAGTGGCTCACGCCTATAATCCCAGCACTTTGGGAGGCCAGGGTGGGTGGGTCACCTGAGGTCAGGGGCTCGAGACCAGCCTGACCAACATGGAGAAACCCACAAAAAAATACTTTGTATTTGTAAAAATACAAAATTAGACGGCTTGGTGGTGCATGCTGTAATCCTAGCTACTTGGGAAGCCAAGGCAGGAGAATCACTTGAACCCGGGAGGCAGAGGTTGCGGTGAGCCAAGATCGCACCATTGCATTCCAGCCTGGGCAACAAGAGTGAAACTAAGTCTCAAAAAAAAAAAAAAGTTAATATATGTAAAGTTCTTGGAACAGTGCCTGGCAGCTAGTGCTGTTTAGTCTTTGCTCCTGTTAATATTGTAAACTACAGTTAATAATGCCCATTTTGTTTATAAGAATTAAATGAGGTTGCTGGGTGCAGTGGCTCACACTTGTAATCCCAGCACTTAAGGAGACTGAGGCACGTGGATCATCTTAGGTCAGGAATTCAAGACCAGCTTGGCCATCATGGTGAAACCCCATCTCCACTAAAAATGCATAAAATAGTGGGGTGTCATGGTATATGCCTATAATCCCAGCTACTCTGGAGGCTGAGGCAGGAGAATTGCTTGAATTCGGGAGGCAGAGTTTGCATGAGCCAAGATTGCACCACTGCACTACATCCTGGGAGACAGAGCAAAACTGTCTGTGTCAAAAAAAAAAAAAAAAAATTAAATGAGATAAGTATGTCAACTACTTAACATTTTGCCTGTTCTTTGTATCAGTGCTTTTCAAACTTAATAATGCATAAAAAATTACCTGCATTCCACAGCTGGATCAGCAAAAAAAAAAATAATAATAATAATAATAATTACCTGGGGGTCTTGTTAAAATGCAGATTCTGATTCAGTTGTGGGGCCCAAGATTCTGGCAGGCTCCTAGGTGACAACAGTGACGCTGGTCTGCAGACCACACCTGAGTATCACTGCTAGATTTTCTGTTTCTTTATTTCTCAGTTCAGTTGTATGTGTTTTTTTGTTCTTGAAAGACTTATTTTCAGTGAATTTGCTTCTGGTAATCACAACTCCCCTTTCTAAAAGCTTAAAACTCATCTTTTAAAAAATAATCCATAGGTCAGCGCTAGGTATGTATGTATGTATGTGAAAGAGAGATGATTTGCAGAGTTTACCAAGGATTGATGTCAAGGTCGTTAGGGACTGGAAACTTTTGCAGCTCTCAGTAGATGCTCTTGCTTAGAAATTAGTATCACATTTGTTCATCTCCTGCCTCTGACACCTTATTCATCTTTAAAGATCTATAGCAGGCTGGGTGTGGTGGCTTGCACCTGGAATCCCAGCACTTTGAGAGGCTGAGGCAAGCAGATCACTTGAGTTCAGGAGTTTGAAACCAGCCTGGCCAACATGGTGAAAACCTGTCTCTACTAAAAATACAAAAATTAGTCGGGCATGGTGACGTATGCCTGTAATCCCAGCTACTGGGGAGGCTGAGGCAGGAGAATTGCTTGAACCTGGGAGGCAGAGGTTGCAGTAAGCCAAGATCGTGCCATTGCACTTCAGCCTGGATGATGAAGTGAGACTCTGTCTCAAAAAAAAAAAGATCTACAGTAGAGGTTCATCAGGCTCTTTTGGAGTTCTCAGGATTGTCAAATTGTTAGGGGCTCTGCTGTTTTGAAATTCACTTCTTTCTTTCTACAGAGCTTGTTTTTTCCCTCTTCAAACTGATCATTGTACTTGACAGAGAAATTGAAAAAGGAGTTGATCAAGACAGGTTTGGGGGGCGGGATTGGAGGTAGACAGGGTCTTACTCTATTACCCAGGGTAGAGTACAGTGATGTAATCATGGCTCACTGCAGCCTTAACTTCCCAGGCTTAAGCAGCTCTCCCACCTCAGCCTCCCGAGTAGCTAGGACTATCGGCATGCATTGCCACACCCAGCTAATATTTTTAATTTTGGTAGAGATGAGATCTTGTTATGTTGCCCAGGCTGGTTTCAAACTCCTGGTCTCAAGCAATCCTTCTGCCCCAGCCTCCCAAGCTCTAGACAGTTCTCACAAAACTCTTCTTGTTATCCTTAACTTTATTAACAAGCCTTGCTTCATTATGGGCTGTTCTTAGAGCCACCACTCTTTTTTTTACTATGCCTCTATTTTTTGTACATGTTTGTGAGTGACCATTTGACATCTGTACTCAGGAATGCTTTTCGATTGTGCTAGTCTCTTCAGATTGTTTCCTTTTTAAATTTGAAATTAGCAGCCAGGTGCGGTGGCTCATACATTGTAACCCCAGCATTTTGGGAGGCTGAGGTGGGCAGATTGCTTGAGCCCAGGAGTTAGAGATTAACCTGGGCAACCTCGTCTCTACAAAAAATACAAGAATTAGCCAGGTGTGGTGGTCCACACCTGTAGTCCTAGCTACTCATGAGGCTGAGGCAGGAGGATCACTTGAGCCTGGGAGGTCGAGGTGTCACTGAGGCTTGTACTCACCACTGTAATCCAGTCTGAGTTACAAAGACCATGTCTCAAAGAAAAAAAATAAATAAATTGGAATAATTTATAATTAATTGCATAATTCATATTATCTCACTTTTAAGGATGAAAAAAAATAAAAACGCCAGCATCTGGCTAGGCACAGTGGCTCACACCTGTTAATCCCAGCACTTTGGGAGGATGAGGGGGGAAGATTGCTTGAGCCCAGGAGTTTGAGATTACAGTGGGCTATGATTGCCCCACTGTACTTCAGCCTGGGTTACAGAGGAGACCCTGTCTCTATTTCATTTTTTTTTTTTTAGACTGAGTCTCCCTCTGTTGCCAGACTGGAGTGCAGTGGCACTATCTCGGCTCACTGCAACCTCCAACTCCCTGGTTCAAGCAATTCTGCCCTCAGCCTCCCGAGAAGCTGGGATTACAGGCATGCACCACCACGGCCGGCTATTTTTTTTCCTTTTTTTTTAAATATATTTTTTTATTTTTAGTAGAAACGGTGTTTCACCATGTTGGCCAGGATGATCTCGATCTCCTGACCTTGTGATCCACCTACCTCAGCCTCCCAAAGTGCTGGGATTACAGGTGTGAGCCACTGCGCCTGGCTTATTTTTTTTCCCCTTGTTTCTAAAGAAAAAAACAAAAATGGAAATTAAAACAAAAAGCAATACTAGCATCTGTCTTCTTTTTAGAAGTTTATATTATGATATTTTAATTTAGTTAAATCTGCATTTTTTTTAAAGACAGGGTTTCAGCTGGGCATGGTGGCGCGCACCTGTAGTCCCAGCTTCTTGGGAGGCTGAGGCAGGGGAATTGCTTGAACCCAGGAAGCAGAGGTTGCAGTGAGCCGAGATCATGCCACTGCACTCCAGCCTGGTGCCTGGCAACAAAACAAGACTGTGTTTCAAAAAAAAAAAGCAAGGTTTCACCATGTTGGTCAGGCTGTTCTTGAACTCCCAACCTCAGGCGATCCGCCTGCCTTGGCCTCCAAAGTGCTTGGATTACAGGCGTGAGCCACCACGCCTAGCCTAAATCTGCATTTTAAAAGCACTGTAATAAGGTGGTTATAGTATGGGCTCTCTACAGTCTCAAAACTTATGTTCTCTTGTTCTGGGACTTTGGACAAGTTACCTAACAGTTGGAAATCTGTTTTCTCATATATAATATAGGGATAATAATATAGGGTATCAGTCTTTAAGGGCTATTGAGAGAATTTGATAATCCATCTAAATCTTAGTCTCTGACTTGTGGTTAGAACTCTATACCCAGTAGGGGCCAGGCATGGTGGCTTATGCCTGTAATCCTAGCAGTTTGAGAGGCCGAGGCAGGCAGATCACTTGAGGTCAGGAGTTTGACAACAGCCTAGCTAAGATGGTGAAACCCAGACTCTACTAAAAATACAAAAATTAGCCGGGTGTGGTGGTGCACACCTGTAATCCCAGCTACTTGGGAGGCTGAGACTGGAGAATTGCTTGAACTCAGGAGGCCGAGGTTGAGTCACTGCACTTCAGCCTGGGTGACAGAGCGAGACTCTGTCTCAAAAAAAAACAACTCTATACCCAGTAAACATTAGCTATTTTTAAGGTCTGGTGTTACTTAAAGCAGTTTAGTAAATTTTACACAGTGCTTTCAAGGATAGCCAGTTATTTGATCATATGAGACATGCATAGGCAGGTTGTTTTCCTTTTTTGGATGAGCAAATGAATGGCACAGAAGGGTTTTTTTGTTTTTGAGACAGAGTCTTGCTCTGTCACCCAGGCTGGAGAGCAGTGGCATAGTCTCGACTTACTGCAACCTCTGCCTCCTCGGTTCAAGCAATTCTCCTGCCTCAGCCTCCTGAGTAGCTGGGATTATAGCTGCCTGCCACCATGCCTGGCTAATTTTTGTATTTTTAGTAGAGACAGCATTTTACCATGTTGGCCAGATTGGTCTTGAACTCCTGACCTCATGATCCACCTGCCTTAGGCTCCCAAAGTGCTGGGATTACAAGCATGAACCACTGCGCCCTGTCTTTTTTTTTTTTTTTTTTTTTTTGAGACAGAATCTCGCTCTGTTGCCCAGGCTGGAGTGTAGTGGTGCCATCACAGCCCACTGCAACCTCTGCCTCCCAGGTTTAAGCCATTCTCCTGCTTCAGCCTCCCGAGTAACTGGGACTACAGGTGCACACTACCACATCCGGCTAATTTTTTTTGTATTTTTAGTAGAGATGGGTGTCACCATTTGGCCAGGCTGATTTCGAACTCCTGACCTCAGGTAATCTACCCACCTTGGCCTCCCCAAAGTGCTGGAGTTACAGGCATGAGCCACCATGCCCAGCCTGGCACAGGTGGTTTTGACTTTCCTGAGTCAGAGTTCTGCTGTGGCAGAACTGGGTCTTCAATGTAGGATCACTGGTGCTTCATCTAGAGCTTGTATTCTTAACTGCCTCCTGACAACACTTAGTTATTGGCTATCAGACTTTTAAGGATGATGTAGTTACTTTCTTCTTGAAACCCTTTCAATTTTTCACCTAGTATTTCTTGTTGGTCTGGATAAGGTCCAGTGTAGTCATTTTATCATTTTAGAGGATGAAACTGTCAGCAAGAATTTATCAGGCTCTCTGTGCCTGATAAATTCATCCTTTTTAAGGTAAATGTGATATCCACCAAATGTCAAAGTTCATTAAATTTCCTATTTCTTTTTTTTTGAGGCAGAGTCTTGCTGTGTCACTGAGGCTGGAGTGCAGGTGCACAATCTCAGCTCACTGCAACCTCTGCCTCCTGGGTTCAAGCAATTCTTCTTTCTCTGTCTCCCAAGCAGCTGAGACTACAGGCACGTGCCACCATGCCCGGCTCATTTTTCGTATTTTTAGTAGAGATGGGGTTTCACCCTGTTAGCCAGGATGTTCTCCATCGCCTGACCTTGTGATCCACCCACCTCGGCCTCCCAAAGTGTTGGGATTACAGGTAGGAGCCACTGCGCCCAGCCAAAGTTTCCTATTTCTTCTTTTTTAAATTTTTTTGAGATGGAGTCTTGCTCTTGCCAGACTGGAGTGCAGTGGTGCGATCTTGGCTCACTGCAACCTCCGCCTCCCTGGTTCAAGCAGTTCCCCTGCATCAGCCTCCCGAATAGCTGGGATTACAGGTGCGTGCCACTACACCCAGCTAATTTTTTGTATTTTAGTGCAGATGTGATTTTACCATGTTGGCCAGGATCGTCTCAATCTCCTGACCTTGTGATCCGTCTGCCTCTGCCTCCCAAAGTGCTGGGATTATAGGTGTGAGCCACCACGCCCAGTCGAAGTTCCCTATCTCCATAAAATCATTATCACCATGACAATTGTGGGATCAGAGTCAAGAAAACAACCATATTTTCTGTTATTGAGCAGTTTGAAGGGGTCTCCCAACAGCTGTATGATGTTCATTACTCTCTTTTATTCTTATTCAGAAATTTTCTAGTGTGGTTTGTGGATTTCTCCAGGGAAATATCATTTTGGTATGTGCTATCATTCCACTTCCCCTCTTAAGGTTTGAGTTACTTACTTTGGAATTAAAAAGACAAAAATAAATAATACAAATAATAAACATTTGAATTACATTTGCCCATTCATTGATGTACTGTATTCACAGTTCTACCATACTCAGATTTTTATGGGCAGAGGCCATGTCTTATTTTACAAAATCCATAAACTTATTATTTTCAGACAGTCTTGCTTTGTCACCCAGGTTGGAGTGCAGTTGTATCATCTTGGCTCACTGCATCCTCCCCATCCTGTGCTCAAGCAATTCTCGTGCCTCAGCCTCCCGAGTAGCTGAGACCACAGTGTGTGCCACCATACCCAGCTCATTTTTGTATTTGTAGTAGAGACGGGGTTTCTCCATGTTGGCCAGGCTGTTCTCGAACTCCTGACCTCAAGTGATCCTACCTGCCTCAGCCTCCCAAAGTGCTGGAATTACAGGTGTGAGCCAGCATGCCTAGCCATAAATTTACTTTAAATTATTTTATTTTGTATATTCCATTATAGATGTCTGACATTAAAATATTTGCAGGAAATTAAGGTATCTAATTTCCAGATAGTTTCTTCTGTGATTTAATAGTCACCTCTTCCATTGCTTTTCTTCTTGTGTTATTTTCCTGATGTTCTGTCCCAGTTTTATTTAGGACATTTTTGCTCTCTTCTATTTTTTTTTTTTTTTAACTCTTTGGTAGAGATGGGTTCTCACTATGTTGCCTAGGCTGGTCTTGAATTCCTGGGGACAAGCATTCTACCGATCTCAGCCTCCCAAAGTGCTGGGATTACAAGCATGATCCAGCATGCTTGGCCCTCTGTTAAGTTCTCATAATCTTATTGGCAAGTGTTCAAGTATGTTCTGTTTTTTTTTTTTTTTTTTTTTTTTGAGACAGTTTCACTCTTGTTACCCAGGCTGGAGCGCAATGGCGCGATCTCAGCTCACCGCAACTTCCGCCTCCTGGGTTCAGGCAATTCTGCCTCAGCCTCCTGAGTAGCTGGGATTACAGGCACGCGCCACCACGCCCAGCTAATTTTTTGTATTTTTAGTAGAGACGGGGTTTCATCATGTTGACCAGGATGGTCTCGATCTGTTGACCTCGTGATCCACCCGCCTCGGCCTCCCAAAGTGCTGGGATTACAGGTGTGAGCCACTGCGCCTGGCCCTCAAATGTGTTCTAACTACTCTCTGTGCACAGCACTCTTTTAGCAGGCCAACAGCCCATCACCATTGACGCATTTACTTACCAGAATGGTGTCATTGTGCTTTGTGTTGAGTATTCGGTTGTGGCATGGCATGCAGTTGAGTGTGCCCTTGGCTCCTGCACCTTCCCAAGCTTATAGTTCAGTGGGAGCAGATAGACAATAACATAAGCTTTGTAATACTATTTGCTCAGTGCTTGGCTGGAAAGCAGTAAAAGTTTATAGGATGAAGTGGGATTTAGGCTGACCTGAAGGGTAAATACGAATAAGCCCGGTTTGGGAGTAGAGGAAGGGGAAGAATGTTTTAGCATGATCTGGAAAGCCAACTTCAGTTTGCTCACAGCCATTCACACTCCTTCTTTCCTTAGAGAAAAATGTGTTACCAAAGGACCTTCTCACCCTTGTCGTTTACCAATCTCTTTAGATTTTTTCCCCCCCCAGAAAGACTACAGGTTTCTTCTGGTTTTGTGGTTCACCCCCTCACTAGCTGGAATGAGTGGCAGTTGGCAAGCTGTCTTCAGGTTCTTGTGGAGAGTGTGACCAGCTACCCCTGTTACCTCCCTCTGGGAACCTAGATGACTTTGCTCTTGTTAGTGGATGAGGAGCTTCTTGGTTTTTTTGTATATGTGTTTTGTTTGTTGTTGTTTTGCTTTTTGAGACAGGTTCTGCTCTGTCACCCAGACTGGAGCACAGTGGCATCATTGTGGCTCACTGCAGCCTTGGCCTCCCAGGCCCTTCAGCCTCCTTCTAGGGCCACAGCAGTACACCACCATGCCCAGCTAATTTATTTTCATATTTTGTGGAGATTGGATATCCTTATGTTGTCCAGGCTGGTTTCTTTCTTTTTTTAAACAATTTAAAAAAATTTTTTTTTTCTTCTTGCTGGTTTCAAACTCCTGGGCTTAAATGATCCTCCTGCCTTGGCCTCCCAAAGTGTTGGGATTATGGGCGTGAGTGCCCACACCTGGCCAAAAGCTTCTCGTTTACTTGGCAGATTTTGTTTTTTTCTCTGTTTCTCTTCTGTGTTATATTCTTCTGCCTCTCAGCCTCTTTTTTTTTTTTTTTTTTTTGAGACGGAGTTTCGCTGTTGTTACCCAGAATGGAGTGCAATGGCACGATCTTGGCTCACCGTATCCTCTGCCTCCTGGGTTCAAGCAATTCTCCTGCCTCAGCCTCCTGAGTAGCTTGGTACTACAGGCGCGCACCACCATGCCCAGCTAATTTTTGTATTTTTAGTAGAGACGAGGTTTCACTTTGTTGACCAGGATGGTCTCGATCTCTTGACCTCGTGATCCACCCGCCTCGGCCTCCCAAAGTGTTGGGATTATAGGCATGAGCCACTGCACCCGGCCCTCTCAACCTCTTAATATAAATTTTCTCCTGTGACAATTTAGAATTGTTTACTTCCTTGTTTAATTATTTCCTCTGTTGTCTCTGGGAATTGTGCATCCTCTTCGGTAACGTTTGCCTGGCAAGTGGTTTTTAAACCTAAGAGGGGAGATTCCAGCCTGTGTTTATAGTAAGTATGCTATTGGCAAATGCCTCCAGCGGGAAAGTGATTGTGGTACACTCTTACAGTGCACTGAAGCATCCCCATCTAGGGCTAGCAGTTTGTAAAAGCAGCTGTCATCCTTTACCCCTGTGTAGAGCTCCCTAACTCATTTTTTTTTTTTTGGCCCTGAAATGAAGATTACCAACAAACTTATCATTTGGTGACATAGTTTCAAAAATATTATATTCAGAAATTCCTGTTTTGTATATTTTAGTTAAAGGCTATATAAAATGAATACATTTTATTTTTTGAGTAGATAATATAGTCATATGATTTGAACTTAAAAAGATACAGAAAGGAATATGGAAAATATTAATCTTCTCACCATGTCTTCCAGCCTAGTTCTTCTCTGAGATAGCTGATGCTACCAGTTAGTTTCTTGTGTGTCCTTCAAGAGTAATTTTATGCATAGATCAACAAACAAATGACACATATTACATAATAAGATGAATGATAGGTGTCTTGTATTTCCCAAGCCCATTTAGTGCAGTGGAAAGACTATAAGGATTTGAAAAGACTTGGATTCAGTCCTCAAAACATCAGCTCTGTCATTTATTGGTTGAGTAACCTTGGACAGTTTGCTTTGGCTCCGTGAGCCTTTAATTTCTTTATGTGATTAATAATACCTAGCTTGTCAGTGTTGAGTGTGATGTAGTATGGTTCCTTCTTTGGTATATTTTAAATGCTTCACTCACGGTTGCTATTGTGATTTTTTGCAGAGCCATGCTCTTTGGTCTGTGTGAACTGGGAGGGGCAAAATCTTGCTCTAAAAAAATGAAGGGATTGAATGGACTTCTTTACTGTAATAAGTGACTAATGCTGTCTTATGTGTGCAAAGGAACCATGACCCAAGGGAGACAGAAATAGCATTTGAAAAGGAATAGAACATTTTCTGCTCATCAGGTAGTGGAGACAGACTGTTCCAGATTTGGGGCTGTCACACTTGGCTGGTGGAGCGCTGATAAACCTTAGCCCTTCACTCGTGCAGGTAGGAAGTCATTAACACTGAGGAGCTTTTCCTGTTTAACAGCTCAATTAACTCTGGCCCCTCTGTGTTGCCTGAAGCTTTGGACTCAGATGGGAAGCTTCACTTGGTCAGCCCTGGTTTCCTGTTGTTCTGTTCCAGTGTGATACTAATCCTTTAATAGCAGTTAGCTTTTTTCTTCTTGGGTTTTTGCATAATGCTTGATGTGATAGGTGGAAGCGTACCATGGTTTCAGAACCATCCCATTTGGTTTCATAAGGCAGATGAGTGTTAGGCTTTTCATTTTTTATATTTTTTAAGAAAGAGTCTCTGTCCCCCAGCTGGAGTGCAGTGGCCTGCACTCACTGCAACTTCTGCCTCCCAGGTTCAAGCGATTCTTCTGCCTCAGCCTCCAGAGTAGCTGGGACTACAGGGTGTGTGCCACTGCACCCAGCTAATTGTTGTAGATTTAGTAGAGATGGGGTTTCACTATGTTTTGCCAGGTTATTCTCTAACTCCTGACCTCGTGATCCGCCTGCCTCGGCATCCCAAAGTGCTGGGATTATAGGCGTGAGCCACCATGCCAGGTCAGGCTTTACTTCGTGGTTATTTGGCCTTACCCTTTCTGATGAGATTTGTAGGGCTTTGAGTTTGAAGTTCATATAGTCCCTAAATGGGTAAACAAGAAAGATGTTCTGTCTTGCAACAGGTAGATATCAGAATAAAGAGACCTGATAGCATGGGTTATCTTTTAAAGTAAGAAAATTTTTGTAAGCTCACTGTGAAAGATTCTGTGCCAGATGTTGTTTTAAGCAGTTGGTTCTGAGTTCCCAATATATGTTTATCCAGGTTGTTGGGAGTAGTCCTATTAATGATTTATCTTTTTTTTTTTTTTGAGACAGAGTCTCCCTCTATTGCCCAGGCTGGAGTACAGTGGTGTGATCTTGGCTCACTGCCTCCTGGGTTCAAGTGATTCTCCTGCCTCAGCCTCCCAAGTAGCTGGGATTACATGCGCATACCACTATGCCTGGCTAACTTTTGTATTTTTAGTGGAGACACGGTTTCACCATGTTGGCCAGGCTGGTCTCAAACTTCTGGCTTCAAGTAATTCGCCTCAAGTAACTCCCTTGGTTCCCAAACTGCTGTGATTATAGGCATGAGCCACTGGGCCCGGCCTGAATATGTGAACTTCTAAAGTGTGAAGTACAAAATTTCTTATGGCTAAGACCTGTAGAAGGTATCATTAAAAAATTTAAAGACATAAGATACCCATAGTTTCTCTGCCCTTTTGAAGGAAAGCATCAAAAATAAAAAACAAAAGTGAAACTGACTTTTACAACAGTTTAGTTCATAGAGATAGAGCAAATAAATAGGCACAAGGAAAGAAAAGAGAGTAGAGTCAACTAAATTTGAATGCACTGTAAATACTTATAAACAAATAATGTGTGGCTGGGGATGTTGGCTCACGCCTATAATCCCAGCACTTTGGGAGGCCAAGGCAAGCAGATCTCAGGAGTTCGAGACCAGCCTGGCCAACATGGTGAAACAAAACTCTGTCTCTACTAAAAATACAAAAATTAGCTGGACTTGATGGCTCGTGCCTATAGTCCCAGCCACTCAGGAGACTGAGGCAGGAGAATCTCTTGAACCCAGGAGGCAGAGGTTGCAGTGAGCTGAGATCGTGCCACTGCATTCCAGCCTGGATGACAGAGCGAAAGTCTGTCAAGAAAAGAAAAATGTGAATCAGGTCTGATTGGAAGCACTACTTGTGCTGCCTTCCTGTTTGTATTGTTCAGCTGCTGTAAGAATGATCCAGGCTGCTGCTGGGTGAGGTGACTCAAACGCCTGTAATCCTAGCACTTTGGGAGGCTGAGGTGGGAGGATTCCTTGAGACCAGTGTGGGTAACATAATGAGAGTCTGTCTTTATTTAAAAAAAAAAAGGATGATCTAGGTGGGTTGGGATGACTCAAGTCTATAATCCTAGCCCATTGGGAAGCTGAGGTAGGAGGATCTCTTGAGCGCAGGAGTTTGAGACCAGCCTGGGCAACATAGGGAAACCTCATCTCTACAGAAAAATTTAAAAATTAGCCAAGTGTGATGGTGCATACTTGCAGTCCTAGCTACTCAGGAGGCTGAGGTGGGAGGATTGCTTGAGCCTAGGAGGTCCAGGCTGCAGTGAGCTATGATCACACCACTGCACTCCAGCCTGGTTAACAGTGAGACCCTGTCTCAAAAAAGAAAAAAGAAAGAGAGACAGGATTTTACTCTTGCCCAGGCATAGATCTTGCTATGATCGTGCAGTGGCATGATCATAGCAAAGTGTAACCGTGACATCCTGGGCTCAAAGGATTCTCTTGCCTCAGCCTCCCTAGTAGCTGGTACTGCAGGTGTGTGCCACCACGTCTGGCTACTTTTCAAAGTTTTGTAGAGATAGGGTCTCACCAGCAGTGTCACACTCCTGGACTCCAGTGATCTTCGCCCATCAGCGTCCTGAAGTGTTGGGATTACAGGCATGGTAACCACACCTGGCCTCATTTTATTATTATTATTATTTGAGTCGGAGTCTCGCTCTGTTTCCCAGGCTGGAGTACAGTGGTATGATCTCAGCTCATTGCAACCTCCACCTCCCAGGTTCAAGCAGTTCTCCTGCTTCAGCCTCCATAGTAGCTGGGATTATAGATAGGCACTGTCACTACGCCTGGGTAATTTTTGTATTTTTGGTAGAGATGGAGTTTTGCCATGTTGGCCAGGCTGGTCTAGAACTCCTGACTTAAGGTGATCTGCCCACCTCTGCCTCCCAAAATGCTGGGATTATAGGCATGAGCCACGATGCTCAGCCCTCATCTTTTTAAATATATACATATTATTTAGTTTTTTAGTATATTGTGCGTGGACATGGTTTAAAAATTTAAAGGTTTCTTATAGTTTATCTTCCTGTGCTGTTTCCCGTTCATTTTCTTTCTTTTTTTTTAATTTTTATTTTTATAGCAACAGGGTCTTGCTTTGTTGCCTAGGCTGGTCCGGAACTCCTGGTCTCAAGTGATCCTCCCGCCTCAGCCTCCCAAAATGTTGGGGTTACTCATGTGAGCCATTACACCCAGCTCCAGTTCATTTTCTCTCCCCAGAAGTGACTAATATTAGCAATTTTTTGTGTATCCTACAAATTTATATGCATATATAAATTCCTATACTTTTTGCTTACGAATTATATTATTTTTTTCATATAGTAAATACTTAGATATATACAGTATGGATTCTGAATTTTATTCTCTTCTTTAACTTTCCTTTTTTTTTTTTTGTTTTTTGTGTGTATGTGAAACAGGGTCTGGCTGTGTCACCCAGGCTGGGGTGCAGTGGTATGATATCAGCTTACTGCATCCTCTGCCTTCTGGGCTTAAGCGATCCTCCCCACTTATGGGGCTATAGGTGTGTGCCATCATGCCAGGCTAGTTTTTGTATTTTTTGTAGAAATGGGGTTTTGTCGCTGGTCTCAAACTCCTGAGCTCAAGCAATCCGCCCACCTCGGCCTCCCAAAGTGCTGAGGTTATGGAGGTGGGCCAGCGCGCCTGGCCTAAAATGCCTGTCTTCATGCATCAGGTTGCTATGCATCTTTAGGCTTGTGTTAGGTATTTCCTTCTGTGCAGTGTTGCATAGTGGTGGTAATAGCAGACATGCTGGCCTTTTCATCTTTAATAGACAAAAAAATGCGGGGCCTATGGGTGATGGATTTTACACAGTGCATTTTCAGCATCTGTTGAGGTTATATACTCTTTTCCTTTATTATCTGTTAACATAAAAATTGCTTTGATAGATCTCCTGATGTTAAACCAAGTCTTTGCATTCCTAAGAGAAGCCTATAATGTCAGAGCTATCTTTATTGTGAAGTTTTATGGTTCTTTTTTTTTTTTTTTTTTTTGAGACGAAGTCTGGCTCTCTCGCCCAGGCTGGAGTGCAGTGGCACAATCTTGGCTCACTGTAACCTCCGCCTCCTAGGTTCAAGTGTTTCTTATGTCTCAGCCTCCCCAGTAGCTGGGATTATAGGCAGGCACCACTATGCCTGGCTAATTTTTATATTTTTAGTAGAGACAGGGTTTTGTCACATTGGTCAGGCTGGTCTTGAATGCCTGACCTCTGGTGATCCACCCACCTTGGCCTCCCAAAGTGTTGGGATTACAGATGTGAGCCACCATGCCCAGCCTTTTTTTTTTTTAAGGGACAACTTAAAAATTGTTTTATTTGACAATTCCTCTTGCTTGTGTTTAAATCTCCATTTCTTTAATTTTCAGCAATAACTAGTATTTCTGTATTTTTGAGATGGAGTTTCACTTTGTTGCCCAGGCTGGAGTGCAATGGCGCAATTTCAGCTCACTGCAACCTCTACCTCCTGGGTTCAAGCAGTTCTCTTGCCTCAGCCTTCTGAGTGGTTGAGATTAATGGTGCCCACCACCATACTTGGCTAATTTTTGTATTTTTAGGAGAGATAGGGTTTCACCATGTTGGTCAGGCTGGTCTCGAACTCCTGACCTCAGGTGATCCGCCCACCTTGGCCTCCCAGAGTGCTAGGATTACAGATATGAGCCACTGTGCCCGGCCTGCAATCACTAGTATTTTTAAAAGTAAATTTTTAAAGTTCCTTGGTTTTCCATCTTTTGTCTGCCCTCTAAATGTTAATATTCTTGAGACTTCAATAATTAATTAATTCATTTATCATAGGTATTTCTTAAGTAAGTGCTTTGTGCCACGTACAGTGCTTGGAACTAGGTGAATAAAATAGACATGATCCCTGTCTTCAGGGAACTTACCTCCCTATTGCTAGATTTTTTTCCTTTCAGTCTGACTTCGCCACTGTTTATAGTCATTTTTGAGGTGGGAGAGGGGAACCAAACTCATCATCTCACCCCTTTGCTTAAAGATCTCTATTGATTCTTTCATGTTTATAGGATCATGTCTGGAATTTGGAGTGCAGCACACAAGGGCCTTCCCAGTCTGGTTCGGTCTCCCTATTCACACATCTCCCACCATTCTCCCTCATACACATTGGATACACTAGCTATGTGATATCCCCAATAAGCCCTGCTCTTTCATGACTCTGATTTGTGATTTGACACATTTTGTTTTCTCTGACTAGAATATGTTCTCTGCCTGACAAATTCCTACTCATCCTTTAAGGCACTCATAAAAAAATTTTTTATATCCATGGAGAGAGTTTGAATCCCATAGTATTCTGTTCATAGATCTGTCTTGAACTTATTATATGGTAAAGACTTATTTATACATCTGCCTCCATGATTAAATGATTGTAAACTGCTTGGAATAGGGTCTTTATGTCTCTATGTGTGTCTTCTCACTTGACCTTAGCCAAAAAGCCAAGAAGTGATCTATGTTGTGTTTTCTCAACAACTGCTATACTGATTAGCACAGAATGGGCTCTCAGCAGATACTTGTTGTGAATGTTTGTCTGACTATAAAGCTGGATACCCAAAAGAGCTGTACCATTCTCTTGTCTTGAAGGGGTTACTACTGCTGCTAGTCGTGGAAGGTCTCTGAACTAAAACAATATATACTGGCCTAATCCTTTCTTCTTCCCTTCCCTTAAATTTGTCTTTAAATTTGTATATGTGTGAATGTGTGTGTAGTGATTGTGAGGATATGTACTTATAAAACTGTGTATTAGTATGTTTCCATTGGCTTTAATTTTTAAATCATTAAGAACATGAAAACAGCTGTATAGGATGATGGGATTATGACTGGACTTTTTTGCACATTTTTGTTATTACATTTTTTATAATTTAAAATCAGAAAATGTACTTAAAATTTTTTTTCCCCAAATGCAGTAAGATCCTATTTAAAAAGCATTATCATTTTAAAAATCACATTTTAAGAAAAGGCAATATTTTCCTGATAAGTGGAAAATATTTGAGATAAATCAGTAAATATTAACTCAAAGGGACTGGATTTGTTTCCTTCTTTGATACATTAGCAAAGAGGTTATGGAAAAATTGTAGTTTGAGTTTGGAAATTCATCAAACGTCTTGCTGCCTTATAGGAAACCAGTGTGTCTTTGCTCAGATTCTGTCTCCTGGCAGATTGATATGATCTGAAGGGATCAATAGATATAAAAAGACAGTAATTCACAATGAAGGAGAGAGAGGAAACAGGCATGAGAGGAGGGTAGTTCATTAGTGCATCCATCACTGAAATAATGGGGAAATGGCATATTTGCTGAAATACAAATTTATCTTCAAATTTGGTAAAAGCCAGACATTGCCTCTTATGGTGAATCACTTTCATTATTTAGGTCCTCATTGCAGGATGACTGACTGCATTTTTTCATGGTGTTTGTTCTGCACGCAGTTGTTTCTTTATTGTAATAAGACCTCTCCATAGTTAGTTTGTTCTGTTAAAAGGGATGCTTGTGCTTAGAATGGCAGTGTTCATTTCTGAAGCTACCAGAGTAGTCTGAAAGTAGGGACAAAAAGATTTAGAAATGAGAACTGAAGCCTAAATACTTCCGGCCTCAGCGTTTTCTTTATAGCCACAGAGCCCTGAATGAGGAGAAATTCTTTAAAGAGTGTTTTCAGCCCAATGCTTAATTTCTTCTCTCTCTCTCTCTTTCTCCTTTCTTTCTTTTTCTTCCCGCTCTTGTCACCCACACTGGAGTGCAATGGCGTGATCTCAGCTCACTGCAACTTCTGCCTGCTGGGTTCAAGCAGTTCTCCCGCATCAGCCTCCTGAGTAGCGGGGATTACAGGCATGAGCCAGCACACCTGGCTAATTTTTGTATTTTTAGTAGAGAGGAGGTTTCACTCTGTTGGCTAGGCTGGTCTGAAACTCCTGACCTCAGGTGATCCACCTGCCTTGGCCTCCCAAAGTGCTGGGATTATAGGTGTGAACCGTTGCACCTGGCCTTTTTTTTTTTTTGAGACAGAGTCTCACTGGGTCACCCAGGCTGGAGTGCAGTAATGTGATCTCTCTGCAGCCTTGATCTCCTAGGCTCAAGCAGTCCTTCTCCCTCAGCCCCCGAGTAGCTGGGACCACAGGCATGTGCCACCATGCATGGCTAATTTTTAAATTTTTTTGTAGAGATGGGGTCTCTCCATGTCACTCAGGCTGGTCTTGAACTCCTGGGCTCAAGCAGTTCTCCTACCTTGGCCTTCCAAAGTGTTGGGATTACAGACACTTATGCCTCCATGCCTGACCTGAACACATATTTCTAGTTTAAATGTGTGCTTTTGTATAAAATGGATTAGAGAGATTGTATTGATACAGGCTAAAGGGAAGCAACAAAGGTCAAACAATTCTAAGATACCCTATCTCTGTTGAAAGAAGTTTTCGTGTGAAATGACTGGAGTGAAGGAAAAAAGAGAATGAACGAACATTCATCCATTCAGAGACAACCATGTGCTGGGTATGGTAGTGTCTGCTCTTCCATCCATTTCTCACTTAAGATGAGGTAATTGAGGCTCAGAGAGGTTAAATGACTTGCCCAAATACCACACAGTAGTGAATAAGAGGATGGATTGATACTTTATAATTCCCAAAACCACACTAAAGTTTCTCCTTTGTGGTTAGGTGACTGACATCTCCGGAGACAGAAGTTTTTTGTTTATTTTAAGAGCAGGTGTAGCTTATAGGTCTGGCTTTTTACTCTCTCCTAGGTTGTCTTGGGACACAGGATTTAAGGTACTACCTGTGGAACTGAGAGTGTCAGCACATTATTCTTGATTTCTTGAGTGGCTAGCTCCTTGCCCAAAGCTCATCTCAAAAGTATAGCTGCTCTTGGGAGTTTGATGTAACATGGAGTCTGTGTTGCTGGTTTTATTCTCTCTGATACCATTATTTCAACACTAGTGAATGGTGTCCAGAGCATACCCTGCTTAATTGACAACCTTCTCAGGTGTTTCATAGCAAGTTCTCTAGTATCTTTATCTTCATGGCCATAGTCAAGTCTTGTTTTTCTTTATTTAAACATGATTGTGGGAGAAGTATGTAATTATAATATGCTTTTTGACTATGCAGGAACAAATCTTACCCTTGAGGCCGGGCATGGTGGCTCACACCTGTAATCCCAGCACTTTGGGAGGCTGAGGCAGGTGGATTGCTTGAGCCCAGGAGTTTGAGATCACCCTGGGCTACATGGTGAAACCCCATCTCTTCTAAAAAATGCAAACGTTAGCCAGGCATGGTGACACATGTGTGTAGTCTCTGCTAATTGGAAGGCTGAGGCAGGAGGATCAATTGAGCCCAGGAGGTTGAGGCTGCAGCAAGCCATGATTGTGCCACTCCACTCCATCCTCAATGACAGAACAAGACCCTGTCTCAGAAAAGCAAAACAATACAAAACAAATCTTACCCTTACCTGAAAAGCTGGTTAAGGAGGGTTGTAAGTGGTAATGTTAGTTTCTCCATATATCAGTTCAGACCTTATCCCAAAGGAAGACCAGAGCTGTTTGAACTCCAGCTCTTCTTTAGCTGCCAGGTGTTAACAACTTGTGTTTCGTAAGCATAGACAGATTCAAACCACTGACCTGGAGTTGAAATATTTTCTAAGCTGTGACTCATCTTTTGTCCCATTCTTTCTTTCACTAGGAAATACACTGAATTTTGATTTCGAGAATTTCAATTATCCCTTCTGAAGAATCTGTTGCTCATTAAAGTTGCTAGGACTTGTCTTTCTGGTAACCAGCAGGGCTACAAATTAGTTTGTATTCAGTGGTTATGTTAAACCCTGTGTAAACAGGGAGAAATTTGATTAACTGGCTAAAGGAAGGTTGTTGAAGATGAGACCTTTGAGACCTTTCTTTCTGACTCCTTTTAGAGATTCATCTCTTACACCAGAGGGATGGCTATGTAGGAGGGTGAATCTGAGGCTGAGCAGAGCAGGTGCTGTGTGTATGTATTTGTATCTGTAAATATCACATCACTGTTTATAGTACACTGGACTCTCTACATGCAAGGCCTGATCAGGCCAAACCAAGAGGAATTGTTCCTGTGCTTAAAGCCAAGAATAACATCCTGACCAGCAGGGGGACAGAGGTCAGCTCAAAGCAACAGTTCTTGGGAGCTGCAGAACATTAAGAACCTTGGAGGAACTGAGCTTAATAAAAAGGAAGGCAAGATGTACTTTGAAGGAAGTGTGTGAAACCTGCATGCCTTTCTCTTATTAGGACATGGTTTATTTATGAAAAATGAAAAAGTTATCTTTTTTTTTTTTTTTCGAGACAGAGTCTCCCACTGTTGCCTGGGCTGGAGAGCAATGGCATGATCTCAGTTCACTGCAACCTCCGCCTCCCGGGTTCAAGCAGTTCTCCTGCCTCAGCCTCCCAAGTAGCTGGGATTACAGGTGCCTACTACCACACCCAGTTAATTTTTTGTATTTTTAGTACAGACAGGGTTTCACTTTGTTGGCCAGGCTGGTCTTGAACTCCTGACCTTCTGATCTGCCTACCTTGGCCTCCCAAAGTGCTGGGATTACAGGTGTGAGCCACTATGCCCAGCCAAAAAATGAAATGTTATCTTAACAGATGGATATGTGATGAGTTCATATCACCTCTTGGTCATTTAGATTTTCCCCTTCTACTTATACATTGATTTATCTGTTGATTATTTTTATTAGAAATTGTATAACTAGCTAAGTAGCAGGAAAAATATGTTCTATTATTCTGGTGTTTTATTCTATAAGCAACATCAGAGAGGCCCACTAGAGAAATGGATTTAAAAGATAATATGTTAATTAAAAAACAAGTACCATGTCTCTTGGGGAATTTACTTACTGGTTAGAGTTTTATTTCTGGGATCTTTCTGTGCTTGCTTCTTTTTCCTGCCATCTTTCCTCATTCTGATGCTGGCCATTCACTCCACAGAGGCAACTCAAACTATTTTCTGAAGGAGCATTCTAAGTTTCTTCTGTTGTCTTCTCCAGGACTCATTTATCTGGCTTGGCTTCAGCTGGTTTCAGGCCAAAGTGATCTGAAAGCTTTTCTTCATGGCCTTTATTTCTTGGCTCTTTTCATGCGCTTTGCCTGATTGGTTTGGCTGGTTCTTTCCTTCTCCAGTGTTGTAAGCTATGTCGCCTTAATTGTAGGGATCTAAAGCTCAGGTGCAGCCTCAGGCCATTTAGACTTTTCCCGGGTTTATAAAGTACTTTTGTCCTTTCCTAGAAATTGACCGATGAATCAGATGTTCTGTTATGAGGTATTGCCGACTCTCCTGGGATTTTAGTTTGCCAGTTATTTAAACAGCGTGTAGCAATTTGGATTGTATTTGCAGAGTAGGACTTGTTGCCAAGACTCCGAAGTAGGTCATTGCTATTATGCTTTTTCTCTTTATTTATTTATTTATTTTTATAGAGACAAGGCCTCACTATGTTGGCCAGGCTGGTCTTGAACTTCTGGCCTCAAGTGATCTTCCTGCCTTGGTGGGTGTTTAATCCAAAGTGTTAGGATTAAAGGTGTGAGCCAACATGCCCAGCCCTCCCTTTCTTTTTCTTTCTTTCTTTTTTTTTTTTTTTTTTTTTTTTTGAGACAGAGTCTTGCTTGTCACCCAGGCTGGAGTGCAGTGGCGCAATCTTGACTTACTGCAATCTTCACCTTCTGGGTTCAAGCAAGTTTCCTGCCTCAGCCTCCTGAGTAGCTAGAATGATAGACATGCGCCACTACGCATGGCTGATTTTTATGTTTTTAGTAGAGATAGGGCTTCACCATGTTGACCAGGCTGGTCTCGAACTCCTGTTCTTAAACAATACACCTGCCTTGGCCTCCCAAAATTCTGGGATTATAGGGGATAGCCACCGTGCCCGGCCCTCCCTTTATTTTTCAATTGAAAAATTAACAAAGACAGAATTACCTTGTCCGTGGTCACATGGTAAGTTGATCTTATACCTTTTGAAGCAAATCTTATTTTTGTATTCCTTATACCTCTCAGTGCAAGTATTAGCTTAACAAATAATAGGTGGTTATTAAATATGAATAAAGAAATCATAACTGTAGGTTGATTGGGAATAGAGATATGGTTAAAATTCAGAATTCTCATCAGGTTCATCATATTGTGGACAAACAGCTGAGAAAAGGTTCCGGATGGAAGGGACAGAATAGCCATGCATGAAGCTTTTAGTAGTGTAGAATGCTCACAAAAAGATAAATCCTGGCGACGCACAGTGCCTCGCCCCTTACCCAGCACTTTGGGAGGCCAAGGCAGGCAAATCACGAGGTGAGGAGTTAGAGGCTAGATTAGCCAATATAGTGAAACCCTGTCTCTACTAAAAATACAAAAATTAACCAGCATAGTAGCGTACAGCTGTACTCCCAGCTCCTTGGGAGGCTGAAGCAAAAGAATCATTTGAACCTGGGAGGCAGAAGTTGCAGGGAGCCAAGATCGTGCCACTGCACTCCAGCCTGGACAATAGAGCAAGACTCTGTGTCAGAAAAGAAAGACATCCCAATTTAGCTCATACCTGCAATCCTAGCACTTTGGGAAGCCAAGATGGAAGGATAATTTGAGCCTTGGAGTTCAAGACCAGCCTGGCCAACAAAGAGAGTTCTCCTCTCTACAAAAAATTAAAAAATTACCTAGATGTAGTGGCATGTACCTGTAGTCACTGCTACTCAGAAGGTGGAAACAGGAGGATCCCTTGAGCCCAGGAGTTTGAAGCTGCAATAAGCAGTGATTGTGCCACTACACTCTAGCCTGTGGGTGACAAAGTGATACCTTGTCTCAAAAAAAAAAAAAAAAAAAATGCTGAGCACAGTGTCTCATGCCTGTAATCCCAGCACTTTGAGAGGCATCATGAGAGGATTGCTTGAGTCCTGGAATTTGAGACCAATCCTGGGCTACATACATAGTGAGACCTTGTCTCTACTAAAAATAACAAAGAAAAAAGTTATCTGGGTGTGGTGACACATGCTATGCCTATAGTCCTAGTTACTTGAGAGGCTGAGGCAGGAGGATTATTTGAGCCCAGGAGGTTGAAGCTGCGGTGAGCCAAGATTGTGCCACTGCATTCCTACCTTGGTCACAAGAGTGAGACCCTGTCTCAAAAAAAGAAAAAAAAAAATCCCAAATTAAATCATTCTAAAATGAAGAAATAGAAAAGTAGCTTGAATGAAAAGGAAATTAGTTCTAATGTAAGGAGAAATAGGGTGAGAGAGCATAAAAGAACATGAATTAGTTGAACAGTTCTCTAAATGGGCATCTTGCCAGCCTGGGTCAGACAGTAAAAATGAAAATTTCCCTCTTCTCCCCAAAACCACTATCCAGAGGGGCTATTATTCACTCTGAATACTTGTATCCAGTTTTGAGAATGCCATGTAAAACATGAAGAGGTCCAGTAGGGTTAGCACAGAGAATAGTTGCTCTTTTGATTTGTTAAATTCTTAATAGTTTTGCTGCTCTCTAAAGCCAAAACCATTTTCTGATTATTTTACTGTTTCCAAAGCAGCAGCTGAGACTGCTGTACTACACTGTGCATCAGGCAATAATCCTTTGGAAGGCCTGGCTACATTTTTTTTTTTTTGGAGACAGTCTTGCTCTTGTTGCCCCGGCTGGAGTGCAATGGTGTGATTTCAGCTCACTGCAACCTCTGCCTCTCGGGTTCAAGCGATTCTCCTGCCTCAGCTTCCCAAGCAGCTGGGATTACAGGTGTGCACCACCACATCTGGCTAGTTTTGTATTTTTAGTAGAAATGGAGTTTCACCATGTTGGTCAGGTGGGTCTCAAACTCCTGACCTCAAGTGATCCTTTTGCCTTGGCCTTCCAAAGTGCTGGGATTACAGGCATAAGCCACTGCGCCTGGCTGCCTGGCCACTTTTCTACTTTTCCAAAAATAAAAACCAAAAAAAAAAAAAAACACCTTTTTTTTTCTTTTGCTTTGAGACCAGCAATTTGCATCTCATTCAGGATCTCTCTTCTCCCGCCTCATTTTTTCATGCATACCTGTGCTAAGTCCTGTTCTCTGAACCTGGATCTGGATTCTGGCCTCAGTGCATTGTACAAATTTTAACTATTTGTGGTTTCAGACCTATTTCTACCTTTTTTTTTTGGTCTTTCCCTGCTCTCTGTAGTAAACTG